>NC_137496.1:0-690381 GCF_963082875.1 Corella eumyota | reverse complement strand
AAAGAGATTGTATTTGGTTTTAATTTACTTTTGCAATGAACTAAACAAATTGCAACTTTACACAATTTCTTTGCATGTTTTTTGCACAACCTGACATTAAAATGTTGGCCAGTAGATTATGCACAAGAGCCATCATAAAGCTGTATGATTAGTTTGTATTAACTTGTTTTTAGTTGCTTTCTTGTGAACACAGCTGATCGAATAATCAGAGTTTATGATGGTAAAGAAGTGATGATGTGCGGGAAGGGAGGTGAACCAGAACCAATACAAAAACTTCAAGATCTTGTCAACAGGTTCACAATTATTTTGTTTACAATCTTTCTTAAATTTTAATAAAATTTGAGGTTTGTTTTGTACAAATGTAAGTTAACATTTGGTTTGAAACTGCAAACTAATATTTGTATGCTAATCTGTATCTAGATTATTAGATTATCTGGAAGAAGAATAAGACTACATCATCTATAAGGAGATATAATTAACCTATAATATCAACAAGTTTTATTTTAAAGGACCCCTTGGAAGAAATGTTGTTTCTCGGGGGATGGTGAATTTATTTGTGCTGGCTCAGCCAAGCAACATCAACTTTATATCTGGGAGAAAAGTGTTGGAAACTTAGTGAAAATCCTGCAGGGAATGAGAGGAGAACAACTGCTTGACGTTGTTGTAAGAACTTTTGTTCTAAGTGTTTTTTGTGTATTTAAAAGGTCAGTTTTTCGATTAATTCTTATTTCTGTGTTTTCTTTAACATTTAGTGGCATCCAATTAGACCAATGTTGTGTTCAATTTCAAGTGGAGTTGTCTCAGTTTGGGCTCAAAACCAAGTTGTAAGTTTATAAAATATTTTTTTTACTGCTTCACGTATTGCACCACTTTAAACTTATTCTTACATTATATAAGACTATGTTTTAGACCTGAAATGTCCATTTAATCCTCTTTAAATTTAGTATAGTTTACAGTGTTTATTGATTTATAATTTTCCAATAACACTTTCACTTTAAATGATTAGGAAAATTGGAGTGCCTTTGCTCCAGACTTCAGTGAATTGGATGAGAATGTTGAGTACGACGAGAGGGAGTCAGAGTTTGATGAATATGACTCGGATAAAGAGGAGGAGGAGCAGAAAGGGAAGTTGAATGAGGAAGATGATGTCATGGTCGACGTGACGAGGATTGATCCAATCCGAGCTTTCTGCAGCAGGTCAAAATTCTTATAAAAAAGATTTTATACTTAAGTCTAAATGATAACCCTCTCTCTGTTTCCTACTTCCTTTAACATTATCACCTAAGGGTAATAACCATACAAGGCCCCAGGACCAAAGGGGTGTTTATGGGTTGTCTTAGAAATACCCCTAAAACTGGCATTCCTTATTTCTCCCAAATCATAATCTGTGGCCACTAAAATTGTAACTAAAACTTTCTTACCTTTTACTATTTCTAAAACAATAAAATGTTTATTTTTAAAGTGATGAAGATGAGCAAGATCCTGAATCTCTCGAGTTTCTTCCAATCTCTCCAGAAATCGATGAACCGGAAGAAAACATTCTCCTCCCTCCAACTGATCCAACCAATCAGGTATCAGGAAAACTATCTTCGATTTCTAAAAAACAAAATTTTATTAAGCTGTATATAACATGAGGACTTAAAAAAACTAGGCTGCTCATATTGAGGATAAATTAAAAATAAAAATGTTTTCCTAGGTTCAAAATATAAAGCTCGATGGCACCCCGGGTGGTGAAGAACACCCTCTCATTTCC
This sequence comes from Corella eumyota, assembly GCF_963082875.1. Taxonomy (NCBI): domain Eukaryota; kingdom Metazoa; phylum Chordata; class Ascidiacea; order Phlebobranchia; family Corellidae; genus Corella; species Corella eumyota. The sequence continues at coordinate 688,628 of NC_137496.1, read as the reverse complement.
GGAACAAAGAAAAATAAAAAGAAAAATTCAAACACAACGAGAAACAAAGTTGGAAAACCACCAAAAGAAAGTAAATCGATAAGTTAAAGTTGTTACTCAGTTAAAGGCATCAACACATGAGGTCTTTGGTTTGATTTCTCTTGTTTCCATAACATCCTTAAGTAAGGTGCTAGCAGTACTTACCATCGATGTTCTCCGAAACCAACATACAGTTTAAGATGATAGAGAACTTTAAATTAATTTCTCGATTTTGTAAATTTGTTTTTTTAGACAAAAACCGGACGAACAAAACTCGGCAACTGAAAACTGATGACGTCATCAGCATGGGAACGACGATCGCCGATTTATGACGTCAGTGAATCTTGTTTTAAATAATTTGTTTTATTGCTCCGACTGCCAAAATTCCGATGATGTTTACTTTAAATAAATATATCTACCCCCATTTAAACTTTTTTTAAATGTTATCAACTTACAAAGGCATGAGAAAAGACTTAAAGGCTTTATCAAGAACTAGATATCCCAAGTTTGATTCCTACTGCTGCTAGGGCTATTGAGTAAAGTGATATCAAATAGTTTTAAGACGAAGTTAAATTTGATTAAAAAATTTTGATTAAATGGTAGTTGTCTTTCACGTATAAAGGGTGAGTTCAAATATTAAACTTTGCTGTCAATCGCATTAAAAAGAGAAACAATGTGCACTTATATAGACTGCATTGTTATTAAACTCATCTTCACACAATAGGGGATTTTTCTATTCAGCTATTTATATTTTACAATATATAAAAATATCTCCTACGCCCAGATATAAGCGAATTCTTCCACGTGGCCGCGCTTATTTATTTACATTTTAATATAAAAACCGGGAAATTTCGTGACGTCATTTATAAAGAATATTTTCAAAATAAAATCTATTGTCAAGTGTTAACTTAACAAATTACATTATCCAAAACAATACATACTACGTAATTCTAATTAAGTTGGTGATTATTTAGGTTTTTTTTGTAATTCTATAGATTTTGTAGAATCTTAATATAGGGAATTATAACCACTTTGTTTTAAAGAATAGAAGTTAATTTTTTTAACGTCATTGCATGTCGAAATAGTGTTTAATAATATGGTAATTGGGGGCCGTCCCATTTCGTTTAACCCCACCTCATATTTTAACCACAATACAAAAACCCGCTTCACTGGAAAATTACGACACTGATTTTACTATAATAACCCGTTATAGTTACAAAAATGTTCATTTGTGAATATGGTTTATTAGGATATGTTTGCTATAACTAATACTGTTTCATTTTAAAATTTAAATAGTTAAGAAATAACATTTGAGCGCTTGTATATAGGTATTTTTCATTAACCTCTAGTTTGCTTTTAAATTCTTAAATTTTTACTGTGATTGGTCATATGCTAAACTATAAAAAATTGGTAAAAAATGAACCCCTTCTTTCCTGGAATGCGTCACAAGATAATTTTAAAAAGAAAAAGGCAAACGTGGAATATAAAAATACCCTAGTTGTTTAAACGTGATTATTACGTTCTTTGTGGCCCAGTTTAGCAAAAGCTTTCGAATAAGTTAATCATTTATTTTGTTGTAATCTTTTAACTGGGTATGTTTGATAATCTGTAAAAATCAATACCAAGGTAGTTGCAAAAATACGATATTAATGAATGTTCTAGGTATTTTAAAAGTTGGGTTTAATTTGTGAGAGTGTTTATGTCGTTAAGTTCATCTAGTAAGTAGCATATTTACTTTAAAATTCGAAAGTATAGAGTTCCTGATGCTGTTTAAATTAGTTCTGCTTTTATTAAGCGTTTAAAAAGTACAAAATTTTAGCTTATCTTGTGTTTTTAAAATTAGTTGGCACGTTAAAATTAGTAGGCACGTCGTTATATATCTTATATTAAATTAGTGTAACTTTGTCGTGTTAAAGACCACGAGTTGTGTGACCGACTCGTTTTATTTTGGTTTGTATTCGTTTAGTTTATCAATAGCGCGTAAACGACTTTTGTGGTTCAAATTCTGCTTTGTCACTCAATGAACTACATCTAAGCATCTACTTTTGCAAGAAACTAGGCTAAGTCAAAATAGACCACGCATTTAGCAACTACCTTCCTACCATACCTTCTTATAGTTGTAGTATTTAAGCAACTTGTACAACGTTAACGTAGGCTGCAAGTTTTATTTATAATTCAAACGTTATTCAATGTAAATATATCTTGCCGATATTTTAACCCGCTGCTATATAAGCACGTTTAAACGTCAGGAATTTCATTATTTAAGCCTAAACCTAACTTGTGTGCTTAGATAATTAAGTTAAAATAGTAATAAAATATAAAATGGCTTCTTCACAAAATGCCGAGCCGCAGAAGTTGGCAGCATTTTTAAGGGAACGTTGTGAGAACGGAAAGTAAGTTTTTTCTATTTATTTTGGTATTTTAACAAGATCAACCTATGCTGAAGTTTATATTAACTAAAGTTACGTAAATATATTATTAAATTGTTGTCGAAATTAACTAACTAAGGGTGTTTATTGTATTTAAAATGCATGCCAAGTCTTTAGTGAATATAACATTCTTTTTATTACGTCACAGATATGGTCTACGATACATGGACCAGGAAAAAAGATTTATTTACATTCCATGGCCAGTAGCTCCTCGCGCTAACGAAGTATTACCGCCCGGGTTTCAAATGTTTCAGGTATTTTCACGACTTTCTATTTGAAATAAACGCTAACGTCGCAAATAAAACTTTTCGTGTGATTTTATATCTTTTATTAAAACGCTAACTAGAAATGATTTTCCACGCCTAGGTAAAAGGATAAATTTTTTATTTATTGGAATTTCTAGCTAAAAGAATATAACGAATCAACTTTTAACACTGTTTGTTTTTGGACTTTGTTTTGAGCAAAATTAGGGCGCGTTTTTCACGCTTAATGATCCATAATACCACATTAAACTTACATGATGTAACGCGTTATTTCCACGCGTTGTTTTATGTCTTAGCTAACACGTGGTAATTTGCATATTATCTTAACTTTTTTGTTCAATATTTAACAAAATTATTACCTTGAAATTTACTTTATTGTGTTTAACAAATTATGTCATGTTTGTTAAGATAAGATGCACAATATTATATTAACGTAAAAACTAATCACATGTTGTTAAACATATTGTTAATCTCAATATCAGGAAGTGGTCGAGTATAATGCTTGTGAAACTTTAATCGAAACTCCATATTCTTGACTTTCATTAAATACAAACAAATTTTATAAATAATTTTATATTAACAATAAATTTATTAATAATCAACCGGTCCATATATAGCCTATATTGTTTAATGACGTACAATATCCTTAACATGAAGTGTTAAAAATTGAAATAATTTTTAAAAAAAGATCTTTTGTATTTCAAATTATAAATAAATACCGAACTATATTTATAACATTTATTTGTTGATAAACTTTTAACTTATATCTATTTATAAGGAATGGGCAGTGCTATCTTTCCTTAAAAGGAACCAAGAGGCTCCAGGACCCGAAAAAGAACAACCGACGATTCAAAAACATCGCTTTAGAAATGCACTTGCTAGAGCTGATGGAATTAACTACAGAAAGGACATTAATGTGGATGGGGGAAGGATTTATGAATTTACAGGTAACAAAAGTGTGTAAAATTTATTCAAAAAATAACACTTGAAAAAAATCAAATTTAAATTAAAAAGGTTTTTTGAAGGTATATGTAAATTTGTTTTTTAAATTGATTTTATTATCACAAATATTATAAGTGTTACATGCACACCACGATGACATCATACTAAACAGGATCATTCATTTCCTTTCAAAACTTTTAAGGACATGAACAAAATTCCCCGTATTAAGTCCAACACAATGACAGCACTTAAGCAATTCTTTAACAAAAATATTAGGTCACTACAACAATTTAACATTAGTTACAATGGTTTCACATTAACAATAGTCTAACAAAACCATCACAATACAAGTAGTCACAATATTTTGGCAAAGTTTAGATGATGTCTTTACAATACCAAGAGGATTGCAACGTAGTGTCAAGGGTTGAACACTTCACAATAAAAAGTGAAAACAAATTATTATCAATGCAAATTAATGAATAAATCAATGGCCTAGCAAATTCATGTTTCACTAAATTAATGATTGACTAACATTCAATGTTTGTTTGTTAATGAAGCTGCCAAGATGTCTGTATAATGTTATAGGAAAAATTAATATTTTATTTAAATATTTAAAAACACTTGAGGCAGTTACTTTCCTTTTGTTAAAAACATATTTTAAACATATTTGTATAACATCAAAACACGACTTTTAAGACATTGTAAAACAAATTTTTGTTGTTGTTGTTACAGAAACTCGGCAAGTAAAAAGTCACCCCGATTCCTCTTACAATACCCCAGGTAAATTTTACTTAACTATAAGAGTTAAATCTTTTGAAACGCTAAGCTAATTAAAATATGAAATGTTTTAGAACAACATGCAGCACAAGGTTATGATGTAACTTCAATGTATAATAATTATTATCACGAAGATCAACAATATCTTCAACAACAATACGGACAATCATCTTCTTCAGTTCATAGTGAGGTAAAACTTCATTAAAAATATAATTTTTGTTTCACTTTTTTTAACAGAAATAAGGAGTTGCAGCTTTAACTATAAAGAAGTGGTCAGAACACTTTCTATACTACATGAGGTCGTGGGTTTAAACCTCGCTGCTCTCATGCTGTAGTGCCCTTAAGTAAGGTGCTTTAAATGGTAAACTCCTGCTAAGCCAGCACTTATTCCGCAGCTTAATTATCTGGCAATTATAATCTATATAATATCCTAAACTGCCGGAGCCAACTCGAATCTGGGTTGGAGTAAATGTTGTTACTTTGTTTGGGTTGGGCAATCGACCTTCCCGCAGCGAGGATAAAGATATATACAAAAAAAATTATAAATAAAGATAACTGATTAAATTGTTTCTCAGCTGTTTGGCAATGAGAGTTGTGACACAAGTTCTGTGTATACTGTGTCTGACACCAGCTCCTATTATCCTCCATCAGATACAAGTTCTGTTTACCCTGGAAGTTCTGTATACTCCCAAAACTCTGGTTATCCTCAAATTAGTCCGAGATTCGGAAGACCTGAAACTCCATTGTGGGAAATGCGATCACCACAAGAGGTAGGGCATTGTGTTTTACATTGTTTTAACATTGTTATTCTTTTAATTTTCTTGTTAAAAATTGTTATAAGATCTCTAAACGATCTATTTTGTTTATATACCTAGTAAGAGTATCACGATTACAATAAATTTGCAGACAACGATTTTTAAATTATTTTTCAGCCATCGGAGGATCTTGATCTGGAGCAGTTGATGAACTTGGTCAAAGATCCTTTGGACCCAGATTCAGAAGAAAGTCATTCTAATTCACCAGAACCATTAAGGTAGAAACCATTACAGTACAAGCTTTTTTTTGTTTATATCTTTATCCTCGATGTGGGAAGGTCGAATGCGCAACCTAAACATAAAGTAACATCAGTTACTCCGACCCAGTCTCGAGTTGCCTGTGCCAGTTTGGAATATTATAGATTACAATTGCCCGATAACTATGCTGCTGAATAAGTAGTACTGGCTCTGCAGGAGTTTGTACCGTTTATAGCACCTTACTCAAGGCTGCTACAGCATGTGAGCAGTGGGGATTGAACCCACAACCTCATGGTAGTGTAGCAAGTGTTCTTACCACTACATCATGCTCCCGCTTAACTTTACATCTCCGACCTAATAAAACTTGGCAAAATTGTCTTTGACATAACAAAAACTGCAGATACTTTGTATTTTAGATTTAAGACATTTTTAGTTTTAAAATCTTTTAATCTAAAATGTTATCCAGGAGAAATATGGAGGTTGGAGCTGGACAACCAAAAGATGCAACTCGTCTTGTTGTTAAAATCAGGTATTTAAATTATTTTTTAAATTATTTTATTTTTAGCTCATTTTAATAGTAATTATAAGAAACTTACTGTTCCCTAAATGTGGTTAATTAAATCATTAATCAATTTTTTTTATTTAGATTTCAGAATCACGAGGTGAAGCATTGTTACGTCACAAATGAGGTCGGATGTCGAATCTTTTATGGCTCAAACGTGATTGGATGTTCACAATTACTAGAACCTCATCATCGAGATAGTTTGATGAGATTTTGTCGACACGACCCGAAGTTATTGTTCGGCCCCGACATTCTAGAACAAGTCAAGGTAAGAACTTGTTACACATTAGGGTAAAAACTTTGTTATTACATCAACTTTCTTGTTAAAAGTGTGGATTATTAATAACATTTTGTAAATTAAAAAAAAGCTAAGTTACCTTTTAAAACATTATGTTCACTAGAAAAGGTCCTGGGTTTAGTTTTAATATCAAAATATCTTTGAGTAAGGTGTTATGAAAAATATACGATAATAGGTTAAACAGTATTATAAATTTTTAATAAGTAGCATTTGTTTAACTATTAGATTAATATACCTTAAAAACTATTTGACTTTTTGTAGCTTCCAAGTCCCGAGGTTTACATCTCACATCAGACTCATTTGAGTAAAAGTCTCGCAATCTTAAACAACATGGAGAGAGGATTGATCCTGAGCATCGACCATCAACGATCCGAGAACTTCAACGGAATTCCTGACATCTATGCGATGAGACTTTGTCAGACCAGGGTAAGATTTGTTTGTTGTGGAAAACGGTTTTAAGTGGGACTCCTCTTTTCCTTATTAAGTCTTGAGTTGCCTTTTTGCAGTGGTGAATATTATGAATTATAATTGCCTGTCAACAATAAGCTGCTGATTAAGTGTTGGCTTAAATAATGACCGGCAGCGTGGTGTAGTGGTCAGAACACTATCCTACCATACACAAGGTCCCAGGTTTGATCCCCTGTGGTCTCATGCTGTAATGTCCTCGAGTAAAGTGCTATAAACGGTATGAACTCCTGCTGAGCCAGCACTTTATTAGCAGCATAATTGTCGGGCAATTATAATCTATAATATCCCAAACTGCCTCAGGCAACTCGAGACTGGGTCGGAGTAACTTATGTTACTCTATGTTTAAGTCGCGCATTCGACTTTCCCACATTGAGGATAAAGATATATACAAAAAAATTAAGCTGCTGATTAAATGCCTTTACACATATTTGCTTAAATGTCTTTTTAGTAAATTGTTTGTCTTTTTTAGATTTTTCCCTTTCATGAAACGCCAAATGGAAGCATCACATTAAATTTAACAACTGATAGTTTAACAAGGATGCAGGTAAAATAAACAAATTCTAAATCATGGAGTAGTTTATGTAGTGTTTTCAAAATTGTGTCTTCAAATAACTTTGCTAGTTTAGTAAATTGATCCAGTGATATTGACCAAATTAGTTATTTTATTTTTAATATAAACTCCTATTTTTGTGTTTTTAGTGGACTAAAGTCTTCGATGCTGAGCAGTTTCTTGAGACATCACAGAAAGCAGTCTTGCTCTCCCAACCACATCAAATCAACCCAACATTCTCCCTTTCGTTGGGACAACGTCAAAGCAACAACGAACGATCTAGTCTCCTGGTTTCACTTCAGATCACTGTTCAGAAAGCTCATGAGTACATGCTGGAAGTGTTGGGTGCCAACATTAGTCAGGAAGTTTGTATTTCAAATGTGACTTCCATGGACCTGGAGGCAAGAACGCTGGCAACTGAATTGAATGAACGGCTCACGCTCGGCACTGTTTAAAATGTTGCCAATTTCAGGATAATTAAATTTTTTTAGTTTAACTTTGGGTTAATTTATCTATATTGTATTTCTTTTTTTGTATTTGATTTTTTTAAAGCTATATGATAGCCTTGGAGAAGTGTTTATTGTATGCTTAAAGAATAATGAAGTCCCATATTTTAATCAACATTAAGTTTAACTTTTTTACTAAGTTTTTTTCTTGCCAAATTTTGTACAAAAAATGCTGCACCGTGTAAAATTTTTAATGCTGCATACTCAAGATATGTGATGACTAAAATATTTTGAGTCACCACTTTTGTTTTGATCGAAAATCATGCAATTTCTGATTTTTAAGTTTCGTTCCTTTATAAAAATAACTTTCAATGCATCTTATGATCTTGTGACTCAAATTTGATCCCGTTTTTTTTGAAAAGTTCAGACTAGACGGTTTCTGTTTTTGTTGGGATGACTGATATTGTTTTTCTACTTTTAAAACTCGATATTTACTTTAACTTTTTTTAACCTTTTCTATGTATTTTTATCAAGAAAATGCTAAATATAAAACTTGTACAGAACTTTTATTATCTTATTGCTAGGTTGTTAAATCAAGTTGTCTAAAACTTATTTTTGTGGAGGGTTAATAAACATTTTGGAAGCTCTGGCTTTCCACCATTATGATGTCATAATACTTTAACAATTTTTCATTGTTTTGATACAAACTCAAACATTACAAAAATCAATGCTATAACTATTTAAATAGATATTAAGTTAAAAAATTGTTAATATAAAGTTAATATTAATTTTTATTATCTTACTGTTTTAGATTTATTAGGTTAATATTTAAAGTATTTAAATCTTAATAAAATGAGCGATAACACTAGTTGCCCAAAACCCACCCAAAATGAGGACAAACAGGCAGAAAAATTGCACCCTGTGACCAATATTACATCAAATTTGACAAAAGATGCCTCGGTTGAAGGAAGTGCTCCACCAAGTGAGAAAATAGAGAACAAGGAAAATGCTCCAAAAATAATTTTGAAGCGCTTGCCATCTTCGATTTCCTCGAATAGTTTTGCTCTTCCAAAAGTAAACTGCACAGAAAAAATTGTGAGTTTTTTGTATTTGTTTATCCCCAATGTCGGTAAAGTTCGACAACATGGCATCAATGGGAATTAAACCCGGGACCTTATCTGGTAAAACCAATGCTGCTGGTGTTGAAAAATAAATGTGGTATACAAACGATGTTTTTTTAAATGCTTAATTTTTTTGTAGATATTTTGTGTTGACCATTCAGCTGAAATGTATTTGAATCGTTTCAAACGAACTGTTCAGTCAATCAAGCAATCTACAGTGTTTCATGTTTTAACAGGAGCAATTCGTCAATTTGTGCTTTCAAAGTCAGCCATAAATAACAAACATGAATTCGCGCTTGTATTACTTGACCAAAATGCTAAACTGGTTAGTTTTAATTTGTACTTATTTATTAAATTAGTGTTTACGTTTTATTACTTTTTTTTTTTGTATATAAATTTATCCTCGATGTGGGAAAGTCGAATGCGCGACTTCAACATAGAGTAACATAAGTTACTCCGACCCAGTCTCGAGTTGCCTGTGGCAGTTTGGGATATTATAGAGACTATAATTGCCCGGTAATTATGGTGCTGATTAAGTGCTTTAAAATCATCAAAAAGCTGTTTGTAGTAGGATGTTTAATAAAATAATTTTGTATTTTTTTAGGTGTCAAATCCAAAACCTTTTGGTCAGGAAGTTTTGTTGATGTTGAAAGATATCGGTATTAACACAAATGCTGTTGATCAACAAACCTTCAACATGTCATCACTTTATGACATCATAGGCTCATTGTTACCCCCAAGTACAAACACATCCAAAAATCCACCTAATAATGTTAGAGTTATTTTCATTTATGGAAGATCAAATAGTGAAGTTGATTTCTTATCTGGCAAAAAAGTTAGTTTTAACAGTTGTTAGTAAAACTTAAGTTTAGTTCATGAATATAAAATGAAAATTAAATATTTTTATATGTATAGAGTTTTGAAAAGGCCTGTGGAAATTCCTTATTTTTCTTTGATTCAATATTTATTCACGAAGAACCAACAAAAAATAATAAAGTTTCTGTAAGTTATTTAATATTTTAATTTTGTAAGAAGAATTATATTGTTCCGCATTAATTTTATACATTTTTTGTTGTTAAATTTTAATACCAAGAAAAGAGTTTTTACTCGGAAAAATTATTTTTTAGGAGATTTTTACAAGCATTTGTAACCTTGATATAAATGGAACTTCATACGTATACGAAGTGAGCATTGATGGGAGTATGTCTGCCTTGTACAACGCTTTTGCTAAACTACTTGCGCACCCACTTCAGCGATGTGCACAAACAAATTCAACAAATCATGATCTTTTGTAAAAACTACATGCAAGAAAGTAATTCAACATTTTTTAATATTGTTTTATTTTAGATGGCTTAAACAAAGGTTTTTATAAGCTAAGAGTAGTATAAACTAATGTTTAATCATATAAATACTTCCATTTTTTTATTTATTGTATAAAAACCATTTTAAATCTTTAAAAATTGTGTTTTTTTGTTATTTTTAAAGTTTTTGTTTTTGTTATATATTCTCGATTTGTGTTTCGATATTAAAAGTTCTACCATTTTATTGTACTTGTTGTGAGGTTTTTTGTGTAAATGATAAATGTCAAGGTTAATACTGTAACCTATACTTTGTATGTCACGGGTCTGATTGGAATTACGTCACAATGGTGGGTACTGTTATGCATTAGGCAAAATTTAAAGGTTTTAAAAGCATTCAGTTTTGCTTATACTTCTATTATGCAATAAAACAGACTATTTTTGTTCTAGGCAAATTGCTTAGTAAAGTTTAATCGAATTTTATTTCCAAAATAATAAGTTGAAATATTGATTCTCGAAGAAAAATTACGTGTTTTTAAACGTCACAAATGTATTTATAAAGTTCCAATCGCATAACAGTAACCACCTTTGTTGACGTAATTCCAACGTTTACCGTTTAAAAAATAAAAACGTGTGTAATCAATAGTATTTTTGTTTTATTATCAATTTAGTAACAAATAAATGAATATACATAAATAAAATTATTAAATATATGATTATTAATTAGTAATGATAAGTCAATAGAAGCAATCTGTGAATATTAAATTCTGGTTGATAAAACATTCCATACAAAGTGCTGCCAAAATTTCAATTTTTTATCGTTAATTAGCTGCTGAAAAGTTGATTAGAGTGTCATCATCTAAATATGGATAAACCACAAATTATTGCACACATTGAGAAGTCGGTGAATTATACTTTATATGATTGCAAATGGATTCCAAGAAGTGCAAAGTTTGTGACAATTGGAAGTCACCCAAGAGGCACTGGATCAATCGCTATTTATGAGCTAAACAATAGGGAACTGGCCCTTGTTAAAGAAATGGAACCATCAGCATCATTAAAGTGTTCAACTTTTGGAGCATCATCATTACAATCTCGTCATCTTGCAACTGGTGATTTTAAAGGAAAACTTAATGTGTGGGATTTAGAAGCAGGTAAACCCATTCATTCTATTAATGCTCATACAGAGATTGTAAATACAATTGATGGAGTAGGAGGTCTGGGAGTTGGAGAAGGAGCTCCAGAAATTGTAACTGGAAGTAGAGATGGTTCAGTTAAAGTGTGGGATGTTAGACAGAAGGACGCACCGGTGGCATGCATAGAACCCCAAGAAGGAGAAGAAAGAAGGGATTGTTGGACAGTAGCGTTTGGTGATGCATACAGCTCTGAGGAACGAAGTGTATGCGCTGGTTATGATAATGGAGATGTAAAGATGTTTGATCTTAGAACAATGGCTGTAAGATGGGAGACAAATGTACAAAATGGTGTATGTTGTGTTGAGTTTGATCGTAAAGATATCCCAATGAACAAATTAGTAGTAAGCACTCTTGAAGGGAAGTTTAAGGTCTTTGACACTCGAACTCAGCATGCAAAGAAAGGCTTTGCATCTGTATCAGAAAAAGCTCACAAGTCAACTGTTTGGTTGGCACGACATCTTCCACAAAACCGAGATGTTTTTATGACAACTGGTGGATCAGGATCACTCTCCCTATGGAAATACGATTACCCATCAAAGCGGGTAAAGGTAGAAGATGGGGTTGAATCGGGGGTTGCTGGGACTTTAAATTATCTACAGAATGCAACTTTATCCACCCAACCTATTTGTGGCATGGACTGGAGTCCCGATAAGTTGGGCTTGTGTGTTTGTGTTGCATTTGATCAAGTTTTAAGAGTTCTTATTGTAACAAAACTTAACAGACTTTAAATTGGTTTGCAAAATGTTGTATGCCATGGCAACAGAACATTTATTTTTTGGAAAAAAATTAAAGATATAAATTGCAATACAATTACTTACATTTTTTCAAATTGTCATTATTTTCTTTTACTGTTTCTTGAACTGACACTGTTGCTAATTTTAAAGTTTCATGTTTTTGTTTTTTTGATATTAAATATTTTTATATTTTAACTCAGGGTATTGTTAGGTCGTGTATGTTAACAGAATTTAAAGTTTAGATAGAAGGAATTAATCAGGTAAGGTTGGATTTTAAAATGTAGTAACTTTTTGTAACTTTAAATCAATAACGAGTATTAGTAGATGTTTGGCAAATTGCTCGCCGCTAGATGTTGCTGCTGCGCCACCGGTTATACTAGGTTTAAATCGCCCAATAGACTTACCGTTTGCCCTGACGTTTATAGAAACTTTAAACTCAAAACTTTAAACTTAGTTAACTAATTAAACCTAATATCGAAAAGAAATCCCCGCTTTGGCTATTTTTTAAGTTATTTTATCATTTATTCTGCATCTAAATTAAGGTATTTTAACTCTTAAACAGCGTTGTTGTACAGTAAATAAAGTGCTGATTAAAACATGTTATTAAATAAACTCAAGAAAAGTAAGTAAAAAAAATTAAGTTGTAAAATAAAACTTCAAAAGAAAAGATATTGATTTAAACTGGAAAGTTGGCCCGTATAATTAATTAATGTTGCGCACAGGATTAAAACCAGATCGCCTTCTAGGTTATCTATATTTAATTGGGTCGAATATATTTGTAATTCTCGGCGTGGGGTCGCAGATGTGAAACAAAGTCTTCTAATTTCAATTAATCGATCTCAAGCTGACTTAGATACAAGAAACAGTGGAGCGCCTTTGTTTTTATATCTAGATTGCGACATACAAACGTAGGTGACGCTTTACTCAAACAAAAACTTTCTCGATCGCAAAGTCGTCCTTATTCAAAAGTTTAAGTATCACGTGACCTGCTTTCATCGTCATAGCAACACCAACGGGATAAAAGACCAGACCGGACTTGTAACCGAAATAATACTGGTATGTACACAACGTACGCCAAACTACACGAAGTTGTATTATGTTAGAATACAAGAACTCGCTCCGAACCCTTTGTGTTATTTGTTTAAATATTTTCAGAAAAGCTGCTAATGAATAAAAATGTTTTTTATATGATATTTGCAGTAAAAATATTTTTAAAAGGTTTTAAAGGCCTGTATAAAATATTTTTATTGTTTTTGTGAATTATACCAAAAAGATCGTAATTAAATTTAATTAAATAAGGGTATTGCAAGTTTACTTCAACTCAATAAATATACAACTAACATACAACACGTGGGGTTAAACACATAACAATTTAATCCGTCGAACATCACGTATATAATTCTAACATGTGTGTTTAAATTTCCTTCTTTAAATACAACACTCCCCGAAGAACAGCAGTTGTTTTTCAAAATATCACGTTTTGTCTGGCCTATCAATAATTCATGTTCAAGGCTACAAAGTGGAGTTTTTATGGATGCATTGTTTCAATTAAATAAAGAATATTCCCAATAGAAAACCCGTGCGCGTGGTAAAGAAAATCCCTGGCGGACAATAAATAATTACATCTCCAATGCATTATAACGTTACGACATTATAGAGCGATGTGAATAATTGATATATGCGATCAATACCATTTAGATTACCTATTTTAGAGTATGGCATGGAAAAAAAATTAACTAATGAATGAAAACAACCTTTTTTAACTCAAAAATGTCATATTGACCGTTTGGTTAATGTGGTAACCCGCAGAATATATTTATTGTTATATTCCGGTTTTAATGACATTAATTTATGTTTTGATTAATGGTTAACTTGGTAGTGATGACGTAGGAGAAGGTTTTGTGACATTTTTTTAATATTTATTTGCTCTGTAAAATCGAGAGTAAAATATTTTTCGTGAAAGTTTTGAAAAAAATTTGCACAAATAATTTTAAACCATGTGACCTGTACAAATATTTCAAGTTTGTGAGCCATTTAAATAAATACACCCATACTTAAGTGTGCTCTAAGGGTAAAAAGGGCCAGAACTTAATAACTTTTTATGGTTTTTGTTAGTTTACTATAATTTATATCATTTTTATTAAGATAATTGTAATTTTATTGTTAAAACCGAAGCGTAAACGGTTTCATATTGGAGAACAATACGCTAAGAATAATAACGGTTAGAATGTAATTCGAGATATTAGGACAAACGTCGCCTAAGCAACAATTGGGTTCTTTGGAGACGAGTAAAAGCGATGTGGTTTAGACTTGCCTTGGCTTAAATCAATATTTCAAACGCGGTTGCCAAGCAACGCTCCGTTGTTTCGTAACTGCTCTTGGATACCATTTTTTGTTCGCCTTTTTTTCGCGTCGAACAGCGAGTGTGTTCTCGCGTTTTTATATTAAACAAACAAAGAAATTACGTCATTCGTCGACGCTCTCCGATTGCTCAATAAAAGTACGAGGTGTGTCGGCTTTGAATCATTCTGTGACTGAGTTTTTAGCGATATTTTACAGTTGTTTAGCAGTGTTTTATTTATCCTTCAAATATGCGAGAAATCGTCCATTTACAAGCTGGCCAATGCGGTAACCAAATCGGTGCCAAGGTAAGAGTAAAATAACTTTTTCAGATACCAAATATTGTTTCTATTATGTTTATTAACTAATACTTTAACGTTTTAAAAAGCAATCGCAACTATCGCATTCGTGTATGTTAAAGCCTTAAAATGTGGTTGTGTTAAGGCTTACACCATATGCCTGAAGCTTTAATTTAGTTAAGGCGCCAATTATAGCAGGAATTTCGATTTTTCTCTGTTCAAATTTCTCAAACCGCGCTTAATCGAAAAAGGCGCGGGCCGTTATTTTGAACGCTTGACTGCGCACGCGGAAGAATATATAACAGCGTCGAGTCGCGCAGTTATTTCTTTAGTTTCTAGTTTTGATTTAACGCAGCGTTGTTGTTGTAGTTTGAGTTGAATTTTCTTGATTTATTTTTTGAGTTTGTTGTAAGAATTTAGTTCCAGAATGCGTGAAATTGTTCATCTTCAAGCTGGCCAATGTGGAAACCAAATTGGGGCTAAGGTTCGTACAAAAGTCGATGAGAAATAACGCCCAAGAATTTTAAAGTGTAATTGATAGTTTGATAATAAAAAAACATAAAAATATATTGCTATATTTTAACGCAAAGTACGCTGAATTTACTTTATTTTATTATTTTTTTATTTAAGTGAATCGAAATACAACTGTTTAAACTGCTAGCTTGTCTGTTTGTCGTTTCATGTTGCGTTGTAAAAATTGTCGGCCATTAAAGCACGTGGTTTGTATGACGTTGTTACGTGTTTGGCGGTTAATTTAAACTAGGCAAACGTGGAAGAATTGACGTAATTGTTCCAAAAATCACGTGACCTGACTGTAAACCAAATTTGTAAATAAGGCTTCTGATTGAATAAATAATTTCGCGTATATGTGTTGCAATTTACTAAATTAACACGTGATATATTTTGTAATATTTGACGTTTTCTGTTTGCAGTTCTGGGAGGTAATCTCCGACGAACACGGCATAGACCCCACCGGTACCTACCACGGCGACAGTGACCTCCAATTGGAACGTATCAACGTTTACTACAACGAGGCCACTGGTGGTAAATATGTGCCACGAGCCGTCCTCGTCGATCTTGAGCCCGGTACCATGGACTCAGTTCGATCCGGACCTTTCGGACAAATCTTCCGACCAGACAACTTTGTTTTCGGTACGTCTAAACAAGTGTTTAGCTTAAAGTTAAACTCTGAACATAAATAAGTTTTTTGATAAGAATAGTAAATGCAATACTAAAATGACATGTTTTCTAGGACAAAGTGGAGCCGGTAACAACTGGGCCAAGGGCCATTACACCGAAGGTGCCGAGCTCGTAGACTCGGTCCTCGATGTCGTCCGAAAGGAAGCCGAGAGCTGTGATTGCCTTCAGGGATTCCAGCTCACCCACTCTCTAGGTGGCGGTACCGGGTCCGGAATGGGAACCCTTCTCATCAGCAAAATTCGTGAGGAGTACCCAGACAGGTGAATATACAAATATAAACTTTCCTTTGAACTCGTTTTGCGCAACACAGCGCATATAATAGCCATAATTATAGGTTTACTGGCGCGTAAAATGAAGGTCTTTTTCTAAGGCGTGGCAATGTGTTTACTTATTATATTTTAACTAATGTTTTCTGTTATAGAATCATGAACACCTTCAGCGTTGTGCCATCACCCAAGGTGTCCGACACTGTTGTCGAGCCTTACAACGCTACCTTGTCTGTGCATCAACTCGTCGAGAACACCGACGAAACTTACTGCATTGACAACGAGGCTTTGTACGATATCTGCTTCCGTACCCTCAAGCTCACCACCCCCACCTACGGTGACTTGAACCATTTGGTCTCTGCCACCATGAGCGGTGTAACCACCTGCCTCCGATTCCCAGGTTTGTACAGTTTGTAAAAAATACAGTATGTCTTGTTTCGTACATAGCAATTAACCACTACTATTTAATAGGTCAGTTGAACGCTGACTTACGTAAATTGGCTGTCAACATGGTGCCATTCCCACGTCTTCATTTCTTCATGCCCGGATTCGCTCCACTCACCAGCAGAGGTAGCCAACAATACCGAGCTTTGACCGTTCCAGAACTTACCCAACAGATGTTCGACGCCAAAAACATGATGGCCGCTTGCGATCCTCGACATGGACGTTACCTCACTGTAGCAGCCATGTTCCGTGGTCGTATGTCCATGAAGGAGGTCGACGAACAAATGTTGAACGTTCAGAACAAGAACAGTTCATACTTTGTTGAATGGATCCCTAACAACGTTAAGACCGCAGTCTGTGACATCCCACCACGTGGTCTTAAGATGTCTGCTACCTTCATTGGTAACAGCACCGCCATTCAGGTATGTATATAATCCTAAGAGTATACGTAACTGGTGTTATCGAACGTACACAAGTTTTAATTTATGTTTTGTTTGTAGGAACTCTTCAAACGTATCTCCGAGCAATTCACAGCTATGTTCCGACGAAAGGCTTTCTTGCATTGGTACACTGGTGAAGGTATGGACGAGATGGAATTCACTGAGGCCGAGAGCAACATGAACGACTTGGTGAGCGAATATCAGCAATACCAGGACGCCACCGCCGAGGAGGAAGGAGAATTCGACGAAGAAGAGGAAGAAGAAGAGGCTGGTTAAACACAGAACCATTTGTTACGTCACATTTATTTCTATTTACAAAGAAATTTAGGATTGATCTTTTCTGTTAAATTTTTGTTACAAATTCAACCGACTTCAACATACGGAGCCTTCTTCGTTTTTCTGCGGGGAAAGTGTTAAATTAAACCTTCAATAAATTCGTTAAACTTGCAATACCATAGTGTGTTCGTTTATTTATAAAACGTAAAACGGGAATTAAAAATATTGAGTAAAAAAGCTACATGTAACAGGATTCGACAGCGTGTTTTTTTACTTGCCCAAAAAATCGACATCTGTAAGACTAAAGTTTTCTCTTGTTAAATAACGAAACAAATGTATATAACGGACTCGTAACACGTCACAAAGTGTGAGAAAAAGAAACTAGGTTCTGCTGGTTTGTGTAAAGGTTTACAATGTTGTTGCTAAAGGCTATCTGGAAATTGTGGAAATCTGTTTTTTACCTTATTTTGTATTATTTATTAGTACATTCTTTTCATTTAAAAAGTTAATTCATTTTAGGTAAAACGCAATTTATAAAAGATACAAACCCAAACAAAAGGTAAATCAGTAACACTTAAAATTGAAGAAAATAAACACAAGAAAAAAGTTGGTCAAGATTTTTAGGAATGAAACAGTTTAAAAGTTTGCTTCTTTTTTGTAAACATTTTCATCAACATCAACTGTGATTGTTTTGGTTGAATTGTAAATGTCTTATTTTATTCACAATAGCTGTTACCAGCAGAATCAAAATAGAAATCATGGGTAATTAACATTTTTTTCTTTGGGTCGAAAATTTCCAAAATATCTCCCAAAACCCTAACTAGAGTTTTCTCATTAGAAGTACTGTTTTGTGCTGGAGTCTATAAAGTATTAAGCAAACCATCTCACCCATGTAAATGCCTAAGATCATCTCCTGTTTGTGTGGATTGGTGGAAGCATTGTTGATAACTCTTTCACCTTCTAATCGAAACCGATAGATGACACAAAGATATCTGAATCCTATCATTTGTTAGTTAAAAGTTCTTGATTCCATTTCAATCTTTATTGTACATTACATTTGAATGATTAAAAATAAATTAGATTGATTTAGAAACTCAACAATAAGAAGTATGAATGAAATGTAACTGGATGAGGCATTTTAACATACATACAACAACAGAACTTATATTATACATAACATATTTGTACTTTACAGCATTATAAACTCAACAAAAGTAAAAAAGCTTAAAAAAATGTGGCAATACTTAACAACGGTGATTAATGCAACTAAAATCAATGGTGATTTTGTCAGTTTTGGGTATTAGTTGTTCATATGGAATACCAGCCAGATCCAGAAGTCTTCTAGAAGCTTTTGCACTCTCTTTTGCTTTATGCTTGTCGGAATAAAAGAACACTTTCTTAATTCCTGCTTGAATAATAAGCTTTGAACATTCATTACATGGAAAAAGTGCAACATAAATTGTGCAATTATTTACTGAGGCTGAATTTTTGTTCATTATGGCATTCATTTCAGCATGGCAGACATAAGGATATTTCGTGTCTAGCCAGTCGTCCGATTTTCGTTTCCATGGCAACTCGTCATCGCTGCAGCGGTTTGGCATCCCGTTGTAGCCGATCCCCACTATCTTGTTTTCTTCATTAACGATGCAAGCGCCAACTTGGGTACTGGGGTCCTTGCTTCTTTGAGCCGATAAAAACGCAACTGCCATGAAATAATCATTCCATTCTAAGTACTCAGTGCGTTTCTTTTCTAAATCAAGATGCTGACTATTTCCATTTTGTTTCGACATGGCAAACTGAAATAATAAATAAAACTGCTTATTTTTATTAACTAGAATAGTCAGCATGGATTTTGCAAAAAAGTCCCGCCAACGAAAACTTATGTGACGTCAAAAAAATGAAGGCAAAAATGCGGGAAAATGAGCGATACGAAAAAAAGAAAATGATAGAAAAATATCAATATTCTTAATATTTTGTTTTTAAAATAAAATGTATATCTACAAAAAATTATAAATTATTGTATCAATGGATATAAAAAAGGTAAAATCAGTTTAAAAAAAAGGTTAATTTCATCAAAATATATCTTTCATAGTTCAGATACTACAAAATAGTAGTCCAGATACTACAAAATAGTTATTTTTAGTGCATAAGAACATGACAATTTTCTTGTAACAGTAGCAGAGTTATTAACATAATATTTAGTCTGTAAATTGCGCGTAGGAGGTAGTTTAACATAGATAGAGTTTAAAAATAAACGACAACTGTAATGAGTTAAACGACCTGTTTTAAAGCAGTCAGTTATAGTAAAAAAGTTTAGGTTATTAAATTAAAAAAATAGTTAAAATTTTATTGCGATCGCAATTGTAAATGACATTGGTTAAATAAATGATTAACTATGCTTTCATTGGTTTCAATTCTATTTGTCAAATTTAAGTATAGCGATAGAAAGTAAAAGATGGAGTCCGAAATAAGATAACTGCAGTTTGTTATCGAAATTTGACAAGGGCTTTTCCAGTATCAGTTGAAATACATCCTGTCACATTAACTGGTATAACCTGTAACATTAACCTATAATATTACATGTTAGCCAATATATAAACTACTGTAAAACTAATTTTTTTTTTAAATGGAGGCTAGTACCAACTAAAATATATCAGATTGTTTCCGTTATGTTTTAATGTTGGGAGTTTGTAGCTAGAATTTAAGGTATATCATAGGAGAATTTAATGATTGGTCTTACGTAGCTTCCGTTTAAATGATTAATAAAATAAAAAATATCGCAACTTTATTTAATATTTAAACTACATTTAACAGCTAAGTATAAACGAATTTACAAAGTTCTGTTTAACATTAAAAATGTGCTTCGTAAATATCTGTTATTAGACCGGACAGAATGTGTGTTATGTGATGTAGTAGGTTCACCAAAGATGTATGCTCGTTTGTAAATATGCTAAAAGTATTTATTTTTGTTCAGGTCTAATATGTCAAGGTAAAAACGGTAGTGTGGTAGGTTATATGACATCGATTTATTTAGGAAAGTTTAATTTGCATTCAGGAAATGTTAATATACTTAGGAAGATTAAAACGACAGTTATGTATTTAGAAAATGAGACAAAAGTTTATAGTTTAAATATTCTTATTGTTTTAGATTTAACACTTGTCCTTTTATAAGGTTGGCATTGCGAAAAAGGCCGAGATAAAACTATGTTTTTTTTGTTACAAAAATTTATTCCTTTATTATTTGTACAAAACCTAATCCGTTGAACTTTAAGGATTTGTTTTTTTCGAGTTAGTTGGTAATGTTTCGAAACGTCGTTAAGGTGTACGTTGTAATACAAAGAAAGATTTGTTTTAAACTTATGTTTTAAAAGATAGATTATACATGGGTAATATAGTTAAGTTAACAACTTCAACATAGGCAACAAGGTTTAGTTTAAATTGAATTTTAATTTCTTTATTTTAGTTTAGTTTGTTTTTATTTCAAAAACAAATATAAGCAATGAACTTTAGAAGATTTCACAAATTTTTGACTTTATTTTTGTTTACTTCGAACTTGTACATATTTTTCAAATGGTCAAGTGGCATTAGTAAATGTCATACGGAAATAAAACATAAGAATTTCGTCAAGTTAAGGTAAGTTGTATTTTTAGTAAGGACTAAGGAATATGGTTTAAGCGACGTATAAATAGAGGCATCGGCATGCTTAATTAATTAAACAAAAAGAAAGGTTCCATTCATTAAACAAATTTTATTAAAAAAATCTTAAACCCAGTTTGGTCCGTTAACATTATTCCTTCAAATTATTTAATAAATCTTTAAACCAAAGTATTCATATTTTAAGATCTGGTAAATATTTATTTTAGATCGGAGCTCAATAAAAATGTCACAACCATTTTCAATTCTCTTCAACTACCTAATAATGTCACTACGATGACGTCACCACACAGTACAACCTTAAAATTACTGTTTACCAGAAAACCAGGGGTTTTTAATATTGAGCCATTAAATCTATTTAATTCTACAACGAAAATTGACTGCAAAAATGAAAAAGATGATTTGAATCACAAAGGTATAAATTTTTATGTTAAGTAAAGCTAACATTGCGCATTCTTAATCAAAAATCAACTTCATTCTGTTTTGTAAAAGCAGACAAAATTTGGAAACCTAATATTTCGATACTCATATTTAGATCCGAAATGGAAGTTAATTATTGTGGTTAAGTCGGGTGCTTCATTTTCTGATCGTCGAACTGCAATTCGTAATTCTTGGGGAAAATATCGTTTTATTAACGGTTGTTGGATATCAACAATATTCCTTATTGGGTCGATTAATAAAAAAAGCATACAAGACCAAGTTGATAACGAGAATTCGCAATACAATGATATATTGCAGTTTAATGGGCCTGATGATTATAAGTATGATAGTAAGATTTTGTTTGCATGTTGAGACTTAAGTTGTTGTAAATAATTGGACGTCCAAGGACTCTAAACTAGCAAAACTTAAGGCTAGGTTTGGATAATGTAAGTTTCTTGTTTTTAGAAATATGCCACGAAAGGTTACAACTGGTATGCGGTGGATTTCAAGTTCGATTCCGAATGACACAATATACGCTTCTACAGATGACGACTTCATTGTTAACCTGGCAAAAGTGGTTGAACTTTTTACCAAAATCAATAACTTTGCAACCCTTAACTACACAAAAACCCTCGAAAACTCGCCTATAGTTTGTATTTACGATAAGGCAATAACTACTACTCCAGTACGTAATATTAAAAGCAAATATTACGTATCAGAGGAAGATTATAGCGGGGATTTATACCCTCCTTACTGTGGGGGTGGATTTTATATGATGCCAGTAAAACTGGTATCAAAACTCTATCAAATCTCGTTACTTGTTAAGTCAATACCAATGGATGATGTTTGGATAACTGGTATTTTAAGAACTAATCTGAATGAAGGCAACGACAATATAGTTGGTACTGATTTTAAGCCTCCGCGAAACTTATGGAATCATTTATGGGCTGACTACGGATCTAATAATAAAAACATAGCCCAGGGTATAACAAAGAGTTGGAATAAGTTTCAATCTGAAGTGCAGTCGTTCCCACATTGCACAAATACATAATTTTCTGTGTAGAAAACACGAGGTGCTTTTTATACAAAGTGTGTAATCTTGCGAACAAGTTTATAGTTTAAAAACTGCAATAAAGTTTAGGTTTATTATTTATTATCACCTATGCATACGTAGATGTCCATCTTTTAAAATATTCCATTTTAATCTTTATGTTTTATTTTCTATTATTTGGTTTATGTTTTGTTATTTATTTATTTGGTGTCTTTAAAACTATACAAAATACGTAAACGCGTAGAATATTTATTTATTTTTTGTAAAATTACAATAAATTATTAAAACCTATCACTAAGGTAAAAGTAGTTTTAGTTTTCTGAACTTTGATACAGAACTAAAAAAAATAAGAAAAAATTAATTAAAATAACATTTCTATGGAAATTCCCGCTGCGAAAATCGGACGACATTTTTTGACCAATAGGAGCGATTGACGTCAAAACATCGGGCTGCGCTCGAGGCTAATTCTCCGTCGTTCGCTAAAGTTTTTGTTAAGAACCGGTCGGAGTTTTTCTGTGGAATTTTACAAGTTTTAAAGTTGTTCTGAAGGCTAGAAGGTTAGTTTTAATTATTAAATGTTTTATTAAATTTATAATTAGGAAGAATCTAACAACGCACTTTAAAATTATGGAAGTTTCTTAGGCTGTAGGTTGCGATAAAATATAATTTTTGTTAGGCTAAATTTCGGCAATTTTAAAATGGCGATTTTATTGTTAAATGTGCAGTTTTAGACTTAACTTAGGCTAATTTAGAATTATTTTGGGTAAATTAACATTCTTTAGGCTAGGCAGCGTACTGTATATGTTTTATTATTAGGCTAAAGAAAATCTTGTTTTGCAATTTTTTTAAAACTGCTTAAGTTGTTATTATAGCCATGAAGATTAGATTGCAAGTAAATTTAAATTATTCAACTTATAAATTTTAAATCATCTTATTTTTTGTTAAAAATACGGATATATCGTGATGTTAAAAGTTAAGCTCAAGGTGAATTAAAGTTCAGACATAATAGCTTATAGTAACGTCATAACAAGTTGCTTACTGGGCCAGGTTAAAAAATAAAGTTTACAGTAGTCTTCATTTAATATGTCTTAATAATAATTAATATTATAATATTAAAAAGTTACATTTTTTAAGATTTTATTCCGTTGTTGCTGCAAACAGGCCTAAAAAGGTACTAAAAAGGGCAAATACAGTTTTAAATTTATGGATATGCATTTATTTATTTTGTATTTTTAAGATTATCTGGATGTAAGTAAGTACATAATTTTTTGATTAAATTATAAGGTAATGAATAGCTTTTAAAATTACTATTTTTTACAGAATTGAAATAGTTTGATCAAAGAAATTTGACCTGATTTGCCAGCAGTTACAATCATCACTTTGGTCAGAAGAGTCAATGAGTGGAGAGCCCTGCAAAGCGTGATGACGTCATGTTCCTGAAACGTCATAAGGTACGTTTTGTTTATATATTAACGTTAATATGTTACGTAACCATTTTCACAAACCTATGAAAAATAATGATTTAGTCACATTTTCATCTATTGTGTAACATATATATTGCAACTTTTAATATATAAATACATTTAAAAAATGTTTGAGCTTTGCTGTTATTGGTTGTTTGTTGCTGTTGTTGGTTGTTATTGTTGGTGTTTTTTCTTTTTGGTCGTATTTGCTGGTGTCATTTATTGTTGGTTGTTTTTTGCTGGTAGCCTTTTTATTGGTTGTTTTTGCTGGAGTTTTTTTGTTGGTTGTTTTTGCTGGAGTTTTTTTGTTGGTTGTTTTTTGCTGGTGGCTTTTGTTGGGTATTTTTGCTGTTGGCAATTTTTGTTGGTCGTTTTGCTGGTGACTGTTGATTCTGGTTGTTTTCATTGGTGGATTTTGGTTGTTTTTGCTGGTGGCATTTCTTATTGGTTGTTTTTGCTGGTGTTTTTTGTTGGTTGTTATTTGCTGGTGGCTTTTGTTGGGTATTTGTGCTGTTGGCAATTTTTGTTGGTCGTTTTGCTGGTTACTGTTGATTCTGGTTGTTTTTGTTGGTGGATTTTGTTGTTTTTGCTGGTGGCATTTTTTGTTGGTATTTTTTGCTGGTGTTTTTTGTTGGTTGTTTTTTGCTGGTGGCTTTTGTTGGGTATTTTTACTGTTGGCTTTTTTTATTGGTTGTTTTTGCTGGTGACTTTTTTTAATGGTTGTTTTTGCCGGTGTTTTTTATTGGTTGTTATGGTTGTTAGCTTTTTTATTGGTTGTTTCTGCTGGTGGCATTTATTGTTTGTTGTTTTGCTGACTTTTGTTGTTTGAAGTTTTTTTGTTGTTTTTGCTGGTATTATTTATTGTTGGTTGTTTTTAGCTGGTATCTTTGTTTGTTAGTTATTTCTGCTGGTGGCATTTATTGTTGTTTGTTGATATGAGTGACTTTTAGTGTTGGTTGTGTTTGACAAGTGTTTTTTATTGTTAAATGTTTTAGTTATTGGTGCCTTTTGTAGAAATTGAAAATAAGAAAACTTCATTAATTTATTATATATTATTGTTGCACTATATATAAATCAATATGAGCAATTAAACACATTTATTAACTTATTGTCTAAAAACAATTATCCATTATTTGACCATCCACATATAAACATTTTTAATTTTTTTATTTTTTTTGCTATTTTTTTTGTTTTTTTTATGGTTCACTCTGATTGTTAAAAATGGGGGAGGAACAATGGACACACAATGAAGATACAGATAACAATGGTTATGACAATTAAGAACAAGTGAGAAAAAGGTTATTATTTAAACATAACTTTAATTACAGTGGAATTTATACTTGGGACTTGCCATAAGTTACTAATAAATTTTATAATATTTTGCCCATCATCTTAATTGTTGTGTCTAAATATCTAAATTTTGTTTTTGACATATCATAGTTTGTTGCCTAGCAATATTTAAAATAATGTTTAAAATTCCAATCTAACATATTTATTTTTTATTTAGGTACAAAATCAACTGGTCCAACAACATATTATTCTGTCATTAAACTAATAAAAAGTTTTTTTGTTCATTATGTAACATTTTTAGAATCATAATTGGTCATATTCATAAACTATTAAGTTATAATTAAACTAACTATGTCCCAAATATATTTTACAACAATGCCATAATTATTTGTCCCTACATAATTAAACTTTTATACCTTAAAATTTATTTTGTCATATCTTAATTCTCTGACCCAGTTTTAAAATATTGTTAATTTCAAGATTAATAAAAAACTGTTTTCAAAAATAGATCAAGTTTAAAAGATTTCTGAATCTTACAGAAGATGGGAGAAGTAAAAGGGAACACAACGGAACAACGAAAGGTTTGTGAAGGATGTGGCAAGAGAGACAAAGATGCAAGACACTGACATTGTGGCAAAAATGTAAAGTGACAATGTTTATTAAAAATTGAAAAGAATGAACTGTATTTTAATTAAACTAATGATTTTTAAATTTTTTGCCCAACATTTTAAACTGTCTAAAAATTAAATTTTTTTGCCATACAATAGTTTGTTGCCTAGCAATATT
Source organism: Corella eumyota (assembly GCF_963082875.1). Taxonomy (NCBI): domain Eukaryota; kingdom Metazoa; phylum Chordata; class Ascidiacea; order Phlebobranchia; family Corellidae; genus Corella; species Corella eumyota. The sequence goes on along the minus strand of NC_137496.1, from coordinate 662,584 downwards.
TAAAATAATGTTTAAAAATCCATCCTAACAAATTTACTTTTTATTTAGGTACAAAATCAACTGGTCCAACAACGTATTATTCTGTCATTAAACTAATAGAAAGTTTTTTTGTTCATTATGTAACATTTTTAGAATCATAATTGGTCATTTTCATAAACTATTCAGTTATAATTAAACTAACTATGTCCCAAATATATTTTACAGCAATGTCATAAATATTTGTCCCTACATAATTAAACTTTTAAACCTTGAAACTTATTTTGTTATATCTTAACTCTGTGACCCAGTTTTAAAACATTGTAAAATCCAAGATTAATAAAAAATTGTTTTCAAAAATAATTCAAGTTTAAAAGCTTTCTGAATCTTACAGAAGATGGGAGAAGTAAAGGGGAGAACAACGGGACAACGAAAGGTTTGTGGAGAATGTTGCAAGAGAGACAAAGATGGAAAACATTGACATTGTGGTGAGAATATAAAGTGACAATGTTTAAGAAAAATTAAATAATAAACTGTAGTTCAAATAAACAAAGGACTTTTAAAATTTTTTGCCCAACATTTTAAACTGCCTAAAAATTTAAATTTTTGACATATCATAGTTTGTTGCCTAGCAATATTTAAAATAATGTTTAAAAATCCATCATAACAAATTTATTTTTATTTAGGTACAAAATCAACTAGTCCAACAACATATTATTCTGTCATTAAACTAATAGAAAGTTTTTTTCCTTAATCTGTAACATTTTTAGAATCATAATTGGTCATATTCATAAACTATCAAGTTATAATTAAACTAACTATGTCCCAAATATATTTTACAGTAATGTCATAATTATTTGTCCCTACATAATCAAACTTTTATACCTTAAAACTTATTTTGTTATATCTTAACTCTTTGACCCTATTTTAAAACATTGTAAAATCTAAGATTAATGAAAAATTGTTTTTAAAAATAGATCAAGTTTAAAAGCTTTCTGAATCTTACAGAAGATGGGAGAAGTAAAGGAGAAAACGACGGGACAACGAAAGAGATCGTAGAGGATGTTGCAAGAAAGACAAAGATGCAAGACACTGACATTGTGGTGAGAATGTAAAGTGACAATGTTTAATAAAAATTGAAAAAAATTAACTTTATTTTAATTAAACTAATGATTTAAAAAAAAATTTGCCCAACATCTTAAACTGTCTAAAAATTTCAATTTTTAACATATCATAGTTTGTTGCCTAGCAATATTTAAAATATTGTTTAAAAATCCATCCTAACAAATTTACTTTTTATTTAGGTATAAAATCAACTGGTCCAACAACATATTATTCTGTCATTAAACTATTAGAAAGTTTTTTTCTTCAATCTGTAACATTTTTAGAATCTTATTGAGTTATAATTAAACTAATTATGTCCCAAATATATTTTACAGCAATGGCATAATTATTTGTCCCTACATAATTAAACTTTTATACCTTAAAACTTATTTTGTCATATCTTAATTCTCTGACCCTATTTTATAACATTGTAAAATCCAAAATTAATGAAAAACTGTTTTTAAAAATAGATCAAGTTTAAAAGCTTTCTGAATCTTACAGAGGATGTAAAGACTTAGGATGAAATTAGCGGGACAACGAAAGGTTTATGAAGGATGTTGCAAGAAAGACAAAGATGCAAGACACTGACATTGTGAGAATATAAAGTGACAATGTTGAATAAAAATTAAATAATAAACTGTAGTTCAAATAAACAAAGGACTTTTATAATTTTTTGCCCAACATTTTAAACTGCCTAAAAATTTAAATTTTTGACATATCATAGTTTGTTGCCTAGCAATATTTAAAATAATGTTTAAAATTCTAATTTAACAAATTTATTTTTTATTTAGGTACAAAATCAACTGGTCCAACAACATATTATTCTGTCATTAAACTAATAGAAAGTTTTTTTGTTCATCATGTAACATTTTTAGAATCATAATTGATCATATTCATAAACTATTAAGTTATAATTAAACTAACTATGTCCCAAATATATTTTACAGCAATACCATAATTATTTGTCCCTACATAATTAAACTTTTATACCTTAAAACTTATTTTGTGATATCTTAATTTTCTGACCCTATTTTAAAACATTGTAAAATCTAAGATTAATAAAAAACTGTTTTCAAAAATGGATTAAGTTTAAAAGCTTTCTGAATCTTACAGAAGATGGGAAAAGTAAAGGAGAAAACAACGGGACAATGAAGGAGTTCATAGAGGATGTTGCAAGAGAGACAAAGATGGAAGACATTGACATTGTGGCAAAAATGTAAAGTAACAATGTTTAATAAAAATTGAAAAACTAAACCGTATTTTAATTAAACTTATGATTTTTTAAATTTTTTGCCCAGCATCTTAAACTGTCTAAAAAATTAAAAATTTTTGGCATATAATAGCTTGTTGCCTAGCAATATTTAAAATAATGTTTAAAAATCCATTCTAACAAATTTACTTTTTATTTAGGTACAAAATCAACTGGTCCAATGACTTATTATTCTTTTAAAATATTATTTGGTTATTAAACTTAATAGAAAGTTTGTTTTCCAATTACTTTATCTTTATAGAATGATAATTGGTTATATTCATAAACTATTAAGTTATAATTAAACTAACTATGTCCCAAATATATTTTACAGTAATAGCATACATATTTGTCCCTACATAATTAAACTTTTATACCTTAAAACTTATTTTGTCATATCTTAATTCTTTGACCTAGTTTTGAAATATTGTAAAATCTAAGATTAATAAAAAATTGTTTTCAAAAATAAATCAAGTTTAAAAGCTTTCTAAATTATACAGAAGATGGGAGAAGTAAAGGGGAAAACAGCGGGACAACGAAAGGTTTGTGGAGAATGTTGCAAGAGAGACAAAGATGGAAAACATTGACATTGTGGTGAGAATATAAAGTGACAATGTTTAAGAAAAATTAAATAATAAACTGTAAAAAAAATTGTTTTCAAAAATAGATCAAGTTTAAAAGCTTTCTAAATTTTACAGAAGATGGGAGAAGTAAAGGGGAAAACAGCGGGACAACGAAAGATTCATAGAGGATGTTGCTAGAGAGGCAAAGGTGGAAAACATTGACATTATGGTTAGATTGTAAAGTGGCAATGTTTAATAAAATAAACTGTAATTTAATTAGGTTAATAAATTTTATAATATTTTGCCCATCATCTTAATTGTTGTGTCTAAATATTAAAATTTTAATTTTTGACATATCATAGTTTGTTGCTTAGCAATATTTAAGATAATGTTTAAAAACCAAACTAACAAATCTATTTTTTATTTAGGTACAAAATCAACTGGTCCAACAACATACTATTCTTTTAAATTATTATTTGGTTATTAAACTTTATCAAAAGTTTATTTTTATTTACCTTAATTTTTTTAGATTGACAATTGTTCATATTCATAAACAATTGAGTTATAATTAAAATATTTATGTCCCAGTAAATTTTGACAACAATGTCATAATTATTTGTTCCGGCATAATCAAACTTTTATGTAGTAAGTTTATTTTTGACATATCTTAATTCTCTGACTTAATTTTAAAATGTTTTTAATTTCAAAATTTTAAAACAATGTTTTTATAAGTAGACCAACTTTAAGGAAAAAGGAGGAAAAGAGAATCGGTGGAAGCAGTCAAGAGAATAAAAGATTCTTATGATCCCAAGAACCAAAGTTTAGTATTTTAAAATTTATTATATTTTATCGGAATAACATGCTATTTTTCTAGAGTTTAATAGTTATTACAAATACTGTAAAAAGTAGTAACAAATATTATATTTCATTTAATTTAATTGAAAATTCAATTGGTAAAATGGTAACCTATTTCTTAAGTTATTATTTGTGATTTAAATTTGAACGTTATTGTATTTATTTTTTATTACTTCACTAAAATATTTACACTGACATAAAAGTTTGGTCCTAAACTAAATAAATTCTAAGCTACAAACTAAATATATTTTATGCTTAACATTTTTCGTATTATAATAATCTGGCACAAATTTAAAAAAAGTTTATTTTAAAAAACATGTTTTAAAGTTATAATTTTGACCCAAATCTGATCTTTTTCTTTTTGTTCAAGGTGCTGGTGGTTGTTCTAAAGGAAGCTTTCGCATCAACATCCAGTAACTTCATTTAATGATGTTATTTGGGGTAATTACTTAACCCTGGAGCTTAGGGTTTAAGTTGCTTTTAAATTTAAATTGGTAATCTTTTATTCTAAGATATTAATTGCACAACATCAAGTGCTATAAACCCAAAATTATGGCAAACTGGCAATGGTGTTTAAACTTACCACCATCGGGACTTGGAATTTTTAATGATACTATGACATACCTGTAGCAGTATTTAAACTTAAGAATCTGTGGTTTAACTGGACAAAATTTGACCTTTTTAATAACTTATTAAATTGCTGTATTCGAACTCAGGTTAGTAGAACTAAGCCTTCCTTATGCATGCTATGACATGCCGGCAGCTGTATTCGAACTCAGGTTAGTAGGACTAAGCCTTCCTTATGCATGCTATGACATGCCGGCAGCTGTATTCGAACTCAGGTTAGTAGAACTAAGCCTTCCTTGTGCATGCTATGACATGCCGGCAGCTGTATTTAAACTCAGGTTAGTAGAACTGTGCCTTCCTTATGCATGCTATGACATGCCGGCAGCTGTATTCGAACTCAGGTTAGTAGAACTATGCCTTCTTTATGCATGCCATGACATGCTAGCAGCTGTATTCGAACTCAGGTTAGTAGAACTAAGCCTTCCTTATGCATGCTATGACATACCGGCAGCTGTATTCGAACTCAGGTTAGTAGAACTAAGCCTTCCTTATGCATGCTATGACATGCCGGCAGCTGTATTCGAACTCAGGTTAGTAGAACTAAGCCTTCCTTGTGCATGCTATGACATGCCGGCAGCTGTATTCGAACTCAGGTTAGTAGAACTAAGCCTTCCTTGTGCATGCTATGACATGCCGGCAGCTGTATTCGAACTCAGGTTAGTAGAACTAAGCCTTCCTTGTGCATGCTATGACATGCCGGCAGCTGTATTCGAACTCAGGTTAGTAGAACTAAGCCTTCCTTATGCATGCTATGACATGCCCGCAGCTGTATTTAAACTCAGGTTAGTAGAACTGTGCCTTCCTTATGCATGCTATGACATGCCGGCAGCTGTATTCGAACTCAGGTTAGTAGAACTAAGCCTTCCTTATGCATGCTATGACATGCCGGCAGCTGTATTCGAACTCAGGTTAGTAGAACTAAGCCTTCCTTATGCATGCTATGACATGCCGGCAGCTGTATTCGAACTCAGGTTAGTAGAACTAAGCCTTCCTTGTGCATGCTATGACATGCCGGCAGCTGTATTCGAACTCAGGTTAGTAGAACTAAGCCTTCCTTGTGCATGCTATGACATGCCGGCAGCTGTATTCGAACTCAGGTTAGTAGAACTGTGCCTTCCTTATGCATGCTATGACATGCCGGCAGCTGTATTTAAACTCAGGTTAGTAGAACTATGTCTTCCTTATACATGCTAGCAGCTGTATTCGAACTCCGGTTAGTAGGACTAAGCCTTCCTGATGCAAGCTATACATACCGGCAGTTGTATTTAAACTCAGGTTAGTAGAACTATGCCTTCCTTACGCAAGCTATGACATGCCGGCAGCTGTATTCGAACTCAGGTTAGTAGAACTATGACATGCCGACAGCTGTATTCGAACTCAGGTTAGTAGAACTAAGCCTTCTTCATGCATGCCATGACATGCTAGCAGCTGTATTCGAACTCAAGTTAGTAGAACTAAGCCTTCCTTATGCATGCTATGACATACCGGCAGCTGTATTCAAACTCAGGTTAGTAGAACTAAGCCTTCCTTATGCATGCTATGACATACCGGCAGCTGTATTCGAACTCAGGTTAGTAGAACTAAGCCTTCCTTATGCATGCTATGACATGCCCGCAGCTGTATTTAAACTCAGGTTAGTAGAACTAAGCCTTCCTTATGCATGCCGGCAGCTGTATTTAAACTCGGGTTAGTAGAACTAAGCCTTTCTTATGCACGCCATGACATGCCGGCAGCTGTATTTAAACTCGGGTTAGTAGGACTAAGCCTTCCTTATGCATGCTATGACATGCCGGCAGCTGTATTCGAACTCAGGTTAGTAGGACTATGCCTTCCTTATGCATGCTATGACATGCCGGCAGCTGTATTCGAACTCAGGTTAGTAGAACTAAGCCTTCCTTGTGCATGCTATGACATGCCGGCAGCTGTATTCGAACTCAGGTTAGTAGAACTAAGCCTTCCTTGTGCATGCTATGACATGCCGGCAGCTGTATTCGAACTCAGGTTAGTAGAACTGTGCCTTCCTTATGCATGCTATGACATGCCGGCAGCTGTATTTAAACTCAGGTTAGTAGAACTATGTCTTCCTTATACATGCTAGCAGCTGTATTCGAACTCCGGTTAGTAGGACTAAGCCTTCCTGATGCAAGCTATACATACCGGCAGTTGTATTTAAACTCAGGTTAGTAGAACTATGCCTTCCTTACGCAAGCTATGACATGCCGGCAGCTGTATTCGAACTCAGGTTAGTAGAACTATGACATGCCGACAGCTGTATTCGAACTCAGGTTAGTAGAACTAAGCCTTCTTCATGCATGCCATGACATGCTAGCAGCTGTATTCGAACTCAAGTTAGTAGAACTAAGCCTTCCTTATGCATGCTATGACATACCGGCAGCTGTATTCAAACTCAGGTTAGTAGAACTAAGCCTTCCTTATGCATGCTATGACATACCGGCAGCTGTATTCGAACTCAGGTTAGTAGAACTAAGCCTTCCTTATGCATGCTATGACATGCCCGCAGCTGTATTTAAACTCAGGTTAGTAGAACTAAGCCTTCCTTATGCATGCTATGACATGCCCGCAGCTGTATTTAAACTCGGGTTAGTAGAACTAAGCCTTTCTTATGCACGCCATGACATGCCGGCAGCTGTATTTAAACTCGGGTTAGTAGGACTAAGCCTTCCTTATGCATGCTATGACATGCCGGCAGCTGTATTCGAACTCAGGTTAGTAGAATTAAGCCTTCCTTATGCATGCTATGACATGCCGGCAGCTGTATTTAAACTCAGGTTAGTAGAACTAAGCCTTCCTTATGCATGCTATGACATGCTGGCAGCTGTATTCGAACTCAGGATAGTAGAACTATGTCTTCTTTACGCATGCTATGACATGCCGGCAGCTGTATTCGAACTCAGGTTAGTAGAACTATGTCTTCCTTATGCATGCTATGACATGCCGGCAGCTGTATTCGAACTCAGGTTAGTAGGACTAAGCCTTCCTTATGCATGCTATGACATGCCGGCAGCTGTATTCGAACTCAGGTTAGTAGAACTAAGCCTTCCTTGTGCATGCTATGACATGCCGGCAGCTGTATTCGAACTCAGGTTAGTAGAACTAAGCCTTCCTTATGCATGCTATGACATGCCCGCAGCTGTATTTAAACTCAGGTTAGTAGAACTGTGCCTTCCTTATGCATGCTATGACATGCCGGCAGCTGTATTCGAACTCAGGTTAGTAGAACTATGCCTTCTTTATGCATGCCATGACATGCTAGCAGCTGTATTCGAACTCAGGTTAGTAGAACTAAGCCTTCCTTATGCATGCTATGACATGCCGGCAGCTGTATTCGAACTCAGGTTAGTAGAACTAAGCCTTCCTTGTGCATGCTATGACATGCCGGCAGCTGTATTCGAACTCAGGTTAGTAGAACTAAGCCTTCCTTGTGCATGCTATGACATGCCGGCAGCTGTATTCGAACTCAGGTTAGTAGAACTGTGCCTTCCTTATGCATGCTATGACATGCCGGCAGCTGTATTTAAACTCAGGTTAGTAGAACTATGTCTTCCTTATACATGCTAGCAGCTGTATTCGAACTCCGGTTAGTAGGACTAAGCCTTCCTGATGCAAGCTATACATACCGGCAGTTGTATTTAAACTCAGGTTAGTAGAACTATGCCTTCCTTACGCAAGCTATGACATGCCGGCAGCTGTATTCGAACTCAGGTTAGTAGAACTATGACATGCCGACAGCTGTATTCGAACTCAGGTTAGTAGAACTAAGCCTTCTTCATGCATGCCATGACATGCTAGCAGCTGTATTCGAACTCAAGTTAGTAGAACTAAGCCTTCCTTATGCATGCTATGACATACCGGCAGCTGTATTCAAACTCAGGTTAGTAGAACTAAGCCTTCCTTATGCATGCTATGACATACCGGCAGCTGTATTCGAACTCAGGTTAGTAGAACTAAGCCTTCCTTATGCATGCTATGACATGCCCGCAGCTGTATTTAAACTCAGGTTAGTAGAACTAAGCCTTCCTTATGCATGCCGGCAGCTGTATTTAAACTCGGGTTAGTAGAACTAAGCCTTTCTTATGCACGCCATGACATGCCGGCAGCTGTATTTAAACTCGGGTTAGTAGGACTAAGCCTTCCTTATGCATGCTATGACATGCCGGCAGCTGTATTCGAACTCAGGTTAGTAGGACTATGCCTTCCTTATGCATGCTATGACATGCCGGCAGCTGTATTCGAACTCAGGTTAGTAGAACTAAGCCTTCCTTGTGCATGCTATGACATGCCGGCAGCTGTATTCGAACTCAGGTTAGTAGAACTAAGCCTTCCTTGTGCATGCTATGACATGCCGGCAGCTGTATTCGAACTCAGGTTAGTAGAACTGTGCCTTCCTTATGCATGCTATGACATGCCGGCAGCTGTATTTAAACTCAGGTTAGTAGAACTATGTCTTCCTTATACATGCTAGCAGCTGTATTCGAACTCCGGTTAGTAGGACTAAGCCTTCCTGATGCAAGCTATACATACCGGCAGTTGTATTTAAACTCAGGTTAGTAGAACTATGCCTTCCTTACGCAAGCTATGACATGCCGGCAGCTGTATTCGAACTCAGGTTAGTAGAACTATGACATGCCGACAGCTGTATTCGAACTCAGGTTAGTAGAACTAAGCCTTCTTCATGCATGCCATGACATGCTAGCAGCTGTATTCGAACTCAAGTTAGTAGAACTAAGCCTTCCTTATGCATGCTATGACATACCGGCAGCTGTATTCAAACTCAGGTTAGTAGAACTAAGCCTTCCTTATGCATGCTATGACATACCGGCAGCTGTATTCGAACTCAGGTTAGTAGAACTAAGCCTTCCTTATGCATGCTATGACATGCCCGCAGCTGTATTTAAACTCAGGTTAGTAGAACTAAGCCTTCCTTATGCATGCCGGCAGCTGTATTTAAACTCGGGTTAGTAGAACTAAGCCTTTCTTATGCACGCCATGACATGCCGGCAGCTGTATTTAAACTCGGGTTAGTAGGACTAAGCCTTCCTTATGCATGCTATGACATGCCGGCAGCTGTATTCGAACTCAGGTTAGTAGAATTAAGCCTTCCTTATGCATGCTATGACATGCCGGCAGCTGTATTTAAACTCAGGTTAGTAGAACTAAGCCTTCCTTATGCATGCTATGACATGCTGGCAGCTGTATTCGAACTCAGGATAGTAGAACTATGTCTTCTTTACGCATGCTATGACATGCCGGCAGCTGTATTCGAACTCAGGTTAGTAGAACTATGTCTTCCTTATGCATGCTATGACATGCCGGCAGCTGTATTCGAACTCAGGTTAGTAGGACTAAGCCTTCCTTATGCATGCTATGACATGCCGGCAGCTGTATTCGAACTCAGGTTAGTAGAACTAAGCCTTCCTTGTGCATGCTATGACATGCCGGCAGCTGTATTCGAACTCAGGTTAGTAGAACTAAGCCTTCCTTATGCATGCTATGACATGCCCGCAGCTGTATTTAAACTCAGGTTAGTAGAACTGTGCCTTCCTTATGCATGCTATGACATGCCGGCAGCTGTATTCGAACTCAGGTTAGTAGAACTATGCCTTCTTTATGCATGCCATGACATGCTAGCAGCTGTATTCGAACTCAGGTTAGTAGAACTAAGCCTTCCTTATGCATGCTATGACATGCCGGCAGCTGTATTCGAACTCAGGTTAGTAGAACTAAGCCTTCCTTGTGCATGCTATGACATGCCGGCAGCTGTATTCGAACTCAGGTTAGTAGAACTAAGCCTTCCTTGTGCATGCTATGACATGCCGGCAGCTGTATTCGAACTCAGGTTAGTAGAACTGTGCCTTCCTTATGCATGCTATGACATGCCGGCAGCTGTATTTAAACTCAGGTTAGTAGAACTATGTCTTCCTTATACATGCTAGCAGCTGTATTCGAACTCCGGTTAGTAGGACTAAGCCTTCCTGATGCAAGCTATACATACCGGCAGTTGTATTTAAACTCAGGTTAGTAGAACTATGCCTTCCTTACGCAAGTTATGACATGCCGGCAGCTGTATTCGAACTCAGGTTAGTAGAACTATGACATGCCGACAGCTGTATTCGAACTCAGGTTAGTAGAACTAAGCCTTCTTCATGCATGCCATGACATGCTAGCAGCTGTATTCGAACTCAAGTTAGTAGAACTAAGCCTTCCTTATGCATGCTATGACATACCGGCAGCTGTATTCAAACTCAGGTTAGTAGAACTAAGCCTTCCTTATGCATGCTATGACATACCGGCAGCTGTATTCGAACTCAGGTTAGTAGAACTAAGCCTTCCTTATGCATGCTATGACATGCCCGCAGCTGTATTTAAACTCAGGTTAGTAGAACTAAGCCTTCCTTATGCATGCCGGCAGCTGTATTTAAACTCGGGTTAGTAGAACTAAGCCTTTCTTATGCACGCCATGACATGCCGGCAGCTGTATTTAAACTCGGGTTAGTAGGACTAAGCCTTCCTTATGCATGCTATGACATGCCGGCAGCTGTATTCGAACTCAGGTTAGTAGGACTATGCCTTCCTTATGCATGCTATGACATGCCGGCAGCTGTATTCGAACTCAGGTTAGTAGAACTAAGCCTTCCTTGTGCATGCTATGACATGCCGGCAGCTGTATTCGAACTCAGGTTAGTAGAACTAAGCCTTCCTTGTGCATGCTATGACATGCCGGCAGCTGTATTCGAACTCAGGTTAGTAGAACTGTGCCTTCCTTATGCATGCTATGACATGCCGGCAGCTGTATTTAAACTCAGGTTAGTAGAGCTATGTCTTCCTTATACATGCTAGCAGCTGTATTCGAACTCCGGTTAGTAGGACTAAGCCTTCCTGATGCAAGCTATATATACCGGCAGTTGTATTTAAACTCAGGTTAGTAGAACTATGCCTTCCTTACGCAAGCTATGACATGCCGGCAGCTGTATTCGAACTCAGGTTAGTAGAACTATGACATGCCGACAGCTGTATTCGAACTCAGGTTAGTAGAACTAAGCCTTCTTCATGCATGCCATGACATGCTAGCAGCTGTATTCGAACTCAAGTTAGTAGAACTAAGCCTTCCTTATGCATGCTATGACATACCGGCAGCTGTATTCAAACTCAGGTTAGTAGAACTAAGCCTTCCTTATGCATGCTATGACATACCGGCAGCTGTATTCGAACTCAGGTTAGTAGAACTAAGCCTTCCTTATGCATGCTATGACATGCCCGCAGCTGTATTTAAACTCAGGTTAGTAGAACTAAGCCTTCCTTATGCATGCCGGCAGCTGTATTTAAACTCGGGTTAGTAGAACTAAGCCTTTCTTATGCACGCCATGACATGCCGGCAGCTGTATTTAAACTCGGGTTAGTAGGACTAAGCCTTCCTTATGCATGCTATGACATGCCGGCAGCTGTATTCGAACTCAGGTTAGTAGGACTATGCCTTCCTTATGCATGCTATGACATGCCGGCAGCTGTATTCGAACTCAGGTTAGTAGAACTAAGCCTTCCTTGTGCATGCTATGACATGCCGGCAGCTGTATTCGAACTCAGGTTAGTAGAACTAAGCCTTCCTTGTGCATGCTATGACATGCCGGCAGCTGTATTCGAACTCAGGTTAGTAGAACTGTGCCTTCCTTATGCATGCTATGACATGCCGGCAGCTGTATTTAAACTCAGGTTAGTAGAACTATGTCTTCCTTATACATGCTAGCAGCTGTATTCGAACTCCGGTTAGTAGGACTAAGCCTTCCTGATGCAAGCTATACATACCGGCAGTTGTATTTAAACTCAGGTTAGTAGAACTATGCCTTCCTTACGCAAGCTATGACATGCCGGCAGCTGTATTCGAACTCAGGTTAGTAGAACTATGACATGCCGACAGCTGTATTCGAACTCAGGTTAGTAGAACTAAGCCTTCTTCATGCATGCCATGACATGCTAGCAGCTGTATTCGAACTCAAGTTAGTAGAACTAAGCCTTCCTTATGCATGCTATGACATACCGGCAGCTGTATTCAAACTCAGGTTAGTAGAACTAAGCCTTCCTTATGCATGCTATGACATACCGGCAGCTGTATTCGAACTCAGGTTAGTAGAACTAAGCCTTCCTTATGCATGCTATGACATGCCCGCAGCTGTATTTAAACTCAGGTTAGTAGAACTAAGCCTTCCTTATGCATGCCGGCAGCTGTATTTAAACTCGGGTTAGTAGAACTAAGCCTTTCTTATGCACGCCATGACATGCCGGCAGCTGTATTTAAACTCGGGTTAGTAGGACTAAGCCTTCCTTATGCATGCTATGACATGCCGGCAGCTGTATTCGAACTCAGGTTAGTAGAATTAAGCCTTCCTTATGCATGCTATGACATGCCGGCAGCTGTATTTAAACTCAGGTTAGTAGAACTAAGCCTTCCTTATGCATGCTATGACATGCTGGCAGCTGTATTCGAACTCAGGATAGTAGAACTATGTCTTCTTTACGCATGCTATGACATGCCGGCAGCTGTATTCGAACTCAGGTTAGTAGAACTAAGCCTTCCTTATGCATGCTATGACATGCCGGCAGCTGTATTCGAACTCAGGTTAGTAGAACTGTGCCTTCTTTAAGCATGCTATAACATGCCGGCAGCTGTATTCGAACTCAGGTTAGTAGAAATGTGTCTTCCTTATGCATGCTATGACATGCCTACAGCTGTATTCGAACTCAGGTTAGTAGAACTAAGCCTTCCTTATGCATGCTATGACATGCCGGCAGCTGTATTTAAACTCAGGTTAGTAAGACTAAGCCTTCCTTATGCATGCTATGACATGCCGGCAGCTGTATTCGAACTCAGGTTAGTAGAACTATGCCTTCTTTATGCATGCCATGACATGCTAGCAGCTGTATTCGAACTCAGGTTAGTAGAACTAAGCCTTGTGCATGCTATGACATGCCGGCAGCTGTATTCGAACTCGGGTTAGTAGAACTAAGCCTTCTTTATGCATGCCATGACATGCTAGCAGCTGTATTCGAACTCAGGTTAGTAGAACTAAGCCTTCCTTATGCATGCTATGACATACCGGCAGCTGTATTCGAACTCAGGTTAGTAGAACTACGCCTTCCTTATGCATGCTATGACATGCCGGCAGCTTTATTTAAACTCAGGTTAGTAGAACTATGTCTTCCTTATACATGCTAGCAGCTGTATTCGAACTCAGGTTAGTAGGACTAAGCCTTCCTTATGCATGCTATGACATACCGGCAGCTGTATTTAAACACAGGTTAGTAGAACTATGTCTTCCTTATACATGCTAGCAGCTGTATTCGAACTCAGGTTAGTAGAACTATGTCTTCCTTATACATGCTAGCAGCTGTATTCGAACTCAGGTTAGTAGGACTAAGCCTTCCTGATGCATGCTATAACATGCCAGCAGCTGTATTCGAACTCAGGTTAGTAGAACTATGCCTTCCTTACGCAAGCTATGACATGCCGGCAGCTGTATTCGAACTCAGGTTAGTAGAATTATGACATGCCGACAGCTGTATTCGAACTCAGGTTAGTAGAACTAAGCCTTCCTCATGCATGCTATGACATGCCGGCAGCTGTATTTAAACTTAGGTTAGTAGAATTATGTCTTCTTTATGCATGCTATGACATGCCGGCAGCTGTATTTAAACTTAGGTTAGTAGAACTATGTCTTCTTTATGCATGCTATGACATGCCAGCAGCTGTATTTAAACTCAGGTTAGTAAGACTAAGCCTTCCTAATGCATGCTATGACATGCCAGCAGCTGTATTCAAACTCAGGTTAGTAGAACTAAGCCTTCCTCATGCATGCTATGACATGCCGGCAGCTGTATTCGAACTCAGATTAGTAGAACTAAGCCTTCTTTAAGCATGCTATGACATGCCGGCAGCTGTATTTAAACTTAGGTTAGTAGAACTATGCCTTCTTTAAGCATGCTATGACATGCCGGCAGCTGTATTCGAACTCAGATTAGTAGAACTAAGCCTTCTTTAAGCATGCTATGACATGCCGGCAGCTGTATTCGAACTCAGATTAGTAGAACTAAGCCTTCTTTAAGCATGCTATGACATGCCGGCAGCTGTATTCGAACTCAGATTAGTAGAACTAAGCTTTCCTTATGCATGCTATGACATGCCAGCAGCTGTATTTAAACTTAGGTTAGTAGAACTATGCCTTCCTTATGCATGCTATGACATGCCCGCAGCTGTATTCAAACTCAGGTTAGTAGAACTAAGCCTTCCTCATGCATGCTATGACATGCCGGCAGCTGTATTCGAACTCGGATTAGTAGAACTAAGCCTTCTTTATGCATGCTATGACATGCAGGCAGCTGTATTCGATCTCAGGTTAGTAGAACTAAGCCTTCCTTATGCATGCTATGACATGCCTGCAGCTGTATTCGAACTCAGGTGAGTAGAACTAAGCCTTCCTTATGCATGCTATGACATGCCGGCAGCTGTATTTAAACTCAGGTTAGTAAGACTAAGCCTTCCTTATGCATGCTATGACATGCCGGCAGCTGTATTCGAACTCAGGTTAGTAGAACTATGCCTTCTTTATGCATGCCATGACATGCTAGCAGCTGTATTCGAACTCAGGTTAGTAGAACTAAGCCTTGTGCATGCTATGACATGCCGGCAGCTGTATTCGAACTCGAGTTAGTAGAACTAAGCCTTCTTTATGCATGCCATGACATGCTAGCAGCTGTATTCGAACTCAGGTTAGTAGAACTAAGCCTTCCTTATGCATGCTATGACATACCGGCAGCTGTATTCGAACTCAGGTGAGTAGAACTAAGCCTTCCTTATGCATGCTATGACATGCCGGCAGCTGTATTTAAACTCAGGTTAGTAAGACTAAGCCTTCCTTATGCATGCTATGACATGCCGGCAGCTGTATTCGAACTCAGGTTAGTAGAACTATGCCTTCTTTATGCATGCCATGACATGCTAGCAGCTTTATTCGAACTCAGGTTAGTAGAACTAAGCCTTGTGCATGCTATGACATGCCGGCAGCTGTATTCGAACTCGGGTTAGTAGAACTAAGCCTTCTTTATGCATGCCATGACATGCTAGCAGCTGTATTCGAACTCAGGTTAGTAGAACTAAGCCTTCCTTATGCATGCTATGACATGCCGGCAGCTGTATTTAAACTCAGGTTAGTAGAACTATGTCTTCCTTATACATGCTAGCAGCTGTATTCGAACTCAGGTTAGTAGAACTAAGCCTTCCTTATGCATGCTATGACATACCGGCAGCTGTATTCGAACTCAGGTTAGTAGAACTAAGCCTTCCTTATGCATGCTATGACATACCGCCAGCTGTATTCGAACTCAGGTTAGTAGAACTAAGCCTTCCTTATGCATGCTATGACATGCCGGCAGCTGTATTTAAACTCAGGTTAGTAGAACTATGTCTTCCTTATACATGCTAGCAGCTGTATTCGAACTCAGGTTAGTAGGACTAAGCCTTCCTGATGCAAGCTATTACATACCGGCAGCTGTATTCGAACTCGGATTAGTAGAACTAAGCCTTCTTTATGCATGCTATGACATGCAGGCAGCTGTATTCGATCTCAGGTTAGTAGAACTAAGCCTTCCTTATGCATGCTATGACATGCCTGCAGCTGTATTCGAACTTAGGTGAGTAGAACTAAGCCTTCCTTATGCATGCTATGACATGCCGGCAGCTGTATTTAAACTCAGGTTAGTAAGACTAAGCCTTCCTTATGCATGCTATGACATGCCGGCAGCTGTATTCGAACTCAGGTTAGTAGAACTATGCCTTCTTTATGCATGCCATGACATGCTAGCAGCTGTATTCGAACTCAGGTTAGTAGAACTAAGCCTTGTGCATGCTATGATATGCCGGCAGCTGTATTCGAACTCGGGTTAGTAGAACTAAGCCTTCTTTATGCATGCCATGACATACTAGCAGCTGTATTCGAACTCAGGTTAGTAGAACTAAGCCTTCCTTATGCATGCTATGACATACCGGCAGCTGTATTCGAACTCAGGTTAGTAGAACTAAGCCTTCCTTATGCATGCTATGACATGCCGGCAGCTGTATTTAAACTCAGGTTAGTAGAACTATGTCTTCCTTATACATGCTAGCAGCTGTATTCGAACTCAGGTTAGTAGGACTAAGCCTTCCTTATGCATGCTATGACATACCGGCAGCTGTATTCGAACTCAGGTTAGTAGAACTAAGCCTTCCTTATGCATGCTATGACATACCGCCAGCTGTATTCGAACTCAGGTTAGTAGAACTAAGCCTTCCTTATGCATGCTATGACATGCCGGCAGCTGTATTTAAACTCAGGTTAGTAGAACTATGTCTTCCTTATACATGCTAGCAGCTGTATTCAAACTCAGGTTAGTAGGACTAAGCCTTCCTGATGCAAGCTATTACATACCGGCAGCTGTATTCGAACTCGGATTAGTAGAACTAAGCCTTCTTTATGCATGCTATGACATGCAGGCAGCTGTATTCGATCTCAGGTTAGTAGAACTAAGCCTTCCTTATGCATGCTATGACATGCCTGCAGCTGTATTCGAACTTAGGTGAGTAGAACTAAGCCTTCCTTATGCATGCTATGACATGCCGGCAGCTGTATTTAAACTCAGGTTAGTAAGACTAAGCCTTCCTTATGCATGCTATGACATGCCGGCAGCTGTATTCGAACTCAGGTTAGTAGAACTATGCCTTCTTTATGCATGCCATGACATGCTAGCAGCTGTATTCGAACTCAGGTTAGTAGAACTAAGCCTTGTGCATGCTATGACATGCCGGCAGCTGTATTCGAACTCGGGTTAGTAGAACTAAGCCTTCTTTATGCATGCCATGACATACTAGCAGCTGTATTCGAACTCAGGTTAGTAGAACTAAGCCTTCCTTATGCATGCTATGACATACCGGCAGCTGTATTCGAACTCAGGTTAGTAGAACTAAGCCTTCCTTATGCATGCTATGACATGCCGGCAGCTGTATTTAAACTCAGGTTAGTAGAACTATGTCTTCCTTATACATGCTAGCAGCTGTATTCGAACTCAGGTTAGTAGGACTAAGCCTTCCTGATGCAAGCTATGACATACCGGCAGCTGTATTCGAACTCAGGTTAGTAGAACTAAGCCTTCCTTATGCATGCTATGACATGCCGGCAGCTGTATTTAAACTGAGGTTAGTAGAACTTTGTCTTCCTTATACATGCTAGCAGCTGTATTCGAACTCAGGTTAGTAGGACTAAGCCTTCCTTATGCATGCTATGACATGCTGGCAGCTGTATTTAAACACAGGTTAGTAGAACTATGTCTTCCTTATACATGCTAGCAGCTGTATTCGAACTCAGGTTAGTAGGACTAAGCCTTCCTGATGCATGCTATAACATGCCAGCAGCTGTATTTAAACTCAGGTTAGTAGAACTATGCCTTCCTTAAGCAAGCTATGACATACCGGCAGCTGTATTTAAACTCAGGTTAGTAGAACTATGCCTTCCTTAAGCAAGCTATGACATACCGGCAGCTGTATTTAAACTCAGGTTAGTAGAACTAAGCCTTCCTTACGCATGCTATGACATGCCGGCAGCTGTATTCGAACTCAGGTTAGTAGAACAATGTCTTCCTTATACATGCTAGCAGCTGTATTCGAACTCAGGTTAGTAGGACTAAGCCTTCCTGATGCATGCTATAACATGCCAGCAGCTGTATTTAAACTCAGGTTAGTAGAACTATGCCTTCCTTAAGCAAGCTATGACATACCGGCAGCTGTATTTAAACTCAGGTTAGTAGAACTATGCCTTCCTTAAGCAAGCTATGACATACCGGCAGCTGTATTTAAACTCAGGTTAGTAGAACTATGCCTTCCTTACGCAAGCTATGACATGCCGGCAGCTGTATTCGAACTCAGGTTAGTAGAACTATGACATGCCGACAGCTGTATTCGAACTCAGGTTAGTAGAACTAAGCCTTCCTGATGCAAGCTATGACATACCGGCAGCTGTATTTAAACTCAGGTTAGTAGAACTATGCCTTCCTTAAGCAAGCTATGACATACCGGCAGCTGTATTTAAACTCAGGTTAGTAGAACTATGCCTTCCTTACGCATGCTATGACATGCCGGCAGCTGTATTCGAACTCAGGTTAGTAGAACTATGTCTTCCTTATGCATGCTATGACATGCCGGCAGCTGTATTCGAACTCGGGTTAGTAGAACTAAGCCTTCCTCATGCATGCTATGACATGCCGGCAGCTGTATTCGAACTCAGATTAGTAGAACTATGCCTTCCTTACGCATGCTATGACATGCCGGCAGCTGTATTCGAACTCAGGTTAGTAGAACTATGTCTTTCTTATGCATGCTATGACATGCCGGCAGCTGTATTCGAACTCGGATTAGTAGAACTAAGCCTTCTTTATGCATGCTATGACATGCAGGCAGCTGTATTCGATCTCAGGTTAGTAGAACTAAGCCTTCCTTATGCATGCTATGACATGCCTGCAGCTGTATTCGAACTTAGGTGAGTAGAACTAAGCCTTCCTTATGCATGCTATGACATGCCGGCAGCTGTATTTAAACTCAGGTTAGTAAGACTAAGCCTTCCTTATGCATGCTATGACATGCCGGCAGCTGTATTCGAACTCAGGTTAGTAGAACTATGCCTTCTTTATGCATGCCATGACATGCTAGCAGCTGTATTCGAACTCAGGTTAGTAGAACTAAGCCTTGTGCATGCTATGACATGCCGGCAGCTGTATTCGAACTCGGGTTAGTAGAACTAAGCCTTCTTTATGCATGCCATGACATGCTAGCAGCTGTATTCGAACTCAGGTTAGTAGAACTAAGCCTTCCTTATGCATGCTATGACATACCGGCAGCTGTATTCGAACTCAGGTTAGTAGAACTAAGCCTTCCTTATGCATGCTATGACATGCCGGCAGCTGTATTTAAACTCAGGTTAGTAGAACTATGTCTTCCTTATACATGCTAGCAGCTGTATTCGAACTCAGGTTAGTAGGACTAAGCCTTCCTGATGCAAGCTATGACATACCGGCAGCTGTATTCGAACTCAGGTTAGTAGAACTAAGCCTTCCTTATGCATGCTATGACATGCCGGCAGCTGTATTTAAACTCAGGTTAGTAGAACTTTGTCTTCCTTATACATGCTAGCAGCTGTATTCGAACTCAGGTTAGTAGGACTAAGCCTTCCTGATGCATGCTATAACATGCCAGCAGCTGTATTTAAACTCAGGTTAGTAGAACTATGCCTTCCTTAAGCAAGCTATGACATACCGGCAGCTGTATTTAAACTCAGGTTAGTAGAACTATGCCTTCCTTAAGCAAGCTATGACATACCGGCAGCTGTATTTAAACTCAGGTTAGTAGAACTAAGCCTTCCTTACGCATGCTATGACATGCCGGCAGCTGTATTCGAACTCAGGTTAGTAGAACAATGTCTTCCTTATACATGCTAGCAGCTGTATTCGAACTCAGGTTAGTAGGACTAAGCCTTCCTGATGCATGCTATAACATGCCAGCAGCTGTATTTAAACTCAGGTTAGTAGAACTATGCCTTCCTTAAGCAAGCTATGACATACCGGCAGCTGTATTTAAACTCAGGTTAGTAGAACTATGCCTTCCTTAAGCAAGCTATGACATACCGGCAGCTGTATTTAAACTCAGGTTAGTAGAACTATGCCTTCCTTACGCAAGCTATGACATGCCGGCAGCTGTATTCGAACTCAGGTTAGTAGAACTATGACATGCCGACAGCTGTATTCGAACTCAGGTTAGTAGAACTAAGCCTTCCTGATGCAAGCTATGACATACCGGCAGCTGTATTTAAACTCAGGTTAGTAGAACTATGCCTTCCTTAAGCAAGCTATGACATACCGGCAGCTGTATTTAAACTCAGGTTAGTAGAACTATGCCTTCCTTACGCATGCTATGACATGCCGGCAGCTGTATTCGAACTCAGGTTAGTAGAACTATGTCTTCCTTATGCATGCTATGACATGCCGGCAGCTGTATTCGAACTCGGGTTAGTAGAACTAAGCCTTCCTCATGCATGCTATGACATGCCGGCAGCTGTATTCGAACTCAGATTAGTAGAACTATGCCTTCCTTACGCATGCTATGACATGCCGGCAGCTGTATTCGAACTCAGGTTAGTAGAACTATGTCTTTCTTATGCATGCTATGACATGCCGGCAGCTGTATTCGAACTCGGGTTAGTAGAACTAAGCCTTCCTCATGCATGCTATGACATGCCGGCAGCTGTATTTAAACTTAGGTTAGTAGAACTATGTCTTCTTTATGCATGCTATGACATGCAGGCAGCTGTATTCGATCTCAGGTTAGTAGAACTATGCCTTCCTTATGCATGCTATGACATGCCTGCAGCTGTATTCGAACTCAGGTTAGTAGAACTAAGCCTTCCTTATGCATGCTATGACATGCCAGCAGCTGTATTCAAACTCAGGTTAGTAGAACTATGCCTTCCTTACGCATGCTATGACATGCCAGCAGCTGTATTCGAACTCAGGTTAGTAGAACTAAGCCTTCCTCATGCATGCTATGACATGCCGGCAGCTGTATTCGAACTCAGATTAGTAGAACTAAGCCTTCTTTAAGCATGCTATGACATGCCGGCAGCTGTATTTAAACTTAGGTTAGTAGAACTATGCCTTCCTTATGCATGCTATGACATGCCAGCAGCTGTATTTAAACTTAGGTTAGTAGAACTATGCCTTCCTTATGCATGCTATGACATGCCAGCAGCTGTATTCAAACTCAGGTTAGTAGAACTAAGCCTTCCTTATGCATGCTATGACATGCCGGCAGCTGTATTCGAACTTAGGTTAGTAGAACTAAGCCTTCCTTATGCATGCTATGACATGCCGGCAGCTGTATTCGAACTCGGATTAGTAGAACTAAGCCTTCTTTATGCATGCTATGACATGCAGGCAGCTGTATTCGATCTCAGGTTAGTAGAACTAAGCCTTCCTTATGCATGCTATGACATACCGGTAGCTGTATTTAAACTCAGGTTAGTAGAACTAAGCCTTCCTTATGCATGCCGGCAGCTGTATTTAAACTCAGGTTAGTAGAACTAAGCCTTTCTTATGCACGCTATGACATGCCGGCAGCTGTATTCGAACTCAGGTTAGTAGAACTATGTCTTTCTTATGCATGCTATGACATGCCGGCAGCTGTATTCGAACTCAGATTAGTAGAACTATGCCTTCCCTACGCATGCTATGACATGCCGGCAGCTGTATTCGAACTCAGGTTAGTAGAACTATGTCTTTCTTATGCATCCTATGACATGCCGGCAGCTGTATTCGAACTCAGGTTAGTAGAACTAAGCCTTCCTTATGCATGCTATGACATGCTGGCAGCTGTATTCGAACTCAGGGTAGTAGAACTATGTCTTCTTTACGCATGCTATGACATGCCGGCAGGTGTATTCGAACTCAGGTTAGTAGAACTAAGCCTTCCTTATGCATGCTATGACATGTCGGCAGCTGTATTTAAACTCAGGTTAGTAGGACTAAGCCTTCCTTATGCATGCTATGACATGCCGGCAGCTGTATTTAAACTCAGGTTGGTAGAACTAAGCCTTCCTTGTGCATGTTATGACATGCCGGCAGCTGTATTCGAACTCAGGTTAGTAGAACTAAGCCTTCCTTATGCATGCTATGACATGTCGGCAGCTGTATTCGAACTCAGGTTAGTAGAACTAAACCTTTCTTATGCATGCTATGACATGCCGGCAGCTGTATTTAAACTCAGGTTAGTAAGACTAAGCCTTCCTTATGCATGCTATGACATGCCAGCAGCTGTATTCGAACTTAGGTTAGTAGAACTAAGCCTTGTGCATGCTATGACATGCCGGCAGCTGTATTCGAACTCGGGTTAGTAGAACTAAGCCTTCTTTAAGCATGCTATGACATGCCGGCAGCTGTATTCGTAATCAGGTTACCCTAAACATCATTTAATTTCTAAAAATGAGTCTAAATTAGTTTAATTTAAATCTTTTTTATTCGAATATTTGATGTATATATCGAAAATTTGTTTGTCGTGAGTTGGCGCTTTAGAGTAATGACGTCATGCTTGTAAACAAACTTGGAATACCCCATTTAAAGAACATGTGTTTGTTGTTACAACGTGTTTAGATACGGCGTGTTTTGGTTAGGTTGTGCAGTATTAGGTTGAAGGCGAAAATCGCTAACAAAAGGTTTTATATTCAACTATAGAGTAAGGCAAACTGATACTTGGAATTTGTGGTTTAAAAATATTTTTACGTACTTTATTTGTACAGACGATTATGCAAAAGGTTATAACGTGAGCTTTTCTGTTGATAAAAGATCACTAAAATGGGTTCGTTCTTTGCTAATTTGCTCTGTACACAAGCTTAAGTTAAGTTGCGTCTATAATGACGCGTTTTGGTTAGGTAAAAGGGTAACTAAAGACAGCATGTCAAGGTAATAATAAACGCAAACTTGATTTTCAAATTCCGTGCTTGGGTTGAAAGAAGATAAGTAAGTGCGTTTTTTATTTATTTACAGATATTTTTTAGTCTAGAAGTTATATTATTTGATGTTCTTTAAGGTGATCACAATTATTAAATAAAATATTTAAAAATAATAATATGTTATCGGAAAACTTGCTTTGGGTATATATATTCTTATTTGTATGCTTTTGCGATGGAAAGAAACATACAATTAACTGGGACATCGAAATTGAATCAGAGTAAGTTTAACTTAATAATGATTAGCTTTTAATGTAAAAAATGTCTTTAAAGAATTATATTAAATAAAATAGGCTATTTATTTTATAAAGTATATAAAATTTAAACACTTTAGTGCATGGTATCATATGTTTTAAATAGTTTATGTAAAAAAAAGGTGCTTAAGTGTTAGTTAATCTGTTTACAATTGCTTTGTAAAATCTTGTAAACAAACTTAATTTAAAACGAAGTTAGAAAAACTTTTTGGATGACTTATTTTAAAGCTCTTCTTACTTTTGATTGATAGAAATTAATGAGGTGTAAAATGAATCACATTTTGGTGGGTATGGCTTTAAAAATAAAAGTTTAAAGGATTTAAACATGAGTTAAAAACATGTTACTATAGTTCCCTTAATACTAACTGCCTTTAATATTACAAAAATTAAACATTACTTTACAATATGGTACTCTTTTTAATCTAAAAGTTGAGTTTTTACAAAAATATTGTAACTATAACCCAGAAATAAATTTATATAAAAATACTTTTACTAATATTAAATGTAGTGTCATAGTAGTATTTTATAACACATTGTATTGTGCTGGAGTGGTAATGTGTAAAATAGAAATTCTGTCAAGCCAAAAACTCTGAGAATAAATCTTAAACCAACAAAAATTGGTTTAATTTTGCGTTAAGTTGTTGTAAGTTGTTTTAACTAAAATAACAATTGTTATTGTCGTATTCTCAACTACCGGTGTGTTCTAAATTTATAAAAAACTTAAAGACATCGTTTTTAATTTACAAAATTGTTGGTTCTGTTAAAAACTTTAGTTTGTTGCCCAAGAAATTGTTGCCAAACTCTTACTTAGTATTTTGACAACTTAATTTAAACCTATAAAGACAAATGGGGTTTTAAAAAGGCATTAAAAGTTCATATATCACCGCCTTTTTAGACAAAAATTGACCAAATCGCCATTCAAGTTGCGAGGAATTTTAATTTAATTAAAGGATTTTCATTGAAGCTGTGGCTAGACATTTAACATATTTTTAATTTGTTTTTTGACTTTAAATTCTGTAAAATGTTGTGTTAGATGGTTTAATATTCTATTGTGGAAGTTTTTTTGATTAAAATTAAATTTTTTCTTAACACTTTCGCCAAGTTTATTTATTCAAGACTTAAAAGTTGTAATTTTAGTTTCCCACGCTATTTGATCACTTAACACTTTCTCATGGAAAGTAGAATTAAAAGAGAAAGTTGACACTAGGCTAGCATTGTAAGACTACTATGACAAAACAATAAAACTTAAATGTAATTAACCTAATTTTTTAACTTAACTTTTATGTTAACTAAGCAATCAATCAAACTCTAAAACCCGAGCTTTCAAAGTAAAAAGATACAAAAGGTGTGTTAACAAAAGTCTGGTAACCTAATAGCCACAGCTTCCAGTAATTCTTTAAACAAATATTGTTTTTTTCGTGTGATGGTAAAGTAATTTAATTTATTTTTGGTATATGGGCAATTAAAACTTTTTGTCATAGCCTATACATTACTTGGTATATACAACATGTATACTGGCAGAAAATTATCATTAAATAAAATTGAATACCTAACATTTTTGTGATATTTAAAATTGGTATTTTTTATAAAAATTTTACGATTTAAAATTTTGTAAATACAGGTTCAATTATATGCAGACCACTTGACTACAAAATAACAACAAAACGTGTTTAAGTAGGACTGTGTATAAACAATGTCTATACATTAATTTATATGGAGCATGTCAAGTGCTTGAGTGCATTAGGTTTCTGTGTTTACATTTTAAATTGGGGGAAAGTGTGATGTTTAAAAAATATCGTCTCATTTTTAACTATGACCAGTTTTAAAACTAAAAAAATGATACTGTACTTTTAAATACTAAATATAAAAACAAGTTAATAATAACTATTACAGTTTTTCATGAATATTTTATCTTTTGTTGGTTAAACTCCTTTTAAGGAACTTTTTAGTGCACTTTTAAACATGTTATTTGCGCAGCTACTTACCGGTTCATTGCTTTGTATAATGTTGTCTGTCATCGAGTTAAATTCAACTTAAAATATGTGTAAATATTAAGTTACACACAATATTTTGGGCTTAATAAATTGTTTTGTAATTCTAAGAATTGTTAATTTTCGAATTTTTGCTTAGATAAAAAAGTATTGACATTGTTTAGCATGTAATTGTAATTTAAATAAATTTTTGGGTTTATTTACTCAAGATTAAATTAATTTAATCTGCTTTAACAAATCTAAATTTTCTCATGTTGTTTTAAGAGGTATTTTTGTGACTCAAAGTTAAGAAATTTTGTTGTTTTGTGCTTAAAATTAAGTCATGTTCATTATTATGAATAAAATTATTTTTTTTTTAGTTTACAGATTGAAAAAAGAATAAATGTTCACATTAATGACTGGATGGACATTATGTGCCCTTACATATCAACCCATGCACAGAACAAGAGGGATCTTAACTTGTACATTGATCTCTTTAATGTCACTGAACATCAGTATAATGATTGTAATGGGAAAGGTAGCAGTTTAATATATATTTAGGATTTTTCTTATACATAGCCTGTTATTTTAAAAAAATGTTTTTTGTTTGTTCAGATAATATTTTTCAAGTTCTTATGTGGCATTAGTTTTATTTGTGAGATTAGTATTTAGATAAGTGTTTGTAAATACTTTCCCCCCCAGGCATTTTAAACATGTCTGTGGTCCAACAATACATAAAAAATAAGGTTTTTAAACCTAAACTGCAGCTGGCAAATATAAAATATTAATTTCAATATGAACTGTTTAGGGCAGGTGGTTTATATATTTAAATTATCATTAAACTTTAATTAAAGAATGTTTACCTAGGGGGGCTCTTTAAGATTACTTTGAATGGCATCCACCTTTATGTGTACACACTTTCAAACAGCTTATTTATTTACATTTTAACAAGTTGTAATAAATTATTTGTTTTTTATTATTTCCAACATTATTTAGATTAAAATCATGTTTAAATATTATTTTAGATGGTCAGCGTGTTTTAAAGTGCATTGATCCTCGCAAAGAAACGAAATTAACGACCAAATTTCAAGAAAAGAGTCCATCTCCACTTGGGTTCATTTTCCAGCCCGGAAAAACATATTACTATCTATGTAAGTGGAAAAAATTAATTGTGCTAAAACTTTCATTCACAAAATAAACTCAACTCAAGTTTTTATCTTTTTCTTGGCTAATATTTACCTAAAACAATTAAAAGGTTCCAAGTTGATTGATAATGCATAAAATTTCAATTAAGATAAATTAGCCAGGCTCGTCAAACTAGCCAGGCTCGTCAAACTCTTAAAAAAAAGACACATTTCCTTATCAGTCCATTTACTCAACCTTTTAAGTGTATTTACTTAACATTACAGGGTATCTTTAGTAAACACTAAAACCTGCTCAGATAAGAAATTTAGCCCAAAACTCTGGAGTTATTTTTGGAATATTGGTGTTTTTTTTTACCATTAAACAGAATAAATTTTGCCTAACATAGAAATGATTTTATTTTATTTTTTAGCTAAGCCGTCGATTAGATTTAAATCATTGGATACAAAAGGATGCAAAAACACATTGAAATTAAAAGTTTATGTTCACGAAAAAAATAATAAACGTAAGAAAGCAATTTTCTTTATTATAACTTGTCAAATTATGAAATATTTTTGAGTGCGTCGAAATGATATCTTATGCACTTGACTGGTTTTAGTTTTATTTACTTTCTTGTACTAAGTGCTGGCTGGCCTAGCCCCTCTTTTATTTAAATATGTTTTTGGCTTTCAAGTTGAATGAGAATTTTCTTTATTTTTATCTAAAAGTTTAAAAAAGATAGCTCTTATGTTTTTAGATTAATTTTCATTCATAGCATAAACATAATTCAATTTTTAATTTAAAATTATTAATATTAATTTGTTTTTTTTAGATTATACGAAACAAAAAAGTGAAAGTAAACACCACAATCGTCATATTGAAGGTAAAATTAATTGAGTAAAAAAGTTTTGGGTTTTATTTTTACAGTGTATCTTTGTATATAGTTTCTGAAACAACTAATGAAGATGATATATGGACAAAAACACTTAATTAACAATTTACCAAACTGGCAATGGTAACTCACGATGAGGCTAGCACAATAAATGTTGTTCCACCATAAGACAAAAGATTAACGAAATTTGGGGATTAAATTACTAAACCCACTGTTTAGGTTAACGGTTTAGTGTATTTACATGTGAACTAAAATTACTCAGTTACTTTTTAATAAATACTAGCAGGCATGGTATACACATGATGCCTTTGCCAACATTTATTAAGTGTTTTGTTATTGCTGTTGTAAGGAAATTGTATCCTAATTAACTTTTTGTTTTTAGATTACAAAAAGTCTCAGCAAAATTTATTCCGTCCTGCTATAAAGCCAATTCACAGCTCCATGTCAACATCTAGTGGACATAATAATTCAAATAAGTTGTCAACTGTAACCATGTCAAGATTATGTGTGTTTTACACAATGTTAGTACTGGTTTATTTCATATGAGTTGAACTGAACTTGACACAACATCTTATAACTAATGTCTGTTAAAAAAGCTCACTGTTCAAGAGGAATTACTTTCTTGCCAAGTAGGAAAAGGAAGTATAGCCGAACTGTATTAAAAATGATGCCATTAGTTTTTTTTGTCTAAGCAATTGAAAAACTGTTAGTTATTTACAAAACTTTATGCTACTTATAAAATAAAGATCAAATCTTTAAAAGTTTAATAATAAGTCAACTTGTAAAATGCAGTATCACTTTATTCCATGTAGTCAACATTTGTTATTAAGTAAACATTCCAACAATCTAATGAAATTGAATTATTTTTTATTTTTGTAACATTTTTTTTGCCTTTTTATTAGTTTTAACAAGTTTTTTTATATTTTTTTCATGTTTCTGATTTTATATTACCTGTTCCCTTTTATTTTGTAATCCTTTTTTCTACTATATGTCAAATGAGTTGAACAAATGTTTAAATATTGCAAACCACACTGGCAAAATATCGGATCTTATTTGTTTTTTCTCAAAATTAATCGTGTTGTTGCTTACAAAATTAATTGTGTTGTTGCTTATTTTTTAGCATTGTTAAATTTTCTTTTATTTAAGTTTTTTCTAAATATTGTGTATAAAAAATGGAATGCTTAGTAGCATGTTGTAGTGTCAAAAACATATATGACCTCAGGTCTTCAGTTTAAAACTGAACAACAAAAAGTCTTTAGCAAAGGTCTTGAGTTCGAAACCGAACTAAAAAGATTTTTTAAGAGTTGGTTTAATTTGAAAACATTTTAAGTTTAATATCATCTTTTTGCAAAAGAAAGTTGTGTTGTCATGCATTGGTGCTTATGTCTGTACAACACAGTTGTGTCTTAGATTTTAGGTTTGAATCTAAGCACAGGTAAAGATGAAAATTAAGAAAGAAAAAAATTGTTACATCGTTACAAAAAAGCTTAAATAGTTAATTTTGTTTTATCAAAATGTGAAATCGATTTAATATTTTTGAAATTTAATTATAGTATTTTTGCAGTAGTTAATTCAAGTCTTTATTTTATGTGTAAAAAAATAATAGAAACTATTCACTTCGAGGATAAATTTTTATGTTAAAAAATTAACAGCTGTTCTCTTATTTATGACGTGCCACAAATTAATCATGCGTAACTATGCTACGATACCGGATATAAATACAAAATGTTGCAGTTTTAAGTGGTTTTAAGTATATTTTATGTCTTTTTTAAGCAATAAAATGCTATTTAAACGTTTTATATAACAAATTTGGTTTTATTTAATGGCCTATTAAAAAACTGAACCGTAAAGCAACTGCTATCCTTTATTTTCACTTACTTTGAACCTAAAGATATTTTTTCAAATTTAGTATTTTGTTAACTGTGTTATTATTTGTTAATTAACAGTGACTTTAAAGTGTTATAGTTGATAAAAATACATATTATTGTTTTCCCAGGATCACTGTAACTATTTTAAAGGAGTTATTGCTTCTGAAATTGTAAATCTTAATCTAATTGTAAATAACATGCAAAGATAGCTACACAAGCATACAAGTGTTGAAAATGGGAGTCAGGGTGTTTGTTATATTGATGGTTGGTGTGATTTTGTTTGTGAATGGATATGCTCAACTTGGTGAAAATATGATCTGTGCTGATGATAAATGTGAAGGTAATAAAAACTTTTTAAAAATTTAAAACTATGAATGTAATGTACACAAGAGACTTTGTAAATAAAACCGGCAGTGTGGTGTAGTGGTAAAAACACTTGCTACACCACCATGAAGTCATGAGTCCAATCCCCATTGCTCTCATGCTGTAGCACCCTTGAGTAGGACACTATAAGCAGTATAAACTTCTGCTGACCCAGCATTTAATCAGCAGCATACCTACCTGGCAATTATAATCTCTATAATATCCCAAATGGCTAAAAAGGCAACTCGAGATTGGGTTGGAGAAACTGATGTTACTCCATGTTTAAGTCGTGCATTCGACTTTTCCACATCGAGGATAAAGATATATACAAATATATAAAAAAATGTTGTCCAGATGTTTTGATGAAGTTATTAAAGTTAATTTATTAAGGCTGTGAAGTCAGCTTTTTGTATGCTTAAATTAATAATAGATGTATTTTTACGATTTACAATTAATAGCCATTTTTTACAGATGTAATTTCTGAGGGTAAAGCAAAGTTAGCATACCAACCAAGAAATAGTAAATTCCTTAAATTAAAGAAGGGTGATGTTGTTCTGGTGAAAGGAAAACATGCCGGGGTAAAAACTGATTTATGGGGAGGACAGGTAAGCAAAAGAAATTTTTTTTAAATGGATTTTGTTTATTAAATACTTGTTATAGATTACCTCAACAAAGTGATGGCTACAATTATTGTGCCAACTTATTTAATATATAGCAATTATGTTTGCTTTATAGCCTAAGACTGGGCTAGGTTATAGTTAAGACATCACAAGTTTAAGCTTTGTTGACTTTTTCCAAGCCTAAAATATTTAAAGTATGTGTAATGCAAAATTAGGTTTTGGGAAAAGAGGAATTTGGATTTTTTCCAAGCACATTTATTCGTGAATATCTTGTATTAAAAAAAAGTCCCAAAATTCATGTGAAAATAAAGGTATTACACTTTTAATAACAACACCTTAGCAACTTTATAACCATTATTAACAAACACTATTTCTTTTTGGGTTAAATTATTAGATTTGTCAGTAGCGCCTTTGCTTAAAAATTACTTTTTTTAAATAATTTTTAAGAAAAAATAGAATTACTAGCATGTGTCACCTAAATGTTTGATAGTGGTGAATAATGTATGACTAAAAAAGTGGGTGAATTTTGTATCATGAATGTAGTTTTGTACTTCTTTTTACTGCAACTTAAAACTAATAAAGTGTAATAATATAATTCTAGTGGTGTGTGTTTTAAATATAGCAGGTTCTTTTGTCCATATAACACTTAAAAAATATAAATAGAGCTTAATTGATTTATATATTTTAATAGTTTATTTTGGTGGAAACAAATAAAAATAAACTTTACTTAAATTTTTTTTGATTTTTAGGAGTTTTTGGAAGATCAACAAAAAGATGAAGGAGTTTATTTATCAGACACAAATCAGGTAAAGTATTGTTTTACAAGTGTTTAATGATTAGTTTTAATTAATATTTAGCTTGTGGTTGAACCAAGGTATTGTTTGATTGTTTATAAATGTTATTGTTTTTCTAGAAAATTCTGATACAGAATACAAATGTTAAGAAAGAGGAAAACTCTCAACTAAGTTCTGGTGGTAAGTCTATTTGCATTTTAATTTAAAATTTTTTATCATAAAGGAACGTAGCATTTTAGTTTATTAATAACAATACGCTGATAACAAAACAACAAAACATTTGTAACTACAATACATACAGAACTTAATAATAACAATACGAAACAATATATTATTTCTAGATAAAACACCCGATGATGTTACTAAGGAACTAGTTGATGATGTTACTAAGAAACCAACTGATGATGTCACAGAGAAATCAACTGATGATATCACTAAGAATTCAACTGATGATGTCACTGAAGAACCAGCCGATAAGGTCACAGAAAAATCAACTGGTGATGTCACAGAAAAATCAACTGATGATGTCACTAAGAATTCAACAGATGATGTCACTGAAGAACCAGTTGATGAGGTCACAGAAAAATCAACTGATGATGTCACTGAAAAATCAACTGGTGATGTCACAGAAAAATCAACTGATGATGTCGCTGAAAAATCAACTGATGATGTCACTGAAAAACCAACTGATGATGTCACAGATAAACCAATTGATGATGTCACTAGAAATTCAACTGATGATGTCACTGAAGAACCAGCTGATGAGGTCACAGAAAAATCAACTGATGATGTCACTGAAAAATCAACCAATGATGTCACAGATAAATCAACTGATGATGTCACAGATAAATCAACTAATGATGTCACAGAAAAATCAACTGATGGTGTCGCTGAAAAATCAACTGATGATGTCACTGAAAAACCAACCGATGATGTCACAGATAAACCAATTGATGATGTCACTAGAAATTCAACTGATGATGTCACTGAAGAACCAGCTGATGAGGTCACAGAAAAATCAACTGATGATGTCACTGAAAAATCAACTGATGATGTCACAGATAAATCAACTAATGATGTCACTGAGAAACCAACTGATGATGTCACTGAGGAACCAGTTGATGTAGTCACTGAAGAACCAGCCGATGAGGTCACAGAAAAATCAACTGATGATGTCACTAAAAAATCAACTAATGATGTCACAGATAAATTAACTGATGATGTCACAGATAAACCAATTGATGATGTCACTAAGAATTCAACTGATGATGTCATTGAAGAACCGGTTGATGAAGTCACTGAGGAACAGGTTGATGCTGTCACTGAAAAATCAACTTATGATGTCATCGACAAACCAACTGATGATGTCACAGAAAAACAAACTGATGATCTTTTTGATGAAGCAAATGATGTCACAGAGCAAGATATTGATGTAAGATTTAATTTATTGAAAATGCTTTTTATTGTTAGTATTTTTCATTTTAAAAGTAGTTTTCACCTTGTTTCGGGATTACGAATAATTTTAAGGAATTTACTTTGCTTTCTATCTGAAAATACAAAATATTATATTATGTTTAAGGAACCTCATCAATTCGAAGATGTCACAGAAAATATGAACGACACAATATTAGAGAACCCAAGTACTTCAGGTAACATTTTACTTAATTAGTTTTGCATGGAAGTTTGCATGGTTTAAAATTATTGATTTCTTGTTATGGTGTTTGGCCCATTTTTGAAATATTTGGTTGGTATAAAACCAGGAAACTTTTATAAGTTTTAAAATTAAAATTATCTTAAACTGTTTAATTTTTACACCTATAATTTTTGTAAACTTGCACTCGTATTGGCAATAATTAATAAATTATTTTAAGGGGGTTGTTGTGAAATTTAATATAATTTACAATAATTTTAACACAAATAATTATTTACAAGCATGCAAAAGTTGTGAAGCAAAAAACCTTTAACATTTTTATAAATTTTTTTTAACTATCTGGTTTATTGAATAAGAAATATTAAAACTTTGTGAAAACCAGTTGACGATGTCATAGATAAACTAACAAATGATGTCACAGAAAAAACAGTTGATGATGTCACTAAGAAAACAACAGATGATGTCACAGATAAACAAACTGATGATGTCACAGAAAAACCTACAGATGGTGTCACTGATAAATCAACTTATGATGTCACTAAGGAAGCAATTGATGATGTTACTGAGGAAGCAATCGATGATGTCACTGAGGGAGCAACTGATGATGTCACAGAAAAACCCACTGATGATGTCACTGAAGAACCAACTGATGATGTCACAGATAAACAAACTGATGATGTCAATGAGAAACCACTTAATGATGTCACCGATAAATCAACTGATGAAGTCAATGAGGAACCAGTTGATGAAGTCACTGAGGAACCAGTTGATGAAGTCAATGAGGAAGCAACTGATGATGTCACCGATAAATCAACTGATGAAGTCAATGAGGAACCAGTTGATGAAGTCACCGAGGAACCAGTTAATGAAGTCACTGAGGAACCAGTTGATGAAGTCACTAAGGAACCAGTTAATGAAGTCACTGAGGAACCAGTTGATGAAGTCACTAAGGAACCAGTTGATGATGTCACCGATAAATCAACTGATGAAGTCAATGAGGAACCAGTTGATGATGTCACTGAGAAAACAACTGATGATGTCAATGAGGAACCAGTTGATGATGTCAATAAGGAACCGGTTGATGATGTCAATGAGGAACTGGTTGATGAAGTCACTGAGAAACCAGTTGATGATGTCACTGAGGAACCAGTTGATGAAGTCAATGAGGAACCAGTTGATGAAGTCACTGAGGAACCAGTTGATGAAGTCAATGATGAACCAGTTGATGATGTCACTGAGGGAGCAACTGATGATGTCACAGAAAAACCCACTGATGATGTCACTGTGGAATCAACTGATGATGTCACTAAAAACCTAACTGATAAAGTCACAGAACCAGTGGATGAAGTCACTGAGGGTCCAACTGATGATGTCACCGATAAATCAACTGATGAAGTCAATGAGGAACCAGTTGATGAAGTCACTAAGAAACAAACTGATGATGTCAATGAGGAACCGGTTGATGAAGTCACTGAGGAACCGGTTGATGATGTCACCGATAAATCAACTGATAATGTCAATGAGGAACCAGTTGACAATGTCACTGGGAAACAAACCGATGATGTCACTAAAAAACAAACTGATGATGTCAATGAGGAACCAGTTCATGAAGTCACTGAGGAACCAGTTGATGATGTCAATGAGGAACCAGTTGATGAGGTCACTGAGAAACCAGTTGATGATGTCAATGAGGAACCAGTTGATGAAGTCACTGAGGAACCAGTTGATGATGTCACTGAGGAACCAGTTAATGATGTCACAGAGAAAACAACTGATGATGTCAATGAGGAACCAGTTGATGAAGTCAATAAGGAACTGGTTGATAAAGTCACTGAGGAACCAGTTGATGATGTCACCGATAAATCAACTGATGATGTCAATGAGGAACCAGTTGATGAAGTCAATAAGGAACTGGTTAATGATGTCATTGAGGAACCAGTTGATGAAGTCAATGAGGAACCAGTTGATGATGTCACTAAGGAACCAGTTGATGATGTCACTAAGAAACAAACTGATGATGTCAATGAGGAACCGGTTGATGATGTCACAGAGAAAACAACTAATGATGTCACTGGGGAACCAGTTGATGATGTCACTAAGGAACCAGTTGATGATGTCACTAAGAAACAAACTGATGATGTCAATAAGGAACCGGTTGATGAAGTCAATGAGGAACCAGTTGATGATGTCACTAAGGAACCAGTTGATGATGTCACTAAGAAACAAACTGATGATGTCAATGAGGAACCGGTTAATGATGTCACAGAGAAACCGGTTGATGAAGTCACTGAGGAACCAGTTGATGAAGTCACTGAGGGACCAGTTGATGATGTAACAGAGAAATCAGTTGATGATGTCACTGAGAAAACAACTGATGAAGTCACTGAGGAACCAGTTGATGATGTCAATGAGAAACCGGTTGATAACGTCACTGAGGAACCAGTTGATGATGTCACTGAGAAATCAGTTGATGATGTCACTATGAAAACAACTGATGATGTCATTGAGAAATCAGTTGATGATGTCAATGAGGAACCAGTTGATAATGTCACTGAGGAACCAAATGATGATGTCAATAAGGAACCAGCTGATGATGTCACTGAGGAACCAGTTGATAAAGTCACTGAGGAACCAGTTGATGATGTCAATGAGGAACCAGTTAATGATGTCACTGAGAAACAAACTGATGATGTCAATGAGGAACCAGTTGATGAAGTCACTAAAGAACCAGTTGATGAAATCACTGAGGAACTAGTTAATGATGTCAATGAGGAACCAGTTGATAATGTCACTGAGGAACCAGTTGATGAAGTCACAGAGAAAACAACTGATGATGTCAATGAGAAACCAGTTGATGATGTCACAGAGAAAACAACCAATGATGTCAATGAGGAACCAGTTGATGATGTCAATGAGGAACCGGTTGATGATGTCAATGAGGAACCAGTTGATGACGTCAATGAGGAACCGGTTGATGAAGTCAATAAGGAACTGGTTGATGAAGTCAATAAGGAACCAGTTGATGAAGTCACTGAGGAACCAGTTGATGAAGTCACTGAGAAACAAACTGATGATGTCACTGAGGAACCGGTTGATGAAGTCAATAAGGAACCAGTTGATGAAGTCACTGAGGAACCAGTTGATGAAGTCACTGAGAAACAAACTGATGATATCGCTGAGGAACCAGTTGATGAAGTCACTGAGGAACCAGTTGATGAAGTCACTGAGAAACAAACTGATGATGTCACTGAGGAACCGGTTGATGAAGTCAATGAGGAACCAGTTGATGATGTCACTAAGGAACCAGTTGATGATGTCACTAAGAAACATACTGATGATGTCAATGAGGAACCGGTTGATGATGTCACAGAAAAAACAACTAATGATGTCATTGAGGAACCAGTTGATGATGTCAATGAGGAACCGGTTGATGAAGTCACTGAGGAACCAGTTGATAAAGTCACTGAGAAAACAACTGATGATGTCACAGAGAAAATACCTGATGATGTCACAGAGAAAACAACTGATGATATCACAGAGAAATCAGTTGATGATGTTACTGAGAAAACAACTGATGATGCCATTGAGAAACCAACTGATGATGTCACTGACAAACCAGTTGATGATGTCACTGAGAAACCAGTTGATGATGTCACTGAGAAACCAGTTGATGATGTCAATGAGGAAGCAACTGATGATGTCACTGAGGAAGCAACTGATGATGTCACTGAGAAATCAGTTGATGATGTCACTGAGAAAACAACTGATGATGTCATTGAGAAACCAACTGATGATGTCACTGAGAAACCAGTTGATGATGTCACTGAGAAACCAGTTGATGATGTCACTGAGAAACCAGTTGATGATGTCACAGAGAAAACAACTGATGATGTCACAGAGAAAACAACTGATGATGTCATTGAGAAATCAGTTGATGAAGTCAATGAGGAAGCAACTGATGAAGTCACTAAGGAACCAGTTGATAATGTCAATGAGGAATCGGTTGATGATGTCACTGAGAAACCAGTTGATGATGTCAATGAGAAACCAGTTGATGATGTCACTGAGAAACCAGTTGATGATGTCAATGAGAAACCAGTTGATGACGTCACTAAGAAACCAGTTGATGATGTCAATGAGGAATCGGTTGATGATGTCACTGAGAAACCAGTTGATGATGTCAATGAGAAACCAGTTGATGATGTCACTGAGAAACCAGTTGATGATGTCATTGAGAAATCAGTTGATAAAGTCAATGAGGAACCAGTTGATGAAGTCGCTGAGAAACCAGTTGATGATGTCAATGAGAAACCAGTTGATGAAGTCACTGAGGAACCAGTTGATGATGTCAATGAGAAATCAGTTGATAAAGTCAATGAGGAACCAGTTGATGAAGTCGCTGAGAAACCAGTTGATAAAGTCAATGAGGAACTGGTTGATAAAGTCAATGAGGAACCAGTTGATGAAGTCATTGAGGAAGCAACTGATGATGTCACTAAAAAACAAACTGATGATGTCAATGAGAAACCAGTTGATGAAGTCACCGAGGAACCAGTTGATGATGTCACAGAGAAAACATCTGATGAAGTCACTAAGGAACCAGTTAATGATGTCACTGAGAAAACAGCTGATGATGTCACCATATTTATTGAGAACAACAAATTTTTAAATAACACAAAATATTTAAGAAGTAAACTTAATGAAATTATCAAAGAACTAAGAGTGAATTCTGATAATTATGGGTTAATAATTGCAAATCGGGAAGCTAAAGATATCAAACTAAAGCTTATTGACCTAGAAAAACTTATTGAACTGTTTAAAACCAAAAACAAATCACAATCTGAAACTGAAAACTTTAAGAATGGCATAAAAAACGAGGAACTGTTGTTAACAATTAGGGTAAACTTTTTAGAGAAGGCTTTGCAAAATCATCAACCAGATTCTTATTATGAAAACTTGGTTAAAACTTTACAAAATGATATTACAGAAAAAAGAAAAATGGATAACTTGGCTTTACAAGCAACTGAGCGCTTTGCAAAAATATTGCAAAAGAAATTAATTTCTTTTGAGATTCAAGTACAAAGTTATAAAGATAAAAATGTGACTGAACAAAATCAGTCTGAGGTCAAATTGCTAAAAAATAAGCTTCAAATGCTCCAGAAAAATATCTCTAAGTTAACAGAAATTGAGGAAAATATTGTAAGAGATATGACTGGCTTGGACAAGCTGCCAGTATTGGGCCAAATAACTTACCTTGAGTTTGAAATAAATCATCGGAAAAATCATGAAGAAGATCTTTATCAAATTCAGTATACAACAGCTGAGATCCGAGACAAACTTGCCTCACTTGAGAGGGAGGTTAAAGTTGACTCTGTAAACCATCTTGCAAATGAAGAAAACATGATTAATGAGACAGTTGAAGTTAAAAACGATAACAACTCGCATCAAACTGAATCTCAATTTACCCCTCTTGTTGATAAAATAAAATTTCTTGAAGAAATGATAATGAATCAAACTGAAAACAAGGAATCTGAGGTTATTACAGATTTAAAAACTCAAATAAAGAAACTAGAATCTGATTTAAAACGCTTATCTGAGATAGACAAAGATAATTCAAGAACTTTACGTTGGAAAGAACAAAGCTTACAAAGTCGTGTTGATGCCTTAGAAACAAAACTCGATGGTTTCGGAAAAAAAGAAGATCTTATTGAGAAAAACCTCCTCAATGCAAATGAAGTTGGTTCTAATCAAGAATCAAAATCTATGAACTCGGAAGAAAATCTTTCAACAGTAAATAAAGATGCTGAAAATCTATCCCTAAATAAGTTCGATACCAATTCAACAGTGCCACAAAATGAAGCAAATGGTTCAGGACTAAACAAAGGTAAGTTTAAAGTTTTTTTCAGATTGCAAAGCTAACATAAAA
This sequence comes from Corella eumyota, assembly GCF_963082875.1. NCBI lineage: Eukaryota > Metazoa > Chordata > Ascidiacea > Phlebobranchia > Corellidae > Corella > Corella eumyota. Next base: position 624,163 of record NC_137496.1, on the reverse strand, counting down.
ATAAGGCAACTCTTCTGACATGACTTAGTTATAAACTGTTTTTGTCATTTTTAGATACTTTTGACCTTATTATATTGTTTAGATTTTAAGTTAATTATATAAAATTATTAAAAATTTTGTTTCTGAAAGACGGGAACTTTTTTTATGCTTATTAAACTAGTCATAACTTTTTTAAGGTATTGTATAATGGTTAAGGTTTATAGCTAACAGGGTGTTAATATATGCCGTGAAATTTTATTTAATTTAGTTGATTTGCATGTTTATGTTTTGTTTTTATATTTCATTTTTCATTCATTATTTTTTTTTTTTTACATTTTTTAGGCTATAATTTATGATAATTTTAATTTAAAAATGGCAATTAAAGTTTTTAAAAATAATTTTGTTAAACATTTATTTTTAACAAATATTTAATGACATTACTTTACGTTAACAACATTCTAAAAACTAATTTTAAAGGGATACTTTCCTAAAACACTTTTGAAATATAATTTATAGCTTGAATAAATCAAAATTCTTGTTTAGATTGTGAAATTGAAGATATAGAAAGAATAAAATGCGGAGTTCAACTACAATCTAAAGAAATGTGTGATGCATTGCAGTGTTGCTGGCATCCTGATCCTAATCCTTCTGTTCCAAACTGTTTCTACTCACGTGAGACAACGAATATTTATTTATACTTAAATTGATGCATTACAAGTAGTCACTAGTCTTTAAAATATTTAAAAAACTTTTGTAATTTAATTGATTTAAATAAATTAATTTGTTTTAATTTAGACAAACAAATGAAAACACTCAATTCGAGAACAGCGCCAATGTTGAAAATTCAAAATATTAAAGAAGAGATAAAAAAGGAAAATGATATGAAAAAAGAAGAAAAAGAAAGTGAAATAAAAAATGACGAGAATGAGAAACAAAAAGAAAATGAAAACAATAATAAGGATGAAACTGACCAAGAAGAGAATGTAGTGGGAGAGAAACATAAAAGAGAGGATGAAGAAGAAGAAGTAGAAGAAGGGAATTCAGAAAAAGTTTATGAGAAATTACATGAAGGTGTGATGGTAGATTGGGATGAATCAGTTGACGCGAAGAAAAATGAACAAAATTCTGAGTCAAGCTTTTGGGATGAAGCTATTACAGACCATGAACCATCCACAGAACAAAAACAATCTACAGACCATGAACCATCCACAGAACAAAAACAATCTACAGACCATGAACCATCCACAGAACAGAAACAATCTACAGACCATGAACCATCCACAGAACAGAAACAATCTACAGACCATAAAGTATCTGAGGAACAGAAACCTTCTAAAGACCATGAACTATTTGAGGAATATGAACCATCCACAGAACAAGAACCATCTACAGACCAAAAAACATTAACATACCAAGAACCATCTACAGAACAGAAACAATCTACAGACCAAAAGGTATCTGAGAAACAGGAACCTTCTAAAGACCATGAACTATCTGAGGAATATGAACCATCCACAGAACAAGAACCATCTACAAACTATGAACCATCTACAGAACAGGAACCATCTATAAACCATGAACCATCCACAGAACAGGAACCTTCTAAAGACCATAAACCATTTGATGAACATAAACCATCTACAGACCAAAGATTGCCTACAGAACATGAACCACCAAAAGACCATAAATCAAATAACTTTGAAAATACAGAATATGAACAGGCGCAAACTGATTATGGTGAAGATGTGCACAGTGATTATTGGGATCCAGTAAGTTTAACTTTACTTTAAATTGTTTTTGGAACATTAACTTAAACCTGTGCCTGAGGTTGAGGTAATATGACAACAGTCTAATATTTTACATTTATTTTCAGTTCTATAAGTTGCAAGTGAAATGTTTAAATTGTTTTAATTTTTATTTTAGTCAGATGATAATGATAAAGAAGTGGAAAGCAGTTCTGTGAAGATCATGATGATCATTTTAAAAATTCCAAATGATGTTTTGTATATTCTGGAACCACTTCAGAATTTTGTAAGTAAACTGTTGTGTTATTTTTATTAGTGCCAATGTATGGGGCTAAAGGAATAATTAAAGAGAATGACGTTTTTATTTTTAGTGTATTGAACTTCTACCAGAGGAATACAAACATGGAATATATGGAGTTAGTTGGATGGTTATATTTCTCACAATTTTTATTGGATTTTCTCTTTTTTTGATTTGTCTGCCGAATAAATCAGCTCAGAGGAATAAAATATTAACTGAAACTTTAAAGGAGATAAAAGAACAATTTGAGGGCCTGATGAAAGAAAAATTAGAGCAAGAAAATGAGTTCCAAACCATTCAAAATGAGGTAAAATATTTGCTATTAGTTTGTGCATAGAGCCTTATTACATTAAGTTTTTATAATATAATATTATCAATAAGTATTTAAAGTTGCACCCAACAAGCAAAGCTTAAATGAAAAAAATAGTAAACAAATAAAAATCCTTTAGTTGGAACTAAATGTTGAAGACATTGAAACGAAAAGGGGCAGCAATTCACAATTAGAAGAAGAAATCAATAGATTAAAGGTTGTTGTTTTTTTTATATTTTACACATTGACTACTGATTCAGATTTCTTTTAAAAAGATTGGCGGAATCAATTTTTTTACAGGCCTAATAGTTTTTACTTAAATTATTTTTTTTGTATATATCTTTATCGCCGATGTGGGAAAGTCGAATGTGTGACTTAAACATAGGTAATTATGCTGCCCGGTAATTATGCTGCTGAAAAGGTGCTGGCTCAGCAGGAGCTCATACCATTTATAGCGCCTTACTCAAGGGCGCTACAGCATGAGTGGGGATTGGACCCATGACCTCATGTGTGGTGTAGCAAGTGTTCTTACCACTATACCATGCTGTCGGTCAAATATGATTATAGGTTTTAATACACTTTGTATAAATGGCAGAAAATTACTTTTATTTGTTTAGAATAATATTGAAGAGCTCAATGATGAAAAAACAACTAAATCAAATGAGTTGCAAGATCTAGAAAAACAAATAAAAACTCATACTAAAGAATGTGATAGCAGTTTTGATAAGGTGATTATAAATAAATCCATCTATACTTGTGATTTCGTTTAGAGGGTTACAAATATATGCTTTTCCTTTTCCTATGTAATTCTTTTTATACTAAGGGGAATTTCCTAAACATTACTTCCAATTATTATTTTTAGTTAACAGCCAGCAATAAAATGGAACAAAAACTTAAAAAACAGATTTTGGAAAATAAGAACTTGGAAACTGAACTGAAAGAAGAAATAGAAGAAAGTCAATCACAGAGAAATGAAGTTGAGATTAAATTACAAGAAATAAAGGTAAAACTTTTGATTGCATTTTATTTCTTAGATTTAATATTCTACTAAAGTATTTTTTTTACCTTAGGGTAACATAACTGAACAGAAACAAATAAAAGAGGAAGATGAGAAGTCTACAAAAGAACAAGAAAAGGGGAAGAAAAAATCCCAGAAACAAATTGAAAGTTTACAAAATGACATCAAAAATATGGAGAACGAAATTTTCTCTAAAAACCAAGAAAGTGATGTTTTAAAAGATTGTTTACTTCAGTTTGAGGTAATTATTTAATTAAAAGTTGTTTCATAAGAACACTTGCTGTTCCATACAGGAAAAATAGTTACAAAACAACATATGTTACCTTGACAAAGTGACTAAATTAATATATTGCGGAAGTCAATTATATTACATCAACCTTAGTTATGCAAATTTTGTATGAGTTATTGAATGCTTGAAACTTTATAATTGTTTTGCTTTCCTATGTTAATGTTTTTTTGTTACAGGGTATTCAGCTTGCATTGTCAGATGATAATGATAAAAACTTGGAGCAGAATGAGCTAGTTATCAAACAGGTAATTACCTCAATAAAACATAAAAATATATTTACTATATGTTGCTTTAATGCTTTATTTTTTCTTTTTTAGAAAACAAAGTTAAATGAATTGATCGCTGTTGCCCGTATTGGACTTCAGTTAAAAGAAATTGAAAAACATAAAGAACAAATTTTGTCTGAGTTGGATTCTGAGAAAAGAGCCAGGGATAATGTAGAAGGTATGGTTACTTTTTGAACTGTAACCTGTATTCAAAAGTTCTATAAATTTAAGATATTCCTAATTTAAAACTTATTTTGCAGCCCAACTTAGTAAATTGAAAGCCACTCAAGATAATGAACAAGCTCTTAAGGATAAAACCAATCTAGAGATTTCACTTTTACAAGAAAAACTTGATGTTATGAAACAATTTTCTTTGCAAAGAGAATCAGAAATGCAAGGGTAATACAATTATATTTGCATAGTTTGATCATAGGGTAACTTTTGAGCTGTTCTTGGTTATTGATTGCTTGGTTGTTTATGATTTTTTTTAAGTTTTATTAAAGTGTGTACTGCTGACAATAAAAAACTGCCTTATATCAGCAGTTGTAATTGAACCCAAGACCCTGGTCTTTAATTTTAAAGCCTTTTCTCTAATTTTATTTTATTTAAGGCAACTTGGAAAGGAACAAAATAATAAACATGGTGAAGAATCAAAACTGAATGAATGTGACAGTTTAGTTAAAGATTTACAAGACCAAATTGAACTATTTAAAAAGATGATGGAGGATTCCAAGAGAGAATACTCCAGCGCTGACAAGCAACGAAAAAATGAAATCACACAGTTTGAAAAAAAGGCTCACGCTAATTGGGTAAAATTTTCTTCAAATATATTTTCTAAAATCACAACCTAAAGTTAAGTCAGGCCTACTATGTGGTTTATTTAAAAGGTTTTTAGCAAATCCCTTATTATTCTTGTTTTCTAAGCTTGCTGGTAAGGAGGCTGAAAGAAAATTAGAAGAAGCAAAGAGAGAAATAAATAGTCTCCAGATGGAAATATCGGACTTACAACAAATATTAGAAAGAGATGAACCTCTTCCGATGTTGATCCGACCTTTTCCTGAGATGAGACCAGGTGAATATTTTGATTGGTTTTGATGAAAATTTCTCATTTCTGACACTTTATCTTTATTTTTGTCTTTAGGTTTAGGTCCAATTGATGCACGTCCATTTCCAGGTGATCCCCCTATGTTGGATCGGCGTAGCCCCACTGGTAGTCTTGACGACCACCGAAGACCCCCCCACCCGCCTCGTAGCAACCACAGTTTTCAAGCTTCCTCCTTTGCAGCTAGAGATGAGTTTAGGGGTGAGGGACCCCCTCATTTTGACTCACCAATGAGACCATCAATGAGTGATAGCCCCAGAAATTTTGAACCCCCTCGACGTAATTCTATGAATTTTGAACCCCTTATGCAGCCCCAACAAATGGATGGCCCCTTTATGCGACCCCCTATGGGTGAACCTCCAATCCGACCTCCTTTTATGGATGAGTTTTTAATGCACCCCCCACATATGGGTGAGTTTCCAATGAGACCTCCATATTTGGGTGAACCCCCAATGCGACCTCCACTAATGGATGGCACCCTAATGCGACCCCCACGTGATGGTGATCACATAGATTTTGATCCCCTAAGACGGCCCCCATATAGGGAAAGTCCTCCAATGCAACCCCCAAATCACTTAAGAAGTTTTGAACCCAATAACGCTCCACCCATAAACCGGCCACCTTTAGGTTTTAATGAAGATCCCCCTCCAAGATTTGGCGGCCTTCCTTCAAGATTTAGTGGACCTCCTTCGAGATTTAGTGGACCCCCTTCGAGATTTAGTGGCCCCCTTCCAAGAAGTGGGTTTTATGTGGAGCCGCCGGTTCAAGAAAGTGGACCCAACGCATTAAGAGGTGAGACTTAATTTTGAAATTAATTTGAAGATCAAGTTACCTGACCTTAATATTTAAATTTTGGTTTTGTTATTAAGTGTATAAAGTTACCATAACCTTGATTTCCTTAAGTTGATTGTACAAGTGACATTATGAAGTTTATTTAATATTAATAAATTTGATGTTTCTTCTGTTGACTTAACTTCAAATGTTTATATATTTTCAGGAAATCCTGCTGATAATTACATGACATGAACAAAGTTGAATTGGTAAACAAAGTTGATGGTAATTATGGCAAAAAAGATTGTAACTTACAGATGGTAAGAAGGTTTAAATCCATTTAGAATTACGTTTTGAACTTTTTGCTAAAACCATTTATGTTTTCTCTTAACTGTGAGTTGCTGCTGGTTTTTTTATCACCTACAAGTAAAATTTCCGTTTATTTTAATCAACAAGTGGTTTGCAATCTTTAATTTTTGTTAATTTATATTGGGAATTATGTTGAAATGTGGTTTCAGAGTTTATTAAATGTAAGACTTATTGGTTTGTTAATTATTTATAGTTTGTGTAGTTGGTAATTTATTGTTAAATTGTTGCAATATTATAAGGTAAATTTATTTTGGGCTTTTTGGAGTAATAATATTTTAAATATTACAAAATTTAAGCACAAGTATAATATTTTTGTACTGAAATATAGCTAGAGGTTAAAACAAAATAAGGTTTTGGTATAAATTTTTAGAACTCAACAAGTTATCTTATTTACAGCTCTCTGATTAAAACATTTTATTAAAAATAGTACTTTCATGCATACATCTGTGCTAATTATGAATGATACAGGATCCAAAACCAAGTTATCAAGTTAAACAAAATTGTTAAAATAAAGTTTTAATTAAGGTTTGGCTTTTATAAACAAAAAAAGTTTTTTTTGGATCACTAATGGTTTCCTGTTAAATTTAAATTCACATTTTATTATGTAACAATGACTCATCTTCTAGCAATGATGTTAACATTTTTGCAATTTTTTTGGTAAGTTATCAAGCTGCATTCCCTATTAAAACAAACAAATAACTCAAAAACTAAATTTATTTAAATTGTATTAGGTTTTCTACAACACCTTATTTGATTTCAAACATAAATAAATACAGATTTAATAAAGTGAATCAATTAAGTAACACTACAGTGATATTACATTGGATGCAAAAGACATGGTTAAAAGAAAATAGTGATTAAAACTTTTCTAGTCGTTTTAATATTGTGGATAAAAGTTTACGAAAATGTATGTCTTATTGTAAATATAAATAAACCCAAAATCAAGTTCTTATTGGTCTACAGTTCCAATATCAAACTTTGGCTTTTTGTCATTAATTCCCTGAACAAAATCACGATGCAATTGATCGCTATGGCGACATGCAATCACAGCAGAATCTTCGCTCATTCTTGCACTGTAGGCAATGATGAGTGGATATTTCTCAACTTCATCTTTGAGGAAAACAAGCATCCGCTCCAAGTGGGGCCACACCATGTAATCTGTAAAGCCGGATTCATCTCCGCAAATGAATGGATATCCAGATTTCTTAAAGTATTCTTCTAGTTTTTCCAACCCTGCATTAAGTTTCTCTCTACCCTGTGTTTTGGCTTCAGTATCATTGTTTGCTGAATAAGCAAATCTATAAAAGCCTTGTGTTGCCTGTGGTTCAAAAAACAAATTTTATTTTTTTTATTTTTCCTTGTAATAAAGGATTATTGGCTTTAAAGCATATTTATATTTTTTTAATTATTTTTAAATACTAATAATCATTTATTGGTTTTAAACTTTTAAAAGTTTGTCCTTCATATTTATCGAACTTAATAAGAGTAACTTACAGTTCCAAATTGACTGAGCACCATTGACTCCTTAGCTTTTCTTACAGGACTTTGAGTCACCAATCTCTTGCCAGGGTAAGTCTCATCCACGTACAGTGCAGTTAAATCAGATTCGAACAAAATATCTCCGTTTATCTCCAAAGAGGGAACTTTGCCGCCAGGATTAATTTCAAAATACCATTCTGGCTTGTTACTTAGGTTGATGTTAACTGTCTCATGCCTGTTTACAATACATTGAGTTAAAAAATGCAATAAAAATGGAATTTTAAGGTCATAAATATATGTAATAACCTAATGAGATGGGACTCACTTTACATTTTTTGCAGCCAATACAAGTTTAAGACGTTGTACGTAAGGACAAAATTTCATTCCATAAACTCTCAACACATCTTTACCAGGTGGTCCAGGCCTTGTAGAACCTTTTAAAGATATTAAATTAAACATATAAAAGTTTTTATCTAGTTTTCATTCATTAAAAAACAAAATATTTACCAGTTTCAAAATGTTTCGTATTTCCCATACCAGCCATGTTTACAAATATTAAATTTATTCACGTAAAGCTAAGTTAAAACAAAATGTTAAATGAGGTTAAAATTTTCAGTTGGCTTTTATAAACATCCAGAAAAGACGTTTTTTTAATGATTTGTTTGATTTTCTATTAAATTTAAATATCATTTTTTGCAATGTCACGATGACTTATACGCATAACAATGACGTTACAGTTTTTGCAATTTTTGGCGAGTCATGAAACTAAATTTTTGGATAAAATAAACAAATATAATTATTTAAATTTTATAAAGTTATTTATTAATTTTTAATTAAAATAAAATATTTTAAATTATTTGATAATTTGTTTTAGCTTTAAATAGTTTTTATGTTTTTTGTTCCGTTTAAATTATTTTCCGCAATTACCAACGATTTCCGCAATCGCAAATGTGTTCCGCTTTATTCCGCATTTATGTGTTTGTATTTCCTGGAACATTTTTTGTTAACGTTGCAAAAAACTAATAAATAAGCAACGACAAACCACAAAGAAAGGGTTAAAACCCTGTTAATTTTACCAGGTTTAAAGCTGAGACAGATTTTTCTGATTTAAACCTGGCTATATTGTTTTTATTTAACTTGTTAGTTGAGTTTAGGCCAGTAACACATTCGTAAATTAATTTTGTCGTTTTTTTATATAAGAGATGTTTTAACTGAATAATATTAACAAAATAATAGAGAAATGCGGAAGGGTTGGTTTGGTGGTTCTAAACCACCTAAAAATCCTCATTCATTGGAACATTTAAGGTAAAAGTTTTGCTATTTTTTATTTTAGTTTATCCCCAATTTTATATGATGCACTAGTTTTTTAAACCCAATTAAATACAAATATGACTTTTGACAGTTAGGTTTTTTCAACAGATATTTGCATCATATGTTAACTAAGAACCAAACAATCACAGAGGGAAATAAATCTTTTCTTGTCGAAGCTTTGAGGTCGATGTCAGAAATCTTAATTTGGGGAGATCAAAATGATTCCTCGGTTTTTGAGTAAGTTTTTCAGTTAATTATATGCAAAAAACATTCTACCTAAGGTAAAACCCAGTCTGGAAAGTAGGGCAGTGTGCACAAGATTTTTTTTTGCTGAATAAAATGCACGCCTGAAATTGGCAGTTTGCTTGCCTGGCTTTAAAAAAAAATGCAAAATTAAAGCTAAATATGCAAACATAAATCACCCATGCATTATTTTAGCGTGCATATGCAGTCATGCCAATTTTTATGCTTGCACGCACGAGATCTTGTCAAAAACTGCCCTACTTTCAAGACTGGGGTAAAACCTTGACGTAACCTTGTTTAGTTTGTAGTTATACTAAACAGTCACACATGTGAACCTGTGAAATTGAACCAGCAGTCTTGGGATAAAATTAATGTTAAGCAGTTAAAAAAAATTTTCTTTTAATAACAAGATATATTTATTCTCTAGATTTTATTTGGAAAAGAATATGTTTGTGTTTTTCCTTAATATTTTGCAACAAAATCCTGGAAGTTACGTCTGCGTTCAACTTTTACAAACTTTGAATATTTTGTTTGAAAACTTACAGCATGAAACCTCTTTGTGTAAGTTAGTTTTTCTTTTCGCATTTGTATAGAATTTTATTGTAGATGTGACAGTATTCCAAAGGTATTTTTTTGGCGCTTATATAAACACTTATTGACAAGTATATTAATGTGTCGTTTTATAATCAGATTTTTTTTACCAGATTACTTGCTATCGAACAATCATGTTAATGAAGTTATCTGCCATAAATTTGATTTCTCTGATGAAGAAGTTATGGCTTATTACATTTCCTTCTTAAAAACTTTATCCCTCAAGTTGAACCAACATACAATACACTTCTTTTACAATGAGGTTAACTTTTTGCTTTGTGTATTTTGGGATATAAGGCATCATATATTTAGTTGTGATGTTTAGTAGGATTTTAAGTATATATTTTCATTGTTGACATGTTACATACTTAAGTGTCCTTATAAGATAAAGCTAATAACATTAATTATTTTTTTTTGATTACAGCACACAGATGAGTTTGCGTTATACACTGAAGCAATCAAGTTCTTTAACCATTCTGAATCTATGGTTAGAATTGCAACCCGGACTTTAACACTTAATGTTTTCAAAGGTAAAAGTTAAGCAATTCTTTCTAAACTTAAAACTTCAAACGTATAACTGTCTTACTGGAATCTATCCACAACTTCTTTTACAATATAGTTGTTTAAAAACTAATTTTTGTTTCCAGTAAATGATGTTGCTATGCTGAGATTTGTAAAAGACAGAACAGCTGCCCCTTACTTCTCCAATCTGGTTTGGTTTATTGCTAAACATGTGAGAGAGGTGGATCTTTGTGTTCAAGAAAATACAAAGTAATATCTTGTTGGAATTTGTTTATTTTTAAACTAGACAGGTCTTGTTCACAAATAAATTATATTTTTAGTCACCAACATACAGATCGACTTCGTGACTTGGTGGCAGAACACTTGGATCACATGCATTACCTCAATGACATCATAACATTAGAGAACAAATTATTAAATGAAGTATTAATTGATCATCTTTTACAACGATTATTTTTGCCCCTGTATGTAAGGTCTTTAACTGAAGGATTGCCTGTTGAAGATAATGTAAGTGATAAGTTCTTGGGAATAAATATTTATTTGTTATTGAATATAACCTATTTTATTTGTTTAAATTAGGTTAAGATTTATTAGAACTATTGGTTTCAATACCTAGGTTACCTTGTTTTTTTTTCAGTAAATTATTTATTTATTTTGTAGAGCACAACTTTGGTCAGTTCTGTTGTTGGTTTATTTTTGTTGTCTCAGGTAATTTAAATTATTTGTTTTTGTAGATCTTTTAAAACCTTATTATATATACAGCTTAGTAAAAAAATCCATTCATAACCTCATTAATATTTAATGAACCAGGTGTTTCTTATAATTCATTGTGATGCTTTAGTGAACCAATTGGCCGATGTTATTTTCACCAAAAATCTGGCTTATCTGTCTGCCAGCAATACAGGCACAGTAAGTTAAAATAATTTGACTTAAAATAATTTTTAACTAGATTTTAATTAGGTATTTAATTTGTGACAAAATTTTAATAGTCCTGTATTATAATTAAGATTGTAATTTGGCTTTCCATACCCTGAGGATAATTTTAAGTAAATTAATTTTTGTTCTAGCAACCCGAAAGTTTGGAAACTTTATTTTCTGGACAAAAATCAAAATCAAAAAAGAAAACAAAACGACCAAATTACAGAGATTATGGTTAGCATATAAATAATTTATTTCATGTAAAAAACTAATTTGTGTGAATTCTTAAGGCTTTACAGGCAGAAATTAGTGATGCCACTAATTGTTTTACAAATATACTTCATTTAGATTCTGAGGAAGAAGGAGAAGAATTATCTGGCAACTCTGAATTTCATGAACTTGATAAATTACCCAAAGGGGCTCCAAGTGATTTGTTTCAACCAGATTCAACTGGTATTTAATTACTCATTGAATTAAAACTTTGATATGTTATTGATGTGGTATGGTCTCAACAGGATTGTGGAGTCATGTATGTTGTCCAGTTCTAGACAAAACATAATTACACTACGATCCTTCTAAATTTTTTTCTATGGTATACGGTCCTCCTAAATTCTCTCCTACAGTGAACCGAACGTTGTTTTGTTTAGAGTCAGACAACATACGTGATCTGAATTGTGTATGGTTTGTAAAAAGTAAAACTCAAACTAATAATGTTTCAAAGCTAGATGTAGAAATGGTTAAGTATGTTAGAAATCTTATCCAAATCAGAATCTTTTTTTTTTGTTTAGATAACGAAAACGAACAAAATTCATCTCAGAATAGCCGTCCATTTTTAGATACGATTTACAGTGCTTTAAACTGTACTGAAAATGACCACAGTGCCCTGTTTGCTTTGTGTTTGTTGTATGCTATGCTTAACAATAAAGGTAAAGCTTTCATATTTGGTGTAAAGTATTTTAGAGTAACTATAATGCATATAAATATAAAATAAACACTTCAAATTTACCTGCTTTTTCATTTTATGCTTTTTGTAGGATCGGGTAAGATAAATTATTTTTTGTTTGTTTTTGTGCTTTTTTTTACAACTATCCTGACATCAAAATTTAAATAATTATATTCTTATAACAATGTTCAGGCATTAGTTCATCTTTAAAAGCTGTGATGGAGTTGAAAGATAATCCAGAAAAGAGTGAAAATTCCTACAATCATTGGCTCATTGAAAGACTTTTAAGGATTGTAAGCAAAGCTGTTAAACCAGGTTCTTACTCTAATTTATTACTCCTTACTTTCTACTCCCAAGTTGTGTAAATTTTCAATTCTTAGTTTATTTATCAACTTGTTTCTAGTGTAATGAAAGTAATAAAACCTGAGGTCCTTATGTTAAATTTTACAACCTAATGTTAGAGAATTTTATTGCTAATTAAATATTGGATAGAACCTTACTCAATATTAATATATCTAGACAACCGCATCAGATTGGCCACCATGAAAATGGTTTCACTTTTATTAAAGCACTTGGGTATGGATGGGAAAGAATGTATTTTATTGGAAAGTCATCTTGCTTGTATTGAGGTGAATATTGATTTTGTATTTGGTTAATTAAAGCTTAAATATATGGGTTCCATTTGTGATATAGATTAAGGGTTGATTTCTCCTCTCTTTAGTTTGTTGGCATTTTTTTGCAACCCTTGAATTTGTTTTTGTTTAATTTTTATGGTTTATGTTAACTGTGTTGTTTTGTAATTGTTTTAAACCAGAGCTAAATATGTTTTTATATTTTAGCAATCAAGATATGAGTGCATGAAGTCTCTACAGAACGCTTTAAAGGTAACACAATACTTAAAGAATTACAACCAACTACATAAATTAAATACTTATCTCAACTTCTATAAGAGCAACAATTTCCATTAATATTGGCCATAAACTAAATAATCTTTTTCCTAGGAGGAAATGTTTTTGGATATTTTTGAGGATGAATACAGAACTTTACAGGTAAACATTTGATTTTAGTTTAGTAATTTTGTTAAGGAGACAAAGATTCTGGGTTTAATTCTTACTGCTTTTATGTTGTAGCACTTATTTCTACTTAAATATTTTTAATTAATTTTTGTTTAGAGCAAACCACTGAATGTTGAATATTTGATGATGGATTCCTCCTTACTTCTCCCCCCAACTGTTACTCCACTGACTGGAATTGAATTCTCTAAAAGGTTGCCTTGTGGCCCAGATGAACAAGTTAGAAAGGTGGACAAACAATTTCCCATCCCCTCTATTAAAACTATATTCCTACCACCCAAACTTAAAAATATTGTTTGACCTACTTTTTACCTTTTTGTACAGACAATTGGAATGTTTTTTGTGTTACGAGATCTCTCTTTAACTTTTTGCAAGGAGGTTGAAACCCAGTTACCTTTAACTCGACAACAAGATCTTATTCACACAAACGATAAACTTGACTTAAGTGAGTTTTTATTCAACTTATTATTGGCTGTTTAACAGTGAGGTTTGCTAAGTTGATTTGGTTCTCAGCATTTTTATTGGCTTCATTTCATTTAAATCATTTATTTGCTGATTAATTTTGGATTCAATTAACAAAACTAAAATACTGCTTAACCCTCACTTAGCCTAAGTTTAAAATAATAAAACCTTTTGTTACAGATAACAGCGATATTATTGGTTGTACAATGACAATTAACAACACGAAACAACGAAGGTTTTTGGTGGTTGATTTGTATCAGTTGATTCTTGTGGAACCTGACTCTAAAAAACTTGGCTGGGGGGTCGTTAAATTTGCTGGATTTTTACAGGTTCTTAAAACTTAGTTTCAAGGTTCTAAACAATCTAAAGTCTAACATAATTGCCAAAGGGGTTAACGTTAAACCTTGTTTGTAATATATCGTGACACCATTTATGTTAATTTTAATGTTATCAATTTGTTAAAGGATGTAGAAGTGACAACAGACACAGATGATAGTAGAAGCTTACATGTCAGCATCCATAAACCATCTGGGATGAGAAGAACTCCAATTCTATCAAATAAGTTCATCTTTGATGATCATATTCGGTATACTACTTGTTCTTATTATATGTTTGTATATGTAAAAACAAAACTTGCAGCCAACACATTCTTGCCTTGTTTACCTTGGTTTAAATTTTTAAGTGCTGGTTTTTTATTTTAGTTGTCCTCTCAAATTTTTTTTATGTTTTTTAAGTTGTATGGCTGCCAAACAAAGACTTACCAAAGGTCGAATGAGGGCACGCCATTTAAAGTGTAGAAGAATTTCAGTTTTGCTTGATTTGCCACTTCCTTCTGATGATGATCCCTGTGCTTCAAGTTATTTATTGAACACCGGTAATTTTATTAAAAGTTTTAAAAAGTTGGGTTGCCACTGATGTTATATTTGACGAATCTCTTATTTCTGTCATGCAAAAGCAAGCTCCATTTTAGTTGTTAATAGGACAAGGATTTTTTAAAGTTTAATATCTTTTACAGGATTTCAAACTCCTCGGGGAAACCAGTTCCGAGCTTTTGCTGAACGTGATTTCTCCCAAACCCCAACTGCCCGAGTTCACCCACTTTTGAAGCGACCCGGCCATGCCGCCGTTCGTGACACAGGTAACTCACCAAACCGTGGCACAAGAATAGGAAGTCTCGGTCTCCCAGTAGCACAAAGAGTTACTACTTCTGTTGAGACATCAAATGTTACAACTCCTAGTCAAGAGGCCGGCTGTTCACAACAGGTTATAACTTCTACACCAGATATTTCTGATGTCACAAACCCTTCTTTAAGTTCTCCAATACATGTTACAACTTCTACTCCGGGAAGCCCTAAAGTGAATAACGTGACAGAATTTCTTCCTTTAGAAGAACAAGGTCTTGAAATGAAAGATGAAAATATTTCTACGGATTATGAAGTTGCTCAAGATGCTGTTTCACTTAATTCATTAAACTTGGACTAAAACAAGGTACAAGGTATATTATTAATTATTGTAAATACTTTTCTACTTTTATATAATTATTGGTAGACTTATTACGTTAGTTTGTCAGTAGCAAGACCTATATTTAAGCCTAATGATAATCAGCTTTATGACAGTTAACATTTGTTTTTGTTCCTCGTGTAAGATGAAAAAATTGACAGATAATTTGTTAAATATTTAAACCTTGTTTTAAGTTGTATTTGTTTTAACTTTTGTGGTATTTAAACTTACACTAGCTAAAGCATACAAGTTATATTGTTTTTTGGCCACTGTGCTAAGGCAGCATTTGAATCTAAAACAATGTAAATGAAAATATTGCTTTAAAATGTAGCAAGTTAATATATTTCTCGTGCTTGTATTCTGTTTTAAGTGATTTAGTTAAAGATATGTAAACGGTGCAATATGATTGTTATATTATTTTGTTTTTAGTAATCTATGTAAAGTTAGTCCGTTAATACAATTGGTAATTTGAAAAAAACTTTTTAGTCTTTGTTTTTGTTGCATTATATAAGTCATGCTGTAGCATAATGTTTGTTGTTTAGCTATACTTTTATTGTCTGTTAGTTGAATTTAACTTTATATATTCTTCAATCAGGCTGGGAAATAAGCTAACTTAATCTCGTAATAAAAATTTAGAAAAACCGTAGTTTGTTATTTTATTGTTCTAAATGACATGCAGCAGAGTTCAATCATAGATCTGTATATCTAGTTGGAAAAGACATTACTTAGAGCTAACCTCTAAGAGCTAACATCTAAAAGCTAACCTCTAAGAGCTAACCTCTAAGAGCTAACCTCTAAGAGCTTACCTCTAAGAGCTTACCTATAAGAGCTAACCTCTAAGAGCTAACCTCTTAGAGCTAATTACCAAAAATAGGCAATTTATTTTTATACCTCTTAGAGCTAACCTCCAAGAGCCAACCTCTAAGAGCTTACCTCTAAAAGCTAACCTCTAAGAGCTAACCTCTAAGAGCTAACCTCTAAGAGCTAACCTCTAAGAGCTAACCTCAAAGAGCTAACCTCTAAGAGCTAATTACCAAAAATAGGCAATTTATTTTTATACCTCTTAGAGCTAACCTCTAAGAGCCAACCTCTAAGAGCCAACCTCTAAGAGCCAACCTCTAAGAGCCAACCTCTAAGAGCCAACCTCTAAGAGCCAACCTCTAAGAGCTAACCTCTTAGAGCTAATTACCAAAAATAGGCAATTTATTTTTATACCTCTTAGAGCTAACCTCTAAGAGCCAACCTCTAAGAGCTTACCTCTAAAAGCTAACCTCTAAGAGCCAACCTCTAAGAGCTTACCTCTAAAAGCTAACCTGTAAGAGCTAACCTCTAAGAGCCAACCTCTAAGAGCCAACCTCTAAGAGCTAACCTCTAAAAGCTAACCTCTAAGAGCTAACCTCTAAGAGCTAACCTCCAAGAGCTAACCTCCAAGAGCTAACCTCCAAGAGCTAACCTCCAAGAGCTAACCTCCAAAAGCTAACCTCCAAGAGCTAACCTCTAAGAGCTAATTACCAAAAATAGGCAATTTATTTTTATACCTCTTAGAGCTAACCTCTAAGAGCTAATTACCAAAAATAGGCAATTTATTTTTATACCTCTTAGAGCTAACCTCTAAGAGCTAATTACCAAAAATAGGCAATTTATTTTTATACCTCTTAGAGCTAACCTCTAAAAGCTAACCTCTAAGAGCTAACCTCTAAGAGCTAATTACCAAAAATAGGCAATTTATTTTTATACCTCTTAGAGCTAACCTCTAAAAGCTAACCTCTTAGAGCTAACCTCTAAGAGCTAATTACCAAAAATAGGCAATTTATCTTTATACCTCTTAGAGCTAACCTCTAAAAGCTAACCTCTAAGAGCTAACCTCTAAGAGCTAACCTCTAAGAGCTAACCTCTAAGAGCTAACCTCTAAGAACTAACCTCTAAGAGCTAATTACCGAAAACTTTATCATGTTCATTGAAAATTGAAAACTGTACCAAACTTACTTAACTTTAAAGTTTTCCTTTCATCATGTTGACTTTCTTTGACTAGGTGGATTGTTGTCTAACTAAGGAAAAGTAGTGGAAGTTGACATCAGTAGCTGAAGTTTACTAAAAATATAAAAATAAAATTATACATTTAAAAAATGTAACAAATAATATTTACCTTATCTTTTCCCTTTCTCTGCACCATTCTGTAAATATAAAATAACAAAATTAGTATTAAAACAAGAAAATAAATAAAATTTATTTGTTGGTAATAGTGTAATAAATGTTTTATTATTATATATACGTTAAATAAAATACAAATAAAAACATAAAACTTCATTAACTTACTGAAAACTAAACGTTGTATCAAAAAAATGGCGTCGGTTCTTCCCGTTCGCTTTCAGCAAAACTTTATATGTTACAACCGTTTAAGTAGATGATGTAGCTCTTCATATGTTACAACCGTTTAAGTAGATGATGTTATCAAAATGTTACAACCGTTTAAGTAGATGAAGTAGCTTTTCAAATGTTACAATCGTTTAAGTAAAAGATTTTAAGAAGGGCGTGTAGCTCAGTGGTAAGACGCTGATCTACGAACGTATAGAGCTCGGGTCCGAAGCCGAGTCTTGACATTTTTAAAAAATTATTTTTTAATTTGCAACGTATAATTTAATTTTCGCAACAATATTTTCAGTTGTCAGTTGGCCTTGTGGTTGTGTCCGTAGGACGTTGTTGTGTTGTCGTTGTTGTCATGTGGTTGTCAGGTTCAAATCTCGGCAGAGATGGTTGTTGTGTCCGTAGGACATCAGTTGTGTCCGTTGGACATTGGTTGACGTTGGTTGTGTCCGTAGGACAACAAAGGCAGAAATAGAAACAGATAGAAAATCTTTTTTCAATTTTTTTTTCTTACACGACTAAATAGTTTAGGTTCGAATCTAGGCAGAGAGAGGTAAAATTAGTTAGTAGATATAATATAGTCAGTTAATTCAGTAATACAAAAAATAGAAGTTAAATCAGATAAGACAAAGAAAAAAAATTTTAAATCAGAAATACAAAAAAAAAACTTTTTTTTAAAGATCGATTTTCTAAAATTGCGAATTTTTTGAAAATCTCGAAAAATGGTCAAAAAACGCTGAAAATCGGCAAATTTGGCCATTTTTGTGCTTTTTTTCGCACAAATTGTTAAATTACTCGAAACCCACACAAGATAGAGCAATGGGACCACATTTATTCGATTCAACGCCCCCTAATACACATTCTGACAAAGTTTGGGGCAATTTGGGGTCAATTATTTTTTGAAATTTGGGCCGAAAATTTTCGACGTGTACTACTAGCAAGCAAAATTTTCAAAATTCGCCCAAAAAAAAAATTCAATTAAAAATCGCTGAAATTTTATGTGCACAACCGCAGAGAAAAACCAATTTAAATTAACCAAAAATAAATCAAAAAAATCTTAAAATAAAGATTTTATAAAACTTTTATTAAAATATTATGACGTCATAGAACCGTGGGAAAAACAATTTTTTTCGCGAAATTTTGTCACATTATAAATTACGGGATGTAGATATAAAAAAATTTAATCTTAGATTTCAAATCGTTTTAGTTTTTTCATAAATTAATATTTTGTAAAAAAATTTAAAAAAAATTTATCGCATAAACCTACGCGTCCGAGATTTGAACTCGAGAAGTTAGATAGAGTCTATAGACTACGACCTCAACCACTAGGCTACGTGACCACATTTAAAACTTTGCGAGAAAATAAATCTAAGCCAGAAAACGAACTCCGCCAATATAAAAAGAAAAAACGCGGAATGCGAAATGCCTCAATACCTTTTTTTTTTATGTTTCTTTTTTTTTTACGATTATGTTTTGTCAAAATTAACGTTTATTAATTTATTTTTTTCGCAAAAAATTAACAGGTCGAAAGGTCACGCAAAGACATAAAACTTTATTAACTTACTGAAAACGAAACGTTGTATCAAAAAAATGGCGTCGGTTCTTCCCGTTCGCTTTCAGCTCGACTTTTGGTCACGTGTTTACACTTTGCGTAGGATCACGAGTTCACGCGTACTTCTGGTCACGTGCCAACGCGTAACTTCTGGTCACGGGATCATGTTTGAAGCTTGAGAAAAAGTCGAAATCTTTCAGAACAAAAATGTTTATTTATTTTAAATACATTTTTTTTAGACTTTTTTATTCAACTAAATAACCGAACATTTTATACCCGTGTTAAAACATCTCGCACGGGAATTTGTAAACAACGATCTCTCTTTTCTCCTTAACCCAACAGCTGTTGAATATTTTATTTAATATAATTTATCCTCGATGGGAAATTTAAACAGTCTTAAAATACTTTTGTAAGCTTTGTTTAAAAAGCAATTTCGTTTAATAATCAAAACACGAGTGTTATATATCCTTGCTATAAATTAACTTGTTTAAAAAACGTGATTTTAAGACATTTAAATGACATATAGATGACTTTTTTTTATGCAAAAACTGTCAAAATAATTTTTTTTAATTTTTCGTTTTTTTGCTAGATTGCACGGGAACATTTTTTTTTTTTTATCTTTTGATCAACCACATTGGATTTATTATATATTTATGGTTTAAAAGCTTTGTAAATCGCATTTTTTTAAATAAAGGTACAAATACAAGATAGTTTTAAAACAATATTTAAGTATATGGGGTTATTAATTCCTAAGTAAACTATAATAACCGGCAACTTGGTGTAGTGGTAAAACACTTGCTACACCACACATGAAGTCGTGGGTTCATTACCCATGCTGTAGTGCCCTTGAGTAAGAAGCTATAAACGGCACAAACTCCTGCTGAGCCAGCACTTAGCAGCATAATTAATTATGGGGCAATTATAATCTATATAATATCCAAAACTGCCACAGGCAACCGAGACTGGTTCGGAGTAACTAATATTACTCTATGTTTAAGTCGTGCATTTGACTTTTCCACATCGGGGGTAAAGATATATACGAAAAAAATAAAAAATAACATACCATGGCAACATACAATCTGCACCAGATCACAATCCATTTTAAATCCAGATGCCTCCATGCACTTAATAGTTTCGTTATGTTAAACTGTAATGATAGTCAACATGTCAAATAATAGAATATTTAATTTAAAGCAAGCATATAGTAAAGCTATAAAAATATTGCACACAAATAAATACAAATTAAAAATAGTACAATATTTAAGATGTAAACATTAATTCTCCTTACCTTAAACTTTAAATCCATCTGTGACCTTTTAGCACTGAATATCAACATAGTACATGGTCATCATGTGACATAAACCTTGTCTTGCATCTGTAAAAATAATCACAAACTATTCCATATAAGTGAAATGTGTAAAAATATTGTCACAATTTATTGCCTTTATTTAGGAACCCAAAGCTTTAACAACAAATTACAAGAGTTTTTCTATGAACTGTAAAGTTCAATATTATTGCTTTCTAGTCTGAAAGTTTAAGCACAATAATTAGCTAATTTAAACTAAAAATACACAATAGATCTGTAGATGTAAAATTTAAATTTTAAATGCTGTACCTTTCGTCCAATATCAGTACTCCAGCGTTGGTAGATGACTCACAAGATAGAAAAAGCACAAAACTAACTTGTAAAAGTTTTAATTTATTCATTTCTACCCTTTATTAATGTTTAAACGAATGTTAGGCTATTTTCACTTAAACATATTCGTCGAAATCAGATTTACGTCAATGAAGGCCAAATTTACTTAAACACATCAGTTGGAGTCATAATTACGTCACGAACTACAGTTAATCATAGGCGCCAGAATTTACAAATTTTGCAATTGGGTAGGCTAAATATTATCATAGGCGCCAAAATTTTGCAATTGGGTGGGCTAAATTGTTTTTAATGTTGATTTTGGAGGTTTTTAATCATTTTAATTAACTCTTTTAACGTTTTTTATTTATATTATAATATTTTTAGTTTTATAAAAGTTATTTTATACTATTTTATAGCTTTATTTAAAGAAATTATTTTATCCTCACCGAAAGTAGGCCTCGAATTGGTTGGTTTTGGTTTTATCGAAATTTAAACAGTTTAAAACAAACAAAATCTAGTAAAATACATGTAAGTAATTATAATAACATTTAAAACTAACAAATATAGCTTAAAAACAACTTAAAAAAACAATATGTAAGTTAATTCAATACAGTCGCCTATTTAAATTGAGGATAAATAATAAACAGCTCTTGTTCATCATCTCGCGGTCAACAAAATTAAAGTTTAGAAAAAAGCTCAAAAATAAAATTGCTCTGGTTCATCATCTTGCGGTTAAAAAATTAAATTTGGGTTATGACCGAAATGTGTACACTAATTATTTAAATTTGGGTTATGACCGAAATGTGTGTCAAAAATAAAATTGCTCTGGTTCATCATCTTGCGGTAAATTATTTAAATTTGGGTTATGACCGAAATGTGAACACTAATTATTTAAATTTGGGTTATGACCGAAATGTGTGTCAAAAAAAAAATTGCTCTGGTTCATCATCTTGCGGTCGAAAAATTAAATATGGGTTATGACCGAAATGTGTACACCGATTATTTAAATATGTGTTATGACCGAAATGTGAACACTAATTATTTCAATTTGGGTTATGACCGAAATGTGTGTCAAAAATAAAATTGCTCTGGTTCATCATCTTGCGTTCAAAAAATTAAATATGGGTTATGACCGAAATGTGTACACCGATTATTTAAATATGGGTTATGACCGAAATGTGAACACTAATTATTTAAATTTGGGTTTTGACCGAAATGTGTGTCAAAAATAAAATTGCTCTGGTTCATCATATTGCGGTCAAAAAATTAAATATTTAAATATGGGTTATGACCGAAATGTGTACACTAATTATTTAAATATGGGTTATGATCGAAATGTGTACACTGATTATTTAAATATGGGTTATGATCGAAATGTGTACACTGATTATTTAAATATGGGTTATGATCGAAATGTGTACACTGATTAATTAAATATGGGTTATGACCGAAATGTGTACACTAAATATTTAAATATGGGTTATGACCGAAATGTGTACTCTAAATATTTCAATATGGGTTATGACCGAAATGTGTACACTAATTATTCAAATATGGGTTATGACCGAAATGTGTACACTAAATATTTCAGAATGGGTTATGATCGAAATGTGTACACTAAATATTTAAATATTGGTTATGACCGTAATGTGTACACTAATTATTTAAATATGGGTTATAACCGAAATGTGTACTAATTATTAATAATAAGGGTTTTGACCACAATGTGTACAGTATTTATAAAAGCCGTTATTACTTGGATGTGTACCTTAATTCTAATATGGGTAGTGACCACAATGTGCAGAAAACAATTGATTTTAAGACCACTCCTAACAAATGAACCGAGAAACATTGTGGCACTTCTATTTGAATTAAATAAGCAACTTGATTATTTTTGAGGTTTCGGCAGAGTTCTCATGTACTTGCAAATAATCGACAACATCACCTCATCAGCTCCTCCTCCTTTAGAAAGTAACCTCATGTCCCTGTTCAACAATAAAAAAATAATTTTATTTTGAATCGAGTTTAAGAAATTGACAAAAAGTTGGTATAGGTCACATTTAACTGTACATTCTTGATACAAGGGTTTCGTTGGTGTAGCCCATACCCCCTAATATTGCATACAACAGTCACAAGTCTCCCCATTTTTAACCATCTCGTAGAATCCAAGTCTATCACACCATGACCTTTTAAATGCAAGTCTAAAAAAATTTAAAGATGATTTATGTTGTGCTAAAGTTGACTTGGAAGAATAAAAGCGATGCGACTTATTTCAACCAGCTTGAGTGATGAAATACTATTCCACATGCTTACAATATATATTCACCTTGGTTTAAACTAAAGACCTTTTTTTATTTAATTGCCTTACCTCTCTCCCAAAAGGTCATCGAGAAGCTTCTTAAATAAACTTATTTTTGCCTGCAAAACTCGTCAAACCTTTTTGTTCAATTGTTTCTGGCCACTTATTATAACTCTTTTTATTTAAATCAATTTATTTTTACACTAACAACATAAAATATTTTGTATAATGTAATTGTTTCACAGTTTAGATCACAGTGCAATAAAATAAATGATTTTTTAACTTCGCCGAACACTTTATTATCATGTTGGCATAACAGACAAAAGTAAGAAGAGTTAGAAATTCAAGAAGGATAAACTTTTTGGATTCAACACTTTAAATTATTAAATCTTGCAGCTTTTGATACAAAGCCCCCTTAATAAACCAATAATTTTACAAATGTGAACAGTTGCCAATTAACATTTGGTTTTACATAAAGTTCAACTTATTTTCAAGTTTCTAAAGTTGAATTATTTTGTGCATCATTATCGGGCTGTTGTTGAATTATTAATATCCTTCCATCAGGCTTTTTAATTACAATTTCACCATTTTCCTGCAATAAAAAACTTAATTAGTTAAACTAGCAAGAAACGCTCGGGTATTGTAAGTTTCCCTGTTTGTCTTTTTAATTTAATATTATCAGTAATTTAAATAATTATTCAACCTGTATAAAGACAAGGTCGCCAGGTTGTTGAATTTGTTGAAGAATTGTTCCCTCTGGGCCATTTAGGTCGATCGTAGCTCTGTCATTCTATTAAATATCCAAAATAATAAATCATTTTAAACCACATTCCATATAACTTAAAAGAAAGGAATAAAAATGAAAACTCACATTCTGGTTAAGTGGATCTTCTGAACTGCTTGTGTTTGAAACATTGGTGTTGGTGGTTGTATATATTGACTGTGTGTCAGAATTTTCATTTAAGTTTGATGTCCAGGCTAGAAACAGATTAAAAAATTAAAAGTTGTTGGCTATAGTGTTAAATAAATACAATACCATATGATGTTCGGTCCAACTTATAGTACAAAAAAATCTATAAATATAAAAAAACATTATTTTTACCCTTTTCTTCAGTTGAATTTGATTTTTCTGCAGTCTTGGGTTGTATTTGTATAAAAACATTTGCCTAAAAAGTTGAAAAAAGGTTTCAAAAACAGAATAGCGTTGTCTTTAAACCTCAAAACACAAAAGATTTAGTACGAAAGAAAATGTAAAGACCAAAGTTTATAATGCACTTAACAATAACATAGAGCCACATGATTTATGTTTGTAAATTTTAACTCCGTAATTTTAACCACTACCTTAGGTTCCTCCTGTACGGTGGACAAGTTGTCAGAAATATTAACAATTGATGAATTTTCTCCAACCTCCAAATCATTCCCCTGATGTTGTTTAAAATGTTGGTTCAACCCATATCTATCGTGGGTCATGTAATGACAGAGACCACAAACAAATTGTTCACCTGTGTGCTTTCTACGCACGTGGTTGTCTAAGCAGTGTTTCTGAATCGACCTTAATGTAAGGAGTATTGGATTTTTGGCACAAATTGGGTAGCATAACTACTTAGACAAAAGTAATCACACTTATACATCTTAGTCAACTTTATATTTGGTTTGAGTAATAAACTAAGGTCAATAACATTTTAGATTGGTGCACATTTAAACTAAATATAGCTGACAACTTACTTATATTGACAGAATGAACAGGAATATGGTCTCTCATTAGAATGTCTTCTTTTGTGTCGTCGTAGCGAAGATTTATCCGGAGTAGAGTAATCACACTGATCACATTTAAACGGTTTTTCCCCTGAATAACAGTAATGTTTTAAAATATAGTGAACAATAAAGAACAAGTGTCATAACATTAAGCTGATTTTATATATAAAATGTGTGTTAATGTTACCTATCACTAGATGTAAAAAAAACATCATACCAGTATGTAATCTTTTATGGAGAATAAATGATTCTTTGAGTCGAGTTGTGTGCCCACAGAGGTCACAAATAAAAGGTTTAAAATCCATGTGAATTTCCATGTGTTTATCTAAATTCCTTTTGTTTGATAAAACTTTTTGGCAAACACTAAAAAAAAGAAAAAGGGGATGGAAAAATGTAGCAAAAATTTTTAAGTCAATTTGAAAATGTTATTTTTAAGTGCAAAAAGAATTTTAATGTCCACCTGCAAATATATTTCACTTGGTTTTCAGTTTTCTTAATTTTTCCGGCTTCATCCAAACCAGGGCAAACTCTTAAATGAGCGACCATATTTCTTCTATGTTTAAACGACCTTTCACATCTGGAAAAGTTAAGTGCTAGGGTATTTAAATGAGTAGTTTTAAATGATTTTTAAGTTGTAGCACCCTTGTGCATAGAATCTACAGGTCTGGGTTTAACATGCAATCGTAATTAAGTCAAAAAATTGAAAATTTATGAATATTTAACAACAAAAGTTGGTTTAATAAACCTTTGGTTTAATACTAATGTTTATAGTTGACTTACTTAGTGCAAATCCATTGTTTCTTGTTACTGTGTACAAACATATGAGCAGAGAGGTCACTTCTGTTGGCACAACTGAATTCACATTCCGTACATTTGTGAGGTTTTTCTATTCCATGGCTGAACAAATGGTGATACATCTAAAAGAATATTTATTGTAGTTATAACTTAACACAACTTTCATTACTACTACCATTTAGTGGAAGTGCTGTTATAACTATGGCAGCACAAGTTAACATAATTCTAAAACAGCTGGGTAAAAGCTATATAGATATAGAAGCTAAGTAGAGGATCATTATTGTCATTTAAGAAAAAGAAGACTTTAGATTAACTACATAGAACTGTAGTAATAAGTTTAAAAAAAAGTAATTGTACAAGAACAACTTCAACATAACAGTTACCTTAATCCACTGCTTATGAGTGAACTCACAATGATAACATTGATATCCCTTCTCCAGCGTGGTATGACAACGTAGATGAATCTCGTGCACTTTTTCATTTGGAAGTTTTAAACCACATCTTAGTGAGGAAAAGAGTTTATGCATGTGGTTTTAAAGGGTGTTGTAATAGGCTAAGTTTATAATACAACAGTAGGGGTACAAGGTAAGCAGTAGATAAAACTATGTTTTTTAGAGTCTTTTAGTAACATGTAATAAAAAGGTTTATATGGTTGGCTCATAAGGTTTTGTAACATGCAGACAAAATAATCCAATGTGATAACAAAAAGCCCATTTTTTTAGGTACCCAGGGTAAAGGTTTTCTCTGATTTATTTTATTTAGTTACATCCTTTAAGGTTAACAGTTGGTCTACAAGTCTTATAATAAATCTATTTAATACCTTGGACATTTAAGAAGTTGTGTGTTAGCTTCTTTTTCTTCTGTTTCAGGTAACTTCATTAATTTAGGCTCTTTGCTTGTGGTTAAAACCTGGGAACAAATAAATTGATTTAAAATTCTTCCAACAACTTAAGATTGGTAACCAAAAATGTTACAGCTAAAGTACAAAGGGCCATACAACAACAGTTTCAACATTTATACCTCTTTTGCTTTTCTTTTCCTAGTTGTTAGTTTGCGGATTGGTTTAGTTTGAGTTGATATTTCACGACCGAGTAAAACTCCTTCCAAGTTTTCAATTTCTGCCGCAACTTCAAAGTCCAGATCTAACACTGGTTGTTGGTTAAGTATATCTTCAGCTGATGAAAATCCTAAAAAATAAAGTTTGAATATAGAAAATTACCTTAACTTTTATTGTAACACTCACGCGCAAATAAAGTGACAAAAAGTTTGTTAACAATTGTAAAAAAGTTTTTAAAAGTAACACTTTAGGTCACAGCTTTAAATACTAACCAATAGCTCATCCTACAGTTTGAATTTAAATTGTTTTAACAAGGTCGCAACCCTCAACTAATATTTGCTAACGATAATATATCAGTGCACCACAAACGACAGTTTTTTTATTTCAAAGGCCTACAGATAAAGTTTTGCCATTAGGCTACAATATCTATACATTTAAGCCCCGTAATCACCCCCACCTGTTAGGTTGGTTTGTTGTAGGAATGAGTTGTCACCATCCGATAAAAGTTGTACCATAATTTCATCATTCTCTGGTTCAATACTGTCCATCTCAACCTAGTAATAAGACCATTTTAATCTGGTTGACAAATTTAAACAGTAAAAACACACATACACAAACAAAACAATCCACAGATTTTAATATTATTATTACTGCTTGTGTCATAAACTTCTAAGGCAGTTCTTAGTGTATTTAAAACACAACAGAAGTTACCTGTAGCATGGAAGTGATTAAGTTAGGTTGTGAGGTTAATTTTTTAGAAGAATTATCGACAATCAGTTGCTTGATGTCAGTTTTCGGGTCTTCTGTCACAATTATCTAGCAAACAAAAAAGGCATTGTTAAAACTAAAAGTTACTTTAACTATCTTATTTAAATTAAGAAAATAGTTTCGAAAAAAATCTATGTCCTAGGGGGTTCTGATTTCTCTAAATAAGTGAGCAACTTGTAGCAAAGCAGAACTAGCAAAGCAGTGCGATAGATTATGCTATGAAAAACAAGGTTATAGTTAGAAGCGGTAATAACATAGTTGTAAGTATGCATATTGCCAACAATGCCAACCAACCCTATTTAAAGATTTTTCTCTAATAAAACAATCACTTACCACTTGATTTTCAAAATTATCGTCTGCAACATCCGAATTATTCTCATTGTCTGTTGAAATAATCGCAGTTACAGTGTACGGAGTATTTTCCTGCTCAATTATTTTCTCTTCCATTTCCTCGATAATTTCTTTCGTCTTTTCAACTTTTTTGTTGGTTTTTGATAAGGTGTTTCCCCCAACCACAAAACTTCGAATCATTTCTTCAGATAATTCAGAAGGAGATATATCTAAAAGAAAGAATTATTTAATATTATCTGTTTATGACAGTCAACAACATATTAAAAAGTTTAAGTAAGTGTGTTGGGGATAAGATTAATCCTTTATTTTTGTTGACAATTGGCAATACATGCGGTAAAACCAGTGTTAGAAATGGAATAGTGCAAATATTTTTTATATCTCACCTTGTTGATCACATTTATCAGCAATTAAATTATTACTGAGATTATTTTGTTGGATTTCATTTCCATCCACAATTGACATTAAAGTTGATTCACTCGCAGTTGACACTGAGTTGTAATAAGGTAAAGGAAGTCCAATAACGTTCGAGAAATTTTGTAGCAACAACATTTTGGGATTTTCTGGAACAGACAAACTCTCTGCAACTGAATCCTAAAAATTTGGTTTTTGTTAAATTCAAGATCGTAATTTAAGTTAACTTAAGCAACTTTTCTTGCAAAATTTTAAAGTGCAGTTTTTTTAAAAAAATTACTGGACCTGGGGTTTGAACTGAAGATCTGAGATGTCTCCAGCAGTGACACTGTAAACTCCCTCCTCTGCCAAGTCCTCACTTGGATTGGATGCAAATAAATACATTGGTACACTGGAGGGCACCACTGTCACATCATTTAAATGTTGATTTGCTAGCAGTGGTGTGTTTTTGACAACAACTAAAATTTAGAGTTTTTATTTATTCAAAATTGTTAATAAATGGACTCGTACAACTCGGGACTGGCACAAGTAATGTTTAAATATCTTAAACTGTAACAAGTATATGGAAAGCAAGGTACATGATATACTTTAAGTTTAAGAACACAATTAAATAAATCAATATTAAAATACCATCTGTTAAAGTGGATTCTTGTGAAGTGGTGCCCAATAAACTTTCATTCTTCTTCGAAAAATCCATTTTTAAATTTAACAAATCACATTTAACCTAGTTTTATCTAAATCTGCAAGCATTAAATCCCAGTTGTTATTCACACAGTAATATTTATACAGCACAAAAAATAATCCAAGAACTTTTTTACAATTTCAAATATTATTTTATATTGACACAATTTATATTTTATTTTACTTTAAACACTTTTTAAAATAGAAAAAACATAATTTTGAAATGCTTTTAACTTTTTTTACAAAAACCACAAACACAAAAATGCAGCAATGTGAAATGGTTTTAAACATTTTAAAACATTTAAACTTAAACAATTTAGAAATAGTCAAAAACTAAGAGTGGGAAAAATAAAACTTTCAAATTCTATAATACCGTGTTCGTACAAATTATGAAATACAAAAAACTTTTAGTTGTTTAAATGTGAAATTTGCTGTAAAAATTGTCATTGTTTATTTTTTTAGTAGTTTTCATCTTTTGAGGCTTCATCAAAATCAGCACTGATCTCTGGCACATCATCCAAAACTCCATTCTCGGGTTTCATATTTGCAGCAGCCAATGTTTTCAAGTTATTGATATTATCAGCTCCAAGTTGGTTCAAAATACTCGGCAACATTTCTCGAAGATTTTTGTTCTCAGCGTGACCAGTCACAGCAAAAGTATTTGCAGCCGGTGATGCTTGAACTTTTGGGTTGTTAAAATGAATAACTGTCCCGTCATCTTTTATCATATTAACCTCTTCAATACCAGGGATGTTGTTAACTGCCAACTTTTTTAGGGAACTTTGTAATTTCTTGTCATCGGTTGTTGCGGTTCGGTGAATCACCTTCTTCTTTCTTCTCGCTGAGCCTTTACCACCGATACGAACATTTTCTTGAAGTTTTTGTAATTTTTCGATATTCATTTTTTATTTTAAAATTTATTTTTATTAAAAAGTTTATGTAAATTTTAGCCTGCTAATAAAAGCATTTTAGTATGGTATTTATTTTTTGATCAACAGTTAATTCAATTAAAGTCGAGACTATCAAACATTACAGCTTTAGAAATATAAAGTTAATCGTTAAATCATCCATTTAACATAGAAGTATAAATTTATTTTTATCGCCGATTTTCCCGTTTTAACATCAATCTTAATGTGACTTTAACTTATATTTACCAGTTTAAACTAAATTATGTTTTCCTTACGATTTATAAACAACAAATCCAACGTAAAACCTGCCAACAACTGTCACAGTTTGAGAACAAGCGTAAATTTTTACGCCGATTTCCGCAAAATGTCGGGCGGTCAAAAATCGTTAGATTATAAAATATTTGGTCGATTAAATAAGCAATTATTACCAAAAAAATAGCTTAATAAACCAAAAACTTAGCTTGCTAACTTTAAAAATGGTAAACTACATACAAAAACATCATAAAATACAGTTTTAGTTAACAAAATCAAGAAAAAAAACACAAAAACTTCGCGATTTTCTAGAACAGCGTGCTCGCCTTTTCGGACGTTGAGGCGTTAATTATTTATCCTCATTTTTATTACTCTTAAAAAGTTTTTAAATTAAAATTGCTGTTAAAAATAACATAACTAAAAAATACATAATTGCAGTTACATAAAAATAGTTTAGTAAAATATTAATGTTAGATAAAAAATAAAAATATGAGGATAAAACGCAAAACCTTAAAACAAACAGCATCGTCTAGCGGCGCCAACTTTATGGAAAATAAAAGATTTCTTTTGCGTTGCGGATATTGCAGCATGTTTTAGAGCCTATTATTTATTCTTTTACACTGTTTTAAGTAAAAGTTTATACTTTAAATTTTACCCTGGAACTCACTCTTTACAGATTGCCCATACAGGTCCCTTATTTACCTTTATTATAGCACAAAAAACACCATTTTTACAAACTTTTTATTTCCAAATTGAATTAAAAATGAATTATTTTAGTTACAAAGAAATGTATTATGTTGTTAACAAAGCTAAAAACAACCTCAATTAAAAACAATTACGTCATTAAAACCATTACTTTACAAATTATTTACAGTTTAAATTGCAAATTATGATTGTACAAAGTATCAAACAAAAATAACAGTTTCATATTTTTTCATTTTTACATAAAATTGTTTTTATCTAAAATAATTAGCAAAGTTCACATAATTTTTGTCAAAAAATGAAACTACATTGCTCATGAAAATCAAGTTTTAAACCTTTCGCGTTTTTGCGAACACAAATAGTTGGTGAAGTTGCTTTTTTTTATTTTTTTTCATCATCTTCAGAAGAAGAGTCGGATCCACTGGAGGAGTCGGATCCAGATGATCCAGAACTGGAGGAACTCGATGAAGATTTTCGCCTTTTCTTTTCAACCGATCTTGGTGATCTGAAATTAATTTATTTGTTAAAGAACAAGATTTAAGA
Source organism: Corella eumyota (assembly GCF_963082875.1). NCBI lineage: Eukaryota > Metazoa > Chordata > Ascidiacea > Phlebobranchia > Corellidae > Corella > Corella eumyota. Next base: position 592,900 of record NC_137496.1, on the reverse strand, counting down.
AAATTTGAATCAGTTTAATATTGAAAATTTTCAAAAATATTTACCCCCTTGCTTCTCTTTTTCTACCAGAATTTTGCCTTTCTCTTGAATCTCTTCTTTCATTCTCTCTTTTTAATCTTCTTTCTTCCCTACGTCTGTTAAAAAATATTACAGGTTAGAAAAGTTAACAAAAAAAATGCAGAAAAAAAATAAAATTACTTTTCCAGTTCTTCATCTTCCTTTTTTCTTCTCAGTTCCCTTTCTTTGATTCTTTCTTCTTCATTCTTTTTCTCCAACTCTTCTCTCTCTTTCCTGATCCTTGCTCTCTCTTGCCTTCTTTCTTCTCTTTCCTTCTCTCTCTCCTGTACATGCTCCTTAGTATGGGGCAACCAATAAACACAAGGAATCGATTTTGTTTTTCGGAACAAATCATCCAAAAGTTTTGGAGGTTCTTCTTGCTTTTGATTCTCTAATAAAAAAAATCTTATATGATTATTAATATTAACTTTAAATTCTAAATTTAATAAACTAAGATGTTAAAAATGATTAACCCAGGATTTTTGTAACCTTGGTCTTAACAAAAGATTCTCTAACGTAAAGGCCTAAGCTATTAAACTGAGGCTAAACACAAAACATACCCTCATGTCGTTTACGTCGAGCCAGTTGTCTTTGTTCCTTCTCCCTCAAGTGTTCACGATCTTGTTTGATTTCCTTTTCCTTCTTCTGTTTCTCATTGTCTTGGTCGAGCTAATAAAACAACCAAAATTACAACTCATATAAATTTAAGATCGTTAACCTTTGGTATGGAGATGATTTACCTTGTGCAAGTCCCACTCCCTTAATGAATCACGTCTGTCAAGATGCTCCTTCCTTCTTTCCGAACCTCTCTTCTCTTCATTAGATTTGCGCTAAAAAAAGTTATCTCGGTAACTTTCAAGATAAACATTGAAATTAAGGAATCCCCTTGGCCCCCTTGTAACAAACACCCACAAATAAAATAATATTTTTACTTACTGTACTGTGTTCAGTAACATCAGGTTTAGGTTTACTTGGATCAGGTTTTGGTTTCTTTTTTCTTTCCTTCAATGGTTTCAATGGCACCTCACCTGCCTTGTAAAACTCAACCTGCAAGAAGTTTGAACATTTTTTTAATTTTACCATTTTTTTGGTTAGCGTTACCTAAATATGTATAACATAGCAACATTAGGATTTTACTTACACCATCATGGCTTGATTTTACTCAAAAAAATGAAACCAGCATTGTAAATCAAATCCAGGACCTTAAGTTTTAACTTTAATATTGTTCAAATTAAAAAGAAGCAAAATTAATTACCTCATCAGTGTTGGTGTAATCAACATATAGAAGCTTGGGACTGGAGACGGGCCATTGAAGTTTATGCAACATATTCCTTGTCAGTTTCGCGATAGTCTCATTTTCATACTAAAAATATTATTTAAACACAGAATCATTAAAATATACATGTTAACTTTTACAAAAATGTTAAAAATACATCAGAGATATAAAACCCAAATAATATGAGGTACTTACTGTTACAAAGCAGTGAGATTTAATATTATCAATCCAAAAAGAATTCTCCAGAAAAGCCCCGTTTTCTGACAACAACTGTTTCAGTTGAGTAAGAGCGAATGGTCGAACCAAGTTTGAAACGTGGATTGTAGCTGTAATGTGGTTGCGAGGAGGGGTGATGCTACGAGATTGTTTCGTGTTTTCACTTTTGCGTTCTTGCTTGATAACCTAAATAAGAAATTTGAAACAATTTAAGTTATTTTAGATTTACAAAGATTAAATTTATTGACTCAAAAGTTTTTTTTCTAAATATTAAGTTCCAGAAAAAATAATTTCTTACAGTTTTTGGTTTGTCATTTCTCTCCGAATTTCTACGTTTCAAATCTCTTCCATTTTTCTCAATATTTTCGGAAGAAACAACTAAAAAAAATTGATTAAAACAAGTAAAATAATTTTTATAACTTTTATAATTTTACTTTTAATTTTTTTTTATTTAAACAAAAACCTTTTCTTAAATCTTCCTCTAAATCTTCGTCAAGAACCACAACTTCCACTTCTTTTTTAACAACAACTTCCTCCACAATCTCTCCCTCCTCCTCACTTGCATCCGATAACTTTAAAGATTAAACAATTAGACACAAACAATGAAACAAATATTGAAACCTGGTTAAACTTTTATCCAACTAAAGTAAGGATTTTAAGACTAAAATAAGAACCTTGCTTGGGGAAGATTGAAGATCGATAACTGCATTATTTATTTCTGTGTCCTTCACTTCAATTAAATCCTTTAAAAAATGTCATTGTTACAAAATATAATGCACAACTGAAAATGTACTAGATAATAAAATTTTAAACAAAATAAACAGAAACTTACTTAAACAGAAACTTACTTTAAGTGAGTCAGAACTGATTGTAATTTGTGAGTTTTCACTTTTTTTTGCTCGTCCCCATTTTCTCTTCTTCTCTACAGGTTGCTCTGATGAAGTCTTTCTCTGAAGGTCTAAAAAATAAATTAAGAATAACAACCATTAGAACCATTTACAGGACCAAGGGTGTAACAAAAAAGTCATTTTTGCATTAGGATGACCATATCAAATAACTTTCAGCTCAAACATGTCATAACAGCACATCCTTTCCCCAATAAAAATATTAAACCTATCACCCTAAGGTGATACAAAAATGACTCTTTAACAACTTACTCTTCTTTATTGAAATTCTCCTTTTAGATTTGATTTCAGCTGGAGCCTGTATAGAAAATAAATTAATTAATATTTCTGTAATCAAAAATAAAAAACAACATAAACAAATCCAAGTTTAGAAATCAAAATCAATTTGGTTTTGTAAAACATTTTTAAATGGAATTTCATTTTTTACTTATCAGAAGTTAAATAAGAAATATTAAAAATAAGATAGGTCTGGAGTTAAAAGCTAAACGGTGAAGTTGAAATAAAAATTTGGAAAATATATAAAACCTTTTTAGATTTACAAAATAAATTAAATTTGATTTCTAATTCTCATTTTAAATTCTTAAACTTGAAACCTTTTCTTTTTTTACCATCCACTTAAATCCAATATTTTGTTCGTCATTGGAACTAAAACCATTGGATTGGTTTAAACTCATAAAAAAAATGATTTTTTTCCTTTAATATTTCCAATGTGCATCAAAATTCTATCAATTTAAAAACTTTTTGATGGAAAATTGTCCCAAGTTTTATTGTAATTTAACCAGCAGCAGGAATGTTGGTTTCTCAAAATTCTGTTAATTTTTTGTGGGTTTAATTAACAGAAAATTGTCCTAGTTTGAAGAAGTAATCATCTCAAAGGTTTGTGGATAATTTAAAGTCATTGAAGAGTCTGGGGGAAGGGGGTAATTGCGAGCATTAGGGGGTCAGATACAGTAAGCTGTTGTAAAATTTCCTTGAAGAAGCAAAAACTTTCCTAGTAGTAAGTCCAAATAGAAACAGTCTTTCTTGTTAGTTGAGGTAATAGCTCAAACCTTTATTTTGAGGTAAATTTGGGTCAAAGTTATTTGGGCAGCGTTCAGTAATCATGATTGTTTGTGGTAAAATGTTCAACTTAGTTTTGAAACTTCAATTTTTGGCAAAAGACCAACGTCAACATAATCGGTTTAAATATTCTTTTTAAGAAGTTGGATGGAATGACTCGTTGTAAATTTTTGAAACCATTTTTAGTTTGGAACCCAATTGGAAATTTAGGAAACCAGAAAATGAGAATTTTAGAAACCGCAAAATATTTAAAATTTCTGAGGTTGTTTTAATAGAAAAGTATTTTAATTTATAAGATCTTATATATTAAAGTATCTCTGTTAAAATACAAGTTAACCAACTTGGTAAAAGTATGAAGTAAACACAGTTTTAATAAAAAGTTTATATAAATAAAAGAATAATTTACCTTTTCAACACTTGAGCTTTCTGACCTAAAACAGAATTAATTTTAACAAAACTTAATTAAAAATAAAGTTAATTAATTTAAAATTTTATTTAATTTGAAACAAAATATATTTCTACTAAAAGTTTCTAATTTTATTTATTTTAAAATAAAATTTGTAGTTACCCATTTTCAGTGTTTAGATTAGTTTTTGTTTCAACTTTTGCTTTGTTTCTTGGACTTTCCTATAAAAAATAAATTATAAAACAAACAGGATAACACTAATTAAGATTTGCTATTTTTGTAATTTATTTAGTTTATAAATTTGTTCTAAAACTTGTAAAATCTAAAACCTCTGAAGTTCTTGATTTCTTAGATAATGGAGATTCTTTTTCCTCCAAAATAATTTCCTTTTGCTAAATATAAATAATTTGTTTATTAATTAAAAAAACTCGTAATATTTTTTGCCAATCCCCAAATTCATTACCCCTTTCAGAAATTAACCCCTTTATTTGGTTTTATATTTTGCCCACCCCCCTTAACAACAGTGTACAAGAAATATTAAATTTACCTTTCTCTTCTTCTTTACATCTTCATTAACCTCTTCAGTAACAGCTTCACCCTTTAATAAATTAAAATATACATGAATAACTGATAATAGATGAAACATCATTGAAACACAAGTTATTAGCTTAACTACTACCTCAACAAAGAATAAGTTTTAATTTAACCTCTGATTTGTCATCGTCGTAATCCAACTCTTCCTCTGTTTCCATGGAAATCAAAACCTGATCCGTTTCTATAGTAACCACATCTTCCTGCTGTTAAACAAAATTTTAGTGCTGGTAATACTGTAACAAACACAAGATTTAAACCTGAAGTGAGGGGTTTTAACCCTCTGTGTTGCCATAGATTCCTTGCCGAAGAGATGAGGTCTTGGGCTTGATTTCCAGTGCCAGCTAAGTAATAGTTAAACTCACTACCATCATGCAAAAAAACTCTAACATTACCATTACATATAAATTACCTTCACACTCTCTTCTACTTCTTCACTTTGTGATGTTTCCATTAAATTTTCATCTTCTTTTGGTGTTTCTGTCATTTTTTCTTTCTTGTCAGGTTCCACGGTTTCCATAAGACTTTCAACTTTGTCAGCTTTTGGAGTTTCCACCAACTTCTCTTCCTCTTTGGTCTGCAGGGTTTCCACCGAACTTTCATCCTTGTCAGCCTGCAGGGTTTCCACAGGAGTCACCTTTTCTTCAATTTGTGGCTCGACCAGATTTACATCCTTGTCAGTCGGTGGTGTTTCCTCTAAATTTTCTTTTTCTTTAGTTTGTGAAATTTTCTCCATGTTCTCTCTTTCTGTTTGTTTCTTCACAACATCTTCTTCATCTTTCTCAACTGTTTTTGCTTCCTCTAAATGTTCCTTGTCTTTAGTTTGAGGTTCTTCCATATATTCGTTTTCATTTTCTTGTTTTTCTGCAAATTTTCCCTTTTCAACAATTTGAGTTTGTTCAACTGAACTTCCCATCTCAATTTCTTGTGTTTCTACTGAATTTTTATCCTCGACTTGTGATGTTTCTGCCAAACTTTCCACTTTGTTATTTTTGGATGTTTCCACAAGTTTTTCTTTCTCAGTTTTCTGTATTTTTGCCAAATCTTCCTTCTTATTGTTTACTGTTTCCACTTCATCTGTTTTTTCAGCAACTTGCGGCGGCACTTCTAAATTCTCTTTTTCAACTTGTTGTGGTTCCGTCAAATTTTCTTTTTTATTTGTTTGTACTTCTGCCAAGTTTTTATCGATTTTCAGTGATTCTGCTGAAATATTCGTTAAATTTGCTTTAATCTGTTTCCTCGGTGAAAATTCCTCTTCGGATTCAGGTTCTGAAGCCGATGAAACTAAAAAAGTGAATTAAACTGTAATTAAACTTTTAATAGAAAAGTGCTTTTATCTAAGTTTGTTTAATCAAAAATCTGATACATTATCACCCCTTGTTTTAAAAATACTGGATACAACTAGGTATATTATATACAAAAAAATTGACATTAACCAAACTTTGATATGATTCTAAAAACTATGAATAAATATTTACATCTATGATGTTGTTTTTGAAGCAACTTCTTTTGATTTTCGAGATATTGTTTGACAAAATCATTAGGGGCTGAACTCTCATTTTCAATTATCTAAACAACAAAATCCCATAATAAAATCCATTAATACAAACAATTATTATAAATAAAATACAAAATTACATTTATATTAGGTTGAGCAGAAACTTCAGCATTTTTTGCATCTTTTTTCAGTTGTTCGAGCTGCATTGTTGCTTTCAATCGTTTCACCAACGTTGCTTTATTCCCACTGTGAGGAAGGTTCCTGTTTCGACATTCTTCTTTTAACTCTGAAACTTTTAATTCTTTTAAAAGTCGTCCATTAATTCTAACACTGTCATCAGCCATTTTGATTTTTTTTACTTAATCTTAAACCCTGAATGAAATTTTTTATTAAAATTTATATTTACTTTAAATTTATCCTCATTTTGTCTTTCAACCAACTGACCAGTAAACATAAGTTACGGGTTTACAGTCGAAATTAAGATACTTTTATTACCAAGACCCAGTTTTAATCTGCGTCATTTGCGTAAAGGCCGTGTGCCAAGCAGTCAAACTGTCTTTCTATTTCGTTTTGAATAAATTTTAGATTAAAATTGTCAGATTGCCGCCTTTCAGTCTTAGATTATTGTAATAATTTAATAAATAGCTAACAAAAAGATTTATCGACATCTTCAACTGCCCAAAACCATTTAAAATTAATAACAATCCTGTATTAACAGTATTACATATTAATTCAACAAATATTCAAGTTAAACTCATTGCAACTTGTTAAACACGTTCCGACATTTTAAATTATTTTTTCCTTCGAAAAGCGAAAATTGACACTCGCGTGGTGGCGTTCTACCAAAAAATGAGGACAAAGTATTATTTTTCTATATTTCCTTATTGAATGTAACTTTAGTTTTTACGTTTATTAAAATAAATCAAAATGTATTAAAATTATTGCCACGCAGTCTAATAACAAATATTTTTTGATTTATTCATATAGCAACAATTATTATGACATCATACAAGATTTAAGTTACCCTAACATTAACAAAATATCCCTCAAATATTAAACTTTTTAATTTTACGAGAATTATTTAACACCGATAATGGCTCTATCTCCAACCAAAGATTTATGTTTCTTTGAGTCAGAAGTTGACATGCTTAGATCTAAAGGCTATATTCTAAGAAACACCATTGGGGAAGGTTCCTATAGTAAAGTAAAGGTAAAATTCTAGCTATTTAATTGGTATAATTAAACAAAAATAGTATCTTAGTAACTTTTAAAGCATATTTTGTTTAAATTATTTTAGCGAGGTTGCTCGGTTTCGCTTCGACGTGACGTGGCTATCAAAATAATTACTCGAGAGATGGCAGCAGAGGTGTTTCGTGAACGATTCCTGCCGCGCGAAATAAGTATTCTAAGCATCGTTAGTCACCCTAAAATTGTTAAAGTTTATGAAATATTTGAAACAAAAATTCCCTCTAAAGTTTATATCGTGACAGAGTTTGTAAGAAATGGAGATTTATTGGACCACGTAAAAGTAAGTTGGTATTTCTATCCACCTACTTTAATATAAGAGGAGTTTTCCTTAAATAACTTAAGGAGTTAACAATTCTTACTGATAACACAATTTAACAAATACTTTTATTAGTCCAAAGGTGCTGTTAACGAACCCGACGCAAAGTTTATATTGAACGATATTTGCCAAGCTTTATCCTATTTACATGGGAACCAAATCGCTCATAGAGATATTAAATGCGAAAACATATTGCTTGAACGGTAAGAGTTCACTTAAAAAGATATTTACGCAAAAATAAGTTATGATTTGTTGTTTTAAAGATGTCCTAAGCGAAGATATGGTCTTGGATTTATAGCAAAATTATGCGACTTCGGATTCTCCAAAAATTTTCCTGGATTAACTCCACAAACAAAAGTTAAAAAGGTTTAAAACTTGCTATTTATTGTTTAAAGGCTAAACTTTTTTAATGGATGCCTTGAAAAACTTTCTCGGTCTACAAAATTTGTTTTCTGCATTTTATTTGTGATGTCATAATTCAGGGTAATTATACGTCGACGTTCTGTGGAAGCACCGCTTATGCGTCACCTGAAATACTAGAACGACGTGTACACAATGCGCTAGTGTCAGATATATGGTCATACGGAATTGTTGCTTTTATAATTTTATATGCTGTAATGCCTTTCGACGATGCAGATATCAGGTATTTACCCAGCTTTAAATCTGTTTTTAATATTATTTAAAAACAAAACTCCTTTACCCGAATGTCTCTTTATATTACAGACGAATGGTTGAGCACCAGAAAGAAGGCTGTATTGTTACGCAGGTAAACCAAACAGTAAGCAAGAACGGTCAACACTTTCTTGAAAGTTGTCTTCAACCGTATCCTAGCAACAGACCATCAGCCAAACTTCTTTTACGTCATAAATGGTTCAGCGATCACACCGCTGATCCAAAAATGGGGGATAATCTTAATTCGTTGGATTTAGCTTAAATTAAATCTCAAAATTAATTTAATTTTGATTTTAATACAATTTTTAACTTAAATTAATTTTTTATAATATTTTATTTGTTGGCGTGTCCTCGATGTAAAATTTCAGTCACGACTCTTACTCGATCAACAGGTTGTTGGTCCGATTCCCGTCGTTGCGTTTTATCGCTGTTTGTTATATTTACAGTTCTATTTTAATATTTAAAGCGTAAAATAAAGGGTCTGTATTATCTAACTATTAACAAAAAACATTGAATGCTGGTTTTAATCACTGATGGACGAAATAAAATTAATATTTCAGAAAATAGAAATGTTTAATTTAAGCCAGTGTGCACGGTTTCGTTTATGTTGTTGCAAATGTAGAAATATTTCCTACAAAAGTGTTTATAATGTGGAGAAATTATACCCAAATCCAAGCCTGGCATATTCTAACAACCCTTCAAATGTAAGTAATTTTTGTAAAGGCTGTAGTTATGTTTACATGTATAACTAGAGCCTATATATTTATAAGATATACATGTATAACTACAGCCTATATATTTATAATATATACATATATAAGTATAGCCTTTATATTTATAATTTTTCCTATCAAGTAGTTGTATTTGTTTACTTTAAACTTATTTTTGTATTAAACTGGTTGATATCAATTTTACATAGTTTTGTATAAATGTTATACTGTATTTTCTTGTAAATTAACATTCAATTAAATTGTTGTAGACACAAAGTGATCCTGAAGTTTTTTCTGGTGATATTCCTAAAAGTAAGAATAATTTAATGTTTTAAGTAAACCATTTAATTCTCTGTAAAGTCATTTGTATCTAGAGTAAATTAAAACATAGAAAATAAATTATTTTTAGCTTGTTTTTTAAATGTTTTTATTGTTTTTTAGATAAAATGAAATTTACTTATAGTAAAAGTGAGGGGCCTGGTGGACAACATGTTAATAAACGTAAACAGTTTTATTTAATGAAGTTACTGACATATTTATGATATCAGATTCATATTAGAATTTAAATCACTAAAATTAAAGTATTGTTATTTTTAATTTATAAATTAAATTGTTTTTTAGGCCTCACCAAAGTAGAAATGCGATTTCACTTATCCAGTGCTGCATGGTTACCAAACAATACAAGAGATAAAATGTTAAAGAAGGTAAAAGAAACACAAAGTAAAACTTTAAAAGATTTTACAGACTGTAAAATAACAATTTTGTTTATTTAGTTTGGGAGCAGGCTCACGAAAAACGGGGAGCTAATAGTTACTTCACAAAAAAGTCGATATTTATTAAATAACGAACAAGATTGTTTTGAAAAAGTTCGAGAAATGATAAAAGAAGCGGAAATACCTGTAATAACAAAGGAGGAAAGATTAGCTGAATTAATTAACATGGACAGGTATTTATTGTTTCAGGTATTTGCCTTATTATACTAGTTACAGATAACTACAGGTAATAGCTGTGGGAATTAAACCTGGGACCCCTGTTTTTTTATGACCCTCAACATCTAAAAACCAGTATAACAACTTGAAAATATTGTTTTTTGAAACCTGTTTATGTTTAGTATTCAAGAAGCACACAAGAGAAGATTAAAGAGAAAAAGAATGGACAGTTATACTCGATCTATGCGACAAGATGTATATGATTAAAATTTACTTTTTTCTTTGTTATTATGTTCCCTGATTTTAGCAAATAAACTGGTTTTGCTGTTACATTGACTAAATCAAAAGACATAATACTTCACAGTTATAAAAGATGCATAAATTAATTTACAATAACACCATAAAATATAATATAATGATCTGGAAGATAAATATAAACAATAAATGGAAAAAGAAAGAAAATAAATAAGTTATGTAGATGTGGAAATAATATTTTTGTTAACAAATTCAGGTTCAACAATTTTTTCAGCTTTAATTAAATAAGGAACAATTATAATCAATACACCTGCTATAAAAGACATAACAGGGCTTACGTAAAAGGGGTAAACGAATGACCCACTTTGGTCAATAAGTATGCCCACTAGCGGTGGTGTAGCCAGCGAAAAACTGCCCACTATCATCGCCCTTAAGCCCAGGGATGAAGCGAGTTTATCCGTACCGAATAAGTCGCCCAAAACTGTGATCGGTAGAGCGCCACAAAATCCAACGCAGCATGAATAAGCTATCGTGCAGACGACTAAATGTTCGTATGTAGTAGCCCAAAGTAAACTCAATACTGTAAATGATTGTACGATTGATGAGCCAGCAAATAAATACGATCGGGTTATTTTAAATGGCCCAATCTTGGGTAATGAAAACACGTAGCCTAAGATCGGACGAAAGCAAATGTCGACGCAGGAAATAATCGACGACAAGGCTGCTGACTTGTAATTATTAAAGCCCAGCGACTGGGAATATCTAACCAAATAAGTTGTGTATAAAACCATAGAGCCCATTTGAAGTCCACACCCTATCCCGTATAATGGAAAAGCCGGAGTTTTTAGCAATCCAGTCTCAATATAAACTCGCTTTGTAGCTGGTTTCTCTTTAAAGACTGGAGAACGCAAGGCAAGAAAAGTGGTTGCCATGACACAAGGTATTGAGTTCAATACGATTGCACTAACTAAAAGCATTGAACCTCTCCACGTATAAATGTCGATCCAGTATTGCACAAGCAAGGATAGTGGTATAGAAGTCAATGCGCTTCCAAGACTTATAATGTTATTCACAAGAGGTCGCTTGTTCGTGAATATTTGGCCACATAATGCGTATGTAGGTGTAGAGATACAAGACACGCCCAAGCCTAACAATACGCTAAGTGTGACGTCAACAACTGCAACAGTGGGAGCAAATGTTGATAAAAAGGTTCCTGTGGATGCAACGATCCCGCCAATAAGCATCGTTTTTCGAAATCCAATGGTATTGCATAGCACGCTCGCGATTGGACCTATACATATGACGTCATAATTAAATACACGTTTTGCTATAATCATGGTGGCAAATTATAATTTTTAATTATAATGAGGTCATTGCTATTTGAAACCAGTTTATCTAAACCCTCTTGCGTCGAGAATAAACATAATGTTTGTACATTAAATGACGTCACTTACCTGAAAAAAAATAGGTTCCGATCACAAGAGAGATCGCTAGTGATGCCTGTTTCGCAGATGCTCCCAGGTCGAGTTGAAATGGGAGAAAGAAAATTCCAACGCATTTGATTGGGCCCAATGTGAAACCGTTTAATAAAAATGCCCCGGTTACCACTAGAGTGCACTGAAGTGCCGACAGACCCCCCATCTAAATATAAGTAATGTCCATCGGTTTCCAGCAATAGCATTAGTTTGTAAGTCTAGAGCTCAAATCTCGTTACAACCTTGCTATTTACCGGCAAAATCCGCGCCCTAAAAGTCCCTTTTTACACAAAGAGAGTAACAACCCATAACGCCAATATTAATACGCCAGTAAAACCAGGGCTATATCTCCAATTAAGTTGAATTACAACTTACTCTGTCACCAATAAATTGTCCTTTCCAACAAATTAATTTTACAATTAGTTTTAAATTAAACCTAATTTAATAAATCCTTTAACTAAATTCTTTTTTAAAATTCTTTATGACCATTTTTCTATGTTGTAATACTTTATTTGTCTTTTGTATTTGTTTCATGAAAACAAAGTTCCATTTAAAGAAAAAAAAAACGTTAATTATTAACCACATCTCACTCTTCTTTTATATTAAATCTATTTCACATTTACCCTTGTTGTCCTGACCTGTTTGAAAACATCCTTGAGTTGTTCATAAACATTTTTATAAACAAAGAGATACGCATAGTCAGCAAACACTTTGTTTTTACAAGCGACTACATAAATTAAAAAGCATTTGACCATTGAACCATATCATTTTGTGTTTGCACACATATATATTTACTACCACATAAATGATAAGCGAGCATATACCGTGGTTTCCCCTAAATGCCATGACACGGCAATATTTCATAAGGCGTAGGCAGTACTGTATCAACCTGTTAAAATAACACACTATAACAACAAATTTACTATTTACTTAACAAAAAATTTTATAAATGCTAAGCAAAAATTATAATATTAAAGTTTTAATTGGGTTTTAGTATCTTTAGTTTTTTTTAAGCGAGGATAAGCATTTATTAAAATAAAAAAGTGTTTACTTTACCTAACTAACAAAAGTACTTACTTTTAACAACTTTCGAACCGCGACGGATTTAAAAAACGTAAACAAAAAAATGAACGAATGTTTTTAGCCAAATTTCCTATTAATTACTGCAGTAGGTATCGAACCCTTGACCCTTCGTTGCGTACCCTAACACCATAACCACTTAGCTACACTGTCAGTTATCTAAATAGATTTAAACAAGTGACAGTTTGATGCAGGTCGATAGAAGTTAAATAATTTATTTATACAACAATATCAAAACATCTACCTATCCACTAACTAAACTGTTATATAATAAGTAACATAAGCAATAATGTCTAAAAAAGTTTACAAATTCTAAAAATTAATAATAATATTTTTAGGTTTGTTTGAGTTTATCATAAATAAATTTTATTTAAAAAGAAAATTATTTTTAAAATTTAATTTCTATCGAAAATCTAAAAGAATGAATTCAAAAAGAAATACAGAAACGCCATGTAAGTATTTGTCACATATACAAAAGGTTTAGTTTTTAAATTCTGAATTTTTTTTGCTTACCCACACCTAACTTTATTTTTATTTAGTTTGGCAATATCCTTACGTGAATATTTTCAAGCAATTTAAAGTTGGGGATTGGAAAAAAAATTCAAAGGAAGGAGATGTTACCATGGTGATGGACAAACAACTTAAATGTTCAGTTTACAAATTATTGGGTAAATATATTTTCAACTTTACTAAATTATATTATGAAATGATCAGTTTGATATATATATATGAACTTATTAAGGCATGATACTATATTTTTGTAGGTAGTGTTCCTGCTGTTAATTACATTCAACTTCCTCAAACAACATCCCAATCACTTGGACTCACTGGAAGATATATTTACATCTTGTTTAAAGTAAACTTACTTTCATAGGCTTATCTATATGTTATCATGTGTGTCCATTTCATAGGACTGCAATTAAATAAAATTGCTGTTTGTAATGTATAAAATCGACTAACATCTATACTGAAGTACTACTATTTAGAAATTTATGTTTGTTACTTTTTAAACAATTTGTTTAATTTTCAGCCAATTCCCACCAGATATTTTGTGGTTCATATTGATACAGTTTGTGAAGGGAATTTGGTCGTTAGAATTTCTTTCTCCAACTTGGTCAAGGAATTTAAATCAACATCCACCTGGCTTCAATTTCCTTTCATGTGCCAGGCTGCTAAAGGTTAGTTTTAAATTAATTTATACCTAACTAATTACACGCTTCTTTCAGAAATTCTATTTATATGTGTTTAAATAATGTTGCAGGCTCAAGTAGGACCCAGAAATATAAACCTAATATTTCAATATAATATCAACTCTTAAACTATTGTTGAAATATGATTATAGGGAGTGTACAACATGCTGCTATGAAGGGGGTCAAAACTGGCCACATTGGGGCAGCCCCTTTATCACAAAACTGGACCATGCTTGTTCTTGATCTGAAATATATTTTATCAATCTACATGAACAGGTTTGGAAAATGTTAAACAATTCTTGAGATTTTTAAATAAGGACCTAGATTTTAAATTGTTTGACAGCAGTTGGAATTAAACCCAGGACCTTTTGTTTTAATTTTACCTAAGCCTAACCTTTCTTTTTTCTTTACTCTTCAGAAATTTCTCCCATATAAAGTGCATTAAATTATGTGCGAACATGTTGGTGAAGAATTGTTTCACTTCTGATGTTTGTTATGATCCTACTTTGTCAATCAGGAATGCCAGATTGATTGGAATCAAATCTGTTGATGAGAACTTGGCTCCTATGCCAAGAGAACTTAACTTCTTTCAATCTAAGGATAAGGTGAATGTTGGTATTTTGTAAAAATTTGTTGTAAATTTGTTCAACCACAAATTTTTAACAAAATTGTTTAGGCGTGGGATGAATGTTACGACTTGGTTCGATTTCCGATAAATTCTGACAACACTGTTATTTCTGGCCGAGCAAATCATAAAATTTTACAAAAACCTGGAACAATAAGTAGTAGTCCAAAGTTTGAGAAGGTTTGTGGATTAACTCTTAAACATGAGTTTGTTTATATTAATAAATCTTTCTGTGTAGTTTGTTAATCTTGTAATTTTACAAACAAACTATATTATTACCTTTCATCATTTTAAATCTACATATTTTCTTTGAAAATTATTTTATTATTTTCAGCCTAAGATAATAGACAGCAAACCGGAGGCAATCAAATTTAAAAACACAAAAAACAAAACAAGAAACAAAAAGAAAATTGTTCAAGAACTTCCTGAAGTTGGATTGTTTGATAATTCTTTAACAAGGTAATAACTCTACATAACCTTGCTTTAATAGGTTTTGGGTTTGATCACAACTTTTGGCATGCTGTAGCAACCTTGGGTAACAGATGAGGTGTAGCAAATTGTAGCATTATTAAGTTAAGCCAACCTATGGTCCTGAGTAGGATTCCCACTTCATGGATTTTGTGTTTCACCTATCATATAATATTAATATTAAATATTTCAGTTGTACAAGTTCAAATGCAACCACCATACAAAGCAACAATGAGGTTCACATTTTCTCCAAAGATGATGACCAAGAATTATTTGTTCATCGTCATTTTAACTCAAATTCCTCGCCCAAAGTTGCTTCAACTAATCTAAGAACTAAACAGACCACAATAAGAACTGGTATTTACAACCTTTCAATATTTTATCTTTTATTAAGAAAAAGTCAATTTAAAACTGATGATGGTAAAAATATTTTAGATGATTTGAAATCAACCAAAACATCAAGGTCACAAGACCAGGAATTGAGGTTGAGGTCACATGACCAGGAATCCATTCAACCGGATCCAGTGTTAGAACTTAAAAAAGTGATCGGTTTTGGAGGTGGTTTTGATTCTGACAACTTCATGGCATACAGGTTGAATTTACCTTTTATTATTTATCTATTGTAAGCCTAAAAGTTAGCTTTAATAAACTGATTTAACTTCGAGTTTTGTTTGTTAGTTTTGTAGAATACTGGTTTTAATAATGTGGTTTAACATAATTTTTAAATAATAATTTTAAGTTAGTTTACAATAAAAACTTAATTTTTAGGCACATTGCATTATGGCATCCGAATTACACAAACAATAACGACAACAACATTATTGTGTACGCCGTACATGCAATTATTGTTGCTATGGAGTCGGTGAATTCAAGACAACATTTCTTTGTTGGCCACACTGATAAAGTGACCTCCATTGCATTCAATAAACCAAGTAGTAAGTTTTACTTTGGATGGAGTCAAAAAGTTTTTTTGTAAGAGTATTCATGTTTAAATATTTAACCTACACTTGTTAATAGTGGCACTCAAAACTTGGATCTTAACTCATGCTAAAATCCAGTATACCAGCAGTTTATAACATGCAGAAAAAATTGAACTATGTTACCTTTTTGTTCCAGATAACTCACCATGTATAATGGCTTCATCTCAATGTGGAACTGGAGGAATAGTCAGAATATGGAGATTTCAAACTCAGAAATGTGCGGCAATAATTAGAAGTCAAAACTCAACTACGATGAATTGTCTGGCTTTCTCACAAACTGGTGGAGTGTTGGTGGGAGTTGGAAGGTAAATTAGGGTGACTTCTTCCTGTAAACAGAATTGCATAGTGGAGCAAGACACAGCACCTAATTCTATGTTTAAATTAAGTATAGATCATGGGTTTGATTCTAAAACTTTTTATTTTTGTAGAGACCGCCAAGGAAAAACATTGGTGATGGTTTGGGACACAACGTCAGCTTTAAAACAAGGAACAGTAACTGTGATTGCCAAAGCACATACAGATTTAGAAGTAAGTGTATTGGGTAAAAATAAATTATAAAATTACTTTTACTCTGAGATAGGGATGGTTGTTTTAAGGCTTAGATTTCGTGTCAAGAAAACAATAAATAAAAACAGTTTTCTTGTTGTAGATATCACGCATTAGAATGTGTCCAACTGACGACACTCGAATGGTGACATGCGGACGAGACAACGTCAGATTTTGGCGCGTCAGATCAAAGCAGTTACGATCCTGTCCTGTTGCCATGCCAACTGAGTATAAGTTTGAGGAAATTACTGATG
Source organism: Corella eumyota (assembly GCF_963082875.1). NCBI lineage: Eukaryota > Metazoa > Chordata > Ascidiacea > Phlebobranchia > Corellidae > Corella > Corella eumyota. Next base: position 576,144 of record NC_137496.1, on the reverse strand, counting down.
TTTGTTTTGCACCACTCGGAATAGGTAAGAATTTTATAACCTGGTTATAGTGTAAATTCTATACAAACTTTTCTATTTTATTTAGTTTCATCAACAACTTTGGACCCTAAATCCCAGGATGGTTTATCAGTATATTGTTCAACTAAGGGAGGTTACTTATTCGAAGTTGATTTCCAAAATGTTAATATTCGAAGTGCTCACAAACTTTATCCTGCTTCTGCATGCAGTGAAAATACAAACAGTGAATGTGATAAAAAAGGTGGGATGGTTAAATCTGATTTAGGAAGGGTAAAATTAGTTGATTCATATTAAATTAATGTTTTAAACAGAAACAAACTTTAAAAAAATTTAACTTTCAGGCATTTCACTGAACAGTGTGAAGATAACAGACAAGTATATAGCTACAGGATCTTGTGATGGGTATTTGAGGTTGTGGCCTCTTGATCTTTCAACTGTGTTCCTTGAAGCCTTACATGAAGGTCCAATATCTGATCTGGATGTTACTAAAGGTTGGGACTTTACAACCTGAACATTAAACTGCACTACTGCACTAAAACTGAACATAAAGTTAATATTAAATTTATTTTCAGATGGTGCAAAGGTTTTAGCAAGCACCACGGTTGGAACTTTAGGTTTTCTTAACGTTGGGTTGAAGAAATATTCAACTATTGTTCGATCACATACTGATAAGTAAGTTTAAAACTGTATTTAATATGACATGTTGTAAAATTTAAAATGGAAATCGATCTAAAGTTCTGGGTGGTAAAACTTTAAATACATGATTAACTTTACTATGTTATTTTAGACTAATTCTTTAACAAGTTTATACCTATGTATTTTTTATTGTGATCAGTATAAGAGATAGCAGCATGGATGGTCTTCGTCAAACCATAACAACTTGTTCAGATGATAACTCAATAAGAATATGGGATGTCGACTCTCTACAACAATTATACGATTTCTCCATTCCTGATGATGTACCAACTGTGGTTTCATGTCATCCTTTGTTGGAAGTTAGTTAATGTTTTGCCATTTTAGTTGTTTTTGTGTTAGATGCTTTTCTTAAAGAGGATAAAACTAAATCTTTTTTTCTTTACAGATATTTGCAAGTGGATTTCAAAGTGGATCCATTCAAGTTTTTCATGTTTCAAGTTCCAGTGTTCTGGCAGAACATGTTAACATTCACTCTGGCAGATTAACTTGCATTATTTTTACTCCATCTGGCGAAAGAATGATCAGTTTGTGTGAAAAGGGTAAAAGTTTTACAACAAGTCGAGTATTAAGATTTAAGCCCAAACTCTGAGTCCAACACAATAGTGAAAGGGTCTAAAAAGTAAGCAATTTAATTAATTTACTTTACTGTTAGGTACCATGATTATTTATGACACATCAGATATAGAACACATAGGAGCTCCTGTGCAAAGGAAATTACATGCATGTGCTTCAACAACTTTAAATTATGGACCCCAAGCTATTTCTGGTAAGTTAACAAGTTGTTAAAATGTTTGTACTTGTATAAACTCTTCCCTTCTCTGTTGTAGTTTCAACTGATGGTCGTAGGATTGGATTTGTTGGCCCAGATCAGTTCACGATCACAATATCAAGTGCTACAACTCTTGATGTTATTATGACAATCAACTTAAGTCATGGACTTCAATTGGAACCTGACATCTTACAACAAAAGTAAAATTTTATCCAATAACATTTTTAGTTTTAGTTGTTTTACATCTTGGAGTAATTTTAAATAATTTCTTGTTTAGACCTGGACTTAACTTCCCTGTTTGTTTGTGTTTTTCACGGAACAATAACCTCATTGTTGTAACAAATAAAAACAATCTTCTAGAACTTGATCCCAGAAATGGAAAACTAATTTCAATGACAAAAAATATTAACAGGTAACATTCAGTATTACACTCACATAAATTTTTATTCAACACAAAAAAATTCACCTTTTTATTTCTTTTTAGAAAACAAACTCACTCGCTGTGTGTGCACAAGGGTTGTGACAGTGTTGTGACATCGGGAGATAATTTAATTAAAGTTTGGAATTCTCAGGAAGAATCTTCTCACCAGGTTCAAACGTTTTTAAGTTTTAATAAATTAATTTTTGTTAAAATGACTAAAAAATAAATTGTAATTTTCCAGGCATTCATTGGTCACATTTCTCCTGTCCACAATTTGACCTTTACCCCTGATGGTTTGACCCTTGTGACCTCTGCTGAAAGATCAATCTTCTTCTGGGACTTCAGAGGGGGTCTTGGGGGGGCCAAAAAAGAGGACAAACTGGAAAGCATTTTGCAACAATCAAATGGAAGAAATCGAGTGCTGGAAATTGAAGGTAACATTTTGTGGGAAATCCCCATAAATCGGGGTTTAACTATGGGTTTAGAGGTTTAATAAAGGCAGGGTAGAGGGGCAAGTATTTGTTGAAGGTTATAATGTGTTTATTTTATTTATTCAGATTCCTCTTCAGATGAAAGTTCAGAAGAAAGTTCGGGTGAAAGTGAGAAGTTGAATAAATCAAATAATCTTCAACTTGTTTCACCTGCAAGAAAAACACAAAACCAATCAACTTGGGTAGGTTAAATAATAAAAATTTATATTGACTGAATGGTTAGATTGTGCTTCATTGCTTGGTTTACTTCAAAAGCATTTAATTTTAATTTTTTTTGTAGGTTGCTCCAGATGTGTTATGTGCTTCAGATTTAAATGATCAAAATATTTCTGAGTTCACTGTTGATGTTGATTATATGAGGAAATTAACGGCAGAAAAACCCGAGAATTTGATATCAAATAATTCACAAAACTTCTTAAAATGTACGACAAACAGAAATCCTGACAAAAATGTGTTACCTGCCACTACTACCACTGAAAGAGCAGAGGTTGTTGACATTCCTGTTAAAGTGGCATGGTCGGCTCGGCCAAAAGAGAAACCAGAGGTTGTAACAGAAATATGTCCAGTGTTGTGCCAAACTAACAATAACAAGCCGACAGTTTTGTCACATTTCAGTGCCCAGCCTTGTTCAACAAAAGCTGCATCTAAATTATACAAACCCAAGTTTGGGGAAGAATATCTTGAATTAGAAAATGTCATCGGGTAAATTGAGATTTTTGTTACACCCATTTAAGTGTAAATAAGTTTGAATTTGTTAATATTTTTTCTACTTAGTTATAATGGAAATGCTCGTCGAAATATTGCCTGGAATCCTGAGAATGGAACTCTGGCATACTCTAGTGGTTGTCTTGTTATCCTCGAAAATCTTAAAACGAACGAGAAACAATTCCTGAAAGGAAATTGTGAAGAGATTTCATGTATTGTGATGCAACATGATGGTCAGGTTGGTGTAATTTCTATTCATAATTTTCATACTAGTTAAGGATTTTAATTGTTGTAATAGGGTCACAACTTTTAACCAATATTTCCTGTGATAATTTACTCCCACACTACAAACAAAAGTTTAATTTATTTTGTAGTCTTATAAATTATTATATATCATACACTAAGCTTTATTTTATATTGATTTACTTGAAGTCTTCATATTTTTAGATTGTTGCAGCAGGTTGTTGTAGTAATGGAATAACACAAAGTTGTATTTCATTATTTGATGTACATAGTGGACTATGTAAAGCCGAACTAACCCATCATGAGTTTAATATTGTTGCCCTGTCTTATTCAAGAGATGATAGGTAAAAATACAGATTTTCCATTAATATTTGCATTATAACATGTGACTTTTTATTTACATATAACCATTTCAGGTGGCTTAGTTTAAATTATTTTTAGATTTTTGGCATCGATTGGTGACTATCGTGAAAATTCAGTTTTAATTTGGAGTCAATTTGATGGAATTTTATCTCCAGTTGTTCTAACAAGTGCTACTACAGAACATCCCATCCATCAGGTTATTACCAATTTCATATTTTTGTTCCACCCATAGTGTAAATACTTGCTATATTGTGATATAAAATGATTTTACCTATTTAGGTTGCATGGAACCCCAACACAGCAAATGAATTTGTGACAATTGGTTCAAACTCCACGATCAACTTCTGGTTGGTGGAAGAAAACCCAGGAAATAGTCAAGTAACTAGTTGTGTTATGTTGGGGGTTTAGTTATTTGCTAATTTAAAATAATTTATTTCTTATTTACTATTTTTTAGACCACCTTGAATGTTCATAACGCTGATGTACCAAAAAATTTAAATTTTGGCCCAAAAACCCAGAACGAAGTGAATTTTACAGCAGTTTGTTATGGGGACAACAATATTGTTTATATCGGTGAGTTCCGCAATAAATTTGTTAAAATTATCCAACATCAAATTCACTTAATTTAATTTTATTTCAGCAACTGACACAGGTATAATATCAGCCTGGCAGACAACTACAAACCATTGTTTCGTACATTGGCAAGCGGACAGTACAGAAATCGTCTGCTTGCAGTCTCGCGGACAACTTTTGGTGGCTGGTGGTGCGTCACAGGCCATCAAAATGTGGTCACTAGCTGGTCTCAATCAGGTTAAAAGCTCTGATGACCTCAAGGATGGGAGTTTAGTGTTGGATGATGAACTTAGTTTAAATGGGGAGGTAAATTAAGGTTGAGTTTGTAGTTTAAAATTTTGTTGTATTGTCTATTGGGTAAGGTGCTATCTAGTTATCCAAGGGTAGAAGTTGTCCTTTGCTTTGTATTAGTATATTTCAGCAAGGTATTTTCAGCACGCCTTTTTTTAAAAACATTTCGACATACCAACAGCAGTGTGTAACGAATTCACCAAATGAAAATTAATATTTGTTTTGTTTAAACCAGATAATTGCTGCAGTATTTGATGACAACTTGGATATGGGAATAGTTGGAACTTCAAACGGAATTATTTGGTTTATTGACTGGAGTGAAAGATCAACAATCAGACTCGTTAATGGAAGTAAATCCAAGGTAGTATATGTTATACTTGTTACTAAGGTATTGGGTTTAAATCTCATTAAGAGGTGGATCCTGTAAATATTATAAAATTTTGTTTCAGATAAATGGGATTAGTTTTGATTGTGGGGTTTATTTTTCAACTTGTCATAATGATGGATGTATCAGGTTATGGAATACACAAACTTATGAACTAACTGTCCAATTTCAGGTAAGAAATGTACATTATTTTCCCTCTGTTATTATTACTGTCTCTTTATTATTTAAAACTTAAATTTTCCAGGTTTTGGGTCAATCATGTTTATGTACAAACTTCAGTAAAGCAAATGAAATTAATCCTGAACTTAAGATGTTAGCTGGAGGTTATAGTGATGGAACAATCAGAATATTTGATCTCAACAAAGTAAGTAACAAAACTCTTGTTAATATTTTTGTACTCTCAGTCCTCAACTTTGAACTTTGTTTTCAGCTTGTTCTTAAGTTAAAACTTAAACCTCACTCATGTCCGGTAACTTGCCTTGAGTTTTCCTCCACGAATGAAATACTGCTCTCCGGCTCCACTGATGGTTTAGTGGTGGTGACCTCTATTGCAACGGGGGTAACCTTGAGAATGTTGAAAGATCATGTTGGGGCTTCTATCGGCCAGATTTCAGTTTCAACAAGAGATGTAAGAATTTAAGTTTATTGCAGTTAAAATGTTGGAGTAAATTTAATGTGGTAAGGTTAACTTAATCTGAAAGTAATTTTTACCAAGGCTTTTATGTTGAAATTGTTACAGGATCATCCGATCGAATCTGATCACGAATTATTTCTTATAAGTGGTTCAGATAGAAGAGTTAGTCTGTGGACTTGTGATTGGTCGAAAGATAAATGCGAGATATTTGATTGGTTGAGCTTTCCAGCTCCATGTTTTGCACCAGATGGAAACCAGATTGTGAATAGTAAGGTGAGACTAAGAACTTGTTTATCCCTGTGTACCAATTGGTTGTTGTTATGATGTTGGTTATGCCCTACCATTCCAATTTACTGTATATTAAGTTACAGGCTAACCTAAGGCACTGTAACATGGAAGAATCCAGTGGGAATCGAACTTAGTATTTTACTTAAAAATGGTTATTCTAGCTACCCAATTCTTCAATACATTTCTGTTATTACAACCCTCAACATTATTTACAGACCTCATTGATATCCAACCCACCAAGTTCCTGCTACTTCCACCCAACTGATCCCGATCTTCTGATTTATTGTGGATATGGAATGAATAAAGCTTTACAGAAATACAGCATATCAGCTAAGAAGGTAAATTATAAATAAACTTTAATGCCAATCTTCTAGAGATGCTAGGTTTTCATCTTAGTAACACTTAAGGTTGTTGGTTTATTTGCCATTTTGCCATGCTATAGTGTCATTGAGTTAGACTAACACATAAGGATCTGATTTAAATCCCACTTCTGCTAAGTGTTACTTTATTAATAATCGTATTAAGTAACTAGTAGAATTGGCCCCTTTACATTATCGATAATTTGACGTGAAATTTAGGTTGTTGGTTATTTGCCCTTGCCTAATTGGGCATCATGCTTGGCAGTGTCATCTAGTGGTCATCATTTTGCGATTGGGACCGAATCTCATTTGTTAGAATTGGTCGATTTGACCCACGGCACCTTCCAAGATTACGTCGGTCACTTCGGACCTCTGACTAACCTCCAATTTTCACCGGACGGTCGTCTCCTTTTGTCCGCGGCCAACAACGAAGTCTTGGTATGGAAAGTTAGAGACAAACATTTTGTAGAATTGTAGATTTTATTTTATTCGCTTTCTTAGATTTTTCGTTGTAGACATTTTATATTTTATAAATACATTTATTCTTTTAAAACTTGGTGATAGTTAAAGTGGTGTTCCCTGTGTTGAGAAATTAGAATTTATAATTAAGGAATTAGTGTACTTAGAAAACTCTGTTCCTAGATATAATTAGCTTCCCTTATTATCGGATTTAGGTGGGAGAAATATTTATTATATAACTGAGGTATTGTTGAAGATATTGGTAAACAACTTGTTGCATAACTTCCTTAAAATAAAAGTTTACGTTTCGCTTAAAATTACGTATTTCTACGTAAAACTTTTTCGTTTTTAGTTCATTATTTGTTACAAAAACCACAAAACAAGATAAGAACTCAAAAAGACAATTGTGACGTCGTGTGGGGTAAGGTTAACCCAACACAGCTTGTTTTTGGGTGAGTTAAGTGATTGTTTGATCACAGTGCCTAGCATGACGTAACATGATAGTGTTACACCTTAAATCCTGATCAATCGAGGCTTTGTATCTAATGCGGCTGAACCGTGGGAAAAATGAGCCATTGATAAAAAGCACAGATGCGTTTCAACGCAGCTAAACAAAATTTGCGATTGTTTTGAAGCCTACGGCGATTCATCTTGTAAAATAAGAGATTGCAAATAATGATCAATCGAATGCGTCATAATAAATCAACTCATGCGTAACAATCGAATAAAATTCGCAGAAATATTACGGCAAGGTTCATTTGCGTGAAGGTGACTTAACTGAACGAACAAAACGAGCTGAAGGTGTAGAACATAGATAAAAATAACAATTAGTAGAAAATAGAGGTGAAGAGTTACAAAATGTTGTTTTATTGGAAATATTTGATTTTTGTGGCTTATTTTACAAACTCACACGCATTGCCCGAAAGGTAAGAAACCAATTTTATTTTTAAAAATCGAAATACGTTGTTTTATTTATTGTTACTGTTTTTTATTGCGTTCCATTATTGTAAAAACTTTATTAAAATTATTAAACGTACATTACCATTGCATTTCCTTATATTTTAAAATAAAGTTTATGTTTAATTGAGTAAATTTTGGTTAATTATTTTACAATATATTTTTTTAAATATTTTACATTACATTTTGGTGTTTTAAAATTTGTTGCTAGAAAGTTTAAAAATATTTATTAAACATTTTACGAGTTTTTTTTATTAAATCTTTCTCAAAACTAAACAAAAACTCCCGTTGTCTTTTTGGCGGAAACATAATTAAGAAAATGCCAATATTCATCAAATAACGGCGCCTGAATTACTAGATACCTTTTCATGATTTAAATTATAAAATTATTCATCTTTACAAATATTATTTCCGTTTTTGTAGTCTTGGATTGGCAATTTTGCGTCTGTCACGCGTCAGAAGTACGTCAGTTGTCAAATATGACACATTTGAAACTTTTATTACCAATTTCAGGGGTTTATTTCCCTGTTTTTTTAAATAGTTTATATTTCATAAACTAATTCAGTTTCGAATTGGACTGATTTTAATTTCTTTTATTTTCTCATATTTTTAAATCCGGCTTTTCAGTGAAAATGCCAACGACCTTTTAACGATAATAACCTGTAGATGAAGGAGTTTTAAACGGATTAAAATGGTTTAAAATTCAATTAAAATGTCATTAAATGTTTACATTAGGTGTGGTGGTAATAGGGTATTATACCTTGATATTTTGACTTGCAACTTTATAGTTACCGCAAATTTTGGTGATTTTGCGACAATCGGTGGTACTCTATATACCCACTTTACTCATATCCATTTTTGTTTTATTTTTAAATATGAGATAACAAGTTTAATATTTTATATTTCAGTGGATATATAATGACGTCACCAGCCGTGTTTCGAGCTGGGGTCGATCATTCAGTAAACGTTCGATTGTTTAATCACAATGAAGTAGTGAGAGTTTATATTAAGTTGGTTGATCTTCGTGAAAATTTACTTGCAAGTGCTTCGGAGGAAATTACCAACGCTGGACTACTTACTATACATGTGATTTCTTACAATATTATTATAATAAAAATATTTATTTAATTTAAAAAGGGAAACATTTTATGTTTTAAAGGGAAACACTGTTTTTTAAATTTTTTTAAAAATGTCGGAAAATAAACGCGGGAATCACAAAATGTTCTCAAATCAAAACAAAACCCAATAAATTAAAATAAAAACAAGTTACTCTACCCAATAACAATATAAAATCATATTTTTATATACTTAAGGTCCCGCCAGGTAAATCTGGCAAAGCTAATTTAAGGATTTGTGGAAATTGCCACACAAATAATAACTTCCGATTCTCAAACTCAACTCCGGTTACAATTCTCAAAAAAGGTTCATCTGCGTTTCTACAAACAGATAAACCGATTTACAAACCTTCACAAACAGGTATTTACTTCTTGTATGTTAATTTACTTCATGTAATGCGTAGGTTTTTTAAATAACTTGACGTTTGTGGGTTGGCGCTGATAATTGAGAAAGAGGCTATGTTGGATAAAAACGCTTGTGGTTGGATTTTTTACTTTATGTGAAAGCTTATGGTTAAAAAGTTATTCTTATTAGCTTATGGTTGAACTGTATTATTTTTATATGGATATAGTAATAAATGATTAATTTTGTCTTTTTAGTGAACGTCAATGTTATAACTGTTAACAGAGATCTAAAACCAGTTAACAAAAATGTAAGTAGTCTTTACATTTACATTTTGTGATCATTTACAACTTTTGTGTTGTGTGAAGTTATTTTTTGTTCTCTAATTGAAGTTATTCTTTTTTTTTAGGTCACAGCCTATGTTGTGGTAAGTAAAATTAAAAAAAAAAAAATTTTTAAAAAAATTGTAATTAAATTAAACACTCATTTTTTAGTCAAGAATATGTCCCCTTGTATTAAAAATCAATCAAACCTTTTTATTTCAGGCTCCTAATAATGTTCGAATGTTTCAGTGGAGTAATCTGAAAGAATCATGTTGTGGTAATTATCATTTAATTTTAAACATTTTGTTAAAATTAGATTTAACTGCTGGCAGCAAGTAGGCAAAACACTTTGCCCACTTTATAAGGTTCTGGGTTTGATACTTACTGCTTTCATGCTGTAGCGCCCTTAAGTAGGGGCCTATAAATGGTATGAACTCCTGCTAAAACAAAATTAATTAACAGCATAATTATTAGGCAATTATAATCTATAACTTCCAAAACTGCCACAGTCAACTTAAGACTGGATCAGGGTAACCGATGTTACTCTATGCTAAAATTGCTAAATTGACCTTTCAACAAGAATAAATGGATAGAAAAAAAACTGTTTGAATGTCAAGTACTAACTTTTATAAAATGTTATATTAGGGGTCCGTAGTTTTTCTTTTCAACTTTCGGATCAACCTGTTTTGGGTGAATGGAAAATTTTTGCAGATATTGAGCGTTATTCGTACAATACCACGTTTGAAATCCGTGAATATGGTACATTTGTGTGTTAATATATTTAGTTTTAAACCACCTGCTTTTGTATATGAAATTAGTAACAAACGTATCATTATTTTTAGTTCGACCAAAATTTGATGTTGTGATAACAGCTCCTCCATATTTTCGAAGTAATTGTGAGGATGTTGTGGTGAAGAGTAATTATCTCTTTGACAAACCTGTTGTTGGAAACCTTAGCATAAATTTCACCATACATGGGGTAGGATATTCAAAAGTCAAGTATTTGGAACGAGGGCCAACCGTTACTAACAAACTAAAGGTTTGTTATATATTTAACACAACCCAATTATATGAAGCTTTGTCTGTCTTGTCTTAGCTTAAAGTTGATTTTGCTTATATCCTTGTTAATCTAACGATATGGATGAAATAATAAAATATTTGAGCTTGATTAAGGTAGTTAATGGTAATGACTCAAGATCCTTAAAACAAGTAGTATTAAGTAACTTATTACAAGCAACACGCTTTAAAGTATGTTAAATATTTTGTTTTAGATAAATGGGACAACAACAATACCAATCTGCCAGTCTGATTTACTGCCTCCAAATTTAAATCCTTACTTTAAAGGGGCATTAAGTATATTTGCCACTGTTTCAAGTGACGATGGTAACTCTTTCACTGCATTCGATAACACCACTCCAATTTCAAAACATTTGGTCAGTATTGAGTTTGGTAAAGACACAAGACAGCATTTCAAACCTGGTATTCCATTTCGTGGAAAGGTAAAACACTGTTTTATTGTGGTGACCTAACAACATAAATAAAGTTATTTTTAATGTTGGCATATGGCACTTTGTATTTTTCTTAGTAAGGTAAGACTTGATATTCTCAGTTTAATTCCCACTGCAGACATGTTGTATTGTTCTTAAGTTGGCCTAGGACCTAAAGGATGTTAACCCTTATTTTTATTATTTCTTGAAGGTTATTGCAAGATACTTGGATGGTACAAGGGCCCCTTATATCACAATTATGTTGAACGTTGAAGTGGATCGAACATCTTATTACAGACAGGAAATAACATCAGATATTGACGGTGTTATTAAATTTCAAGTTCCTGAGTTACCCTCAGATACAAAATTGGTGTGGATTGAGGTAATTTAGTGGATTTTGTTTATTAAACTAAACAGAACTAATAGTTGGTCATCATTTGAAAATACTTATAATAATTTTAGTTCTGTTATTTTTTAATAATTTTAATATTGCCTTAATATTTCCAACAGGCAAGAGTATTTGCCATACAAGGTGAGCTCATTGGTGCCCACTACCAGTCAATTTATCGAAACTTACACAAATGGAACTCACAGAGTAATTGTTATTTGTTGGCACAAGGTCCTGACACTGCCTTAACTGTAAGTTGTTTCACAATTTTATTCTTGTATAAGCATCTATTAGTTTAACCATGCTACTTAATATATTAACAATTATTTAGAGTGGAACTTCATCAAAAGTTGTTGTGAAATCAAATTGTCCTTGCAACTTTACACTTTATTATGAGATGGTGTCAAGAGGTAATATAGTCCAAACTGGGAACAAAATTGTTACACCTAAGAACAGTGTTCTTGTTAGTCCAACCAGAAGATCACATCGTGGTAATAATTTTATTTTGTTTAACATTAAAATAATTAGGGAAAAAATTATTTTCTATTCATGTATACATATGTTCACTTTATTTAATTTTTAGGCACTGATGCTGAAATTTGTCAAACTTCTTTAACCATCAATGTAACTTCATCAATGGCTCCTGTAGTTCGGATGTTGGTTTATTTTGTGAAGGAAAATGGGGAGGGGGTTGCCGATAGCATTCATCTTCCAGTTACATCTCAACTTGATAATGATGTAAGGAATTTTTTATGTTATATTAATCATATTTATGAATTACTGTATATACCAGTGTTGTCTTAAAGTTGATATGTGCCAAGTTAGTAAATTGTTGATCATGTGGTATTAGTTTAATTCACTATTTTCTTGGTTTAACTAACATGTTTGTGTTTGTTCCTACAATGTAACAATACTTACCAATTTCCAGGTAAATATTGAGAGCTCATCAACAGATTCCAAACCAGGTAGTGAGGTAAACATTGAGGTATCCTCCAACACTGGTTCTTGTGTTTGTTTAACTATTGTGGATAAGAGCGTTCATTTGATGAAACCAGATTACATGATCAAACCTAACCAGGTAAGAATTTGTATTTAAAGTTTTAAGCAGAATTAAACCAAACTTTTGTTATGTTGTTTATTTATTTGAAAGGGTAAATAATTTACTCTTACTTAAACCATTTAAAATTTTAAGATTTTTGATGAACTCTACTCGTATGATTTGGACAATCTTCCTTTCGAGCAACAAATAGATTGGTGGAAGTTATCTCGGACGCGCAGGAGCACCAACTTGTGGTGGAACATGCAAGCACGGGATTCCAAGTTTGCTTTCCTCGAGGCAGGATTGGTGGTGATGTCCAATTATGTTAGTTTAGATAACAAGATCACCACCTTGTTCTTCCCGAGTATGTCGACCCAAGCCATGCAACAACTTATCCGTGGACAGGACCAACCACAAGGGGGAACTGAAGATCAAAACAGGTAAACTCTTTGCTTATACTGTTATAATTTATTAAATACAAAAATAATCATCATTTTAGATATTAGTTATATTTTTTTTAGCATTATTAAGAGGCGGCGAACATATTTTCCTGAAACTTGGTTTTGGAAATGTTTTAATGTCAGGTATGAAAGATTTTTGCCCATTATTGTTTATATTCAGTATATATACTAAACTGTATTAATCATGTTATTGACCTCATTTAATTGCAGCTCTGGTCTTAAGAACCTGACTCTTACCCTTCCTGATTCAATAACTAGTTGGAGAGCCGATGCTTTTACTTTAAATTCTAACCAGGGAATTGGGATTTCTAAACCCCATTTTATCACAAGTTTTAAACCATTTTTTGTTGATTTTAAACTTCCATATTCAGTGATTAGAGGGGAGCTAGTCACCGTACCAGTAACAACCTACAACTATCTTGACTCTTGTGTGAAGGTATTTTGTTTAATTTTTAAAATGTTTAACCTTTGTAATGTTCTGCTAATATTCATTATTTTTGACCCAGGTTTCATTATCGGTTCTGCTACCTTTTGGGATCAATTTTAAACACACAAAACATCACAGAATGGTTTCCAACTTTTGTATTTCCTCTCATACAACTAAAACTATCTCAGTGGATTTAAAGTTTGGTCACTTGGGAACGAGGAATATTAGTGGTAGGTGTTGATGTGTACACATTCAAACTTATAATTTTACAAGTTTTGTAGTTAATCTGTCTACAACTAATTTAAGGTGTAACAATTATATTGTCTTGTAGTATAATGTTTTAACCAAACTTATAAATTTATTTTTAGCTATGGCCCATATTGTGCCCGGCACTTGTTGTGGACATAAAGTTGCAACTGTGAAGCAAGAAAGTGACTTTATTACAAAAAGTGTCATCGTTAAGGTAATTCTATTTGGACTTAGCACCAGTGACTGTAACAATTTTTAGTATGTGCTACAGTAAACTAATAGCATGGTTAACATGGCATAGTTTCCCATAATTTATAAGGTCACCAGTTCTATCTTTATTAATTTTATTAATTTCTATTCCCACAGCCAGAAGGGGTGAAACGGGATTATACATACAGTGTTTATTTCTGCCCCAACGAGAGAATAAACATCACAACCCCAACTTCTTTTGCTTTTCAATTTGTTAAACTTCCTGGCAATATTACTGGCTTTAGTTTTCTATCAAAAGGTAAGAGTACATTTATGACAATATGTATGTGTGGTTGTGGTAAGTGAAACTTTATCCATAAGGTTCTAAGTTTAATTCTCACTGCTCCCTTGTTGTAATGTTTTTGATTCAGTCATTTAGCGAAAAATTTTATTTAAATTTAGAATTAAAAAAAAAAGATTAAAATAAAACTTAAATTACTTTTACAGCTTCTAGGAATGTCCATCTTGTGTTGGCATCCGAAGATCATCTGACTTCCAACTCCTTTAAGATCATTTTGGGAGGATCCAACAATCAACAATCCTGGATATCTCGTGATTCCCAACATCTCGTCACCGCATCCACCCTGGACATTCTCTCGGAGGATCAGTTTAGATCTTTCTGGGTGGTTTGGGAACACGGCAACATCCAAGTTGGAACGGGATCAAGTCCGGGTCAATCCACGAGGTTCATGCAGTGGCAGGAGTCAGGTTACCATGACAACGTTCCTGTTCGTTATATTGGGTTTGCCACAGGAGATGGAGTAAAAGGGGAGTTTCTGCTGTGGCGCAAAGAAGGTTGGTTCTGGGTTTGATTCCCACTGCTAGCATGGTGTAACATTGTTAAATTATGTTATAGATTTATCTTGTTTAACTTTTTTGTCAAACATTTAAACATAAAATTTAATTTTAGAATCAGGAAGTTCATTTAATGAAGTTTTTGTTCTTGAACTTCCAGCAAACACGGTTAAAGGTTCAACAAAAGCTGTGGCATCAGTAATAGGTAGATTTTTAAGTTTCTTATTATTTCATTAAACAAACTGTATTTATTCTACAAAGTTCACAACATTATGGTATTTACAACTACTTTAATCAGGTGATGTAATGGGTCCAACCCTTAAGAACTTGAACAACTTGCTCAGTCTTCCATATGGTTGTGGTGAGCAGAATATGATCAAGTTTGCTCCCAATATTTATGTTTTAAATTACTTGAAAGCCACTCAACAACTCACTTATGAGATAGAACAACAAGCCACCCAGTTTCTTGTAACAGGTAATAATATGTATAAGTAGAAGCATACTAGAGTTAAACCTTTAGCTTTAAAACAGTACCAGGTTAGTAACGAAACGAAATTTATTTGTAGGTTATCAACGCCAGTTAACTTACAAAAGATTTGATGGATCTTACAGTCCATTTGGTGACAAAGATTTTGCTGGAAGCATGTGGTAAGAATATTTTTTTTATTTCTTCCCTTATGTAAGAATTGATTTAAAATATTATAAGATTTCAAGCATACTATGCATTTAATTCTTCCAACTATAAGCTCGGTCTTAAGATAATTTTCATACAATTTTAAATCCTACAACGAGGTTACCAGACTGAATTTCATCAATTTGTATTAATTATTAACAGGTTGACATCATTTGTGTTAAAATCTTTCTCCCAAGCTCGAGATCTAATTTTCATCGATCCAAACGAAATCCATGAGATCAAGGAATGGATATTTTCAAGACAGAGGGAAAATGGGGCTTTCCCTGCAGTAGGAAAGGTGTGGAACAAGGACACTCAGACTGGGAACGACAGCGAGGTTGCTCTCACAGCTTATGTGATTATTGCAATGCTGAAGGCTGGATTGGACTCAGAGGTAAACATGTTTTAGTAATTTTAAAACATTACTTAATGTTTAAAACGTTTAAAACGATTTTTTTTAAACCTTTGGCTAGGTTCCTGTACCTGGCATTTTGTTATAATTTAGAGTAAGATTAATCTGAGATTAATAGTTTTTCAATCTTGTACTGTTCTTGAGTAAGACCTGGGATCTTAAGATTAAATTCCTCTGCACCTTAAACCTATTACATCAGTTCAATTAAAACTTTATTTTATTTTTTTAAAACAGAAAGAAGAAATTGCAATGTTCCAAGCCAAAGAATTCCTTGAACTCCATGTTTTTAAAATATCTGACTCTTATACATCAGCTATTGTCGCTTATTCTTTAACTTTATTGGAAAGTGAATATGCAGTTGAAGCTAAAAGAAGGTTGATGCAAAAAGCAAAAACTGATCGAGGGGCGATGTATTGGACTTTACAAGAAGATATCACTTCAGCTGATGATTTATTTGGGTTCGGAGATTCAATGAAACAAACTGGTAAGCTAACTTTAGTTATCTTGTCGTTAATATATCAGATGTTATAATATATTCATAAGACACATTCGTTACTGTTGCCCCTGGTAATACTGATGCTCCTGCCTTTAATATTTTTGCTTGGCAGAAATTACAGTTAACAGTTTAAGGTCAATATAACATAGCATTAGTTAGACCAGTGACATTTGGTTCAAAACTATTTCTATCCACATGCTTTGGTTTTAACAATTTCATTTATTTTTTAAGTTATCTCTGCTGAAATAGAAATGACCTCGTATGCTTTACTCATGTTCACTCACCATCAGAACAACTCAGCTGCTCTTCCTATTGTTAAATGGCTTTCTAAAAATCGAAATGCTCTGGGTGGATTCTCTTCAACTCAGGTAAAATTAGAATCAATTTGTGATTAAAAGAAATTATTATTTTTAAGTTAAAAATTTAAATTTGTATTTTTAGGACACTTGTGTGGCACTGAATGCCCTCTCAGAATATGCCATCTTTTCATTCATTGGTGGAGTTAACTTAAATGTAAGTCTCGCAACTACAAACTATGCCACCAACTTTCAACTTAACAACGAGAACAGTGAAGTTTTACAAACCACAAACATCCCCTCTCTACCAACAACCATGTTTGTGGATTCAACTGGATATGGATGTGCTTTGTTACAGGTTTGTATATTTTAATTAAAGTTTAGTTTACATAGAAGTTTGTGTATTACTCAAGGATAATTATAGATAATAAATAATAGCCTGTCCTATGGCTTGCATTTTGGTTGTCAAAATATGGTCACAACTTTTATCTTATATTTGCTGGTGATAATTTACCTGGGCACCACAGATGGCAGTTTTATTTCTTTTGTAATCCTGTGGTCACCAAGCTATATTATTTAAAGATTATTTTAAACTACAAGCATATCAACCTCTTATTTGAAATTCAGATAAATGTTGATTACAATATCCCAACACCTGATGAAGAATCTGATTTTTACATCAAAGTCCAAAACAGGAGGTTGAACAACAATCTTCATTTAAACCAACCAGGTATTATCATATGGTTACAGTTTGGGTTGTATGGTTTTATCACATGGTTACAGTTTGGGTTGTATGGTTTTATCACATGGTTACAGTTTGGGTTGTATGGTTTTATCACATGGTTACAGTTTGGGTTGTATGGTTTTGTCACATGGTTACAGTTTGGGTTGTATGGTTTTGTCACATGGTTACAGTTTGGGTTGTATGGTTTTGTCACATGGTTACAGTTTGGGTTGTATGGTTTTGTCACATGGTTACAGTTTGGGTTGTATGGTTTTATCACATGGTTACAGTTTGGGTTGTATGGTTTTGTCACATGGTTACAGTTTGGGTTGTATGGTTTTGTCACATGGTTACAGTTTAGGTTGTATGGTTTTGTCACATGGTTACAGTTTGGGTTGTATGGTTTTGTCACATGGTTACAGTTTGGGTTGTATGGTTTTGTCACATGGTTACAGTTTGGGTTGTATGGTTTTGTCACATGGTTACAGTTTGGGTTGTATGGTTTTGTCACATGGTTACAGTTTGGGTTGTATGGTTTTGTCACATGGTTACAGTTTGGGTTGTATGGTTTTGTCACATGGTTACAGTTTGGGTTGTATGGTTTTGTCACATGGTTACAGTTTGGGTTGTATGGTTTTATCACATGGTTACAGTTTGGGTTGTATGGTTTTGTCACATGGTTACAGTTTGGGTTGTATGGTTTTGTCACATGGTTACAGTTTAGGTTGTATGGTTTTGTCACATGGTTACAGTTTGGGTTGTATGGTTTTGTCACATGGTTACAGTTTGGGTTGTATGGTTTTGTCACATGGTTACAGTTTGGGTTGTATGGTTTTGTCACATGGTTACAGTTTGGGTTGTATGGTTTTGTCACATGGTTACAGTTTGGGTTGTATGGTTTTGTCACATGGTTACAGATTGGGTTGTATGGTTTTGACACATGGTTACAGTTTGGGTTGTATGGTTTTATCACATGGTTACAGTTTGGGTTGTATGGTTTTGTCACATGGTTACAGTTTGGGTTGTATGGTTTTGTCACATGGTTACAGTTTGGGTTGTATGGTTTTGTCACATGGTTACAGTTTGGGTTGTATGGTTTTGTCACATGGTTACAGTTTGGGTTGTATGGTTTTATCACATGGTTACAGTTTGGGTTGTATGGTTTTGTCACATGGTTACAGTTTGGGTTGTATGGTTTTGTAACATGGTTACAGTTTGGGTTGTATGGTTTTGTAACATGGTTACAGTTTGGGTTGTATGGTTTTGTCACATGGTTACAGTTTGGGTTGTATGGTTTTGTCACATGGTTACAGTTTGGGTTGTATGGTTTTGTCACATGGTTACAGTTTGGGTTGTATGGTTTTGTCACATGGTTACAGTTTGGGTTGTATGGTTTTGTCACATGGTTACAGTTTGGGTTGTATGGTTTTGTCACATGGTTACAGTTTGGGTTGTATGGTTTTGTCACATGGTTACAGTTTGGGTTGTATGGTTTTGTCACATGGTTACAGTTTGGGTTGTATGGTTTTGTCACATGGTTACAGTTTGGCTTGTATAACCATTGTATTTGTATATTTAGATAACACGACACGAACCAGATATGAGGTTGGTGTTTGTGTGAGATGGTTGCACTCTGGTTCCTCTAACATGGCTGTTCTTGAGTTTAATCTTTTAACTGGACTCAAACCTGACCTTGAGTCTTTACAGAAGGTGATTTAATATTTTGCATTTTTAAAAATTAGGTGGAATTAGTAGAAATCAAACCTAATCATCAAGTCTAAACAACCACCCAATACCTTAATTCACTATTTTAATGAAATTATTTTATTTTAGTTAATTGAACGGGAAAGTAACAATCTGATGCGATATGAGATCCAAGGTCGAAGTATTTTGTTTTATTTTGACGAAGTTCACAGTACTTGTAATACTTGTGTCAAGTTTAAAACAATCCAGGAGTTTGCTACTGAGAATGTTCAACCTCAATCTGTGAAAGTTTTTGATTATTATGAACCAGGTTCGGACGTTAAAATAAATGGGATTTAAACTGATTTTAAATTGTTTTGTAATCAAATTAATGTTGCAGGTTATACAAGAGAAGTTTCTTATTTACCGAACCCTTCTTTAGCATGTGAAGTAAATGATACTGATTGTACAATAGCCCAAGAACAACAAGGTAAGGTTCTAAACCTGTATTCAAACCAACGCCTAAGGTCCGGTTTAATTCCCACTACTGTGTTGTTGTATTAAAATTACATAGGATAAATCAAAGTAACGATTTCTTTCCCAAATATTATCTAATACTAAATACCAGCTAGGTTGACAGTTTGGTAAAAGGCCATAAACTCTTAGACTAGGTTACTATAATGTCAGGAAGTTAGTTGTTCCTTATTAAATTAATAGCACCACAATAATAACAAATTTTTGTTAAGATTGTGGAAGTTTGGGTTGCACAGATGATGATTTTACTGAATGTCGTTGTGAACATAATTGTGGGTTTGGAGGCCCAGCAGTTTGTGGATCAAACGGGGAAGTTTACATCAACCAATGTCGTTTGGATGCTGCTTCGTGCGAATTAAATATGGAGATTGAACCTCATGATTTTATTTTTTGTGAAGAAGGTTTGTGAATTTTTTTTTAATGGTTTAATGATTTATATTAGTTGGTTTTATAACTCATTTTGTCATAACCTATCAAGTAAGATATTGTAACGATTTGTGTGTAGGTATTTTGTAAAAAAAGTCGTACTTTATTATTGCGAAAGAGTTGCGTTCCAAACTTGCATCACGATTATACAAAGTGTTTTAAACACGTAAAACAAAACACGTAATAGAATTGAATGTCTAGGCTACAATACTCACATTAAGTAACACAACTTGGCAATAGGTGTAAACATGTGACTACAAATAGATAACAACGTAAACAACTATATGGCCGACTTGTTACAATGTTTTATGATCAGGCCCTGTTTGCTTATAATGTTGATGGGCGAGCAATTTAACTTGAATGATAATTACATCAAGTTTAATAAATAAATATATTTCAGCTGAGGTTGAAAATGAGTTGCCATTAATTCTTGATATCCCAGTGGAAACTGAAAAACAAGAAGAGGATTATTATGCTGATTATAAACATTATCTTAGTGATGACAGCCAGGCTCATTTCCACTAGGTAAGATTTTATGTTTTAAAAGTTTAGGATGTTAGTGAATAAGGATAAACATAGAGTAACATAAGTTACTCCGACCCAGTCTCGAGTTGCCTGTGGCAGTTTGGGATATTATAGATTATAATTGCCTGATAATTAAGCTGTTGATTAAGTGCTGACTCAGCAGGAGTTCATACGGTTTATAGCGCCTTACTCAAGGGCGCTACAGCATGAGAGTTGTAAGGATGGAACCCATGACCTCATGCGTGGTGTAGCAAGTGTTCGTACCACTACATTAATATAAGGTCAATCATGAATTAAGCCTTAATTTGTGTTTTAATACAGCTTTATATTATTTACAGAATATCCTGATATTATTGACCTAATCTGAAAAAGGGTATTTCTTATTTTAATTTAAGAGTTTTAATTGCAAAATCCCTAATACAGTACACAAAATCTCTTTAACTTAAGAACTTTTCTGCTAATATTTTTATAAACATCGCCTTTATTTTTATTGTATCTTATTTGTTTTATATTTCTGATTTTTAGGTTTTTCGTTTGCCTGTAAATACCTTATGTAAAAATAAATTAAAATAATGAAATTGTAACTTTCTTTTAAACCAACTTTAATGTTGTTAAGTTTAGTCGAGAAGTCAAAATAGTTAAAGCACATCCAAAGCTAGTATTTTTATTAATTATTGTTTAGTACAAATAAACCAAAGATAGATTGACTGTTTTACGAGTTGGTTTAAAGTGATTGGTTAGCTCAGTGGTAAGGCGCTGGCTTACCAACCTACAGAGCTTGAGTTCGAAGCCGAGTGGTTGACATTTTTAAAAAATCATTTTTTAATTTGCAACGTATAATTTAATTTTCGCAACAATTTTTCCAGTTGTCAGTTGGCCTTGTGGTTGTGTCCGTAGGACGTTTTTGTGTTGTCATGTGGTTGTCAGGTTCAAATCTAGGCAGAGGTGGTTGTTGTGTCCGTAGGACATAGGTTGTTTCCCTTGGTTGTGTCCGTTGGACATCGGTTGTGTCCGTTGGACGTTGGTTGTGTCCGTAGGACAACAAAGGCAGAAATAGAAACAGGTAGAAAATCTTTTTTCAATTTTTTTCTTAAACGACCAAATAGTTAGATATATATTAGTTATCGCATTTAACTTGTGTCCAAACTTTAGCTTGTTGTTAAGGAATGGGGGTACTAACCACCTCCCCTTTGGTTCGAAATCAGTCAAATACAATTTATTTTATTAAAGAACGATTTTACACAAACAGTGTTAAAATGATGATAATCTGGTTTACAGCGTCATCTTCGTATAACAATTTCGACATGGGTGTGTAGCTCAGTGGTTAGACGCTGATCTACCAACTACAAGATCTTTGGTTCGAATCCTGAAAAATCTATTTTTTGTTCCCTGCCCAGGAATTTGTAATCAACGTTCTCTCTCCACTCCCCAAACCAAAAGCTGTTGTTAAATATTTTATTTAAAATCTTAAAATGCGCAGCTAATTAACAGGTTAAATTTACCTATTTAGGCTTATGAATTACATAAACAACCAAAAAACATTAATTAAGTTTATTTATACCTAATTTAATACGTTAAACAACACAAATTTATCCTAAACCAAAATAGGAAATAAATTTACGACTCGATATTTCTAATCCGTCAGTGGGCGTGCTAGAATGAATTCTGCTCTACAAAAAAATGTGACACTCGCCACACGCCACGAATTTTTAATTTAATAAATTTTTGTTTTAATTTCTTAAAACATTACCAATTTAAATAACACAACATATAAACATACTAACATCACCAAATATCCTTAAAAAATTATCTAAACCCTTTTTAGCCATTCACATACAAAACTTGTAAGAAAAGTAAAAAAGATTTTTGCAAATTTATTAATGTTTTATATTAATGGCCAATAATGCTTTTGATAACACATTGTCCTGACTAAATACATATTTTATTGTTTAATTATTACATTTAATTACTTAACAAAACTTTAAAAAGCAATTTACCCTGCAAATGCCGCAATAAAATGTCCTCGACAACAATATTTCAACTCTCTGTCCAACTAGTTTGATTACTAATTTAACAAATTGTCCCTCTTAAATATATTTTGCATCTTTAAAAGTCTTTACATAACCAGTAAACTAAAATATGAACACACTGAAATTAATTATACAAAACAAACTGTTTTATGACATCATAAACTTTGATAAAAAGATTTTTTACCCCCAAATTAAAATGTTTAATTAATGATTTTCAACTTCAAGAGCTTAAAATGAGTTTGAATCAAACTTATCGAAACATATCTGCTCGAATATTGTTCAATAGACAGGAATATTTGTTGAACACATTAGCTGGTCAACTAGTCACAACATTCACTTTATTCGATGTTTGTATGATTTTGGTGATCAGTGCTTTTATAGCTTGGACAAAAGATTGGAAAATAAATTATGAAGTAAGTTTGGTTATGCTTTTATCGAAGCCGAAATTTTAAAACTAACTCCCACTGCTACAATGTTGTAGAGTATTTAAGGAAAAAAAGTTATTATTATTCACAACTGCTGCTACCCCAAAAACAGGCAGTAAAATATCAATCAAGCATTGCACAATTTTAAAGAAATACTTGGCTCATTTAAAACTTCAGTTGATATTATAACAATAGGATAAATAAGGCCGTAAGGTCAAATTCAAACAAAAACAAACTGATCTTATTTTAGCGACATCCAGTATTTTTGCCAAAGCGGCCACCAAATGGATTTCGTCTTTACGCTGTTTTATTAGAAACAGGCCACAGCCCTGCAGGAGGAACCACATCAAGTATTTTCCTCCGCATATGTGGAAAATACACAAAGACCCCGGGTTTTACACTAGTTTGTACAAATGGACAACGACTTAACGCAAACAAACGACTTTTTAACAGCCAGAACAAGGACATGTTTATTTTGTCGGTTCCACATTACCTTGGTGGAATTGAAGCATTCGAAGTTGCTACCGATAGAAAGGGGGATAGTCCACCCTGGTAGATTTGTTATTACACAGCAACCTTTAAGTTTATCACCCTACAAAATATAAATAAGTAGAGTTATTTATATGTTCAGGTTTTTAAAAAGTATTCGTGTTATGTGTTTGGACAACAAAAAGTGCTGGCAAAGCAATGTTGGGGCATGGTTAAGAGGTGATTTGAAACCTTACCACATTAAAGCAAGAATTATCGGGGCTTTAAGCACGAGAGAATATTTAGTGAAAGTGTTTTTACAAAACCATAACTGGACGTTTACTTGGTTCAGGTAAAACACTTTTGATTTTAATTTACTTGTGATTGAAAGGTCTAGTTTTACATATACAGCTAGTTTAATGTTAAATAATAGCACTTACTCAGACTTAGGTTTACCCTTTTTATACTGAACTAGATCACTTGGCTCCCAATTTACATGTTTACAAAGATGTTCTATACACTGGACATCAGTCGGTTTATCACTGGGTATAAGCCATTACCTGTTATATGATGATGGAATAGTTAATAATGTAACAACAGGAAGAATAGACACACCAAGTTATACATCTAATGAGATGGCACAGGCTGCTGTGATTGGTGCAGGCATTGGGGTAATAATTGGTTCAATACTCAGATTTATAACAAGACTTTTCTCTGATGGTCCAGACCCTTTTAAGATCTCAAAATTCGAAAGAGTCGACCAAAAAGACGATTTTTCGCATCTTATGGATTCTGACCGACTGGATTATGCCCGTGGTGCTGTTGTACAAATACCTATTAGTCCATTTGATGAATGTTTGGGCCATCTTAGCTTAACCCGAGACCAAATTAGAGCTGTTAAGCACATAACTGAATGTAATATAAGCTCATGTAGTTTAAAAGCTCGCATAGATAACCCAAACTGCTCACCTGTTAAAGATTGTTGTTATGCAAGATCCCCTGACGAACAAACTTATAATGACGATAGTGATAACTCTATGGGAGGATTAAATAAAATTAATGTTGTTGAAGTAGCATCACAAAAACTAACTCCAATTCGCTTCAATAATGACAGTGATTCAACAGATATTAGCATGAATAATGAGAGCATGGTTCAAAATTTGATGCCAAAAGTGAGAATAGAAGCGAATAAAAGAGGATATCGCGATAGTATAACCTCGGAGATGAATGTTCTTTGGGAGAACGAGAAAGAGATGCCACCTAATGGTAATAATGAGTCCTTGATGAGAAATGCCGCTAATAGATTTAAAAATCTTAAACCTTCCACCGGTTTAAAACAGAAATATAAGAATAAAAAATCATTTAAAAAAGGGACAAAAAATCAAGTACCAACTGTATCAGCCCGCAATGTGTCTAGTGATGACTCAGAAGTGAATTTTAATCGTTACATGAAACGAGGGGGTACAAAGCAATCTATAAATGAAGATAGGGGGTCAAAAACATCTGAACAAATTAGCGAATCATCCAAAATTTGTGAAAAAGATTTCGACTCTTTATCTGAGACTGAGACAGACCAAGAGATGGCCACAAAGTCGGCTCGAACAAATTCTGAAATAAATTTAACAAGACGACCAGAATTATTGTACAATACTGCCCCCAAGTGGAATGACACTTTGCGCATATGGATTCAGTCAGTGGATGGCGGTAAAGATCATCATAGAGCATTAAAGCGAAGATATGATTGCACTGATTTGGATAATTGCTGTCTAAGAACAGATGAAGGTGAGTTATTATTAATTTAAGAACGTCAAATTTATTAACTAATCATATGGTAACTTTAAAAGGTAACCAAAATTAGTAGTTATTTAAAAAAGTTATTACCAGGCATATCCCTTGAGCTGATGATAAAGAAATACAAAGATGAGGAAGCAGAAGCACCAACAGGAAGAGTAAGATTTGGAAGCAGTATAATTGCAACATCCCTCGCTATATTTGGAGCTATAATAGCAATTTCAGCAGTTGGTTTTACATTATATCAACGCCTGTTCATGCCAAATGCTGATACCCTCATATATTTGTATGCAGTTCTGATAGTTTTGGTTCTTCATCCTGTTGTGTTTAGCACAGCTGATGCCATGTTTTGGGCTCTGATTGCTACTTGGGCCAGAAGGCGTCGTATTATGAACCAAAAGAGAGAAAATGCACGAAAACTTGAAGTTCAGGATGAATTAGAAGTTGATAATATGAGTAACCCCAGTTCATTAAAAAGTTTAAATTAATAAAAAAAATTTTTGTTATATGACTGTTTAAGATCCAACCAATACAACTAGAAAGCTTTAAAGTTAATGTAACAAAATGTATTAAATACATAATAAAATAAAAATAATAATGAATAAATTGAATAGCCAAGTTTGAAGACCTGGAGTTGTAAGCGGGGTGTTGAATTAAAAATTTACCTAAAAATATAAAAATAATATTTAATTCAACTTACCCATACAAAATATTGCATAAAAGAATTAAAATACTTTTATAATAAATTTGTCATAAATCAACATCAAATTTGGTTAAAAAATGAAATTAATTACCATTAGTTGTTGTTAAGTTTTGATGACTCGTCTTGCTAGTTTTGCTTCCTTTTTCTCCATTTTTTGTCGCAATTCGAGCATTTTTTCTTCCTCCCCCAACAAATATTCCTGAGTTATCCTCTCTCTTTCTTTTAAGTGGAGATCATACTCAACTGGGTCCAAATGTCTCACAACCTCTACTCCCATTTTATGAGCTGTAAATGCAACACTTTCACACATTTCTTTCAAGGTTATTCTCCGTATTTTAATATTTTCTTGCTCAATTTTCACTTTCGCAATCTCATAAACATGCTTAAGTGAGATTTTACCCACAATTCCTTTCTCGTTACCACGACGACCTTTCTTTATTCCAGCAGCTTGTCGAACCAAATAACTAGTTTGAGGTTCCATTACTTGGATTTTATAATCTCGGCCATCGACATAAACTCTTGTTACAGTAGGAACACCGACTATTCGATTACTCGTAAGTTTGTTATAATCTTCGACAAATTTATCAACTGGAAGTCCGTATTGTCCTACTAGTGGTCCCATTGGTAACCCAGAATTTACAGTTCCGATCCGAAGTATTTTTTTAATAATATTTGGATGATATATTTTCTTTGCTTCAGTTGCTGCTTTTGTAAGTTTTGACATGGTTTAAAAAAGTTTTAATAATTCTGCAAAAGAAAAATGGAGATTTTAGGACTTTAATGTTAAAGCAAAAAAAAATCAAACTATAAATAGTAACTGTTATTTATCTGTTTTTTCATGCACAAAAAATGAACACATTCAATATAAATAGATGCTACAACATTAGTAGAAACAATTTATATTGATCAAATGAAGAATAAACCAATAAGTAAAAATAATATTTTGACCCAATAAATTTTGTTTATCTTTTAACTTCTCCCAAATCTTCGATGTGATCTTCATCAATCACATTCCAAGTCTCCAGGATGAGATCAATGAGGTCATCAGTGACATCACCTTGAATAATGATCTCATCTTCCCCTGAAACCGAAGATCCACACGAGAACTTTTGTGAAAATAACTTCGAGGCTTTTTTAAGATTAAGATCAAACGTAGCAAGCCCAGTGACCCGTGTCACATATTTACGTTTCCCTCTCGGAATTCTTGCTATCCGGACAATATCAGGTTCTTTCTTCTGTTTTGATTTTACATTTCCTCGTCCACCACGTTTCTGTCGTTTTTTATCTCCTGTTAAATCCTCTAAACTTAACAGCGAGAACTCAACCCCTTCTTGTTCAAGGATATCTTTGTGTTTTTCCCGCCACGCTTGACATTTTTGCAATATAGCTTCAGGCATAAACTCACAATATTCTAGAGGTAGCGAACATTCTTGACAATAAATCATTTTTATTGGGTAGCTGACTTTCTCTTCTGAAACAGTTGCTACTTCTTCTGCTTCTGCCATTTTTAAGGATCTTTGAATACAAAAAAAAACAATACCTGTATACTAGAAGTCTATTAGGAATACAGCAATAAAAATTAGCGTTGTAATAACCAGAATACTTATTTATTTACAAGTTTTTTTTGTTAGTTAAAAGGATATTCATGTTTAAACTTTTACACCGTCCTTGGAACTGAAAGTTTCACATGTGCGAATATGATCAGCAAAAGATTATTTACATCATAATAAAAATAATTGACGTCACGCATTTTAGTTTTATCCTCAACAAAGTTACCTTTTTTTCTATTTTAAACTTAATTTTAAAAGATATATGTTGAACTTCAGTAATAATTTACGTATGCTTGGGTCAAATAGCCTGAAGCTCAACTGTTTCAGTATGAATAAATTAGGGCAAAATGAAGTATTTAGCCCAAATAAACTTGTTAAAAACCTGCTTTAATTTTGTTACTAGTGGATTATATTTCTCACTCTTATGTGAAATAAAAATACAATTATTCAATAGTTCTTACATAACATGTACAAGTTAATATAAGTATATTTTATAGCATCTTGACCCTGTAAATATATTACCTAAACATCAAAAAAACAAGAACTTATACTACGAAGCGCTTTTATTACAAATATACAGTAGTGCTTAATTAATAACAATTAGAACTTTTTAATTATATATTAATGAAATAATTTAAAAACCATTTTGTCAAGAAAAGAAGGTTTTATTTAAAGCTAACACATTTTTGTACATGATCTGATAAAACTGTTTTAGTCAAACTAAATTATTTCGACAGAGGATAATAAAATTAATTAAAATACAGAAAACTAAATATATACAGAATGAAAATTAAAGATAAACCCTAACTACAATGTCTAGGGTACATTAAATTTAAAAATGTTAAATATATTTAGATACAGTCATTTTAGATAAGATATAAGCAAAAAATCAAACACAGTTCATAAAAGTCAATTTAAAAATGTTGTTTAATGCAATTAAAATATTGCGATGGCAAAAATGACGAAATCACGCACAAAAAATCCCAAAACTAGAAAATTGTTGATTATTTGTTACAAATTTAGCAAATCAGTTACTTTCCTTTTGGAAAGAAGTAGACCTTTTTACTCAAATAGGGAATACTCTGGCACAACTGGACGGCAATCCCTTGGTTCTCAGTAACTCCCCTTTCTTGAGCTTTTTTAGCTGAAACTTCGCTATTCACCTTTAAATAAATTAAAATAGTTTAAATTTTAAAGAGTTTTGTAACCACCACTAAGACACAAAGACAACTAACTTAATAGTAACCATTACTCCAACTAGTTTAAGCTGCGGTGGTGCAGGAGAAGTATACTAAACAATTCACAAACTCTATATCGAAGCCTTACCATAGTGAGCATGCTGGCATAATCTTCATTGCTCGAATTAGCCGAAAAAACTTTTACAACGCAAGTAACAAACCAGGTTCCATCTTGTCTATCTCTGTAAGATTTTGCACCTAAAATATAATGTTTTTGATTTAATGTTGTCAAGCTGACAAAAAAATCAAACAACAACTCTAAGTTACCTGGAGCTGTAGAAAATGAGAAGTGCATGTCCTTGTAGTAGAGCGGGTTCTCTAACCCAGATTCTCTCTTCTCTACTTCCTCTTGGGTAAAACTTTCCATTTGTGTTGGTCTGACCTCTTGCCTCACATCTGATTGGGTTTGTGCAGTAGCTGGGGATGGAACCATTGGCCTCGCATCAGAATAAACTCCAGGCGTTTCAAAAGCTGAAATAACAAATATTTGTAACATTTTGGTAACCAAATAATAAAGAGTTATTTAAGTTAAAAAGTTTACTGATGATGCCGAGGGGTTTATCCATCTCACTCTCAGTATCAAAAGGAATAGCATCAGAGGAGACAGAAACAAGTGGTTTCTTATTAGGAGCAGTTTCTTGAGTGGGCCTGGAAGCTACAAATTAATTTCATAAATCAAACATTAAAAAAAAAATATTTTAAATTAAAAGAAATTTATAAATTAAATATTTACGTATCCTGCAGAACTGGAACATGAAAAGTTTCGGTTTGTCCTTAAGCAGAGCACAATTCTTCTCAGTGAAGTAATTGGAAACCTCATCCACACAAACCCTTTCTTTATCCACACCCAAGAAGTAATCCTTGCCATCCTCTGTAAACAAAAGTTAAAATAAAAAAATCAACTTGTCTCTCTCTTAATTTATGTCCCTTTTTTACCTTATATCTCTCTCAATTTATGTCCCTTTTTTACCCTACATCTATCTCAATTTATGTTCTTTTTTAGTAAAAATAATCAACTTACGTCTCTCTCCATGACTGCCAATAAAGACCATTGTCATCCCAATTCCCATGTTCTCCTTGGATCTTGTAAACTCATGCAAAAGCTGCTTTACTTCCTAGGAGTATTATCAAAATTCATTGAAATATTTTAGGTAACTTACTGTAATTAAACTCTACAAGATTAAGTGGATATACAACTACATTACAGTTCGGCTTTTTTATTAACATTATGACTAGTAGCAGCGTAAATTAAACCCAAAAGTTTAAGTCTTAGTGGCCCTAAACAAAAACATTCCTGACTGAAAAAGAAAACAATCTCAAACTAACCGCAGCTTTCTTGTTGTTTTGTACGTTGACTTTAAATCCAAGTTGAGTAAGAAGTTCCTTCATATTTTCACTATCCCGCTCACCTCCGTTTCTGTTCCCAACCCCACTTTCAAACTTGTAGTTGTTGATAATCAAAGCTCGGCTTTTACCCCAAGTATGTATCGGGTAAACCTGAATATTTGGTTCATGTTAGTATCATATATTTTGACTTAGTTTTAATAAAATGATTTGAGTTAAAATTTAATATTAAAATTACAATTCGTATGTATTCATGTATAATTAACATTGTGTTCTATTTCAATAAGGTATTCTTGCTTTTTTGGGGGGTTTACAAACAAAACAATAAATGTTTCCTGGTATTAAGCTTAAATAAATAAATGGACTTTTAAAAAGTGGAACCCTAATTACAGGAACCTTACTGAAGTAAATTTAAACCTATATCGTAGATAATAAAAACAAACATTTGGGTCTTTGAGACGATTTTTGAAGACATCTCTTGTCACTCCAGCAACATTAACTCCATCAATCCAGAACTCGCTGTTGTTTCTAAAGTTCATATCCCCAGTCAGAAACTCAATCCCTAAATAATTTAACTCACAACATTAATAAAGGAATCTTCACATAAAAGCAAAGTAAACTTGTCAACAACTTGTTAAAATAGAAGAATTACCTTTGAATGAAAACCTTGTTGAAGAGACGGCGTGTTTTCTGGCTTCGACTCCACTCCACACATTGTTTGCTGTAACATATTTTATTTAATAACAAGCATGTCTTGCAGGTAAGCTTAGAAAGTTTTGGGTTTGATCCCCACTGCTTTTTAGCTGGTGTTTTCTTGAGTAAGAGACAATAAATGCTATAAGACTTCATCAAGTCATAAAACATCAGATTTATTGATTGTTATAATCAATAAATATCATAAATTTGAAAAATAAACTCGAGAATGACAAATGTTCTCACAAGAAATAAATGAAACATATTTAAACCGAAAAGTGAAAACTCGTACTGTTATAAGTGATCGTTGCTCCCCTATTGTCAAAAGTCACTGGTGCATGACTCCCAACAACAGTGTTCTGGAAATTTCCGCCGACAAAATTAATTTCATTGTGGACTTGTTTGGGGCCAGATTCTGAAAAATTTAATGGTCTTAAAACTAAGTTGTTAGATGTATACCGTCTCTATATAAACATCTGAAATTAACAAATTTAGAATCTATCAACTTTGTCAAAGTAATATACTTGAGTTGTCGTTAGAGTTGTAATGTTGATTGGGGGGTGGACCTGTAGTTCGCGGGGGAACATAACTTCCTTGTTGGCCACCACCACCACTAAATTTAAACAAAGAGTTTTATGAATTGGTTATTAAGCAACAATTATTCACAAGATCATATTATAAAATGTTTATGTAAATCAAAAAAAATAGTTTTGTTACTTGCACCAATGTGTATTTATTGCATCATTTTCTATAGCCTATATTATTATTAATACCAAAAAAATATTATAGTTAAATCACAGAGAGTTATACAAATGCTTTAATGGTTATAATAAAGTTAACCTATTGTAATTTTTATGGACTCAAAAATAATGGTCTGACTAAATATCATGGCTAATTGTTTGCCTTGCAAAAAAACTAACAATAATGTGACTAAACTTTAAACAATATAATTAAAAATAAGACCATAAAAAAATGTATGACCTAGAATATTATATACTATAACGCTACTTAAAAAAATTAAATGTTTTATACAAAATCTTATTGTAAAATAATTTAAAAAAATAAACAAACATTGCAGTAGCATCACTATCTACAGTGCCTTGTTCCATTGGTTCTGGTTCCGTTTTTTTCCTTGAAGCCATCAGTATCTTGTAAGCCTGCTCATTACAATCCTCTGCCATTGCTATTTCAAGCGCACCCTAATCATTTCACAAAAAAATAATTACACAAAAGTGCCATGTCAAGAATATTATAATTTTAAGAATGGTTTGACTAAGTGTTTATCACTCTGACTTAAAGTTTAGGTTAAGCTTTTTTGGCTGCAAAAAGCTTATACAAAATTCAAAAGCTTTGTTACTTGTTTTAAAACAGGAAAAATGATGTTAAGTAAAGTCCGATCATTCGTCAAATCCTTCAGCTCATCTTTTTCATAAGAAACCAAACCTCGTGCATCTTCAATCTGGTCTAAATATTAATTTTAGTTATTGGTCAGTAAGATAAAAGTTTTTTTACCTTAAAAAGGATAAAATTGTTTTTAAATTAAAGATAAATCAAAGTATTAATTTTAACTTACTATCCCAAAGTTTTTTTGCTGTTCGTTCACCAACTTGAATCCTTTTCATAAAACTTATAAAGTTTTGTTCATCAGCCATTTTTTGTGTTTCAATTGCTAATTATACAAAGCAATATCTTGATGGATTTACTTAAAATCTTAACATAAAATCTAAAAATAATAAATAAGATTAAAATGTAAAAACTTAAACGAAACTACCAGACTACAAGTTTCATTTATAGGCAAAAAGCTTAAATTTGACAAAATATTACTTAACATTTATTACATATTAGAATTAGAAATCGACCTACAGATCTCTTTTATCACAAAGCTTACTTACATATTTATCAAAACTAATTTAAAGTAAAGCAAACCTGCCTAAGAAAAAAATTCCGCAAAAAAAATATTAAAAAATCTTTACCGTTAGGGAAATACCCTTTAGGTAAAAACTAAAATTTCCTTTTCGCTACAACGATTTGTACCACAGGGTTAGAAAAAAAACTGTTTGGTAAAATTTTTTTTTTTTTTTTCGTTACAACGATTTGTATCTCAGGGTTAGAAATACAATAATAAACAACATATAAAAAATTAAGCAATAAAATTAGGTCTAAACAATTCGTTTTTTTAATTTTTAATTATAGTTTACGTTAAAAACACACAATAACTGTTAAATTAAAAATAAAATACATTTCATCCTGCTTAGATTTCCGAATTAAGTAGGCAATTAGTAATACATATCTCATATGTCTTATTAAATATGCATTGTCCAATCAATCAGTCTTCTAGCCAGGTGCAGGTTCAATAAACAAATGCTTATTAACAATATATAAAACACATTTCATTTTAAATAACAGTCATAAAGTAAAGAAATAATTTAAAATTGTTTTAGAAACAAGGTTAAAAGGTATATTCAAGGAAATAAAAAGTATAACGTAAGTTTTTTACATCTAGAGAAAAAATTGAGTTAAATTTATTTAATAATTAATAAGAACCTTATTAGCAGAAAATGAATCCTGTTGTTAAGATTGCTTTGTTGGGAAAACCTAACGTCGGTAAAACTGCATTCATTTATCGTTTTAAACAACATCTTTTCCTTCAAAACAAGAATTATGGTTCTGAAAAAAACAACAACGAAAAGATAAAATCCCGCTGTCCTTCCACAACTTGTATGACTTATGTTAATTACAAGAAAGAAGCTTCATTTTATGACGAAATAGTTGACGTTGTTTTTAAAGATTTTGGCTTTATTCACAACTTCCCCAAAGATTCGGTTCAGGAGTGGGACATGGACGCGATTGGGGTGAGATCCGTGGATGCTTACATCCTCATGTATGACGTAACAGAGCCATCTTCTTTTGATTATATTTGTCGACTTCGGCAGGAGATTTTAAACGTTAGTATTTGTTGTAACAATGAGGTAGTGAAAAAAAAGAAATACTTCAAATTTTAACAACAAAATTATGTTTTCAGTCGTTTTCAAATCCCCCGTTAAGAACAAGAAATTCCCAAGTAAAACTAGGCCCCAAATTAAGCTCCACTTCGCAAAAGAAAAGAGTTAGCGACGATCGGGCAACCCGAAGTCGAAGCCAATCCTCGAATCGAAATAGTTCTCTTGGTAATTCGAACAAATATTTGTTGTTTTATGTAAAAAGGACCTAAAACCCTGACCAAGTTTTAAGTTTATACTTCATATTTCTCAAAAATTGTAATGGCAGGTTTTAACACAAAACAACTTTTTAGGTCTATGCTACTCCGATATGCCTCAAAGCATCGGAAACTCAGCTTTATCCTGCGCTATTTCGTTTACCTTGCCCCACAAACTAACTAGTGTAAAGTTAAAACGAAACCTACAACCCCCGATTCTCGTCATTGTTGGAAATAAAAAAGATTTGGCGCTCGACGGGACACAAGCGAACGTTCCACAACAATCTGATGATTGCCATGGTGATATGACGTCACTGGGGAGGCGTACGTCAGATAAAATTACGTCACATCTCGTAAAAAAGCGCTGGAAAGTGAATTTAATGGAATGTTCGGTTAAGTTTGATTGGAATGTTGACGCGGTTGTCATGGAAACGTTGTCAGCTGTAAGAATGAGATTATAATTTCGCGAGCCTACGTAAATAACATCGTCGGCAGTAAGGATCAAACCCTGGTACCGTTGTATCATAAAGACTCTTACTGTGTTGTTAATATTGCGCTAATACCATTTTAAATATTCGGTTTAATATTTGCTTACGATTTTAATTTAAATTAACAAAAACTAACTTCAATATTTGCACAGAAAAATTAAACAAATGCATAATTGTTAAGTAACCAATTAAACATAAATATATTAAGGTAGTTGAATCTATTTTGAGTTTTCTAACACAACAGCAATGCCTTGTCCACCGCCAATACAGGCTGAACCAACTGCATATTTCAAATTTTGATTTCTAAAAAAAATGTTTTTAATTTACAATAATATAAAGGCAGTGGTTACTTGCATTGTAAGTATAAAAACTCTAGATCTTTACCCCAACAACGTGCATATAACCCTGCTCATTTTATGTATATCCTAAACTGACAAATTTCAAGACAGGGCTTAGATAATTAACTTGATGTAAGTGGGTTATTAAATCTTTTAACTAACTTGAGTTGATGAGCTAAATGAGCGGTGATTCTGTTTCCGGATGCTCCCAGAGGATGTCCAAGAGCAATCGCTCCTCCGCATAAATTAGTTTTATTGATGTCTAATCCCAACTCCTTCTGTACGGCTAAGAACTGGGGTCCAAAAGCTTCATTTACCTGTGGTAAGAATAGTTTTTATGAGTGTTGTTACTTAGTAAACTGTAAGTAACTTTTAACTTTAAATATCAATGAGTGATAGTTAAGTATTTATAGAGTTTTAAAGTAATTAAAAACAAAGTTTGCATAACAAGTAGAATAAATAAAGTTACTTCACACAAATCCATATCATCCAATTTAAGATTTGCAGAATTAAGTGCATTTTTCACAGCTTGAACTGGTCCTAAATTTAAAAAAATATTTAAGATTAATCCCAAAATATTAAAATTCAAAAATAAACTTTTGTACCTATTCCCATTATGGTTGGTTCACAGCCGACTGAACTGTAAGAAACAAGACGAGCTAACGGGGTCAGATTATGTTTCTGGCACGCTTCTTCAGTTGCTATAATAACAGTTGAGGC
Source organism: Corella eumyota (assembly GCF_963082875.1). Classification (NCBI taxonomy): domain Eukaryota; kingdom Metazoa; phylum Chordata; class Ascidiacea; order Phlebobranchia; family Corellidae; genus Corella; species Corella eumyota. Next base: position 540,863 of record NC_137496.1, on the reverse strand, counting down.
CCCATCACAAACACCCTAAACAATAAATTAATGTTCAGTATTTTTAAAACATTATTCTCACTTTAGTTATGTCAGTAATTCAAGGACTAATCTAGAGTATAAGATCGTGATAACTTAAGTCTAACGGTCTTTATGTTGTAGCATCCTCGTGAAAGGTAAATTAACATTTTAGAATAAAAATGATCTTACACTAGCATTGCCTGCAGTGACCGCACCCCCTTTCTTAAACACGTTGGGTAGTTTTGCAAGTTGTTCAGAAGTAACCCCTGGTCTTGGGTGTTCATCAACTGTGAACTGAACGGGACCTTTTCGAGATTTGATTTCCACTGGAGTGATCTCAGAGTCAAATTTTCCAGATTTTTGAGCTAAAAATATTTTGAAAAAAGTTTTTTTTTATGTTTAATTATTCCTATGTGGTAAGATTGACTTCAGTGCTAAAACAATGTATTATTTGTTACACTGATGCAGTCCCAAGTTGTCTTAGGCAGTGTAGGATATTATAATTGTTCAATAATTAAACTGCTGATTAAGTTTTGGCTCAGCAGGAGTTCATGCCGTTTATACTCCCTTATATAAGGCACTACAACATGAAAGCAGTAAAGTTTAAACCCAGGCCTGTATGTAGTAAATTTAGGTGTTCTAAACACTTTCCCACGCTCTTGTTTTTTATGCAAACTAATTCTACCTTCCCCCCATCTATTTTGGGTAAGTACTGCATAGTTGTCCGTCTCTTCTCTGGTTATATTATATTTCTCCGCCAGATTTTCAGCTGTAACACCCATTGGAGTTTTGCAATAATTGTCAGTGAGTCCAGCCCATAAACTATCAACTAACTGCAAAAAAAAGGCCATTATTACAAAAAAGAGTTAAAGTTAATTAAACTATAACCTAATTCTGGACACCTTAGTTAAGTCAGTTAAATATTTTTGATTAAAAGAAAACAAAAACTAAAATTCACAAAAACTTACTTTTAAATCAGTTCCAAGTTTAGTTCCAAACCTAACATCCAACAAAAAGTACGGTGACTGGCTCATATTCTCAGCACCACCACACATTGAAACCGAGCCAATTCCCAACTCCAATTCCTGGGCACCAGAAACTATGGACTGAAAACCTGAGCCACAAAGTCGATTTACTGTCAGTGCAGGAACATGAACTGGTACTCCGGCTTTTAAAGCTGAATGCCTGGCAATGTAAGCGGCATCAACAGAACTCTGTGAAAAAATTCATAATCATGTTTAGTTTATAATTCAAAGCTCTTCAACCACCTATATTATATACCCTACCGAGTAAAAAGTTAGGATTGGAAAAATGAACAGTATTGGAAAAATGAACAGTAAAAACACATTTTGTCACCTTCTTACCACACCTCTTTACCAATTTACCTGCATAACATTCCCACAAAAAACTGAATCAATTATTTCGGGAAAAACATTCCCGGATTCTAGTGCGGCTTTGTTGGTAATTGTTTGAAGGTCATTTGCTGAGTGATTTTTTAATGCACCTCCATATGCACCAAATGCCGTTCTTTTAGCAGATACAATAAATATTCCTGAATTCAAAAACATAAATATCAAAATCTAAGAAAAAGCTCGATAAAATATAAGGCATATTTTTACAAAAACATCTACTAGCAGAACTGGTGTAAAAATTAACTTACCTTTTCTTAAGGCCATGTTTTAGATACTCAAACTTTTTAATAAAACTAAATAAAACAAAATCTAAAACATACAAAAAAGTTATAAATAGTTAAAAATTTTAAAATCTTTCAGCAATCTCCATCTTTATCAGTTAATACAACTTTTTTTAAATAAAATATTTAAAAACGTTAAAAAACGTTTTGTCATTATAGGACTTTGACCTCAGTTAGTCAGCAATAAATTATTTCCATAAAAGTTTATTGAAATGCTAATAAAGGTCATAAAACAATTTTAAATACAAAATTTTTTTTTTAGGCTTAATTATGTTTAATAATTTATATTAAAATTGCAACACAAACATAAATCACGCGTCCACGCGAACATTAAAAAAGTAGGTACGCGTGCACGCGCCGACCGCCATTTTGTTTGCACGCGTAAAATTTTGTTATAAACTGCTCTTATTTTTAAACAAAAAACAAATTTAATATTTAAGTTTTGTTGTTTAAAGTGTTAAATATTGTTGTTATTAAAAATAAAAAGAAAAAACTAACAAACACACGTAAAACAAAAAGTGCAATTTGATATCTATGTCAAAATATACTCAAGTTATTTTGTATGCTCGATGTATTTTTTTGTTAAAACACTGTGATCCGCTAAATAGTGTAAATAAATGACACAGCAAAATTTCTTTATCGATAACTTGTTTTTGCTGAGTAATGTATACATTATGGGTTAAATTTGGTTTTGTTGTTAAAGTTAAGGTTAGGTTGGGGTACGGCAGGCTAAATTAGAAGTTTAAGCAATATATATACTATTTAAAAAAGAACTTAACAGTTTATTGGATGTTAGGTTTAATTTTACGTATATTTACTTATCTATAAAACGCTAGCATGGTGTAGTGGTTAAAACACCTTAAGTACATGGGGTTACAGGTTTGGTCTCCACTGATCTACTTCTGTTGCTCTTGGGTAAGGCACTATAAACGCTATAAACTTTTGCTGAGCCGAAAAATTAATCAGCGGGTTAATTATCTGGCAAGTATAGTCAATAATATTTTAAACTGCAAAAGTCATCTTTAATCATCTGGAGACTGTGTGTCGGTTACTGATTTTATTCTAGTTTAAAGCCTAGAAGTTGATTTTTTCTCATTAAGAATAAATATAAAAAAGGTTATATTCACATGCAATATAACCTTTTTTTGTTAAAATTTAGACAACGTTTAAATAACTTTAAAAAATGTCGAAACTTCATTTTAATCCTGGCTTAGACTCGAATCAAAACCAACCAAACATTGAAACGAGTTTGAGCTGTGATCAACAAAAACTTTCTTTTTGTGGTTGTTATGGTGATATCGATCCAATATGGCGTAACAATGGCTTTTCACAATGTTTCTACTTTTCGGTTGCTAGCGGGTTGCTTCTACTAGTTTCAATTTTTGTTGTGTTTCAAATTAGAAAAATTAAATCGTAAGTTCAAGTTTTGTTTTGTAATACAAGCATTTAAATTATATTGATAAATTTTCACTTCAATTCTAATTACTTGTACAGCAATGGAGTTTTAGTTGAATCAAAATATCGACCAACCACCTGGAAGGGAATGCTTCAGTGGTTTTTTATCATTCTACTTCTTATTGAAGTTCCTGTTTATTTTGGAGTAACTTGGGGAAGTGTTTATCATTCCACATCAGGAATTTTAATTCTGTATTCTAGTTTAAGGTAATTATTAAATTGCCAAGTTTAGCAATTATAGCAAGTATACCAATTTAGCTAAAGCAATATACTGTAGGCCTCTACACTTTGTTTTTTTTGTTGTAAATTTATAAATAAAAAATTGTTGAAATTACTGTCGTCTAATTAGAACTGTTGTATATTTATACGTATGTAATTTATTAACTTTTTAGACTGATGTCACTGGTTCTTACTTGCTGGAATTTTATGCTCGAGCGAAAAATGATTTTGCTAACAGTTGGAATAAAAGGTCATAGCGCTGCTTTTATAACTTCTTTGACTTTGTATTTCTTGATTGATATTATTTCTGTTATATCTTGGAATAGTAAGGAATGGTGGTTTTTTGAAATATCTAAAACTAAGGTAAATTTATTTGATTAATTATCTACAAATTATAATTTTTTTAGATATGTTGTCATTAATTACTTTTCTAAGATTAGCAAGAAACATTTATTTATGACTAAAACCTATATAAAGAAATTTTATCACTTTAGTAAAGTTCACTTGTAGGTAATTATTATTTTAAATGAATTTTAAATCTACAAATTTTAGTTAAGTTTATTATGACGAAGTAACTTCCTTAATAACGTAATCCAATTTCTCAAAGTTTTAACTTTATTTAGTTTTAAGTGTAAAGGAAATCCTAATATATAACAGAAAAAGTAATTAATCAGGTTGATAATAATGATAACGCAAATTTTAAAATTCCTGGTGACTTGATTTTAAGTTTTATTTTATAAAAGTTCTACAACAGATTAGTGAATTTGAGAAATAAAAAAAAAACATAATAACTTAAAAGAACATTAGAAAAAAACAGATAATCTGGCAAAGTAGGTATATTAAGTTATAATAAACGAGTTAAAAATAACAGTTTTTACTTTTTTATTGAATGCTTGAATAAATTTTTATTTTTAGCAAACCAGCGAGTTATTTGGATTCTGGGTTGTGAGAATAACAAGCTCAACTTTCTCGTTAATTATTGCTCTTTGCTGTCACTCAGTGCCGAGACTTAATTACTGGCTTCATATTAACGAAGAAAACATGGGACATGATATAGAGACTGGGGTAAGTGTTGGTATTTATAGCTAAAATAGGCAGATTCTAGAATATAAGTTTAGTTACCAATGGTAGCACTAGCAATAAATAAAACAGTTTTAAAAACTGATAGATCAACTAAAACAAAATGTTTTTCTTATTTTAGGTTAAATTTGGAGGTAAATATGATGAGCCTACATCAAGTAATCCATCAACATGGGCAGGAGTTAAGCGAAAGGTAAAAAAGTTAAATAATATCCTTTGACAGTTGCTAGTTAATGTAGATTTAATTTGTAACACTATTTCTGTTTAGTTGGTATTGTTATGGCCTTATATGTGGCCACAAGGAAACTTTCTTCTTCAAGTTCGAGTTATTTTCTGTGTAGCAATCTTAGTTGTAGGCAGAGTGGTAAACCCTTATGTTCCTATTTTCTACAAAAATATCGGTAAGTTATTTTGATCAACAAATAAAGGCAAAGTTTCATTTCAATTGCTCTTAAGTAGTGGCTTATTAACACCTATTATATATTATAGTTAACTCCTTAACCACCGGAGCAAGCTGGCATATAATCTGGGGTCAAGTGTTAGCTTATGTTGCTCTACGTTGTTTGCAAGGTAGTGGTTTATCAGGAGGAATATTGAACGGGATTCGAAGTTTTCTATGGATCAGAGTCCAACAATACACAAGTCGCCTTGTACAGGTATTTATTCTAACTTATTGTTCTCATTTTTAATTTTTGCTTCTTTATTAGTTTACATTTTAAATAATTTTATAATTACATTTTAGATTCGACTTTTTGGCCACTTGCATGCGCTGTCACTTCGTTGGCATTTATCTCGTAAAACTGGTGAAGTGTTGCGATCAATCGACCGTGGAACGAACAGCATCAACAATTTACTTTCATATATTTGTTTCAACATTTTGCCGACAATTTGTGATGTCATAATTGCAATTGTTTATTTTGTGTCTGCATTTAATGCCTGGTTCGGATTAATTGTCTTCATTTGCGTGGTTTTATATTTAGGTAAGTTAAGATACTTCATTATAGTTTAAACTTTTAAGTTTAAATATTAGCCACTTTTATTTAAATATATATTGTTGCAGGATTAACAATTGGTATAACTGAATGGAGGACCAAGTTTCGAAGAGATATGAATTTGAAGGACAACAAAGCTAAACAAAGAGCTATTGACTCTTTACTCAATTTTGAAACAGTAAACAATTTAATTTTTAAAATGCATTGTAAAAGTTTATAACCTAGCAGTTCAATATGTAACCTACTAATTTTTGTAAAAATTTGAATCAATATTTCATCACAATGACCCAGTTTTGTCTGTTTATGACATCTCCAGGATATTACCCTTATTATACCGTTGGTTTAATTCGTTTTTTTAATTAAGGTGAAGTATTATAATGCAGAAAACCATGAAGTCAAACAATTTGATTATGCCATCAAAGACTACCAGGTATGAGGGTAACTTATTGGGCTACTCTGCTTAAGTTTTAAGCTAATGACATATAAAGTTTGGTTTTGTTTTATTAGTACTTCATATATTTTATACTTTTTAGACTTCAGAATACAAAACTAATGCATCTTTAGTTATTTTAAACCTGGCTCAAGTAGTTGTGATCAACTTTGGTCTTCTTGCTGGAAGTTTGCTGTGTGCTAGGTTTGTGTTGGATGGAAAATTTGAGGTAATTTAGTAATCATTATTTTTGTAGTAAATTCATGAAAAAATATAAAAGTAACTGTAAATACTTTGGTGTTTTATCTTAGTGCTGACATGTAAAGTTACACTTCTTTAATGTTTCAGTAATTTTGTATTTAATTTCTACTTTTTCATTTTTTGTTAATGTGAAAACAAATTGATCTTTTAAAGATTGGAGATTTTGTGTTGTTTGGTACGTACATGATGCAACTTTACACTCCACTGGGTTTCTTTGGAACTTATTACAGAATGATACAAACTAGTTTTATTGATATGGAGAATATGTTCGACTTATTTCATGAGGTCAGTGAAAGTCTTCTTGTACTACTGCTGTTTATTGTAAGAGTTTAAAAAAATGTTTTGTTGAAATTTTTAGACCCAAGAAATAAATGATTTGGATGAGGCGGTACAACTGTCAGTCACTGGAGGAGCTGTAGAGTTTGATAATGTTTGTTTCCATTATGCTCCTGAGAAGAAAATTTTGAAAAATATTTCGTTTAGAGTAGACCCTGGACAAACTTATGCATTGGTGAGATTTTGTCTGCTTAGTTTTGTTGTGATTTTAGAAAAAGACATGTCTTTAGTTTCTAAATTTGCACATTTGAAATAAGGTTTGTATTAAATAGTTAAATATTCTCTTTTTTAGGTTGGTCCTTCTGGGTCGGGAAAGAGCACAATAATTCGGTTATTATTTCGTTTCTACGACATCCAATCGGGAAGGATAAGTATTGATGATGTCGATATTAGCACAGTTACACAAGAATCACTGAGAGCAGCTATCGGCGTAGTTCCACAAGACACTGTGTTGTTCAACAATAACATCATGTAAGTACCAACGAGTTTAAATATATTAGTGTTCAGCTTCCTAAGTTGTACCTGTTTAAAATATCTTTATATGAAATAGGATTTTAAAAATGTTTTTCTACAAGTTAATCTATTACTAGCAAGACACAAGTTTGCTAAGAACACATTTTTTTTAGAAACAACATCCGATACGGTCGGATAGCAGCCAGTGACAGTGAAGTTGTTGAAGCTGCAAAATCATCCGATATTCATCATCGAATTATTAACATGCCCGACCAATATGAAACTATGGTCGGTGAAAGGGGTCTTAAACTAAGTGGAGGTGAAAAACAGAGGGTTGCCATCGCTCGTACTTTACTCAAGGCTCCTGAGATTGTTTTACTCGATGAGGTGAGTTGTTGACAAGTGTTGCCATTCATATAAAGTTATTGTAATTAAATGTGTACCTGTGGTCAAATGTTATAAAATTAATATAAATCTGTGCATATAAATACTCAATAAAAAAGGGTTAAACAAAGAAAAAAATTGTAAAGCTTTTCTTGTAAAGTAGTTTACTCTTTTTTATTTTAGGCTACATCAGCACTAGATACAAAAACAGAACGAAATATTCAGGCATCTCTGTCACGAGTTTTTGCTGGTCGAACCTCCATAGTTGTGGCCCATAGGTTGTCAACCATCATTAATGCTGATTGTATATTGGTGTTAAAAGATGGTGAAATAGTGGAAAGAGGAAGGTAAGATATTTGTTATGTGGTAATATGGGCACTGGATGATGTGTTTTTTGTTATAACTGGCCTTACAACTGGTAGTGGTGCCATAAAAAAAAGTTAACCTTCTAGTACCCCCTCTTTAGAAAATTGTTTTAAAAAAAATATTTTAACAAAATTTAATTTTTTTTTTAGCCATGACGATTTGGTTGCTATGGAAAATGGTGTATACTGTGATATGTGGCAACAGCAGTTAACTGAATTTACAGAAGAAGTTAAAGTGGAGGATATCAAAGAAGATTAAACATTTGATTTTACTTTTATCTTGTTCATGGATTTGCCCAACAGTTCAAGCGTGGAATCATTTTAAGCCAAGAACTTGTTTATAAACCTTTTTACTGATTCTGTTTGTGTGAATACCCAGTTTTACAAACTAACTAACGGTGACAATAAATTGGTTTTAAGTCTAACCAATTCAAAAGTGTTTTAAGATTAATCGGAATTTTTAATTTTTTGATATACAAAATATTTTAATTTTTGTGGTATGCACTTTTTTGTAAACTTTTGTATTTATTCTATGTGTCATGTTTTAACCTGTACTATATTAATATCTGCAATTATTTTATTTAATTAGGATATTATTGAAAATAAATATTTGTTTTTTGAACTAATTGTCAAGTAATTTCTTTTTACAAAGGTTTTACAGAGTTATTAAAATTTGTGTCAGGTTTTTAGAAGATTTTTTTGGATAACAGAATGCTATGACTTCTCAAATAAAAATAATAAAAATAGATTAAAATTTTGTAATGTTTTTGACAACACTGCAAAATTTATTTGACAACACTGCGAAACTATGACAACGTTTTGCGCGTTTATTTATTTAAATATTTATCCTCGATGTGGGAAGAGGAATTTAACAGCCTAAATATGGGATAAAATATGTTATTTTGACCCAGTTTTAGAGTAGTTTGGGCGGTTTTAGGTTTTGTTAATTTTATTAAAAAATAGGTGACCTGTCAATTGTTTTTTAAACTAAAAGAATCGCATTTTAAAGTTTGAATTTAACATACAGACATATAACTTTTTAATTGTATAGACAACCTGACAACGTAGTTTAAATATCTGAATGTTAAGTTACTGTTTAATAATAACATGGATGTACAAAACGTGAATCGATTTGGTCCAAGTGAAAATCACTTTGAAGAGGATTCATCTGAAGAAGAAGATTATGGTAAGATTTTGTTGTAATCTGACAATAAAACTGTTGTAATCTGACAATAAAAGAAAAGCAACCAATATTTACCCAAACTGTATTGCTTTAGATAACCAATATGATGATTTCAACGATTTGTTTAGCAATGAAACAGAATCAACTGCAGATGATGTTGAATCTTCCCAAATTGGTATGTTTTTTATTTTTTTAAAAGTCGTCTGCATATTTATATTGATTTAAATTACATGGTTACAAACCAAAGTTAATATTAACTACATAAAAGAATTATTGTTAATTTATAAATTTGTTTACTTTTTGCCTTTGTACTATTTTTTTAAATGCTCCTTAACTTTACAAGAATTAAAATCATATACTGAAGAATAATTGTAATTCTTTTAAGGATTGTATTTGGAAACTGATCCGGGTTTACAAAAAGAAGTTGCTCAACTTATAATGCTACGACGACATCTTGATATTCTTCAGGAAAAGTTATCAGAGAGAGAATTTGCTGTTGTTAGAGCAAGGTAGAAATATTTAATATTTATTGATATGGGATTAAGTCTTACTTCTATTCTGGGTTTTTACACTTGTATAACACAATAAAACTGGCAGTGTGGTGTAGTGGTAAGAACATTAGTTACACCACCATAAGGATGTCGGTTCAATCCCCACTGCTGTAGCGCTCCTGCTGAGTCAGCACTTAATCAGCATCTTAATTGCCTTGCAATTATAATCTATAATATCCCAAACTGTTAAAGGCAACTTCAGACTGGGTCAGGTTAACTGATGTTTTTCTAGATTTAGGTCGCGTATTCGACCTTCCCACATTAAGGATAAAGATATTAACAAAAAAATTTAATAAAGTATAAACCTGTTTAGGGAAGAATTAAATGCATGCAGAACAAGATTGAAAGCTTTAAAGTTAGAGTTGGAAGATGTTGCTCAAGAAATTCTTGAATCAGAGGTTAATCATTTTGTTAATATGTCAAGCAAAGTTGTATTCTGTTAGAGGATTTCGTTGGGGCAATGTTTTTTAACTTTAAAATCTTGTTATTGATTTGTAAAATTGATTAGGTTTGCTTATGTTTTGTGTTTACATTTTTTTTTTTAGAAAAATGGAAATAAGGCGGCTTATTTTCGATTGGTTTCACAAAAACAGAAACTAGAAAATGAGATAAAAGCTGATAAAGAATTGGAGATAGATATCAATAAAACTTTGCAAGAAACAGAGTAAATATACCTGCTTGGTGTTTCTTTTTTTATTGTTTTTTCTACAACTTATAAAAAGTGTTTTTATTTTTTTAGGTTATGTCTTTCTAAAGTCATTATAGAACAACGACATTTTACAAATTTAGCCGAGCAAGTTACTGAAAAAGAAGCAAGGGTGACTCAGCATAAATATAAGATGGCAAAATATCGACTTGGCAAAGAGCAAGAAGCTGCCGATAAACAAAAACGACAATTTAAAAATGCTAAAAAGTAAATGATGATAACTTAACTAAAATGTTGTTTAATATTTTTCCCTTACACAAAATTGTATTCCTTTTTACCTTGCTAGTCAAGTTAAAGTTTTTAAAATATTTTTTTTGTAGAAACTTGGAAGAGTTGATCGAAACTCGAAAGCAGAGAGGTGAATTTGCCAAAAAAGCTGCGATCACAAATCAGTTACCAGCCCAAGTGTTTTTAAAAGTGAGTTTAAGTTTATTTGTGAATTAAAACTTAAATTGTGTTTAATGCTAATTTTTGACAGTATTTAACGTTTTTTTCATTCTTTTAAGGAAAGCTTAGCAAAAGTGAGAAAACATGAAAAAAAATTGGAGGAAAAACAGAAAGTAGCAACCCAGCAGAAAGTTGAAACAATTATAAGTTTGAAGAAGAATATAAGTTCAAATCGGGAAAATTTAAAAGCTTTACAGGTATTACTATATTATGAGTTCAACTGTTGATTTTTTCTGTAAAAGTTTCGTTTGTGCAAAGTCGATTATATCTATTTTTCCTTGCATTAGGCAAGAGATTCTGCTTATGCTTTAGAGAAAAAGGCAATGGAAGAGAATGAAAGGAAAAAGGTTTTTGAGCAGGGTGGAAACCCTGAACAAGTTTTACTTCGAAAGAAAAAGTTTTTGGAATTTGAAAAAGAAAAGCAGTGAGTGTTAAAACCTAAATCTAAATTTTTTATAACTTTTATGAGTATTGCACCTAAGTAACTTTTAATTATATTTAAAGGAATTTTGCTGCAACACAAGAATCAAATAAAGCCCAAATTTTGTCCAAAATTTTAAATGAAGAACAGAATTTAACTCGACGTAAAAAACAACAGGTTTGACTTGTTATCTTGCATATTTTATACAAGAGCAAATCTACTTTAATATTACTGCCCATAGTAACATAACTTTTAATTTTTTAGCCTCATTTGTTCAAAAGTCGCCAAAGTGAGACATTCAAAGAAACGAAAGCAATTCAAAAACCCTCGATTCACTCCAAAATCTACCTGACTGAAGATGATATCCCGGTGTTTCTTGAGCAAGAGAAATATCTTCCGCAGTCTTCAAAATCTGTAAGAGTTTTTAAGACTAACTTTACAGCAAAATTTTTATCTACTTTATTATCACAACCCAGTCTCAATATTTAATAAATGTACAAACTATTTTGTTTAAATTTAAGAAACTGGTTTAACTTTGAATATAAATTTTAGGATAAACGTCGAGATATTTTGTCAGCATCCACGTGCACCCAAAATGAGGACAACAAATCAATTATTTTGAATCACAAGCAAACTTCAAATAACGAGGATGAATCTCTCTCTCACCCTGAATTTGAAGGATTATGGGAACAAAAAGATAAAGTTTATAATGTGAATATTCTGTTTTGGTGTTTGCTTGTAGTAAAAGTTTTTAATTAAATTTCTTTACATTTATTTAGATATCTTAATAATTATAGTTGACTAACAGTTTTAATTATAGTTTGACTAACAGTATAGGTTAAAATAAGTTAAACTAGAATGATATAACTTTGTCTTGTTTGTAATGTTGTTACAGATAGCCAAAGATGAAGTTCAGTTAAAACCTCTGGGTGGAACTAAAATGGAGCAAACTATTTTACAAAACACTTTAAAGAAGCACAGGGAAGGAATTATTGTTAAACAAGTTGCTGCTGGTCGGGAATTTAAAGGTCAACCTTTCTACAGCAAACCAGATGTCATTCATTTTAAGGTAAGTGTTTTGTACATAATCATTAATCAACTTGGTTATTAATATAATATATAATCAGAAATATTTTTTTATAATATCTTAAACTTGTACAACTTGAAACTGGGTTGGGTGATATCATGAGGTCAATAATATCCTAAACTTGTACAACTTAAGAAAGGGTAAAGATAATATTATCATAGGGTCAATAATATTTTAAACTTGCTTAACTTGGGACTGGGTTTTTTTCTAAATTTTGGGACTGGGTTTTTTCTAAATTAATTTTTAATTAACTTGTAGAACTTAGAAGTTGGAAAATCGTACAAGAAAAAGATTGTGATCACAAATGTTTCATACAGCATTAATTTCCTCAAGTTGACTGGAATGTCAGAACACCTAAAAGACTTCATTAAAATCGAGTAAGTTAATCAGGTCTAAACCCCTGATTTTACAGCCTAGTCATACTTTAACTCATTCTGCCAAACTTAGACTTTTTTCAGTTGTTGTTTTGCATAAATGTGAAAGCTTTAATGAGATTAAATTTGTTTAAAATCATTTATTTAGCTTCCACCCTCCTGGACAAATGTCTGCTGGTATGTCTTGTGAGATGACTGTCACCTTTAAACCAATGGTAAAGTATTTTTAATTTTTTTTGTATATACCTTTATCCTCGATGTGGGAAAGTTGAATGCGCGACTTAGCCATAGAGTAACAACTGTTACTCCGACCCAGTCTCGAGTTGTCTTTAGCAGTTGGGATATTATAGATTATAATTGCACGGTAATTATGCTGCTAATAAAGTGCTGGCTCAGCAGGAGTTTATACCGATTATAGCGCCTTACTCAAGGGCGCTACAGCATGAGAGCAGTGGGGATTAAACCCACAACCAAATGGTGGTGTAGCAAGTGTTCTTACCACTACACCATGCTGCCGGTAATTACAATGTAGACCTTTTAACCCCATGTAACAATTCATTTTTTCCAGATCAATAAGGATTTAAGTGGCAAGGTTTTTTTCACAGCACAAACCGGTCCATTTTCTATTCTCTTAAACTGCACAACCAAGAAATGCGATGTAAGTATTTTAAGTTTTGAAATAAACAAGTTTTTTTTATAATAATAATTGTTTAATGTTTAGTTGTCATTGGATGTGACTTCAATTGACTTTGGTGTGCAAGTAATTGGGGAAACAATAAGAAAAAGTGTTACCCTGATAAACAAGGGGGCACTTGGTACCAGGTACAATTACTTAAAATGTGTTTTATTATGTTTTTATTTGTTTAATTCTCATAAAAATATAATCGACAGCCTGGTGTTGTTGTTAAAACAGTTGGCATCACCACATGAGGTCAGGTCCCATGTTTATTTTTAACTGCTTTTGTGTTGTAGTGCTCAAAGAATCTCATAAGTTTTGTTTATCCAAATTAAGTTTTACTTTAATTGTTTTTTAAATCAGATTTGAATTTCAAAAAGTTCCCGAGCGAGAAGCGACTCTGTTTACGTTGGAAACATCATTGGGAAGATTAGTAAGTGGTGGAAAATGACTAGGTTATATTTAAGAAGGTTGAACTGTGCAGTGTTAATATTGGTAATCTTTTATTACTCTAATTTGGTAGTTTTGTTTGTAATATTATTTAAATATTATTCTTCTTAAACAGACAACTGCAGAAACAGTTGAAAGTGCAAACATTGCTTCCGAATTACCTAAAACTGGAGCGACAATATTTCCTGAATCTAAGCCAAGTGCTCCGGCTACAGGAACAGGTAAATTTGGTTACAGAACATAAAACTTAGCGTAGTGGGTCTGACTGTTATAAAATAAGTACAAGAAACTTCAATTTATAATTTAAATATTTTTAGAGTTTCCAAAGACAGCGGACACTGAAATTAGAGAAGGACACGCAACAGAGAGTGAAAAATGTAAATATATTTAAGCTCCCATAAGTCTCACTGGTAGTGCAAGTTTTGGGTTTACTTGTTTAATGAGAGAACAAATGAATGTTCATGCTAAGTTAATTAATTCTGCTGGTACTTTTAAACTGTTGTCACATTTTACAGATTATGACCAGCCTGGAGATGAAATAACTTTTGAAACGCCAGCGACAGAATATCCAGCGATACCAGATGAGATTAAAGTCGGGGAAGTAAGTTGTGTGTTACTAATTTATCGTTGAAGTGAATGGACAAAGATTAAGTTTTTTTTTGTATATATGTATATCCTTGAGGAAAAAGTCGAATGCGCGACTTAAACATAGAGTAACATCAGTTACTCCGACCCAGTCTCGAGTTGCCTGTGGCAGTTTGGGATATTATAGATTATAATTGCCGGATAATTATGCTGCTGATTAAGTGCTGACTCAGCAGAAGTTCATACCGTTTATAGCGCCTTACTCATGGGCGCTACAGCTTGAGATCAGTGGGGATTGAACCCACAACCTCATTGGTGGTATAGCAATTGTTCTTACCACTACAACACGCTGCCGGTCAAGTTAAAAACATAGTCTTGCTATTTGTAAGATCCATGCTGGTTTAATATATTGTTACAATGGTAAATTGCTGGGTAATTAAACTGCTTTTATCTGTGTAGATATGCAGTGGTGAAATAGAACCTTTTTCATCAATTAAATTGGACATTGTGTTTTCTCCAAGCATTCCCGGCGACATTCAGACTAATTTTAAAGTCACATTTACTGACCAGGAATCAGAAACTGTAAGTTAATTCAGTCTTATAATATTAAGACAACTGTCTTATTATGTAGTTAAGTACTGTAGGCACTCCATCCATAGGGGAAGTTTATAGAAAAAGTGAATTTTAGCTCAGACCTTAAACACTGCATCATTTTTCAGCTTGAAATTTCCACCAAAGCTATTGCTATCGACGTTCCAGTTTGGTTGGAAAGACAAAACATCGATTTAAGAATCACAATGTTTGATCGTTTATATCAGGACCAGATTCTAATACACAACAGGTAAAGTTTTAGCTGACTGAGTTCTGTTGGGTAGTGCATTACTCTTTTTATACCAGAATCACATTGGAATTTATCATTCAGGGCAAGTACAGCTTTAAGGTTAAACTTTGAAGTACCCAAAGAGCTAAGAAATCACATGGAACTGTTGCCCAAAACTGGGTACATTCAAGCCAAGTCAACATTTACTGCTCAGCTCAAGTTCTTGCCAAGGTAGAATCATAACTTGCTGTAAACTGTAAATTTAAGGCTTAAGATTCTTAGTCTGATTCCCACTGCTTGTGTGTTTAAGGCTCTAGATTTCATCTTTTTGTAAACTAAAACTTAGGACTTCAGATTCTTAGTTTGATTCTAGCTGGATTGTCTTTCTACTATCTCAACAATAGGTTAAATTGTTGATATTTTAGACATAACTTGCAAGAAGAAGCTGGCGGTTTATTTGACCCAGAAACTGGGGTTCTAGAATGTCCATTGGTTGTTCGAGTTGCTGACCAGACACGACCTGTTCCATTTGTTGTGAATGCCATTGTGACATCATCAGACATGCAATTTGATCAAACGAGCATCGATTTTGGCCACTGTGGAATTTATGAGAGTGTCACACAAACTGTAAAGCTGACAAATCATTCAATTTTGCCGCAACTATTTGGATTTGTAAACATACCTGATGTGAGTAAATTTCTTTTACATTGTAAGGTGATCTCATGCTGTAGCACTCTTAAGTAAGGTTTTATAAGGGGTGTGAACCCTTGCTTGGCCAACACTTAATTAGCAGCTTGATTATCAGGCAATTATAATCAAATTATATTCAAAATATCCCAAATAGTCTATGGAAACTAGAACTGGGTTGGGGTAACTGATGTTACTTTATGTTTATATCATTTTTCTCAGTTCAGGTTATTTTATAATTTAATCTATTTAGTTTGTGGACGTTCAACCTAATGATGGATTTGGCACAATTCTACCACTAGAGAAACTAGAGCTTGACATAATTGTTCAAGCAAAACGAGCGAAGGAATATGATTTTACTCTCACTTGCAGATCGGGGATAAATCGTGATTTTTTCATCAGATGCAAAGCTGTTGGAGTTCACCCACCTTTAGAATTAAGCCATCAGGTTGGATTTGTGATTATAGGCTAACTATTATAAATTACCCGGCAGCGTGGTGTTGTGGTAAAAACACTTGCTTCATCACACATAAGGTCGTGGGTTTAATCTCCACAGCTCTCATGCTGTATTGGCCTTGAGTAAGGTGCTATAAATGGTATGAACTCCTCCTGAGCCAACACTGCATAATTATCGGCCAATTATAATCTATAATATCCCAATCTGCCACAGGCAACTCGAGACTGGGTCATGGGAACTGATGTTACTCTATGTTTAAGTTGTGCATTCGACTTTTCCACATCAAGGATTAAAATATATCCAAAAATAATCATAAGACAGCCCAAAGGGTAACTTTTATTTTATTACTATCACTATTGAGTAAGTTAGAGTAAGTTACTAATAATTTAAAATATAAAGGTTGTTCACTTTGCTGCTGTTTCATTGGATGATGTTTCAGTGACCAACATTCATGTGATCAATCCTCATACAAGTGCTAACGAGTTCACTCATCCTGTGCCCAGAATTGGTTTGTCTTGTTATCTGTAGTGTAATGGCTTTAATATTAAGTTAACCCAGCTTTAAGCTGTGTTTTTTAAATTATTGTTTCTATTAGTAATCCTATTTTGTCTAACATTGCACAAGTTCAAACTATTTGTAATGTAATGATATTTTTTTTTGTATATATATTTATCCTTGATGTAGGAAGGTGGAATGCGCGACCTAAACATAGAGTAACATCAGTTCCCCTGACCCAGCCTCGAGTTGCCTGTGGCAGTTTGGGATATTATAGATTATAATTGCCCAATAATTATGCTGCTGACTAAGTGCTGGCGCAGCAGGAGTTCGTACCGTTTATAGCGCCTTACTCAAGTGCGCTTCAGCATGAGATCATTGGGGATTGAACCCACGACCTCATGGTGTTGTAGCCAGTGTTCTTACCACTACACCACGCTGACGATATGTACTTTACTTAGTCTTAAAAACTTGTGGTACTTAAAGTTTTTCTAACTCTGTGTTTTTTTGTAATAGGAAAGGGAGAAATTGTTCCTGTGGGTCCCACTTCGTTTGAGTTTGTGGTCCCCAAAAATGCTCCCATATCAATAACTCCATCAGTTGGGACCATACAACCTGGAAAGGTAAAAGAAATCATGTTGCGTTAATATAGAAAGTAGTGGTTGGTTGTTAGTAATATTTGTTATATTTATGTTTAGAAATGTCACATTACGCTGGAGTTCTCGCCGAAGTTAAAGGAATCTGACATTAGGATAGAAGCAGTAAGTGTTTTTAAAAAAGAGAGAGAAGAAAAAGTGAAAGAAGAAGAGAAATTAAAGAAAAAGGAGGAAGAGGAGCTTGCAAATAAACAGCTGGAAGAGGAGAAGGTACTTGTTGGTTTTTGTTATATATTGAAACCTGAAAAATTAAAAAAGCAAATGTTCAATTTTTAATTTTAACTGGATTAAAATTCTGCTTAGTTTTGATTGTACTTCATGTAAGATTTAGATACAAAGGATCAAATATCTAACATAATAAATTTGACACAGACAAAAGGTAAGAAGACCCCAAAAACCCCAGCTAAACCCAAAACTACAGAGACAGTCAGTAGAAGTACTAAAAGTTCTGCAAAAACAAATGATAAATCAATTTTGGACGAGCCGTTACCAACACCCGATATGATTGATCAAAAGTAAGTTTTAAATGTTCAAGTCAGTAGAAACCTGATGTTAAAAGTAACATTTTTAAAACTATAAATTTATTTTTAGTTCAACTGCTTTTAAAGCAGCAAAGTCATCTTTAATGCGAAATTTCTCTGGAAATTTTGAAACTTTTGTTATTCCTTGTTTTGTTGCGGTTGGAAATTGTTCGAATAATACTGAACCAGAAAGTTTAAATTACAGGTTCTTAATTTATTATTTAATTGTAGAAAAGCTTACCTATAATAACTTTTACACATTTGGTTTTGCATTGTTTCGGTATTAAACCCTGAACCCCTCTTACTATTAGTTTTACTTTTAATTATATTTATAGTAAGATGAACACTTTGTATCTCCAAGTTCATTGTCCAACTATTAAACCTCCTGTTGTGATAATATCCAACCACGGACATAATTTAACTGACTTTGGTCAAGTATCTATTGGACAAAATGCTATAAGACCAATCAGTATCCAAAATATTTCTGAAAATCCAGTTGAGGTAAATACATTTCCCTTTCTATAGTACACATTGTAACCTTTCATGTGATAGTTAAGATCAAAGATCGTATGCCCTCTGCTATTATACTGTAGCAGTAGCCCTTTAGGCTACTCTCTCACAAGAATGTAACATTAAAAATAAAGCTAAAACATTATTTTTTTTCTAGTTAACTGTGTCAGTATTAGACACAAGTGGTCCCTTCCAATTGCTGAATGCACTACGAACATTGAAGCCAGAAGAAACCCACACCATGCTTGTTTCATTCACTCCCAATGCTGGGACAGTTGTAAGTTTTGTTGAAAATATGAGATCTTCGCTTACCTAAATTTCAGGGTAATACTTTTCAAATTTATTGTTAAATTTATACTTATCCTAAATGTGGGAAGGTCAACTTCACAACTAAAACATAGTGTAACAATTGTAATCTCGATTCAGTTTCAAGTTGCATTTGGCAGTATGAGATATTATAGATTACATTTGCCCAATAATTATAAGCTGTTAATTAAGTGCGGGCTCAGCAGGAGTTTAAACCATTTATAGCACTTTACTTAAGTGCGCTACAGCATAAGAGCAGTGGGGATCAAACTCACTACCTTCTGTAGTGTAGATAGTGTTCTAACTACTACACCATGCTGCTGGTTATGTTGCATGTTAGATTGAGATCAGTTATTAATCTAATTCAATTTGCTTTTTAGTTTTACGAAGCTCTCAAAATGATCAGCCCGACATCAACACTTGAAGTTTGTCTAACAGGCAAAGGGGTCACTCCTGTCATTAAGTTAACTCCTGATAGTAAAGTTATTAACATGGGAAATGTGATGAAGGATAACGTTGCTGAATCACAATTTCAGGTAAAACTAGTTTAATAATCTGCTAAAAATCAGAAATATCTAATTTTTTTGTTTAAAAAATTAACTACCATAAAACTTATTACAGCTTGAAAACCAGTCATCGTTAGCTGTGAAATACAGCATTAGAATGGATAGTAGTTCCTTATTAAAACATAGTTACATGCAGCAACTACCAACATTTTTAAGCTCTACAGAAACTAACAGAAAAACTTTATTAGGTTTGTTATTTTAAGTGTGTTAAAAAGCCGGGGCTTTATGTGCATGATTTTGGAGAAGAAAAAAGAGGTCATTAACTGGATGCTACAACGTAGCAGCAGTGGGAATCAAACCTTAAATCTTAGCCTTACTTGTGCAGAGACTCTACTAAAAAGTTGCACCTTAGTATAACATTTATTAAACAATGATATTTTCCTCATTAAACTGAAGTTGGATGTTTGCCAGGACCCCAAAACGACCAGGGTAACAGTGTGTTTGATTGTACACCATGTGAGGGTGAGATTAACACAGGAGAAACACACAACATCACCGTCACATTTAAACCTGATAGACCGGGTGAACATTTCTCTGATGGAATTGGAGTTGTGCTGTTTAACACTGTAAGTGAATTCTGTCTTAACTTTGCAGTATAAATATTAGGTTACTTCTAGAAATTTTATACCGGTTGCCTTAGTGGAATTGTTTTCTTAGATTGTGTTTGGATTGTGTTCTGAAGCTTATTAATATGTATTTTGTATCAGGAGAAAACTCATATCATAAATGTGACTGGAAAGTGCCATGAACATATGATGTACGTTGAAGGAAGTGATCCTTTGGACTCTAATGTAGAATCTCTTGCTACAATCAGTAATGCAAAAGATAACGGTCAGTCTTAAAGAAAGATTTGGTTTCACAAAGTTATTTTCACTGCCTTATCTCTAAGCCACACAATTGATTTTAATTTTTTAGAACAAATATTACCAATGGAAAACATAGCGTTGACTTTTACAAGTCATGTGACTAACGAGGGATTTAGTTCTGTGGAAAGAATATTAAACATTGGTTGTTTAAGAAGTTTAATAAATGCAACAAAAAAGGTAAAATAGACAAACCGTTTTAACTACTTTTTTATAATTTAATATTCATTTTGTCATTTTTTTTTAGGGAAAATTTTTTTTTGTATATATCTTTATCCTCGATCTGGGAAGTCGAATGCGCAACTTAAACATAGAGTAACATCAGTTACTCCGACCCAGTCTCAAGTTGCCTGTGGCCTGTGGCAGTTTGGGATATTATAGATTATAATTGCCCGATAATTATGATGCCGATTTAGTGCTGGCTTAGCAGGAGTTCATACCGTTTATAGCGCCTTACTCAAGGGCGCTACAGCTTGAGATCAGTGAGGATTAAACCCACGACCTCATGTGTGGTGTAGCAAGTGTTCTTACCACTACTTTTTTTTAAAACACCAAGGTTGAATTGTAATAGGATATGTGTTAACTTTCTTAGAATGGTGAATGGATTGTTGACAACATTCAAACAGCAACCACACTGGGCTTCCAGGTTGATCAACTTAAAGGAAATGTTGATTTGGATTCAAGTAAACCTTTAACTTTCACCTGGACACCACCTGGAAATCACGATGTAAGGAATATTGTAATTATTTTAGGGGAAAGGTGCTGGGTTCGATTCTCTATGTTTTAATGTCTACAACTTTAGCAAGTAATAACGGACACCTTCTTTAGGGTTTACATATCATGAAAGGTTTTTTCAAAGATCAAATTGTTATGCTTGATTACATTTTCCAATTTAACTAGTTCTGGGGGGTGTAAAATGATCAAAATATTGTATTTTATGATCTTAATGCTTACTAACAATGGTCCAGTTTGATATATTAGCAGTGGGAATCGAACTCAAGGTGTTTAGGAGAAAGTTTAAAGAATTTGTAACTGTGCTCTGTTCTTGAAACTTTTAATTAACATATTTTTGAATATTAATAACAACTTTGTAAAAATAATGTTTTTAGCCAAGTGTTCCTGTGATGACGTCACTACTTCTGACATTGAAAGCCGACGTCATAATGTCTTACAACGTCATTTTATCTGGCTTAATTACCTTTAATTAATTTGTTTTTATCAAAATATATTTTTATAGAAATTTTATTGTTTTATTTTAATAAAAAAATCACTTTTTATAAAGTTTTGACGTTTTTTATTAATTTGGGGATAAAGTGCGTACGGATAAAAAATTTTGTGGATATTTTATAAAATTACGGATAAAAGTTTCCGTTGACCGTAAAACAGTCCGCCTATTACGGACAAAATTTGTTTACATTTTCTTGTGACGCGTTTCTAGTCCAGCAAAATGAATTAAAGGTGTATAAGCTAAGAATTAATTTCTAATCAGCTAATTAGGTTTATTAGCATGGAGGAGCTAGTCCATGACTTAACTTTTGCCCTAGAAGAATCCGAGCTTAGAATAGAAATCGATGAAGACGAAAATAACAGCAACGAAAACTCGGTTTACCGAAAACGTCGAGTTCGTAAAAGACGACCGATTTTATCACATCTTGCTGCGAATTCTAAGGTCGTTAAACTCGCAACCGAATCCAGCAGCTCGGTACCCGAGTCAAGCTCTAAACACGAACAAAATAGCTTAACTGGTTCTGACACAGAAAACGGTTTTGTGCTTCCGATAATTCGTAAACATCGACGCAAAAAATCGAAACGTATGGAGATCGAACCTTGTCATATAAAAAGCAATCGTAGTGGGGTAGATGTTGAGATGAAACCAGAAAAAAATTTCAAGGAGAAAATGCTGAACCAGCAAAAAGTAGAAAGTGAAATTAGTGCAAGTGAAGATTCTAATGAAGAATTAAATGGAGGAGAGGTAAGGGGTTAACAATTAAAGCTTTTGTTATTATAGCCTTAAAGTTTTAGGTTTACTTTTCATACATTATTTTTGTTTTTTTAAAACCCTTCTAATCAATTGGTTCATTTAGGAAGGTGACGATGAAATGACGGATTTTTATGTGGAATCAGACAGGGAATCCGTTTGTGGAATTCCATCTGTGATCCCATGGTGGGAAGATGATGAACTTAAAACAATCATCTCTAAAACTCTCCCCAATCTTTCCGAGTCAGCACAGAGAGGTAGAAATAATTTTTTGTCAGCATTTTGTCTTTTTTATTTATAATTTGTTTTTTAAATATAGATTTTTTTGTTAAGGTTTTCATGCAAAAGTTAATAGATTGCCTGGTATGGCTGCACGTTCTATAAGAAGGGGAAGAAGAAAATTAAAGCACAGGGTAAATTTATTATTTATTGAGATTTAATGAAGATTTAATGTTACTTATATACTGGCAATTAAACTGTACTGTCAATGCTTAGTTTTAATATTTGAAGACACTATATAAGCAGCAGAAATAAAGCTTATACTTTTAGTTATAAATAAATGAATATAGCTATGTTATAATTACAATATTTTGTAACATAATTTTTTAAATATAACTTTTTAGAAAACAAGCGAAAGAAACATCTGTCCTAATGAACTCTCACGACCTGAGTAAGTATTAATTGTTATTTAAATAACAGACCATACCACTTAAACTATTCACAGATATAGGAACAAATATGTGCAGTTAGTAAATTATATTTTTTGATTTAGAATTAAAAACTACAAAAGAAGAAAGGTGAATGACATGGATTATTTTGATGGTAAATTAAATTTTTAAAATTCAATATGTTTTGCCACATAAGATAGTTGTTTAAGTTGTGTCTTTTAAAAATAATGGCAGATTGGTATTGGGGAATAGCCCTACAACATAGCACATTAAAGAGCAAAATTTTAATAAACATGTTCTTATAGGCGATGTTTCTTTAAGCCTTCCTATACCGAACACCAACAAAGGACATCAGATGTTAATAAACATGGGATGGACTCCAGGTAATGGCTTGGGGGTTTTACATAATGGAATTCAATATCCAATCAATGCAAGCAGAAGACCAAAAAGAAGTGGACTTGGCCTGTAGACCAAAACTTTTTATTCCTTTTAGTTAAAAAAAAGGAAAAAAAGAAATTTTGTTTTAAACTAACAAACAATTTATTTTTAGTGCTTTTATCTGGTATTTTTTATGACTTTTAAGGTGTTTTTACTGTTTCTAAACCTTTTTTTTATAAACCCAAATACCATGTTAATGGTATTGAATATATCCCTTAGTATGTTTGGAGTTTATTTACTATATGAGATTATGTGTAAGTGTGAACCACTTGTTTTTCATGGATAATGTTTTTGTTTTCAACCCTGTTTTACACAAATTTTATGATTATTTTTGTGTTTTTGTAAATGTTTAAATCATGGTTTGTACCTAAGTACTTTTTATCATTGTTAAAATTATGAATATATTAAGATTTTAAATTTTTTAAAGTCTATTTTCTTAGTTTAAAGTCAAGATCCTTTAGCTATGAAATGATGTCCAGAGCTTTAACGCACTACACAATGCAAATGCGTCTTATTTATATGAACTGAAAAAGAACAAAGGCCACAATTATTGCCATGAGGGTTAGAGATGATTTTAACTCCCGTTCCAGTTTAATCATAACTGTGTTTTCCACTCTTAATTCATTCAGGACATTGGATCCTTTATTTTTATGTGGGAAAGGCTGGGTTGGCGTTGGTAAGTCCAGAAATTTACAAATGGGATCCCAACCATCTTTAATATGGAACAACAACAGTTGTTTTGGAGGACATTTCTACAACAACAAAAATTGTTAGGGTATGTTACACTGGGCACGACTTATATATCAAATATACTCACAGTTTGAACATAAAGGTTATGCTCGCGATAAATTCTTCTCATTATATCGCCGTTGAAAATGTTAATATAAGACCAAGGAAAATGCATTGTTGCCCCATACATTTTGACTAAATATTAAGTTTTGATTTTACTAATTAATAACTTATCCACTAAAGTCTTAACTTATCCACTAAAGTCTTAACAAATTATGAACTATTTTACATATGTATCGAATGTGAAAGAAATAACTCCATCCAGATGGGGTGAGAGATTGAATCATTAACAACCTCCTATCTGTGGCTGTCTCATGGACTTGCTTCTTGAGACTTTTGTACCATTCTTTGTCATCTCGAACGGGTAAGATTACCTTATAAATTATAATATGACTATGTTGTTGTATTGGATTCTTTATGTCACTAATGTAAGACTTAGTTGGAGTAATTAAATTAATTTGATTTATTACTGTTACATTGTCCTGCTGACACAGAGGATAAATCGAAATATAACATACCTTGGTATCGGGAAAAGCTTCAAGGATTTGCTCCCAAAAGAAATGAGGAGGAGCATCAGTCACTGCATCCACATTTTCGTACATTTTCTTAAAATCTTCTGCGCAACATCCTGTCATAAAATTGGTAAGCAAATAGTTATGTTTGTTTATTTGAATAATTGAAAAAGGTGACAAAAGTTAACTTTTATTAAATGGGCAACACAACAAGGCCAATTAACTTGATTAAATAAGTTTTTATAAAGATTAGGGGGCTTTAATCAAATGTAAATTGACAGTGATTACCTTAAACTATCACAATATTCTTTAAAAAATTAAAGTGCACAACAATGAACAAACCCTTTTCCCAGATCTTCGTCCATTCCTTGTTATGGAACCAGTAATGTTCCATCCAATCATAAGTTTTGTAACCTAGAATATTAAAGGCACTGGTCATGGTTTTCGTGCCGGTCTTTGAATATCCAGCAAATATAACTTTCATTTTTATTAAAGGATATTGTAACCTTATGATAAAGCTGCGAAGTGAAAATATTTATCTTAAGTCTGACCTTTCTACTTAAAACCATGCAAGTTTTGCATTGAAATGATAAAATATTTAATAAATTTAACTTTAAAGCCTGAGGCAATGAACAAAAAACTTAAATAAAATGCCAAGCAACCATATTTAAACTATATCGTTTGAAAAAAGTTAAACTATCTTAAAGTATTATATTTATTTCATGCAACATACTAAATTTTAACCTTTGTCAATATTGACATTTCTTGAACATTTGTTTAAGTCATGTATACTGAGAATTTATTTACCTTTAAGCGCGGAATTAAACATTTGAATTTGAAAAACAGGGTAAAATAACTTGGTGGTTTCAACAATAAAAAGAAAAAATTACAGGGCAAAAATCAAATTAAAATTCACTAATTTAATGATGTTTAGAACGTAAAAGGTAAACTCGTTGTAATTGGTGAAAAAACAGTAAATAAAAATGCATTTAACAAATCATAAATATTCCTTTTTTGAATACATAATAAAAAACAAGGGCTGTAATCCGTTTCTGTATTATTTTTTTACAAGGATACTTTCTACATCCTGGTTTCTTCAGTGGCCCTTACTAATAATTCATTAACATTAACATGTTTTGGTGCACTTAGGGCATACACTACAGCATCAGCAATATCTCCTGGTTCTAAGAATTTAAGTGAAGCAAATAATTGTTCTACTTTTTCTGGTTCGCCTTCAAAATACCTAAAACAATTTAAATCTGTTAATTTAAATCTGTTTAAAAGGAATCCCAAACTTGCAAAAAAGACTAAAAAACAATAACAAAAAATAATTAATCAATTGTATTTATACTTATAAAGGGTAAATTAAACTTTAATGACGTGCACAAATCAAACACTTACAGGTTATATAACGGGGTCTCAACATAACCAGGTGAAATAGAAGTGGATCTAATATGAGTTCCCATTAATTCACGACGTAAGCCCTCAGTAAGTGCAGTCACAGCATGTTTGGTGCCTGCATAAAATGCTTTATTCTGAACTCTGTGTCCCGAGACACTGTTCATGTTAATAATGTGGCCGTCATCCACGTTGCTTTCCTTCATTAGTTTCACTGATTCTTTTGTACAGATACATAACGCAAGAACGTTCACGTTAAACATATCTCTCCATTCCTGAGATGATAAACAAAGGTTTAAAGGATTACAATCCAGGCCTAGTTTTTTATCTTCACAAGACCTGATGTCGTTGGTTTGATTCCAGCTGCTTCCATATTTTTTAACAAGAGTGGTCACTTTAAATAAAATCTATAGAATAATAAATAAAGAACAGCATTACCTTAGGGCCTCCCTTTAAAATCTGGGCTCCAACTTCGGTTACAATACCAGCATTATTAACACATACATGTACAGTGCCATATTTTTCCTTGATTACTTTAAATAAATCCAGGATTTCAGACTCAATCTTTAGATCGCATTTCACTGGAAAAATATGTCCGCTTTCTTCTGTTGCTATCTTTTGCAGTTTATCAAAGTTTCTTGCACAAGCAACTACTTTCATTCCATTTTGTGAAAGTTTTCTGGCTATAGCCTCGCCGATTCCAGTTGATGCACCCGTTACCAAGGCAACCTTATTTATCCATCTATCCATGTTTAAAAAGTTTGCTGTCAGGCTGTGGATCATAGAAATTTAGTTATTAATAATAGTAACTGATACCACCAGTTGTCCAGACTGCCTACAGTCTACAGACCTATGGTTATTGAACAAAACCGTTTTAAATGAATAAGTTAAGTTGGAGGATAAAAAAACTGACGTAGAACTTCACGTAAGGGAAACATTTGCTCATTTAAATGAGAATGAAGTGTAAACGACAGAACGAGCCGTGGTAAGTTTAAAACATATAGTATGCTTTATTCTATCCATTTTTGAGATTTAAAGGACTAGAATGTGTAAAAGTCTTGTAATTAATAAAAAGTGATAGCAAACCATAAATTCTGGCTTAGTAGTCTTAAAAATATTAACAATAAGTAAGGAAAAAATATTTGTTTATTTAACACTTTTTGTCTTGTCGATGTAATGGTTCATGTAACAACTATATGTTCGCGGAATCATACGGAACTCGGGTAAGAGTTTTTTTTAACATTTTTGTTAGTTATCCTCAATGTAAGTTGTCAACCTAACAGATTAGTTATAATTTAACTTACACTTTTTTATTAAATATAAGTTTTTTCATTAAGTGACTTTGTCATTTTAATAATTTGTCGGTACTAATGCATGTAAATCTTAAAACGATGTTTAAATTTTCTCTTAGAAAGATTAGTTAAACTATATTTTTATTGTCCTTAAAAATACTTCAAGCTACAGTTATTAAGTAAGTTTTATTTTGCAAATAACAACACAAATCTTCTGCGTATATTTTATACATATTGAAGGTTAGTAATGTACACAACTTAGTTATTAATAACAAAAGTACGTTAACGTTAATAGTAATTATATTTCCATTTTTATTTTGATAATTGCTTCATTTTTTTAAATTTTTTCTTTAAAAAAAGTAGATAAATTACCGTTAGCGCAATTTTTATTACTTAAAAGTGGAAGGTTAAAAAAAAGTTGAATAATTTTCCGTTTTTTTCTGCGTGCTATTCGTGTTGCAGATCTAATAGATCTAGTTCGTTCTCCATATTTTTAAAATCGTGAACTAAAAATTAAAATGATTTTCTTTTATTTAAAAGAAAGCGATTTTTTAACTATAACAAATGTTTAAAAGGCGAAACTAAAGCTGGGCAATGAACGTTACCCATTAATGAAATTTTTTACGCCAAAATTTTGATACCAAAATAACAAAAGTGCAAACCGTTTCTTTTTTCAATCTTGCTATGAATGCCAGGATTTCTTCTTCTATATCTTTCTCCTTGAGCATCAACAACTTGTGGGTTTGTTACCACAATTAAAACGATCAATACTAACAAAAATCAATACTAACTATACAAAATCAGCCCCTTTTTAAACGTAATCGCGTGACATATTTATTTAAAACTGTTATTACGAATAACGAGAATATTAAGCGATATTTTAAATAGTTGTCACAGGTTGGGGCAAACAAAGTACACGAGTGATTCCATAACGATGGCCGGAAAGGTGTGATATGAATATTTATTTGGTGGTTTAAGATGTTAACGTGTCTTGGTAACTTACACGTCTGTCAATTGTTTAGTATTTTCAATTTAAAAAAAAATTGACTCGGAAATTAATTAATTTTCGGATTTCGTTTTTATTTTTTTGAGTCATAGACAGTAGATGCTTTACCGTGTCTGATGTCGTTTTGACCCCAATTTAACATTCACCCGACTTTTTTTAAATCTTAAACTTTAATAATTTTTTTACAGCAAGTATTAAATTTATTTGTTGCGATTTAAACCCTCCAATTTAATTCTATCGTTAGGGAAATGAATTTAATTTTATTAAAGAGTTTTTTCTACACAATAACGACGTAAGAAATAATACAACAAATAAGCAATATTTAGTGCATAATAAAATGTACAAATAAGTGAAAGAAAGGCTGTGCAAATTCCTTTACGTAGGTGCAATAGTTATTACAAAAACATTAAAAAAAAACAAGTTTGATTAAAGGTAAATGCATTACATGATTTCCATAAAAAATGCATATTAAAACTTTCTTAAATTTAAAACGCATATATAGTAAAATGACAATTAACTTATAATTATACTGCACATGCATTTAAAAATACTTTTATGCTATTTGTAGCATAGAATTTTATATTATTAACTTTAAAAATCTTAAATTGTCACTTATGCAAACAGTATATACAATATATGTACAGTAAAACAGTATTATATAAAAAAACAAATGTTAGGTAAATTTTCAAATATTAATCATTCTAAATCCACTCAGAACAAAAAGAAAATGTGGTAAATAAAATAACATGAGGTATTCACAAAAAATTTTCAATTCTAAAAAGGTTTGGAGAAATAAAAAAAAATATTTTTGTTACTTTTCTGGGTTCAGCTTGTTTCTCTTAAGAGTGTGGATAAAAAACAAAAACATTCCAGTTACAAAACAAATTGCTCCAAAAACCATGTAAGCAATTCCAAGAAAATTATTTTTTCCACCCATCCAACTGGTTTGTGTGATAATAAACCGTTTTCTTCCTCCAAAAGCTGTGACAGGAAAATTGTAGTCCACATCAAGTTGGTATTGTCCACTTGGCAGACCGTTGACAAAATCAGGATTAAGTCTGTTTAATCTTCCGTATAATTTACGAAATGTGGAAAAGGCAGCAGTTCGCATCCAGACTATTAGGGCTTCATTTTTATAACCGTTGTTGGATATAGATGTGTTATCCAAAAATTGGACTTCTCTTTGCCAGTAGAAAGGTCTTCGGTATGATGCAAATGCAACATTAAGATCATTTGTGGGTATAGGATTATTGAATTTCAATTCATAATCAGTAGGCCATGCAATACCAGTTTTGAGAATTGGTACATTAACGTTGTTATCCTGGAACAGTAAAAACGAATCGTTAAATAAGCTATTAGCTATTGCTCCACATGGTGCGATGGGTCTCAGGGTTTGTTGGTCATATGCATATGGTTGGCATTCTGTACTAATTGAAAAGGCATCAACATGAACACCCAACAATTGCTGGTCATCTCTAGATTTTACATACCTTCGGTGGTTTTGAAAAAAATTTGAGAGACCGTAGTAAAAATACACATCTCCTTCTATCGATGTATCTAATGTGATATTGATACGGCAACTGCATGCGTTAAAAGCAAGCAAAGGGTTGTTTCGAACCAAGCTACACTGTAAGCTGGGGTTTTGCATAGAATAGCAATCCGTATAATCATGTATGTACTCTACAATTCCATCTGAGTTTAGTAGTAACAAGACTCCAAGTGGGATAAACAATATAGCTACAACAAAAAACACAGGTATTGTTGTTTTGGGGGATAAAGATGGCGACCAGGCTGGGATTCGTTGTTGTTTAAATGCAGAGTCATCAGGAATTTTGCTTTCAAATTCACATATTTCCTGTTTTTCATCCATCATTAGTTAAAATTACCATTAGTTGAGGGTCTGAGGGTATGAATGAATGAATGTTAAAATCGCATTCATTAAACTATTAACTTTGTAATAAAACTAAAACTAATAAATTTAATCCACTATTAATGTTATTTTTTTTATAGCAGATTATTTTATTAAAAGTAAAAAAAATATGTTTAAACTGCCTTTTAAAGAGTGAAAACTAGCAAAGAAAATGATATAAAAATAACAAGAAACCAAGAACGGTATCCATAGTGACACTGACATCAATCACCCCAGTGAGTTTCAACACTGACATCAATCATCCCAGTGAGTTTTTTTATTTATATTTATCCTCCATTTGAAAATGCTACGTATTACTTTCTAAGTCAAGCTGTAGCCATTTATTTTTTATTTTTTGTATATATTTTTATCCTCGATGTGGAAAAGTCGAATGTGCGACTTAAACATAGAGTAACAATAGTTACTCCGACCCAGTCTCGAGCTGCCTGTGGCAGTTTGGAATATTATATAGACTATAATTGCCCGTTAATTATGCTGCTGATTAAGTGCTGGCTTAGCAGGAGTTCGTACCGTTTATAGGGCCTTACTCAAGGGCGCTACAGCATGAGATCAGTGGGGATTGAACCCACGACCTCATGTGTGGTGTAGGAAGTGTTCTTACCACTACACCACGCTACCGGTCAGTCGGTCACTACACCACGCTGCCGGTCACTACACCACGCTGCCGGTCTATATAACATGAAGGTAAATTATATATTAAATGCCCCTCTAAGTCACACTAAGCGAAATTAATGGGGTAAAGGCTATCTAAGTTAAACCATAGCCATTTATATAACAGGAACCAATTCACCAAAATTGATCACCTAAACAATAAAGAACGGTATCCATAGCAACACTGACATCAATCCTCCCAGTGAGTTTTTTTGTTTATATTTATCCTCCATTTGAAAATGCTACGTATTATTAAAAAAATAGGTTTATTTTAAAATTACTTTGGTTAATATGTTATATTTAAATGCATAAATTTATTCGCTTGTTATAATTTATGCGTATAAATTTTATTACGCTTATTAATAGAGGACAAACTTAAACAGAAATTATTTGTCTGATGCGGTGCCATAAGCACCAATAAGAAACAAGAATCAAAATACGAATTTACCAATCAACGTTTGCGAAAATGTTTATAAAAAACCTATCTAAATCGAATTAAAGCGAAATAAATACTGTATAAGCTATCTAATTAAAATTAAAGCGATATACATAATAAAAAAGTCAAAAAATTGAACTTATGCAAATGAACCATCGAAATGATCGCCAATAGAACCAATCAGAATAAAAGGCGCAAAACAAATTAACCAATCAAACGTTTTGTGTATTGAAAGCCCTATCCAAGTTGAACTAAAACAAAATACACAACGATAGTTTAGGGGATTTTATTTATGCAAATGAACCATCGAAATGATCGCCAATAGAACCAATCAGAATAAAAGGCACAAATCAAATTAACCAATCAAACAAATTTGTCACGAAAAACAATAGAAGTCAAACCTAAGCGAAGTAAGACAATGGAATCGGGGAATTTTTTTAAGTTTATTTAGTGCAACGAACGTTTGCAAATTTGTTTATTAAAACCTATCTAAGTCAAACTAAAGCGAAATAAATAGGGCAAAGGCTATCTAAGTTAAACTATAGCCATTTATAGAACAGGAATGAATTACAAAAGTAATCGCCAGTTTAATTGTATATTAAATGCCTATCTAAGTCACACTAAAGCGAAATAAATGGGGTAAAGGCTAACTAAGTTAAACTAAATTTATATATATATATATATAACAGGAACGAATTACCAAACTGACCGCCTATAAAATTATCTACTAAATGCCTATCTAAGTCGAAGTAAGGCAATTTAAATAATGTAAAAGCTATTCAAGTCAATTTTGTAAATTGTAAATTGAAAGCCTATCCAAGCCGAATTAAAGCGTAATAAATACTGTATAAGCTATCTAATTAGAATTAAAGCGATATACATCACAAAAAAGTCAAAAAATTGAACTAATGCAAATGAACCATCGAAATGATTGCCACTCGAACCAATCAGAATAAAAAACGCAAAACAAATTAACCAATCAAGCGTTTTGTGTATTGAAAGCCCCATCTAAGTCGAACTAAAACGAAATACACAACGATAATTTAGGGGATTTTATTTATGCAAATGAACCATCGAAATGATCGCCAATAGAACCAATCAGAATAAAAGGTGCAAAACAAATTAACTAATCAAACGTTTTGTGTATTGAAAGCCCTATCTAAGTCGAACTAAAACGAAATACACAACGATAATTTAGGGGATTTTATTTATGCAAATGAACCATCGAAATGATCGCCAATAGAACCAATCAGAATAAAAGGCGCAAAACAAATTAACCAATCAAACGTTTTGTGTATTGAAAGCCCTATCTAAGTCGAACTAAAACGAAATACACAACGATAGTTTAGGGGATTTTATTTATGCAAATGAACCATCGAAATGATCGCCAATAGAACCAATCAGAATAAAAGGCGCAAAACAAGTTAACCAATCAAACGTTTTGTGTATTGAAAGCCCTATCTAAGTCGAACTAAAACGAAATACACAACGATAATTTAGGGAATTTTATTTATGCAAATGAACCATCGAAATGATCGCCAATAGAACCAATCAGAATAAAAGGCGCAAAACAAATTAACCAATCAAATAAATTTATCAAGAAAAACAATAGAAGTCAAACCTAAGCGAAGTAAGACAATGGAATCGGGGAATTTTTTTAAGTTTATTTAGTGCAACGAACGTTTGCAAATTTGTTTATAAAAACCTATCTAAGTCAAACTAAAGCGAAATAAATAGGGTAAAGGCTATCTAAGTTAAACTATAGCCAATTATATAACAGGAATGAATTACGAAACTAATCGCCAGTTAAATTATATATTAAATGTCTATCTAAGTCACACTAAAGCGAAATAAATGGGGTAAAGGCTAACTAAGTTAAACTAAATATATATATATATATAACAGGAACGAATTACCAAACTGCCCGCCTATAAAATTATCTACTAAATGCTTATCTAAGTCGAAGTAAGGCAATTTAAATAATGTAAAAGCTATTTAAGTCAAACTAAAGCAATATACATTTCGGGAAAGAATTACGAACCGATCGCCAGTTAAATTGTAAATTGAAAGCCTATTTAAGCCGAATTAAAGCGAAAGAAATACTGTTTAAGCTATCTAATTAGAATTAAAGTGATATACATAACAAAAAAATCAAAAAATTGAACTTATGCAAATGAACCATCGAAATGATCGCCAATAGAACCAATCAGAATAAAAGGCGCAAAACAAATTAACCAATCAAACGTTTTGTGTATTGAAAGCCCTATCTAAGTCGAACTAAAACGAAATACACAACGATAATTTAGGGGATTTTATTTATGCAAATGAACCATCGAAATGATCGCCAATAGAACCAATCAGAATAAAAGGCGCAAAACAAATTAACCAATCAAACAAATTTGTCACGAAAAACAATAGAAGTCAAACCTAAGCGAAGTAAGACAATGGAATCGGGGAATTTTTTTAAGTTTATTTAATGCAACGAACGTTTGCAAATTTGTTTATAAAAACCTATCTAAGTCAAACTAAAGCGAAATAAATAGGGTAAAGGCTATCTAAGTTAAACTATAGCCAATTATGTAACAGGAATGAATTACGAAACTAATCGCCAGTTAAATTATATATTAAATGTCTATCTAAGTCACACTAAAGCGAAATAAATGGGGTAAAGGCTAACTAAGTTAAACTAAATATATATATATATATATATATAACAGGAACGAATTACCAAACTGACCGCCTATAAAATTATCTACTAAATGCTTATCTAAGTCGAAGTAAGGCAATTTAAAAAATGTAAAAGCTATTTAAGTCAATTTAAAGCAATTTACATTTCGGGAAAGAATTACGAACCGATCGCCAGTTAAAATGTAAATTGAAAGCCTATCCAAGCCGAATTAAAGCGAAAGAAATACTGTATAAGGTATCTAATTAGAATTAAAGTGATATACATAACAAAAAAATCAAAAATTGAACTTATGCAAATGAACCATCGAAATGATCGCCAATAGAACCAATCAGAATAAAAGGCGCAAAACAAATTAACCAATCAAACGTTTTGTGTATTAAAAGCCCTATCTAAGTCGAACTAAAACGAAATACACAACGATAGTTTAGGGGATTTTATTTATGCAAATGAACCATCGAAATGATCGCCAATAGAACCAATCAGAATAAAAGGCGCAAAACAAATTAACCAATCAAATAAATTTATCAAGAAAAACAATAGAAGTCAAACCTAAGCGAAGTAAGACAATGGAATCGGGGAATTTTTTTAAGTTTATTTAGTGCAACGAACGTTTGCAAATTTGTTTATAAAAACCTATCTAAGTCAAACTAAAGCGAAATAAATAGGGTAAAGGCTATCTAAGTTAAACTATAGCCAATTATATAACAGGAATGAATTACGAAACTAATCGCCAGTTAAATTATATATTAAATGTCTATCTAAGTCACACTAAAGCGAAATAAATGGGGTAAAGGCTAACTAAGTTAAACTAAATATATATATATATATATAACAGGAACGAATTACCAAACTGACCGCCTATAAAATTATCTACTAAATGCTTATCTAAGTCGAAGTAAGGCAATTTAAATAATGTAAAAGCTATTTAAGTCAATTTAAAGCAATTTACATTTCGGGAAAGAATTACAAACCGATCGCCAGTTAAATTGTAAATTGAAAGCCTATCCAAGCCGAATTAAAGCGAAAGAAATACTGTATAAGCTATCTAATTAGAACTAAAGTGATATACATAACAAAAAAATCAAAAAATTGAACTTATGCAAATGAACCATCGAAATGATCGCCAATAGAACCAATCAGAATAAAAGACGCAAAACAAATTAACCATTCAAACGTTTTGTGTATTGAAAGCCTTATCTAAGTCGAACTAAAACGAAATACACAACGATAGTTTAGGGGATTTTATTTATGCAAATGAACCATCGAAATGATCGCCAATAGAACCAATCAGAATAAAAGGCGCAAAACAAATTAACCAATCAAACGTTTTGTGTATTAAAAGCCCTATCTAAGTCGAACTAAAACGAAATACACAACGATAGTTTAGGGGATTTTATTTATGCAAATGAACCATCGAAATGATCGCCAATAGAAACAATCAGACAAAAAGGCGTAAAACAAATGAACCAATCAAACAAATTTGTCACGAAAAACAATAGAAGTCAAACCTAAGCGAAGTAAGACAATGGAATCGGGGAATTTTTTTAAGTTTATTTAGTGCAACGAACGTTTGCAAATTTGTTTATAAAAACCTATCTAAGTCAAACTAAAGCGAAATAAATAGGGTAAAGGCTATCTAAGTTAAACTATAGCCAATTATATAACAGGAATGAATTACGAAACTAATCGCCAGTTAAATTATATATTAAATGCCTATCTAAGTCACACTAAAGCGAAATAAATGGGGTAAAGGCTAACTAAGTTAAACTAAATATATATATATATATAACAGGAACGAATTACAAAACTGACCGCCTATAAAATTATCTACTAAATGCTTATCTAAGTCGAAGTAAGGCAATTTAAATAATGTAAAAGCTATTTAAGTCAAACTAAAGCAATATACATTTCGGGAAAGAATTACAAACCGATCGCCAGTTAAATTGTAAATTGAAAGCCTATCCAAGCCGAATTAAAGCGAAAGAAATACTGTATAAGCTATCTAATTAGAATTAAAGTGATATACATAACAAAAAAATCAAAAAATTGAACTTATGCAAATGAACCATCGAAATGATCGCCAATAGAACCAATCACAATAAAAAGGCGCAAAACAAATTAACCAATCAAACGTTTTGTGTATTGAAAGCCCTATCTAAGTCGAACTAAAACGAAATACACAACGATAATTTAGGGGATTTTATTTATGCAAATGAACCATCAAAATGATCGCCAATAGAACCAATCAGAATAAAAGGCGCAAAACAAATTAACCAATCAAACAAATTTGTCACGAAAAACAATAGAAGTCAAACCTAAGCGAAGTAAGACAATGGAATCGGGGAATTTTTTTAAGTTTATTTAGTGCAACGAACGTTTGCAAATTTGTTTATAAAAACCTATCTAAGTCAAACTAAAGCGAAATAAATAGGGTAAAGGCTATCTAAGTTAAACTATAGCCAATTATGTAACAGGAATGAATTACGAAACTAATCGCCAGTTAAATTATATATTAAATGTCTATCTAAGTCACACTAAAGCAAAATAAATGGGGTAAAGGCTAACTAAGTTAAACTAAATATATATATATATATATATATAACAGGAACGAATTACCAAACTGGCCGCCTATAAAATTATCTACTAAATGCTTATCTAAGTCGAAGTAAGGCAATTTAAATAATGTAAAAGCTATTTAAGTCAAACTAAAGCAATTTACATTTCGGGAAAGAATTACGAACCGATCGCCAGTTAAAATGTAAATTGAAAGCCTATCCAAGCCGAATTAAAGCGAAAGAAATACTGTTTAAGCTATCTAATTAGAATTAAAGTGATATACATAACAAAAAAATCAAAAAATTGAACTTATGCAAATGAACCATCGAAATGATCGCCAATAGAACCAATCAGAATAAAAGGCGCAAAACAAATTAACCAATCAAACGTTTTGTGTATTGAAAGCCCTATCCAAGTTGAACTAAAACAAAATACACAACGATAGTTTAGGGGATTTTATTTATGCAAATGAACCATCGAAATGATCGCCAATAGAACCAATCAGAATAAAAGGTGCAAAACAAATTAACCAATCAAACGTTTTGTGTATTGAAAGCCCTATCCAAGTTGAACTAAAACAAAATACACAACGATAGTTTAGGGGATTTTATTTATGCAAATGAACCATCGAAATGATCGCCAATAGAACCAATCAGAATAAAAGGCGCAAAACAAATTAACCAATCAAACGTTTTGTGTATTGAAAGCCCTATCTAAGTCGAACTAAAACGAAATACACAACGATAGTTTAGGGGATTTTATTTATGCAAATGAACCATCGAAATGATCGCCAATAGAACCAATCAGAATAAAAGGCGCAAAACAAATTAACCAATCAAACGTTTTGTGTATTAAAAGCCCTATCTAAGTCGAACTAAAACGAAATACACAACGATAATTTAGGGGATTTTATTTATGCAAATGAACCATCGAAATGATCGCCAATAGAACCAATCAGAATAAAAGGCGCAAAACAAATTAACTAATCAAATAAATTTGTCAAGAAAAACAATAGAAGTCAAACCTAAGCGAAGTAAGACAATGGAATCGGGGAATTTTTTTAAGTTTATTTAGTGCAACGAACGTTTGCAAATTTGTTTATAAAAACCTATCTAAGTCAAACTAAAGCGAAATAAATGGGGTAAAGGCTAACTAAGTTAAACTAAATATATATATATATATAACAGGAACGAATTACAAAACTGACCGCCTATAAAATTATCTACTTAATGCCTATCTAAGTCGAAGTAAAGCAATTTAAACTAGATTTATTTGATAAATAAAATATGGTTCGAAATTATTTGATTATGTTTAGCATAAATTTTTATAAATAAAAAAAATATGCATACACCTTAACTAAGAATATTACATATCTTTGATTTTTAATAAACAAACAAGCATTTAAATATATTA
Organism: Corella eumyota; assembly: GCF_963082875.1. Taxonomy (NCBI): domain Eukaryota; kingdom Metazoa; phylum Chordata; class Ascidiacea; order Phlebobranchia; family Corellidae; genus Corella; species Corella eumyota. The sequence continues at coordinate 503,078 of NC_137496.1, read as the reverse complement.
TACAAATAAAATTAATTTTTCAACCCAGTTTTATGTTGTTAATATCAGGATATACATTATACTAAATTTTAAATTCCAAAAATTAATTTTTGATTTTTAATAAATAAACAAGCATTTAAATAAAATAAACAACCAAAAATTATTTTTTAAACATGTATTTTAATTACAAATATTATAAAATACATTATATAAAATTTTAAATGCCTAATATCAAACTTTTATTTTTAATAAACAAACAAGAATTTAAATATAATAAACAAACAAAAATTAAATTTTTAATCCATTTTCGAGTTATTATTATTATGATATATAACTGACCAAAATTTGAAAACTTAATAACGATCTCTAAATTTTAATAAATAAACACCTATTATTTACTAATTAATAATACTTAAATTATCAAAATAGGAGGATTGAAACACAATATGATAATAAACAACATACTAAAATTTTAAAAATTTATATACACAAAATCAAAAGTTATTCGATTTCAAAATTCGGATTAGTAAGAATAAAAATAATAATAAATATACGGACAATAACAATATGTTTCGAAATCTAAGATTTCGAACCATAATAATAATAATAAATACTAGATTTATTTGATAAATAAAATATGGTTCGAAATCGTTTGATTCTTTTTCATAAATATAATTTATTTAGTAGGTTTATTAATTAAATTATAAATTTAAATATGAACTTTTTTATATTTAAACCTAATTTTAACAAGCGAACACGCACTCATTGATATTGTAATATAAAAGTAAACTAAATTTAAAAGCAAAATACAGATCTTAATTTTTAGTAATCAAACAAGTATTAAAATATAATAATAACAATACAATTAAAACAAAAATTTTACACATTTTTTACTTATATTTTAACATTTTACTTAAATTTTCAACCATTATTTTTTACTTTAATGGACAGCGAAAAGGACGATTTTTGACGGCGACCAGAACGCTATTAAATTATTCAAGCGTTAAACTCACACTGATTCATTATTTTATAAAAAACAAAAATAATGATTAAACGATATTTAGCTAGAGTTAAATCTTCATTTTAAATAGCAACATACAAAATAATAATACCAGCAACATATTAAAATTTCAGAAATTTTAATCTTTTAATTTTAATAATAAAATATATTAATTAGTAATTAGTGATAATTAAAAGTTGTAAATAGGAGGTTTGCGATTTGTTGGGATAATAACAAACATACTAAAAATTTAGAACTTTTAGTTTTAAAGAACAAAAGTTATTCGATTTCAAAATTCGGATTAGTAAGAATAAAAATAAAAATAATAATAAATATACGGACAATAACAATATGTTTCGAAATCTAAGATTTCGAACCATAATAATGTAAAAGCTATTTAAGTCAATTTAAAGCAATATACATATCGGGAAAGAATTACGAACCGATCGCCAGTTAAATTGTAAATTAAAAGCCTATCTAAGCCGAATTAAAGCGAAATAAATACTGTATAAGCTATCTAATTAGAATTAAAGCAATATACATAACAATAAAGTCAAAAAATTGAACTTATGCAAATGAACCATCGAAAAAACAATAAAAGTCGAACTTAAGCGAAGTAAGACAATGGAATCGGGGGATTTTTTTTTTGCTTTTGTGGCGCTTAGAGCACCAATCAAAATTAGGAATTTTTATGCGAATTAAACAATCAAAAAGCAAAATTGTTTATCGAAAAATTAATAAAACCCGGACTTCTGCGAAACATTTATTAAGTCGAACTTCAGCGAACCATATATTATAGCGTTTGTCCTCTATTTTGAATGATGTAATCAATATTTATTAATATTAAATTAGTTAAGAAATACGTAAAAATAATTACCTATATGTTTACTAATTTAATTTAAAAAAATAATGCAGTCATAGATTTAACTTGTTTATTCTTAATTTTTGTAAAGATATTTGATTAAATGAGGCATTTTTTTGGTAAAATACTTCCGTAAGATGACAGTATTGGGGTATGTGCGATTTTTTAGGGGACTGTAAACTTAACTTTAAAGGGGGGCATCAGCTTAAACTTTAATTGTTCTCATTTATAATAAAGCTTAATACTATTTTAAGATAATTGTTAAGCTGTGTGTGGGTGTTTTGTAGGTCCTCTCATCTGTTTTATTTGTTTTTGTATGTTATGAATAAAAGGTAAGTTTATTTAAAAATTGACAGATTGTTAAAGATATTTTCTAATTTTGTTGCGAAAAAAAAACATAAGACTGGATCCGAATATTGTGTGAAGAGCTGTAAAACTAACTGTATTGCGTTATTAATAAAATAAATGTTGATTAAAGTCACCATTTTAGTAGTTCCCTTTTTCGATGTGCTTCAAAACAAATTAAAATGAATTCTCAAGTCAAGTCTGTTGCAACTAAACCAAAATCTTCAAGAAACAAACAAACAAGGTTAAATAAATTAAGATTTACTAAAAAAAATTTTTTTCAGGTCTGATAAATTTATAATATGTTGTAGGATTAGTTAACAATAAAAGTTGTTTATGTTTGTTCTGATAAAAATTAATTTAGAACTGTATAACTATCAATAAATATTGTTTTTAGAATGTGGAAACCTCACACAATAAACAAGTCCCCCTCTGTCCAATCAAGAACTGTTTCATTTCTTTATGGAGCAGATACTAATGTGAATTGCGACGAACTTGCAAAACCATTTGGCACAATTGTAAACTCATATCAAGACAAACAACAATCTTGGATTAGGGTAAAAAGAATATTTAAAGCTAGTTATCATATTTAATGTTCTAACATTACTTGGGAATTGATGTTGAATTAGTCCAACTTGCTACATTATATTAAAATTAAAAATAAATCTAAAACTCTAAAATATATCTAAAAAAGTGAAATTACTAAAAAAAAAAACTTATATTTTTATTAAATATGTATAACATTTGTTTTTAGAAAAATGTTGAAATGTTAAATGAAGAAGAAGCAAATGCAATTGTGAACAAGTATAAAAATCAACCCATGCCTCCTGGTATTTTTAATGTGACATTTTACCAAAAACAGGTTTTTATTTTATAAGTAGAATATAATTTATAGGTGAAATATAATTTGTTTTTAAAAATGATATTTAATTTTATTTTTGTAGGGAAAACAGAATTCCAAAGAATCAAAATCTGTTTTCCCAGAATATTTATCCGATAAAGTTGTTGAGGACGGTTTGAAATCCGGTAAAATTAAGAGAGGAAAAATAAGGGTTAACCCAAGGTTGTACCATCATGCTTTCGTCAATGAATTAGTAAGTTTAAATCTAATTTTTGTTTTTTTAAACCTTTTTTTAAAAAAAATTGAAATATTAGTTACATTTACAGCACTATACATGATACATTTTTTAATATAGTTTTTTTGACCTTATATTTGTATTCCAGGGTGAGGCAGACATCTTAATAGATGGAAAAAAAGATCGAAATCGAGCTTTTTGTGGAGATGAAGTTGCTTACATTGTAAAAGATCCATCAGACTGGGTTCAGGTTAATTGACTACTTTAAACTTTTTACTAATTGATTTCACTATTTTAGTAAATTTCGATTAAATTGTTTTACTTTTTAACACTTTTTAAAACAAACTTCAGAGTTCAAGTTAAATTTTGTTATTCAGTTGTAAAAAGTTGTGTTATTTTTTTAGCTTGGTGTAAATGATTTTGACAAAAATAATAAAGAACAAACGAAAACTATAAAAGTTGAAAATGATGTCGCCAAAGAAGGAGGTAATATTGTAAAATTAAATGAAGGTAATAAGAAAATAACATTAAACAATTTTCCAGATAAAAAAATCCGCAAAACTGCCTATGTTGTAAAAATCTTGAAAGAAAATCATCACAGAACTGTGACTGGTTCTTTTAAATCTGCCCAACAAATGAATGTGAGTAGTTAATTAAATGCAAGACATACCATTACCAACATGTGCAAAAAAAGTTTATAGTTATAAAACTGACTTGTGTTTAATTAGGGTAAATTTCTTATATTTTCCCCCCACTCGAGCACCATTCCTCGCATATCTATTCTTAAACATGAGGTAGCAAAGGACATCCATAAACCCAACTTTAGTGACATTTTGTACATCGCTCAAATTGTTAAGTGGGATTCCAGCAATCAAAATCCATTAGGGTAAAAAACTTAACATTAAATAAATAAAGTTGAGTTAATCTATAATTTAAAATTTGGGTTCTATATTAACTCATACTAAATGACTGTTTGTAATCAATTTTAAGACTTTAGTTACCATGCAAAAAGCATTAAATTTTGAAATGAACACCAACCAAATATGCTTTCCCCCACAGAACACTGTTACTGATAATGGAGGCACTTGTGACAACACAACGTTAACTAATTTTATTTTTACAGTACATTGTGTGAGAGTATTGGGGAAAAAGGTGAGTTGGAAACAGAAACAAGGCGAATTTTAACCGATTACGGAGTTGATTTTTCTGATTTCACCGACAAAGTAAATGAATGTTTACCTAAGAACCTACCATGGAGTATACCAAAGGTATAATGTTTATTTTGTAAAAAATTCTAAAGGTTTAAAGTTATTCTACTTTAAATATTATAAATTGTGATAATTCCAAGTTAATGTTGGTAGAATGAAAGACTAAAACGAAGAGATTTTACGAAGGAATGTATTTTTTCAATTGATCCTTCAACAGCTCGAGATTTGGATGATGCTTTGCATTGCAAACAATTGGATAATGGTAAATTTGCTTTTATTAAAATCATAAACTAGTTATACAAATAAAAAGTATAATGTCAAACTTTTTAATAATTTTGAATTTAAATTTTAAAATTAAAATAAAAGTAAATTTTAAACAATGAATTAAAAATATTGAAATTGAAGTAATTGTTAATTATAAACACTTAATTTTAGGGACTTATGAAGTAGGGGTGCACATTGCAGATGTCAGTTACTTTATAAACCCGAGAAGTGAGTTGGACGATGAAGCCAGCAAGCGATGTACATCAGTTTATATGGTTCAACAAGTTATACCAATGCTTCCCAGGTTGTTGTGTGAGGAACTTTGTAGTTTAAACCCCGGTGTGGAGAGATTGACTTTCTCTGTGGTTTGGAATATTTCTAAGGAAGGAAAGGTAAGATCTGTTAAGGAAAATCTTACATTTTAAAAAGTTACACCAAAGCGTGTTAAAGTAAAACTGGCAGCATGGTGGCGAGGTCCTGGATTCGACCCCCACTGCTCTTTTTTGAAGTTAGGCACTATAAACAGTATAAACTTCTGCTGAACCGATATTTGATCATTATCTTAATTATCAAACAATTCGAATAAATAATATTAAAAACTGTCAAAGGCAACTCGAGATTGGGTCAGGGTAACTGATGTCACTCTAAGTTTATGTCGTGAAGTCGACCTTCCCACATCAAGGATAAAGATATAGATTTTTATAAATATAAACTTAAATAAAATTACTTTTACCTAATTCCAGATCTTATCTGAATGGTTTGGTCGTTCAATTATAAATTCATGTTCAAAGTTAAGTTATGATCATGCTCAGTCTTTTATTGACGACCCCAGGAAAAATTTCCTCATCTCTGTTCCTCAACCAGAAGAATATCCGGAAATTTTTGGAGGATTTTCTTTGACTGAAATTCAATCTAAAGTTCTGCAATTATTTGGGGTAAATGGTAAACATATGCTTATTAAAAACCTTAATTCTGGGTTTGATTTCAACTACTTCCATGTTGTAAAAAGGGTATAAACTTCTACTGGTCCAAAAACAATCAGACAACTATAATCTATAACATTCCAAACTGCCAGAAGCAACTCGAGACTGGTGGAATCAAATGTCACTCAATGCTTAGGCTGTGAAGTTTGCCTCTTAGTACAAGAATAAATTGGAATAAAATTAAAAATCTTTTTTCTTGGGTTTTATTACAAATGTATTTTCTTGATACAACTTTCTAGATAAAAAAAATTTAAAATTTATTCTTTTTTTGAGATTTCAAAATTGATATTTTTAGATTAGCCAAAACTTGCGCAAAAAAAGGTTTGAAAATGGTGCTTTAAAGTTGGATCAGGTTCGATTATCTTATACTTTAAATGAGAACACCGGGGATCCCATGGGTTGTTATGCTTATCAGTATAAACAAAGCAATGAGTAAGTAATTGTTTAACAATTTAGACACCACATCCCAACTATAATAATAACTACCACTCCCTAATAATAACTACCACCCCCTAATAATAACTACCACCTAATAATAACTACCACCCCCTAATAATAACTACCACCTCCTAATAATAACTACCACCCCCTAATAATAACTACCACCCTCTAATAATAACTACCACCCCCTAATAATAACTACCACCCCCTAATATTAACTACAAACCACTAATATCAACTACTACCCACTAATAATAATTACCACTCCCTAATAATAACTACCACCCCCTAATAATAACTACCACCCATTAATACTAACTACAAACCATTAATTAGTTGTCAGGTTCTTTCAATAACATTGCTATTAATATTAAAAGTATTTTTGTTTTTGATTTTCACTGTTGTCATGTTGTAATATTCGTGGACCTTGTTATGAATCTACCCCAATTAAAACACAACTTAATTATAATTTGAAACATTTTACTTTAGATTAATCGAGGAATTTATGTTGTTAGCCAATATCGCTGTTGCCCATAAAATTTATAAAGCTTTTCCTGACCAAGCTTTCTTAAGATCCCATCCTAAACCTAAAGAGGTAAAATTATTTTAATATTACATAAAATAAAAGTTATATAGTTATTTTAAACATTCAAAATTTTACAGACTCGTACAAATAAAAAATATTTTAATTTCTGTTTTAGGCAATGATGGATGAAGCAATCAACCATTGTAAAGCACTTGGTTTAGACATGGATGCCACTTCTTCTGGATCTTTGAGTGTAAATTAGTTTAAATAAAAGTTTAAATTTAAAACTAGAATCTTATCTTGGAGCTTGGAGATAGTAAAATATAAAAGTGGTGTAGCGAGAATTGAACTTACGGCCGCATGGCTTACTGGTCAGAACACTTGGCTTTATTACATGAGGTCCTGGGTTCAATTTCTACTCTTTCCATGCTTTAGTGTCCTTAAGTAAGGTGCAATGAGCGGTATCAACTTGTGCTGAGCCCTCACTTAATCAGAAGCTTGTTCTGCTAAACTTAAGACTGGGTAGGGGTAACAAATGTTACTCCATGTCTAGGTCATAAAATCAACCTTTTTACATCGATAAATAAAAATAAAAAAACTCCCATCTCCATGTCTTACAGGACTTCAAGTTGTAGTTGTTGTAAATTGATGAAATTTGTTTTAGAATTCAATTAAAACTCTTTCCTCGGGTGAAGACGAATATGCTTCGTTCAAGAAACAAGTTTTATTCTTTCTTGCTATCCGACCACAAAAGGTGATTGTTTGAAATCAATTTATTTTTGTGGCCTAAACATTTGTTACACTCAGTAAATGAGGGTAAAATTGTTTTGACATATTTTTAAAAAGTTATCTGAGTAATTATTTTAAGGTTGGGGCATTAGAGTTAAGTTAAACTTGAGTTAACCCCGATCTAAGACTAAACTTAAGTCTTATTGTTCTAAAGTTAACTGTGGTTAAAGCTCGAATTAAACCAAATCAGGGATTAAGTTAACTTAACTTCGGTGATGCTAAGAAGTGTTTTACTCAAGAGCACTAACCCCTACCAGCTCTTTGCTTTACCACTATGATATTTACTTTAAATAAATTCCACAAATCTAATTTAGCTTGCAACTTATTTGTGCTCTGGTACAACTGATGACCAGTCAGCTTACCATCATTATGCGTTAAATGTTCCATTATATACCCACTTTACATCCCCTATTAGAAGATATGCTGATGTTATTGTCCATAGACAACTAGCTGCTGCATTGGGTAAATCACTTTATATTTGTTTTTAATTTTAAAACCTCTTTTTTGTTAAATTTTTATTTGTATTTGTTTAATTTATGCAATAGACTTTAAAAATGAATATTTTCAGGAGATACAAGTACTGTCCATGCGATGAAATGTAGCACAGATGATTTACAAGCACAAGCTGAGTTATGCAACTTAAAGAAATCAAACTCAAAAGCATGTCAGGACCAAAGTGTTGAACTTTATTTTCATGCAATGGTTAATGTGAGTAAAATTCTGGTACTTATAGAATATACTGGATTGAATGTATTAAGTGTGTTCTAAATGGGGGTGGGGTTAGGGTTTAATTTATGCAGCCCCTTTCATTAATTTAAATATTTATACTTTTATTTTATTTACGTTTGATCCTTTATTTTTTATAGGTACTTTTAAATTTCTTTATAAATTGTATCAAAATTATTAAATGTTTAAGAGTTACCATTAGTATCAACTTTTTAAGTCTGTGTAGCTGATCAAATTTTTAAGATTATTTTTTTTTATAGAGTCTTGGTTGTGTTGAGGGCAAGGGTATTGTGTTGTACGTTCATTCACAACGTATTGACATACTCTCTATTGAATTCGGGGTTGTTGCAAGAATTCCTTACATTGTAAGTTCAACTTTTATTTCTTTTCGTAAGGAAAGGGTATATTGCGAAATTACACAAAAGACCGGTTGTAGAAATCGAATAGTATACAAAAAATTATTAGAGCCCTTAATTAGAAAAACATACAAAAACTACATGTAAGTTCATCTTTTAATTATTTTATACACCCTTATGTGACGGAAAATATGCAGCATATAAACATAATCCAACTATGTTAATGGTGAACTACCTACTATTAGTTTAGCAAATTTTTTACTAAACAGTCAAGGGTAATAAAATGTTTATTTATAATTAATTTTTACTTAGAATTTATCTGTGCTTGACTTCCAATTGGATGATGTGAGCAACTCAGATAAAGAACTGCAAATTAAAGTAAGCTTTATTTTACTTTGTTGTTCGTGTAAGTTTCACAAGGTCAATCAATGTTATTTTTATTTAGACGGTAACACTTAAATGGGCAAAGGATGATCGTGATATTCTTAATTTACAAAACTTGTAAGTTTTTTTATTCATTTGTTAAGTTGACCAAAGTGCTCAAGGTTTAGTAAAGTGAGACATGGTTTTATAATTTATATCTACTTAAATACAACTTTTGTTTAGATCAATTGAAGATAAAGAAAAATTTAAAAGTAGTGAAAATATTGTAAAACAAAAACTTCAAGCTTTTAGTATAGTGGATTTAAAATTTGAGAAAAAGGATCCAGTTTGTGCATATTCGGTCAAAGTAAGTTTTTATTTTAGTCTTACTTAACAACATCGTTTTTAAACAAATGCAAACCAATGGGCGACTAACCCCTGTCTAGTTTCAAGTTGTACAAGTTTAAGAAGTTATCGACCTTATAATATTACCCCCATCCAGTCCCAAGTTAGACATTATTAACCTCATAATATTACCCCCATCCAGTCCCAAGTTAGACATTATTAATCTCATAATATTACCCCCATCAAGTCCCAAGTTAGACATTATTGACCTCATAATATTACCCCCATCCAATCCCAAGTTAGACATTATTGACCTCATAATATTACCCCCAACCCAGTCCCAAGTTAGACATTATTAATCTCATAATATTACCCCATCAAGTCCCAAGTTAGACATTATTAATCTCATAATATTACCCCCATCAAGTCCCAAGTTAGACATTATTGACCTCATAATATTACCCCCATCAAGTCCCAAGTTAGACATTATTGACCTCATAATATTACCCCCATCCAGTCCCAAGTTAGACATTATTGACCTCATAATATTACCCCCATCCAGTCCCAAGTTAGACATTATTGACCTCATAATATTACCCCCAACCCAGTCCCAAGTTAGACATTATTAATCTCATAATATTACCCCCATCAAGTCCCAAGTTAGACATTATTAATCTCATAATATTACCCCCATCAAGTCCCAAGTTAGACATTATTAACCTCATAATATTACCCCCATCCAGTCCCAAGTTAGACATTATTAACCTCATAATATTACCCCCATCCAGTCCCAAGTTAGACATTATTGACCTCATAATATTACCCCCATCCAGTCCCAAGTTAGACATTATTGACCTCATAATATTACCCCCATCCAGTCCCAAGTTAGACATTATTAACCTCATAATATTACCCCCATCCAGTCCCAAGTTAGACATTATTGACCTCATAATATTACCCCCATCCAGTCCCAAGTTAGACATTATTGACCTCATAATATTACCCCCAACCCAGTCCCAAGTTAGACATTATTAATCTCATAATATTACCCCCATCAAGTCCCAAGTTAGACATTATTAATCTCATAATATTACCCCCATCAAGTCCCAAGTTAGACATTATTAACCTCATAATATTACCCCCATCCAGTCCCAAGTTAGACATTATTGACCTCATAATATTACCCCCATCCAGTCCCAAGTTAGACATTATTAACCTCATAATATTACCCCCATCAAGTCCCAAGTTAGACATTATTGACCTCATAATATTACCCCCATCCAGTCCCAAGTTAGACATTATTGACCTCATAATATTACCCCCATCAAGTCCCAAGTTAGACATTATTGACCTCATAATATTACCCCCATCCAGTCCCAAGTTAGACATTATTAATCTCATAATATTACCCCCATCCAGTCCCAAGTTAGACATTATTGACCTCATAATATTACCCCCATCCAGTCCCAAGTTAGACATTATTAATCTCATAATATTACCCCCATCAAGTCCCAAGTTAGACATTATTGACCTCATAATATTACCCCCATCCAGTCCCAAGTTAGACATTATTAACCTCATAATATTACCCCCATCAAGTCCCAAGTTAGACATTATTGACCTCATAATATTACCCCCATCCAGTCCCAAGTTAGACATTATTGACCTCATAATATTACCCCCATCAAGTCCCAAGTTAGACATTATTGACCTCATAATATTACCCCCATCCAGTCCCAAGTTAGACATTATTAATCTCATAATATTACCCCCATCCAGTCCCAAGTTAGACATTATTAACCTCATAATATTACCCCTATCCAGTCCCAAGTTAGACATTATTAATCTCATAATATTACCCCCATCAAGTCCCAAGTTAGACATTGTTGACCTCATAATATTACCCCCATCCAGTCCCAAGTTAGACATTATTAACCTCATAATATTACCCCCATCCAGTCCCAAGTTAGACATTATTAACCTCATAATATTACCCCCATCAAGTCCCAAGTTAAACATTATTGACCTCATAATATTACCCCCATCCAGTCCCAAGTTAGACATTATTGACCTCATAATATTACCCCCATCAAGTCCCAAGTTAGACATTATTGACCTCATAATATTACCCCCATCCAGTCCCAAGTTAGACATTATTAATCTCATAATATTACCCCCATCCAGTCCCAAGTTAGACATTATTAACCTCATAATATTACCCCCATCCAGTCCCAAGTTAGACATTATTAATCTCATAATATTACCCCCATCAAGTCCCAAGTTAGACATTGTTGACCTCATAATATTACCCCCATCCAGTCCCAAGTTAGACATTATTGACCTCATAATATTACCCCCATCAAGTCCCAAGTTAGACATTATTGACCTCATAATATTACCCCCATCCAGTCCCAAGTTAGACATTATTAATCTCATAATATTACCCCCATCAAGTCCCAAGTTAGACATTATTGACCTCATAATATTACCCCCATCCAGTCCCAAGTTAGACATTATTGACCTCATAATATTACCCCCATCCAGTTCCAAGTTAGACATTATTAATCTCATAATATTACCCCCATCCAGTCCCAAGTTAGACATTATTAATCTCATAATATTACCCCCATCAAGTCCCAAGTTAGACATTATTAACCTCATAATATTACCCCCATCCAGTCCCAAGTTAGACATTATTAATCTCATAATATTACCCCAACCCAGTCCCAAGTTAGATATTATTGACCCCATAATATTACCCCCATCCAGTCCAAAGTTAGACATTATTGACCTCATAATATTACCCCCATCAAGTCCCAAGTTAGACATTATTGACCTCATAATATTACCCCCATCAAGTCCCAAGTTAGACATTATTAATCTCATAATATTACCCCCATCAAGTCCCAAGTTAGACATTATTGACCTCATTATATTACCCCTATCCAGTCCCAAGTTAGACATTATTAACCTCATAATATTACCCCCATCAAGTCCCAAGTTAGACATTATTGATCTCATAATATTACCCCCATACAGTCCCAAGTTTGACATTATTAACCTCATAATATTACCCCCATCCAGTCTCAAGTTAGACATTATTAATCTCATAATATTACCCCCATCAAGTCCCAAGTTAGACATTATTGACCTCATAATATTACCCCCATCCAGTCCCAAGTTAGACATTATTAATCTCATAATATTACCCCCATCAAGTCCCAAGTTAGACATTATTGACCTCATAATATTACCCCCATCCAGTCTCAAGTTAGACATTATTAATCTCATAATATTACCCCCATCAAGTCCCAAGTTAGACATTATTGACCTCATAATATTACCCCCATCAAGTCCCAAGTTAGACATTATTGACCTCATAATATTACCCCCATCCAGTCTCAAGTTAGACATTATTAATCTCATAATATTACCCCCATCAAGTCCCCAAGTTAGACATTATCGACCTTATAATATTACCCCCATCCAGTCCCAAGTTAGACATTATTGACCTCATAATATTACCCCCATCCAGTCCCAAGTTAGACATTATTAATCTCATAATATTACCATCAAGTCCCAAGTTAGACATTATTGACCTCATAATATTACCCCCATCCAGTCCCAAGTTAGACATTATTAATCTCATAATATTACCCCCATCAAGTCCCAAGTTAGACATTATTGACCTCATAATATTACCCCCATCAAGTCCCAAGTTAGACATTATTGACCTCATTATATTACCCCTATCCAGTCCCAAGTTAGACATTATTAACCTCATAATATTACCCCCATCAAGTCCCAAGTTAGACATTATTGATCTCATAATATTACCCCCATACAGTCCCAAGTTAGACATTATTAATCTCATAATATTACCCCCATCCAGTCTCAAGTTAGACATTATTAATCTCATAATATTACCCCCATCAAGTCCCAAGTTAGACATTATTGACCTCATAATATTACCCCCATCAAGTCCCAAGTTAGACATTATTGACCTCATAATATTACCCCCATCAAGTCCCAAGTTAGACATTATTGACCTCATAATATTACCCCCATCCAGTCTCAAGTTAGACATTATTAATCTCATAATATTACCCCCATCAAGTCCCCAAGTTAGACATTATCGACCTTATAATATTACCCCCATCCAGTCCCAAGTTAGACATTATTGACCTCATAATATTACCCCCATCCAGTCCCAAGTTAGACATTATTAATCTCATAATATTACCCCCATCAAGTCCCAAGTTAGACATTATTGACCTCATAATATTACCCCCATCCAGTCCCAAGTTAGACATTATTAATCTCATAATATTACCCCCATCAAGTCCCAAGTTAGACATTATTAATCTCATAATATTACCCCCATCAAGTCCCAAGTTAGACATTATTGACCTCATAATATTACCCCCATCCAGTCTCAAGTTAGACATTATTAATCTCATAATATTACCCCCATCCAGTCCCAAGTTAGACATTATTGACCTCATAATATTACCCCCATCCAGTCTCAAGTTAGACATTATTAATCTCATAATATTACCCCCATCCAGTCCCAAGTTAGATATTATTGACCTCATAATATTACCCCCATCCAGTCCCAAGTTAGATATTATTGACCTCATAATATTACCCCCATCCAGTCCCAAGTTAGACATTATTGACCTCATAATATTACCCCCATCCAGTCCCAAGTTAGATATTATTGACCTCATAATATTTCCCCCATCCAGTCTCAAGTTAGACATTATTAATCTCATAATATTACCCCCATCAAGTCCCAAGTTAGACATTATTGACCTCATAATATTACCCCCATCCAGTCCCAAGTTAGACATTATTGACCTCATAATATTACCCCCATCCAGTCCCAAGTTAGACATTATTGACCTCATAATATTACCCCCATCCAGTCCCAAGTTAGACATTATTGACCTCATAATATTACCCCCATCCAGTCCCAAGTTAGACGTTATTGACCTCATAATATTACCCCCATCCAGTCCCAAGTTAGATATTATTGACCTCATAATATTACCCCCAACCCAGTCCCAAGTTAGATATTATTGACCTCATAATATTACCCCCATCCAGTCCCAAGTTAGACGTTATTGACCTCATAATATTACCCCCATCCAGTCTCAAGTTAGACATTATTAATCTCATAATATTACCCCCATCAAGTCCCAAGTTAGACATTATTGACCTCATTATATTACCCCCATCCAGTCCCAAGTTAGACATTATTGACCTAAGTTTAAAATGTTATTGGTCCAATGATATAATCCTGAAAAAAGAAACCTAGTAAAGATTTAAATTATTTATTGTATATTTTTTTAGATGTCTATTAAAATGCCCGAAAATGACTACGGAGCAACTGAGAACTCTCTTTTTAACAAATAAAATTCATAATTTTATCAAAAATCGATTTTATTTTGCAAATGTTCAAACTACTGCACATTTGTTAAGCTCTAAATTAGTGTATTTTAGAATAAAAATGGCAAAACTGATGTGTTTGTTACTGTTAGTTTGTGCCATCCAAAACTTAGGATCTTTGATATACTTACGCTTTTGGGTATTTTTTACAATAATCCTTAACAGAATTGGGTACCATACAGTGCTTCATAAGGGTTTCAACGACAATTAAATACCTACTAGCACAATAGAAAAAAAAAGTAGCTGTTAAAAATGGCTAATTTAAAAAACAATTTTTGTATGTCCGATTTAATTTTTTTTCAAAACACAGTTGTTCTGCATTTTAAGCATCTGTCAATCAATGATATAAGGTTAATTCAAGCGCATTTTAATTTTGGTAATTTTTGCATTAAATTTATAAAATTAATAGATTTAGGTTTAAGTTATACAAATTAATTTTTTTAATAACCAGTTTGGTTGTTATCACGAGAAAAGTCGAAAAGAATTTACATGCTAAAATGCTTTTGGAGTAAACTATTTTGTATTATTTTAAGAAAAAGTGTCTACTATTTTTTGACCGGGGTTTTATAAATAATAATAACATAAACAGAAGGGTGTAAAAATAGTTGCAACAGTCGGACAGTTGGACTAATGGGGTAACTTACCCACTTATTAAGTGTTATGCCTGTGAAGGTTTGTGGTACTAAAAGGGTTTACTTTGAATCAGGTTCAGTTTTGGTTAACGGTAATCTAAATTGGTTTAATTGTTAAAAACATAAATATTTGCAAAACCCGTTAAAACTATTATTTTAACTGATATTTAGTCCAGGATTAGGTTTTCTGTTTTGATTATAGTTGTTCTAACTACTGATCATAAATAATTTGTATAGTAAACTTCAGAGGATAAATAATATTAATTACCAAATTTAACAGCTGTTTGCTTGAGGAGAGAAAACATTAATTACAAATTCCTGAGATTTGAGAATAAGTAGTTCAATAATTTATTGAATAGTTTAGAATAAGAAGAAGTTTTATTGAATATTGCAACTGTATAAGTTTAATTAGTGTATTATGCAAAATTATATTAATTAAAAAAAGTTATCTAACTATGTATTATGTTTTTAGTAACTGAATTGTTTATATTAGCATTAAAAAAGTTTTTTTATGATAAAAGGCTATTCTATGAACAAACTAATGGATTTATTAATAGATTGGCACATTTAGGGTAAGTTTATGTTATTTTTTATCAAAATAAGATAACATTTATTGTTAATGTTCAATAAAAGCTACGAATAAAATGTTCTGTTATAATTTAATTTTAAATCGCTTAAATATTATTTAAAAATATTTAAAAAGTATTTAAAATATTTAAATCATTTTTGTTTTAGTTTTGAAAGTTTCGTTTTTTCAACAATGGCCGGCCTTGATCTCAAACACGTGATCCTACGCAAGGTGTAAACACGTGACCAAAAGTCAAGCTGAAAGCGAACGGGAAGAACCGACTCCATTTTTTTGATACAACGTTTAGTTTTCGGTAAGTTAATGAAGTTTTATGTTTTTATTTGTATTTTATTTAACGTATGTATATTTAATAAAACATTTATTAAACTATTACCAACAAATAAATTGTATTTATTTTCTTGTTTTAATACTAATTTTGTCATTTTATATTTACAGAATGGTGCAGAGAAAGGGAAAAGCTAAGGTAAATATTATTTGTTACATTTTTTAAATGTATAATTTTATTTTTATATTTTTAGTAAATTTCAGCTACTGATGTCAACTTCCACTACTTTTCCTTAGTTAGACAACAATCCACCTAGTCAAAGAAAGTCAACATGATGAAAGGAAAACTTTAAAGTTAAGTAAGTTTTGTGAAGTTTTCAATTTTAAATGAACATGATAAAGTTTACTGAAGTTCTAATTAATGTTTATTACTTCTGTTTTGATTATAGTTGTTCTAACTACTGATCATAAATAATTTGTATTAGTTGTGTTTATAAACTAATTTCCCTAATTAATTTTTATTAACATTTTAGAAATGAATAAAGTTGATCTTAGACACGGAAAGCAACCAAAAACATGGATTCAATAAATTTAGGTACAACATTTTTTACATTGAAATTTGATGTATTGGCGTAATAAATAATAATTAATTTACGTAATTGTGCAAATAATATTCAATTTTAGCTAATCCTATATTGCGTGACCTTTCGCCCTATCATTATAACTCTAAATAAATACGTAAATACCATTGCACGTTAAAAAGCAATAAGCGGCATTTTCGTGACCGGACTATTATTAATACGCTAAAAATATGTTAATGTAATTCTGGCACTTTATTTTGTGGGGCAATTGCGTGACCTTTCGACCTGTTAATATTTTGCGAAAAAAAATAAATTAATAAACGTTAATTTTGACAAAACATAATTGTAGCTGTTGCGTGACCTTTCGACCTATTATCATTTTAAAAAGAAAAGGTTTTTGCGGCATTTTGCATTCCACGTTTTTTTTATATTTGCGGAGTTAGTTTTGTGACTTAGATTTATTTTCTCGCATAGTTTTAAATGTAGTCACGTAGCCTAGTGGTTAAGGTCGTAGACTATAGACTCTAAATTCTCGAGTTCAAATCTCGGCCTCGTTGATTTTTGCGATAATTTTTTTTTTAATTTTTTTACAAAATATTAATTTATGAAAAACCTAAAACAATTTGAAATCTAAAACTTAATTTTTTGATATCTACATCCCGTAATTTATAATGTAGCAAAATTTCGGGGAATTAATTTTTTTTCCACGGTACTATGACGTCATAATATTTTAGTAAAAGTTCTATAAAATCTTTATTTTAAGATTTTTTTGATTTATTTTTGGTTAATTTAAATTGGTTTTTCTCTGCGGTTGTGCACATAAAATTTCAGCGATTTTTAATCGAATTTTTTTTTTGGGCGAATTTTGAAAATTTTGCTTGCTAGTACACGTCGAAAATTTTCGGCCCAAATTTAAAAAAATTATTGACCCCAAATTGCCCCAAACTTCGTCAGAATGTGTATTAGGGGGCGTTGAATCAGATAAAAGTGGTCCTATCGCTCAATATTGTGTAATTTTCGAGTAATTTAACAATTTGTGCAAAAAAAGCGCAAAAATGGCCAAATTTGCCGATTTTTAACGTTTTTTGACCTTTTTTTCGAAATTTTTAAAAAATTCGCAATTTTTAAAAATCGATCTTTAAAAAAGATTGTTTTTGTATTTCTGAATTAAATTTTTTTTTTGTATTACTGATTTAACTGACTATCTAACTAACTAATTTTATACTTTTGCCTAGATTCGAACCCGACAACTACAAGTCTACAACTACAACAACATAACCACTCGGCCACGAGAGAACTTGAAAGATTGCTGCGAAAACTTTAATTAATGTAAGTGAGCAATCGGCAATACCTAGTCAAAATTTTAAAAAAATTTTACAATTTAAAAGTAAATTGTATTTGACTGGTGTTGTCCTACGGACACAACCAACGTCCAACGGACACAACTGACGTCCAACGGACACAACAACCACCTCTGCCTAGATTTGAACCTGACAACCACATGACAACACAACAACGTCCTACGGACACAACCACAAGGCCAACTGACAACTGAAAATATTGTTGCGAAAATTAAATTATACGTTGCAAATTAAAAAATAATTTTTAAAAATGTCAAGACTCGGCTTCGAACCCGAGCTCTGTACGTTGGTAGATCAGCGTCTTACCACTGAGCTACACGCCCTACTTAAAATATTTTACTTAAACGATTGTAACATATGAAGAGCTACATCATCTACTTAACGGTTGTAACATATAAAGTTTTGCTGAAAGCGAACGGGAAGAACCGACGCCATTTTTTTGATACAACGTTTAGTTTTCAGTAAGTTAATGAAGTTTTATGTTTTTATTTGTATTTTATTTAACGTATGTATATTTAATAAAACATTTATTAAACTATTACCAACAAATAAATTGTATTTATTTTCTTGTTTTAATACTAATTTTGTTATTTTATATTTACAGAATGGTGCAGAGAAAGGGAAAAGCTAAGGTAAATATTAATTGTTACATTTTTAAAATTTATAATCTTATTTTTATATTTTTAGTAAACTTTAGCTACTGATGTCAACTTCCACTACTTTTCCTTAGTTAGACAACAATCCACCTAGTCAAAGAAAGTCAACATGATGAAAGAAAAACTTTAAAGTTAAGTAAGTTTTGTGAAGTTTTCAATTTTAAATGAACATGATAAAGTTTACTGAAGTTCTAATTAATGTTTATTACTTCTGTTTTGATTATAGTTGTTCTAACTACTGATCATAAATAATTTGTATTAGTTGTGTTTATAAACTTAACTTTCCCTAATTAATTTTTATTAACATTTTAGAAATGAATAAAGTTGATCTTAGACACGGAAAGCAACCAAAATCATGGATTCAATTTTGATGTATTGGCGTAATAAAAAATAAATCAATTTACGTAATAGTGCAAATAATATTCAATTTTAGCTAATCCTATATTGCGTGACCTTTCGACCTATTATTATAACGAAGTGGTATAAAAGTAAATTGCCTATTTTCGGTAATTAGCTCTTAGAGGTTAGCTCTTAGAGGTTAGTTCTTAGAGGTTAGCTCTTAGAGGTATAAAAATAAATTGCATATTTTCGGTAATTAGCTCTTAGAGGTTAGCTCTTAGAGGTGAGCTCTTAAAGGTTAGCTCTAAGAGGTATAAAAATAAATTGCCTATTTTCGGTAATTAGCTCTTAGAGGTTAGCTCTTAGAGGTTAGTTCTTAGAGGTTAGCTCTAAGAGATATAAAAGTAAATTGCCTATTTTTGGTAATTAGCTCTTAGAGGTATAAAAATAAATTGCATATTTTTGGTAATTAGCTCTTAGAGGTTAGCTCTTAGAGGTTTGCTCTTAGAGGTTAGTTCTTCGAGGTTAGCTCTTAGAGGTATAAAATTAAATTGCATATTTTCGGTAATTAGCTCTTAGAGGTTAGCTTTTAGAGGTTAGCTCTTAGAGGTTAGCTCTTAGAGGTTAGCTCTAAGAGGTATAAAAATAAATTGCCTATTTTCGGTAATTAGCTCTTAGAGGTTAGCTCTTAGAGGTTAGCTCTCAGAGGTTAGCTCTTAGAGGTTAGTTCTTAGAGGTTAGCTCTAAGAGGTATAAAAATAAATTGCCTATTTTCGGTAATTAGCTCTTAGAGGTTAGCTTTTAGAGGTTAGCTCTTAGAGGTTAGCTCTTAGAGGTTAGCTCTAAGAGATATAAAAATAAATTGCCTATTTTCGGTAATTAGCTCTTAGAGGTTAGCTCTTAGAGGTTAGTTCTTAGAGGTTAGCTCTTAGAGGTATAAAAATAAATTGCATATTTTCGGTAATTAGCTCTTAGAGGTTAGCTCTTAGAGGTGAGCTCTTAAAGGTTAGCTCTAAGAGGTATAAAAATAAATTGCCTATTTTCGGTAATTAGCTCTTAGAGGTTAGCTCTTAGAGGTTAGTTCTTAGAGGTTAGCTCTAAGAGATATAAAAGTAAATTGCCTATTTTTGGTAGTTAGCTCTTAGAGGTTAGCTCTTAGAGGTTAGCTCTTAGAGGTTAGCTCTTAGAGGTTAGCTCTTAGAGGTTAGCTCTAAGAGGTTAGCTCTTAGAGGTTAGCTCTTAGAGGTTAGCTCTTAGAGGTTAGCTCTTAGAGGTTAGCTCTTAGAGGTTAGCTCTAAGAGGTTAGCTCTTAGAGGTTAGCTCTTAGAGGTTAGCTCTTAGAGGTTATCTCTTAGAGGTTAGCTCTTAGAGGTTAGCTCTTAGAGGTTAGCTCTAAGAGGTTAGCTCTTAGAGGTTAGCTCTAAGAGGTTAGCTCTTAGAGGTTAGCTCTTAGAGGTTAGCTATTAGAGGTTAGCTCTTAGAGGTTAGCTCTAAGAGATATAAAATTAAATTGTCTATTTTCGGTAATTAGCTCTTAGAGGTTAGCTCTTAGAGGTTAACTCTTAGAGGTTAGCTCTTAGAGGTTAGCTATTAGAGGTTAGCTCTTAGAGGTTAGTTCTAAGAGATATAAAATTAAATTGCCTATTTTCGGTAATTAGCTCTTAGAGGTTAGCACTTAGAGGTTAGCTATTAGAGGTTAGCTCTTAGAGGTTAGCTCTTAGAGGTTAGCTCTTAGAGGTTAGCTGTTAGAGGTTAGCTCTAAGAGATATAAAATTAAATTGTCTATTTTCGGTAATTAGCTCTTAGAGGTTAGCTCTTAGAGGTTAGCTCTTAGAGGTTAGCTCTTAGAGGTTAGCTCTTAGAGGTTAGCTCTTAGAGGTTAGCTCTAAGAAGTGAGCTCTAAGAGATATAAAAGTGAATTGCCTATTTTCGGTAATTAGCTCTAAGAAGTGAGCTCTAAGAGGTATAAAAGTAAATTGCACATTTCGGTAATTACGCGAATAAGTTGTGCTTGCTCATTCGAGACTAATTGGTGTGTGTTGAATTGGTGACGTAACAGAGAGGAAGTTCTCTATGAGAAGAATCTGATGATTGTCACACCACTTAGCGCCATCTAGCAGATACAAAAAAAAAAAAATATTATTTTTAAAAGTTTTTTTGCTACAAATTTGTTATTTATTTATTGCGTGTAAATGTGATTTACTGTTTTTATAGAAAATTGTGATTTGCAGTTTTTATAGAAAGTTGTGATTTACTGTTTTTACAGAAAGTTGTTTGTTTTGAAATTGCAATATTCAATAAAAGTTTTACTATGATATATATATGTATTGTTATTTTTAGAATTTTCTATTTTTCTAAAAAAAATGATCAGCATGACGTCATCAGTCACTCTATGACGCGTATATAAATGCCGTAAATTTCGTTCTACTTAATGTTTTTTATATTTAATGTTGTTTTGGCCAAAACAAACCAAATCGAAAAATTATTTTTAAGTATTTTTGTAAAATTTAATAAAAGTGTAATAACTGTTGAATATATTATAATTTTAGGAAAAAATTAAAAAAATGTTGTTTAATGGTGAAGTTAAAATTAAAATACAATTATAAAATCCCAATTAAAAATTAAGAAATAAAAAATTAAGTAATATTAATGTACTAATAACGTCACGCAAACGTAAATGGCTCCTATGTAAACGGATTTAACTTTTGCTCAACTTAATATTTAAAATTAATGTTTCAGAACTTCGAAATATTAAATTAATTAAAAAAATATTTCGAGAATATTTTGTTTATGGCTCAATAATGCAACGGTTAGATACTTTTATAACGTTTTTGTGGATAACGAGGTAGTTATACCTTAACAGATAACAATTTGGGCCTACATTGTAAGTAATAATTTATATTAATAAAGTAAAAAATTAAAAAATAAATCATGTATTTTTTTATTGATTCTTTTATTAAAATACGATAAAGTAGTTTTCTGTCATATAAATATGTCTTTTAGTTCTGGTTCGTTGGTAATAAGCCATTGCACCACGTCAAGGTCAACCAGAAAGCAACAGGTTATTTTACCCAATAGGAAGGCAAACGATGAGATTTTAAAGGTACCTTGGAAAAGTAAGACACCTGAAAAATCCCAACCAAAAGCCTTAAATTTAGTAATCAGCCAATTTTCCTCAAATATATAAGTTTAAACTAAGTTCGAGGGTGCGCGACTAGTTTCTAATACTCGGTATAGTAGTAAACTGTTTTGCTCTTACGGTACTAAACCGTTTAAGTTAATTAGGCTAATTCTAAGCTTAAAGATAGAGTCCAAGAGTAAAGCATGGGAGAAGCTGTAAAAATATAGTTAGGTGTTAGTTTATAGCCTATATATATAAATAATAAGAATTTTTAAGAGCCTGTAAAAAATAAAATTGGTTAAAGAAAAATTATAAGAGAGATGGCAACGGACCATATTAGTTGTTTTTACTTACCGTCAAAATATGATTCCAGTTCTTCTTTCACCAGAACGAAAGAAGAAAACTATACCGAGCAAACTAACAACTAATTAACCTTCCTACTGTTTAACTTTAGGCAATGTTAATAACTTTGTGGTTTACCCAACTACAACAAAGTTAAAACATTTTTTAAAACTAAACTATTTAAAATTTTAACGCCGCGATTTTAGTTTTTTTGTTTAGGCCTAATACAAATACAATAAAGAATTGAGAGAAGAGAAAAATATTTTGGTTTTAGGTTCTAAGTTTAAATAAATTACAAAATTCTAAATTATCACAAATTAACCAAATACTCGCAACTTTCAAAGGTCTTGAGTTTTTTGCTTTTTTTAAAGGTCCTGAGTTTTTGCTTATTTTAAAGGTCTTGAGTTTTTGCTTATTTTAAAGTTCCTGAGTTTTTGCTTATTTCAAAAGTCCTGAGTTTTTGCTTATTTTAAAGGTCCTGAGTTTTTGCTTATTTCAAAGGTCCCAAGTTTTTGCTTTTTTACAATATTTAAATTCATATTAAAAATTTTTATTTTTTTGAATTAAAACTAGTACTTAATATATGACATTTAATTAATAATTACGATATGACGCTACACCAATGATATAATAAACATGACAGAAATGGGACAGAATTTTGTTCAAGTTTTAGGATTTATATATTTTACTAAACTCTCAATTATGTTCCATCCAAGTTCCTCCTACCCTGCGAAGTTAATTTCCATTTTCACAAGCTAATAATTTACAATTCTGCAGACCAAGCATGGCGCTATATACTACCCACGAGTAAAACGCACCATGCTCACTAAGGAAGAAAATAATTGATAGAAAGTGGAAAACCGGGGTTTATAGATGCCGGTATTTAGTTAGCGCGAAACTTTAATTATAATTAACTCTGCTGCACCCCCAAGCGTGTTGCTTCTTTAGTTAAGGTTAGTCCCTGGCTTTGAGGTTAAGCCTCCCACATTTAATTGTTCGGTAGCGTTTATACCCTAACATGAGCTGTGCGTTGTCTACGTAGAAAAAATATTAAGAATATGGCACGAACTACAACAATAATAAATAAATGTGAAAAAAATACAACATGGGGCAACCCGGACGACCATTTGGCGATACGTGGTTCTGCTGACCTTAAGGGCCAAAATACAGATTAGTACTGGTATATGTGGCACCTAAGGGAACCTAACAATGGTATTGGGAAAATGGCCGCCGGGAACGCATCAGCTCATTGACTGTTTGATCCCAAACTTCGACCGACCCACGAAGCGAAATGGGTAAATCTAGGTTTGGGACAGTCCGCAAAAAATAAATACACTGGGAGAAGAGAAAGATATTGCAAACAATTCTGTCCAATTCTAATATTTTTAAACCTCAAAATTAGTGATTAAATCACAACATCTAAACTTAATCTCAATGTCCATTGTATTTTAGATCATTTAATAATGATTAAATCATACATCACATTCTCCATTTGTGACGTCATAATTGTTGAATCCAAAATCTTTAATTTTAATAAAAAGAGCTAAGATTGGGAGAAGTCAAATCATCTTTTCGAAATTCTAAACATAAATATAAGTTATTAAAAAATAGCTAAAACCAAGCACAAGTTAAAAACTACAATACAAACATATATGAGTGTAAAATTATTTCAAGCCAGTTGGTCAGAATTTCATAATAAATTCAGTTCTCAAATTTTTTATTTAAAAATATTTTAAATAATTTACCTTTAGGTATAAGGTGCACAAGCGTTCAGTTCCAATTTCGGCTCTAATCTTATCAGTTGTGACGTAGTTAGCGATGACGTCACTTGCTGGTAATAAGATGAACATAAAAGTGACGTTGACTTATCACTGTAACAAAATAAAATTTGATTAAACAATGTTGTGGGAAGGTCGATTGCACGGTCCAAACACGGAGTAACAACAGTTACCCTAACCCAGTCTGGAGTTGACTTTAGTAGTTTGGAATATTATTGAATACAATTGCCTGGTTAATAAACTGCTGATTAAGTATTGGCTTAGCAGAAGTTGATACCATAAATGCGCCTTACTTAAGGGCACTACAGCATGGTATACCAACAGTAGGTCATTTATTTCTAATTATTTAAATAGAAAATTATTAAAAAACACAAAAAAAACATTAACACAATTTTTAAGACCAAATTTTAAATTATAAATATTTAGTATTACTGTAATTACCTTTTATTGAGTAGGAACTGGTGGTATTTAGGCTCTAATGACGTCACTTTAGCACATTAAGTTTTCAAGATTGTTTGGCTAAAGTCGATCTAAAAAATATGGAATATTTTATTTATATTTTCGCAATTATACTAATAGTTAAACAAATTGTTAAAACTAAAAAAAGTGGAGCCCTATTAGCTTCGCCCGCCTAGTTATAAAATGCGAAAGAAGACGGAATTTTTATACCTTACCCTAATCTTTTCTTTACGAATTCCGCCCTTTTTCCGCAATTATTTTGGTACCACCCGTTTAAATTCCGCCGTTTTCCGCAATTATTTTAGAACCACCCGTTTAAATTCCGCCCTTTTCCGCAATTATTTTGGTACCACCCGTTTAAATTCCGCCTTTTCCGCAATTATTTTGGTACCACCCGTTTAAATTCCGCCCTTTTCCGGAATTATTTTGGTACCACCCGTTTAAACTGGCGGACGACGCTAATGGAGTTCTAAATAAAATAATTAAATACCTTTAAACTTATTAAGGTAAACTTCTACATTTTTTCCGACGACAAAACGTTTACGATGTCGAATCGATGTCACCATAAACTGATAATTGTGAAGTTGATGACGTTGCATGAAAACTGGTGACGTCACTTGACGCAGGGTCCTGAAGATCCAGCTACATAAAAAAATGAAGATTCGTTAATTAAAAGGCGACGGATTTGTGTTTAATAACTTATTGGCTTTCAACTAAACTTGGTTTTATTATGAAATTAAAATATTAAGAAATCAAAATAAATTGGTTAACATAAAAACTATGTCAAATAAACTGACGATAATACTGTTATCTTTATTTAATTATTACTTTAATATATGTTTGGTTTTCGCAGTAGCAGTAATATAGCAAGAAATGGGTTTAAAATTAGTTTAATTTAGTTAATTAGCAAACGCAGCAGCATAAAATTATAATATAAAAAATTATCACAAATGTAACTAATTTCAACAAGCAATACCGCAGCGTGCAGCAACATCTTCCAAAAAAAAACTATTGCAATTTATATAAAATGTATTGTGCAGCATGCAATATAAAATGTTATGGCAATAAAGCAACAGCACATGCAGCATATATCGCTTAAACTAATCTTATGCAAAGTTAAAACTTAAATTCTCAGTTTATTTTGACAAGATATTTATATATAAACCATTTGATTTTGTTTCCTTCTTAACGCATTAGTTTGTTGGTAAAACCAAATTTAAGTTTTCAAATAATTAATCTTACAAATTATCATGACGTCATGGTTTTGTGGTTAAGTTATTAGTTTTTTAAGGCAATAAACAGCACCACACAATTCTGACATTTTTTAAAAGAAAGCTCCTAAAGTTTTCTAGCATTTAATAGCGTGAAAAAAATATTAAAGTTTTAAAAAATAAATTAATTTTACCAAAAAATATAAAAATAATTTTACCTTATTAGACGAAGATCGACGTTTAAGGCCTCTGAAGTTCAAATTGATTTTAATATCCACTTCTAGATTTACTTTCTCGACTGTTGTATGACGTCATAAAATATAAATTGTCTTTTAAATTCTTGAACTTCTGCTTTCTAGAAGGTTTGTACTTTAATATGACGTCATAATAACTATACTTTTTTGATTTTGTTGTAGAATTGTTTCAAAAAACATTGAAAATTGAAGATTTAACTCCTTTTTAGTCTGAGTATAAATTTGAGCGACCTTCTACCACGCAGTTCATACAAAAAAAGCCAGAGTTTCAGTTTCTAGAATTCCTCGCGCTTCTTTCGAACCCGGGGCCGAATATTGAAATCTCGGCGTGAATTTAATCAACGCGCGCGCCTCTCTAGATTAGGTTAGAGTGTTTCTCTAGAAGAGAATTTACGAATTCTGTTGTAGGCATTCACAACTTGAAATCTTTTTTACTTTAAACCTAATGCCTTTTTAAAGCCCACTTTTTTATGTGTTAATAGTAAATAAGCTTACATAAAATCCCCGCATTTTTGGGTTAACAAAAATATACAACCTTTTAAACAAGTGTAAAATTTTAATTTGAAAATAATTTAAAAATATATTTAAAAGTATAAAATATTAAGTAATATTTACGTTAAATAAATTTATTTTGTATAAGTTTTAAGTGCGAAAAAAAGCGATTTTTAGCGTTTTTTGGCCATTTTTTCGAAATTAAAAAAAAATGTTTGTATTACAATTTGTTTTAAACTTACCTAACTAAAAACAAACAAGTTATATTAATATTTGTATTTCAGTTAAGGCAATAATCTGGTGATATTAGTTAAAAGTATGCAATAAACAATTTATAACATGATTCAGAATCAAACTTTTCCACTATTAAGTTGACACAAGAAATAAAATCAAAGAACAGTAGGTAGTAGAATATATTTTGATGTTCTTACTCTTCCATCTCTCTTGTCATCCCATTCCTCAAGATTCCATAACCTTTGACCCAGGCTTGCAGAACTTTTGAGTTAGATTCAAGATTAAGATTTTCACTGATCACGTGCAACATTACTGGAGCCAAATACTAAACAAAGACAAAAATAACCGTTAGGACACTTTCAAACTTTGTTTTATGATGGCATGGCTTGCCAGCAGTAAGAATCAAACCCGGAAGCATAAATCTTATCCAAAATATCAATAAATAAAAAATGCCAACAGGAAGATTCGAACCCTGTACCTCGAAGTTTGATGAATCGACTCTCGCTTTAAGATGAATGTCTCCCAACTTTACCATCAGCTCTTTTGTCTTCTCTGGATCGTCACAATTGTTAACAAACGTGCTGATCGACGTCACAACTCTATGACGTCATAATTAATTAGTTGTTTTACTTGTCATAATTGAAAAAATGTTTCATTTGTTGATTATGACGTAACAATGCTTACCTGACGACGTGTGAGCAAAGCTTTTTATTCTCTTCCAAATCTTCGATCGTCAACTTTTCGTTTTCATCGATGTCCATCTCATAAAATAAACTTCGTAGTCGGGGTACATCGTTCAACAACCTGGGTGGAAGGTGGGTTAGTTGTTTGGTAAACAATGGAGTGATTGTTTGTAATTGTTTACCTTTGAAAGATCAAAAGTCCCAACTTTTTGGATCCAAGTTTTCTTAAACTGCTCCAAGATTCGCGCAAAAGTTCGATCTCATTTTCAGTTAAACCCATTTTTAATTCTACAGACGCCAAAAAAAAAACGAATTTAAAAAATATTTACGTTTATAAAAAACACATTAAGTTTATTTTAACTAATTTATATATTTCTAATCAAGTGTTGTTGCATTTAAAAATGTTAAAACTAAATCTTTTTTATTAAACTGTCCACTATATTGAAGCACATCCCTAGATACAACCCTAGACCAAAGTCTGACCTAACTTTTACTATGGACAGTTTAAAGTTACTAAAACAACAAAACTTATCTATTGTTTAAACATATGACGTCACAAATATTTTATTATTACGTGGTTATGCCTTTCGTAAACTGTTAGTTAAAGCAGGACTAAAAGTTAAATTCTATTCTGCAACTATTTTAACAAATTATTCATTGCAAAAGCCGGCAGGAAATTGAACTTCAATTTGTGGTTTGCTAATTGAGACAAATCGGCAGCGAATAAAAATTTAAATTTTAACTGAGCAACTCCATTTATGCTAATCTAAGCCCCTTGCTGATATTTGGCGGCGAAGCATAAACCCAATCTCTCCCCAAACAACTGAAATCGTTGATGGATCGAATTTAAAACTGTTTTAGTAACGGATAATTCTTTAAAATCCTTGAAATTTTTCGCGTGTAATCGCATGGATAACTCGGGGTCCTAACTCTGTCTTAAAGATTTATTTTTTTGCCCAAAATTTCGCAAATCTTTAAGAAAAAACTTTCTAGACAATATAACTTAACATTAACTATGACGTCATAGTACCCCAACCCGCTTGAACATCTTTATGTGGCGACCTCTTCCACACCTGCTTATATATCTTTACTTAAAATGACGTAACCAACCACCTCTTATTACGCAACAATAAGAATTGTGCGAAGTCACTCTGACATCACCAGTGACGTAGGGAGTTGAAATCGATTGCGTCAGATTTGAAATGACCTTCAACAAATAAGAAAAACTTGAAAATTATTTTTTTCGCTTTTTTGAGAATTAATACAACTGGATTTAAATAAAATCGAATTTCAGGATTGTTTAAAAATCTTTTGTCGCCGAATTTGATGTATATTCAACTTGTGATTGTGTGTTTATACCCGTAATAAGTGGGTCATTTGTGATGTCATGAACAAAACAATTTTCACACTCTTGTGATTTCATAAATTCACCAAAAATAATTCTTAAATATCCAGATTTAAAAATCGATATTTTTCGCTTTGTAACAAAACAAGCATTATCAGAAACTTTAATCTATTGTTTATGACGTCATAATAACCTGTGCGCTGTGTCGCTCTAGAACGTGGGGCGTATAGTGGGTTTATAACCAGAATTACCTTTTTTATCATTAAATCTTAGCCAAAAAATTTCAAGAATTAAACAAATAATTGCCAGCCTCAGTAGTTGAACCTGCGACCTTAGATTTGGAAATAAAACTTAAAAAAATATTCAAAATATTGAGCAATAAAAATTATATTTAAAACAATAAAAAGATGAACTGCAGTTGTAACTAAAATGGCAGCTTCATATTTGCAACATTTTCCAAAATTGCACAAGATTTAAGATTTCCCAATAGATTGTTAACTGACCAATAAAAAAGAAAAACCTCAATAACTGAAAAGTTAGGTAGTTGTTAAAACAAATTTTCAAACAGAATTGAAATAGTTTAAGTCAAATAGTTAATAGATCATGCCACCAAAATTCTACACAAAATTCCGTTAAATAAAAAACATATTTGACACAGATCACAGAAAATAAAATTGCGCACAAAAGGCAGAAAGTACAAAAAACAAACAAGTTAGAAATAGATCGCTGTTTTATGTTGAGGTGGTTTACAAAATCTTACAAAAACTTGGTGGGAAACATGAAAAGTGCAATTCAGGAATTGTAGCGTTTCCAATAAATTAAAGTTTTCTTCTCTGTCGAAAACACAAATAATCTCCATCTTCTAACAACATGTTGTCATGCTTCAACATTTAATCAAATAAAATTTTGCTAAAAACACTTTTTGGTAAATTTTAAACATCACGATTGACCCCACTTGTGTTGGAAGTTTCACCTGCCGACGAGTTTTTCTGTGCGTTCAAGCGTTTATTTTGCACAGCCATGACACGTTGCGCATGAGCAGCCACAGCATCCCCATGGGAAACCTTTAAAAGTGATTGTCTGTCGCCCCCTTGTGGCAGGTTTTTATTCCCAGAAACTCTAAATTTTCGACAACTTTTCGAACGTTGATGATTATTTGAAATTAAATTTCGGGATGGGTTCGGGTTTAAACTCATTCGTCGATTTGGGTCACTAGAGGTCACACTAAGGTTATTTTGTGGATTGGAATTAGAGCGACTTGGTCGCGCATCAGTGGGTTGGGGATTAGATCTAAAAAGCAAAAAGATTTTAGAAGTTGTCGGCTGGAATTAAACCTAAACCCTCAAAACAAAAATTACCTTTGATTAAAATCGTTCAAATTTTGATGATTTCTGTTTTCCCTTCTTCTTTGACTTTCTCTCACTCGAACTCCAAGGTCACCTTGAACTTGACCTCCATTAGGTTGGAGGTCACGACCTCGAGGGGGATTCTCAATATTTTGTGACCTCCCACTTGCTCGAACATCGTGGTTCCGCACAAATGCCCCAGATCCAGTTCTTACCACTTGGTGGTGCTCTGTAACTGGATCTCCGACTCCAAGTTCAACGCATTCAAAATAACTCTAAAAAATTATTTCAATTTTATTTTTTGAAAAAAAAAATAATTTTTAAAAAATAAAATTTTTCTATAATAATTTGATATTATTGATCTTGAAAAATTACCGGTGGCAATGAGTCGTCCTCTGTGACTTGTGGCACTTGTGGCAACTCTGCTACAACTTCTGTTCTATCAGTTCTTCTTTGATTGTTGGAAACTCGTCTATGACGATAAATTTAGTTTTTTTTAAATATTTAACTTTTTTAATTTGTGACAATTTTGGAGATTTGAGAACCCACCTTTGATTGTTCGATTGTCTTCGTTCCCCTGAGCTCTGATTGACCGGTCTATCAGCCTCTCTAGCCCCTCTTGTGGCACGTTGTTGTTGTCGGACCAAATGTGTGCGAACTTGTTTTCGTCGCCCTCGAACAATTATCACTGAAAGAAAAATAATTTTTATAAATTTTTAATAAAAACAAAAATGTTTTAAATTTGATTAAAGTTTTACCGTCGGTGTGGTCATATCCCTTCCCCGTTACTTTCCACTGTAATATAGCTCCACCCACTGGAAAAAAATTAAAATAATGACGTCATTTTTAAAATATTAAAATTATTAACCTAATACAAGTTATAATCAACATTTGCAAATGTTAAAATATGATGATTGATGAAAAGAGGAAATGTGTCAAAAAATCCGTGTTTCTGTCCAATGACATCATAATTACAAACAATCGTGATTGTATTGTTTACTTACATGCTAGAACTGGCCACACTGAAAGGACAATGTACGAGAACCAACAAATTTTAACTTCTTCCGCTGCCATTAAAGCTTCCCACATATAACTAAAACATAAAGTTCAAAATAATATCTTGTATCATTAAGTTAACACCTGCAGTCCTGGGTTCAATTCCCCCCGCTGACATGTCGTCAAAATATTTTACAAAATATCAAAAATAATCTTTAACAACTCTTTTAACTTGCTATAAAACTTCAACTTTGTAAAACATTTAACTTACTGTAAAAGAAGAAATTGTTCGATGAAATAATCGATGCACACAACAATAAGTGCTCCTCCTAACACTGATGTACTCAAGATAATACAACCTGTAAAACAATTAATTATATTAAACTTAAAAACATCTATAAATAATGTTGCTTAGTAGACGATAAATATTTATGTGTTAAATTTATGGGCCCACAAAATAAATAAAACTTTCATTTGTGGTGTGCAGGTGAATTATTGCGAACAAATATTAGTTGAGAGTTGCAAACATATTGCAAAAATTAAATCCCAACTATAGGGTGGGCTAGTATTAATAATAGAAAAGTAAAAATGTGTAAGAGATTAACAACCGTTAAAAGTTGCCTTAGTATAAATGCTAAATTTGTTTCGATAAAAAGTGTTTACCTTTCTGAAACTTTAGAGTAAGCACTGCGAATATAACCCCCACCCCGAATAAAATTCCACCTGGGATCCAGGCTGTTGTGGGATGATAAACCGACTGCATCGCTAAAATACCTGGAACATAAAACAAATATTTTTAAAATAAAATCTTTAAATAGTAACATTACCTAATTTTCCCTCCAATTGTTTTAAGAATATTTTGAGTGGATATGAAACAGACAAATATAATTATGTCTAGACTTTAATCCATTTTACTTTAGGATAATTACTAATTCTTAAACCATCAATTTATTATGAAAACTTTTACAAAAATTATTTTTTAGTTGATAATTTATTTTTTTGTTCAAAATTTAAATTTTTTCTATTAGGTTAAACCAAGAAATTTAAATCCAAAAAAGTTGAATTTAAAGAGAAATAATAAAGACTGGCAATTAAATTGAGACAACCTAGTAATTATCGACCTGATGGTATAAAAACAAAATAATTAAAACATGATTTTCATAAAATCTTATTTTAAATAAGATCCTTAAACATCAAAATTAAAAAAACATTTATTTAAACAAAATAGAATTGTTCAACTATTTTGTTTTGTTTAATTTATTGGTTGTTAAACCAAGATAGTCTTACACAACATTATAAATTATAAGATGTTAATGACAATAATAAAACACTTTAATTAGAATGATATGTAATTAAAAGGTAATAAAATGTGTTTAAAATGTTCATTAAAACAGTTTTAACTTCATTTAAAAATAGAAAAAAACAAATTTAAAAATTGATTTTTTTTAGAATTAGGTTTTAAAAGTTAAAATCAACTTAAATTAATAATTAATTGGTTTTTGTTACTTGATTAACAATAGAATGAAGAAAGTTGAATTGACATTAAACAAATGTAAGTTTTGATGGTGCAACATTAGAATTTGATAGGTCTAACCATTTCACCATCTTATCCATTACACCATTATAAATTATTGCTGACTTGATATTTCTACATTTTTAATGTCAAAAGGTGTAACAAATTACTTTTAAACCACAAAAGATTTTATCAGGAAATTTAACTAAAAAAATATAAATTTCAAATTTTATTTATTTAAAACTCGGTCAATATGACTTATATCCACGTTAGCAGCTTAACCCATATATAGAAATATAATCGCGCGATTAAACCAGTTTTACTAGGTTGGGCCACATTTTGTTGTCATCAAAACATTAAAAAACGTGTTCAACGTTGACAATTTTTGACAACTATGATTTTACATTTTTAAAGGTCAAAATTTGAAATTTTCGAACGTATTCGTGTGTTTTTTACAAAACCACCTATCTTGTTTACTATAACCAACTTAATATGTTTGACATCTTTTCTTATCAGTGACACAAGTTTATTTGATAACAGATTTCCAAGAATTAGTGTAAATTTAATTTAAAAGTCGAACTTTTTTACTCCCAAAAAAATAAGTTTTTTAAATAAAACAATTTACCTGCAATGGCAACCAGGAGACCCAGGAAAAAACCTTGCAAAAATAAGCCGACGTATTTAATTAACATTGTGATGAGTCCACATAATATTCCTATACCAGCAGCTATTCCTAAAACAATACAAAAACATAAGTTTTATATAATATATATACAATAGGATATTTAATATTGTTTGAGATATTAAAATGTATTTTTTATCTTTACCAGAAAATCTAAAACCATATGCAGAGCTTATAAGATATAAATATTTAATTTCAAAATTGCAAACATATGCTATAAGATCTTATCACTATATTGTTGGTAAGCTTTAGTAAAGATTAAATTTTTACTAAATTTTTATCATCAATTTTTTTTTAAAGTTTTATTTTAAACATTAGGTAGGTTGGTAAAAATCCTTTTATGAATATATTGATTACTATTTCACATATGGCACAACAAGACATGTATAAATAATATTGATATTTTACCTAATTAGTCTAGCCAAGCAATTTTAAGAAATTTAAAAATAGTAAATACATCAGATGTGCTTTAAACTTCTACAATTTTGATAACAACACAGCCATTAATTTTATTATATCAGTAGTTTTGTTTTATAACCAATTAATTGTAATATTAGATGGCTTCTAAATTATAATTATTTTATGACATGTTCAGTTTAGTAAGCTTATACCAGGTTCATTAAATGCCAAACTTTTAAAATGAACAATTTCTTAAATGAAATTAATTACTGCTTCATATTTTTTCTATAACATAGTTTTACAAAATAGGTTTACAAAATTAAAATCGAAAAAATTTTTATGACACTTTGAAATAAATAATTCATATTTTGTTTTTACATTATTAAATATTAAACAAAATCAAAAAACAAATATTTTTAAAGATTTGAACATAATGTATAAATTTTAAATATTTAGTTAAATTATAATTTTTACAAAGAGTATTTACCAGCTGCCATTCCAAGTGATATTTCTTGCTGAAATATTCGTTCTTCTCGGCACATCAGGAAAACTGTCGTCCCACCAAAAATTAACCCACTCAGAAACATAACTGCTTTAAACGAACGATATCCTGAAAAATAACAATTAATAAAATACATTAAATACATAAAAATATTTTATTTTAAACTTACCGAAAAATGTGTAAACGATTCCAAATAGACTCAAAACAGCGGCAATGGCGGCAACTCCAATTTCATAATTGGTGGAAATTTCTGAACTACATTCCACGGTTCGATTCCAGAGTAAGGAAGACATTTTAAGTGTTTTTGATCAAATATAAGGAAGCTTTTTTTGTTCTTGTCTTGGTTTTTGAATTTAAATCATGTTTACTTCTTAGTTTTACTTTAAATAAAATTATTTTTTTCGGACAAAAGATTTTTTGTTTTCCCGTACGTCTTCTACAAATAAATTAAATTTAAGTTAATTTCTTTAATATTCACCTTTATTTAACTTTAATTTAATATCTTCTGCCCTCAACCAAACACTAATTACAACTCCTCAGTAAAAGATTAAAGTTTTAGACTAAAAAGACGTCACGAACTTTCCACTTAAATCATTTTTGAATAAGCTGAGAGGATTTTCTCTTTACCTTCCGGCAGTGTTGCCAGAATAAAATAGCAGTGTTGCCAAATCAAATCTGTAGCCGACCTCAAAACGTTTATGTACGATATACGCAATGTTCAATATGCTTAATATAATTTATAAAAGCGGCCAATGTGTTTCAATTTTATTTTATATGTTTAAATTTAACAAAAAAACATTTTATAAAACTACTAACAAGTAATAAAAATGAATATTTAGCGACAGGCAAAATATGTTTTTGTTGTATATATCTTTATCCTCGATGTGGGAAAGTAGCGTCTTACTCGAAGGCACTACAGCATGAGATTAGTGGGGATTAAACCATCGACCTCATGTATGGTGTAGCAAGCGTTCTTACCACTACACCACGCTGCCGGCATATTAAGTATAGCGCGCGTTTTGCCTATATAGGTCATAACATGAGTAATTTCTGAATGTCAGAATGTGTTTTTTACATTTACAGATTAAGACAAATCTTTAAAGTTCTTTAAAATTTGAATTAAATCATCTAAACATGAGTTCTTCCAGGGATGAAAAATGTCATTACAAGAATTATAAATGTTCGAACATACGGTAAGTTCGCTTGCAATTTATTGAAATATATTTAAGTCATTCAGAAATTTATATTTTAGAAGATAACTTTATATAATAAAATAGCTAAATAATGCATCTAAATTAAACTTTAATGACATTGTACATTTATAAACTTTTGACAAAGTTAGAAGCTTGAAAATGGAGTACAATCTAATATAAATATATTTCAGATATCGGGATTATAAATTCTGTTTTGAGCACATCTTAGAGGATAGTTCGTCTCCCTTTACAGCTTGTCAATATGTTTCGAACTCAACCAAAAGATTATGTCACAATCCTGCTACACACAACACTAAGAAAAACTCTAGGTAAGATTTGTTTTCTTTACAAAATATATTAATATTGTTAATAAATATAATTCGAAGTTGTATTTTATTGGATATACAAATATTTAAACACAATTATGTTTTAATATTCCACCCTTGTTTAAATTACGGATTATTTATAATATAAGAATATAGAACCAATTATTATTAGTGTGTGTATGTAAAGAATTTAGAGAATAATTAATAAATCTTTTGTTTTAGTGTTTCACTTTGCCACATTCACAACTCACAAGATAAAGATTCTATCACTAAAGATCTGACAACAGTTTACCAAACTAATTTCAACAAATCAAAATGGATTAAAAACAACAACAAACATGATATAAGTAAGTTGTTGTAACAGTGGCTGTAGTTAAAATGTCATACCCAAGACTCAGGGTTTGATTCTCACTGCTGCTTTGTCAAAGTATTTTTAAGTTAAGTGCAAGCAGTGAAATAGTAACCTAAACCTAATCTGTATTTTTCTTTATTCTTATAAATCTCATTAATAATATAAGTTTGTAATTTTTTTTTTACTAATAACAGAATACAAGCAAGGAAGTGAAATAAACGTGGAGAGCAACACCAAGTGGTTGATCCATGACTCCCCCGTGTGGAAGATTGTAGATCCGGACATCGATGTTGATTCTTATGAGGAGTCCGATGATTTACTTAAATATGCTGGTGAGCTGGTTTCTTATATATATTTAATAGGCCAACCTTTATACAAGTAAAGTGCTGAGACTGTATTGAATTTTCCAATGCTATTTGATTGTTTTACTAGATGGCCTTGTCAGCTACTGAATCTAAAACCTTCTAAGATTATTTTCTAAAATAACTTTTGATTGTAGATATAATGACGGTAGAAGAGGTTGTGTTACTATCCAAGGAAAAATTAGTTAAACTACAATCAGCTTACATCAATCAATTTAAACATTTAACTAAAGTTTTGTCGAGAAAAAGAAGCGAATACCTTTCTAGTACTAACTTGGATGCTGACACAGGTAATATGACCTCATAATTAGTTTATTTTGGGTCTTAGGTTTAATTCCCACTTCTGCCATTTATGTCAAGTCTTAAGTCAAAATTTAAAACCTTGGGTTTAAATTTAATTGTTTGCATATTTGTATAGTCCTTTAGCACTTTCTCTTAACAACTTTAGCTCTTTATTAAATAAATATCTTATTTGAATTGGATCTAAGATTTCAATGGCAAATTATCAGACAAAGAGCGAGCCAAGCTAACCTCCCTTCAAGCATTAAACAACCTGCATAGACATAATGGGGAGGGGATGTTGCTTCATATGCAGAGCAAAAGGAGAAAGATGGACAACAGTGGGACATCTACGGTAATATGTCTCTATTAAAATATAAACTAATTTAAAATTACTTTCCTTATAAGAAAAGGTCATCTTCATAAATAAAACTTCTAATTTAGAGTAAACAAACGAAGAACAGATGCTCCTATGTTGAGAATCACACAAGATGCAAACATTCCTGTCTTCCCTACACCAAATATTGTCTAACTCGTGAGTTTATAAAATGTTTCTAGTATTACTTCTTTATTAAATTTGTTTATTTTGTTTTATTTTTTGTTAGACATTTTGGAGGACCCACTTCAAATTCTGTACAAGAAATGTGAAAAATGTGGAAGCCCTGTTTCTAGTGTTACCAACTTATTCGAGGAATCTGGATATTGTTCAATGCATCAACATCTGGATGACTTAACATTTGGAAACTCTGATTTGGAAAATATTGTAAGTTTTTATTTTATTAAGGTAGGGGTCAACAGAATGACGATATTTAAAATTCAACTTTTTGTTTTTAGAACAAACTAGCTGTAGTAGAAACTCCAACGACTTCCTCAAATGGTAAGTTGAATATTTTAATTAGAAATAAATGCTTACACTTATTTGTTAGTTGTAAAACCTTTCTTTTCAGATATAAATTTATCTGAAATAAATGAGGTCGAAAAAATGGAAATTGATCAACACGAGATTGATAATAAAATAGAAAATGTGGAGGAAAAATGTTGTGCAGAACTTGGTAAGTCAAGTTCATGTTAAAATCTTAATCCTGATCAACATTTTGAATATTTTTAATAAGATCAATATTTTAAATAAGATCAACTGTAGATTAAAGTTTTTTAAGTCCAAAAACTCAAACCCAAAACAATTTAGATGAAATAACTCCACTACCCGATACTGTCCCAATAACCCATTCTCCAAAAACCAGTCACATGGAACCAAATATCAGTGATCCACAACCCAAAATGGATAATGCAGAACTAAAAGTAAACGAACCAGAGCCAATACCAGCATCCACAACACCGACAGCCGCAAGAAAAGAGTCAACTACGAATTCTCTTGACATCCTAGGCATTGGTGAAGTTTATGCGATGAGCAGTATATCATACACTGATATACCTGAGCAAGCAATACAACTAACTCCACTTGGTAAGAACTCTGGATCTCATGTTTTACAAGTACAGAAAAATGAGAGATCAGAAAATGTTTCTACACAGGAGAGTGTGACCGAAATACAACATGGTGGTGCCATAATGTCGGTGACCAAAATTGTGCCAGAAAATGCTGGTAGTAAAATGGCTGCTGGTATTACTCTTGTGCCACCAGTTTTTGTTGCGGAAAAACCAGAAAAAAATTTAAACTTCAACAATAATTCTGGGCTCAACGAGGACCAACAATCACAGCCTCTAACACCACAAGACAAATGTGATTTAGTTTCAGAGAAATTGGAATCCAACAACCCAGAAACACCAATGTGTGACACTGGTGTTGATTCTGATAAACAAAAATATTTTGAAACTGAAGAGCCCACCAAAATAACCACTTCTGTTAAAGATGATCCGAACACACAAACTGTTAATCAAATTAAAGCAAATTCACCCGAAGAAATCGCAAAAGAACAGGAATTAATGGAAAAAAGCCAAATTGTACCAAAACATGACATCATTAGGAGTCTGAACAAATCCCCAAAAACAACAGAAAACATCAAACCAGCTGCACCAGACAACAACTTAGCAGATAAAAATGAAGACTCTGGTTTAAAACTTGATAATATAAACAACTTGTCAAGT
Organism: Corella eumyota; assembly: GCF_963082875.1. Lineage (NCBI taxonomy): Eukaryota > Metazoa > Chordata > Ascidiacea > Phlebobranchia > Corellidae > Corella > Corella eumyota. Next base: position 463,970 of record NC_137496.1, on the reverse strand, counting down.
TCAAATAATGAGGAATTGAACGAACCAAACTCTAGTTCAAGTGAGGATCATAAAACCTCGAGCATGGATGAAAAAGAAGCGGTTGCATCTCTCTTGTCTTTGTTCGACTCCTCCTAACATTGTTTTTGCATTGTTGTAGAACACATGGTTTCTTTTATAGTAATGCTACTAAACTTTAACTTTAACAATATTACCTTCCATGCTGAAAATTTACAGAAAATATTTTTAAAGTTTATTATATTTGTGACAATTTACCGCGTGTAAGGTAACCATTATTAACTGTTCGCCACCACTTGCTTGCGCTAAAGATTCAACCTTTTTAAAATGTAAACTTTGTATGGATTCAAGTTCGGATTTGATTAAAATATTGAGGTCTTGAAGTCGTTGTGTTTCTCTGCTGAGGGGTAGTCCCAATTCAGATTGAGGGTCTATAAATAATTAATGTAAGGGGGTTGGACCTTATTCTTTTTTGCACCTTTAATTTAGAACACAAGCTTTGGTTTCAAACTAATTTTACTGCTTTGAATCAATGTTAACCTTAAGAAAGGCGTTAACAGAAATTATTTTACTCTACCTAGCACTAGCATGACAATAAACAAATACTACCAACAGGTTTACAATACAACAAACTGGGGAATAAACCACAAATTTGGCATAATCAAAATTTAAAAAGTTTAACTTACTTTCGGTTGATGGAATAGTTTTAGGTTTAATATGACAAACTTCAACGTTATTGAAAATATCTTTGACTTTGGAGTTAATTTCATGTTTTTGTTCAATTCTTAATCCACTTAATATTCTCGGATTCTTAAAAAAAAATTTACTGTAACTAACAAAGTTAGAACTTATTTATATCATCACAATTTGTAGAAAATTAAAAAACAAAATATTTTCAAACCTTCTCAATTTCCTTCAGTAACTCCTTCTCATTTTCGTTTAAAAGTTTTTTCAATTCCTTTATTTTTTCGGTCAATAAAATAACACTGCCCCTAATAACTTCGGAGTTTTGTGGTTCTATTATGACATCATAACCAACTGAATCAGAGTCACAATTTTCTGTCACTATGTTGTCCTAAAAATCAGTGAAACAAATATAATTATATGTTAATATGTAAAGCAAAATTTTTACACTAAATCCAAGTTAATTTTAGCAACTATACGACTACACAAATCTTTACCATCCAGTTCCAAAAATGAGATTTCAATTCTTTCCATTTTAGAAAAGTTGTTAAAAATTGAATTTTTCTTTCAAGCTCTTTCTCGCACTAAAAATAAATAATAAAAAACATGAGATAGATTCACTAAAGATACAACAACATAATGAGGTTAAAACCCAGATATTTTTAGTAAAATTAAAACTGTAAAAGTTTAGGAAGAATATGCCATAACTTGACCCTTTACCTGGTTGAGTAATTTGGGATGTTTTAACAGAAGTAGTTCATCACAATTGTAAAACTTTTTATCAACTGATTCTTTTCCATTGCTGGTGATTTCCATGGCCTAATATCAAAATAGTAATTACAAATAATTAATATGGGTATTACCAATAGTGCAACACAAACAGAACTAGACAAACTCTAGTTAAAACACATGGTTTTTAACCGGCATACAACTATAAGTAATTTTAATATCGTAAAAAAGCACTACCTTCATTTCAAGTTTTGCATTGTAAGCGAAATAAGATTTCAAATTATTGGAATTTTTTTCAATTCTTTTCAACAACCAAGCCAGATATTTAGTTTTATCGCTGATCGATAGTTTACTGAATTCTAAATTTTCGAAACTAAAATCTTTATTTTCAAAGTTTTTTTGTTCATGGAGTATTTGTACTGGTTTAATGTCTTGTAAACAGTTGTCTTTTAAAGTTGAAAATAGTTGGGTTACATGCAGTAACCACGCAAAGCACAATAAAATATCTCTGCTGGAAGTTTCTGTAAATGATTCTATTTTGGGATATCTAAAATAAAATAAAAAAGAATTAGTTTTTGCTTTCCGTATAAAAGTCACTTTTACAATTTTTGTGTTTTTATATATTGTTACTCGGGTAATATTATTTCACTCTAAAAGCACAACAATAAATTCTACCCCATTTGTTTCATGTTTTCTTTGATTTCATTTGGTTTAAACTTTTGTTGTTCATTGTTGGACGACAAAAACTGAAAAATTGAAATCAGTATTGTTGTCATTGAGTCAACCTTTTAATAAAAAAAAAACATTTTTGTATATATATTTATCCTCATTGTGGGAAGCTCGAATGCGCGACCTATATATAAAGTAACAACAGTTACCCGACCCGGTCTCGAGTTGACTTTGTCAGTTTTGGATGTTATAGATTATAGTTGCCCAGTAATTAAGCTGCTGATTAAGTGCTGGCTCAGCAGGAGTTCATACCAATTATAGCGACTTACTCAAGGTCGCTACAGCATGATAACAGTGGGGATTGAACCCAAGACCTTATGTGTGGTGTAGCAAGTGTTCTTACTACTACATCACGCTGCCGGTATTTTAATATAAAAATACAATATTATCTTACATATTACCATTGCAAACAAAAACTTAATACCGAACTAACAAAAGGGTTTAATAAAAAATTAACTTACAGCTTCAGATTTGTTGAGTTTCGCCTGGCGAAAGTTCTCCGGTGATATTTTGTCACAAATATTCCCGTATTTTAACATGCGACAAATTTGAATTATCGAGTTTTTAACATCTGAATTTGACGAAGATTTGGAGGCCATTTTGCTAAATATTAACGTGTTCACCTGATTAGTAAAACTTAGTGCTATTTTATTACTTAATTGTCCTAAAATTTAAGCTGTTAAAGCGGCCAAACCACATTTGACGTTTTACAAATGTTTTGTTTTCAAATTTCGTAACCGTTACAAACGTTTAAGTTAGTCCTCGATAATAATAAATAAAAATACTTTTAAAAGTGTTAAATATTAAGCAATATTTATTATTTATAAATTAGTTAACTGGTATTTGGAAATAACAGCAATGTAATAGTTTTATGTTAAAACGTTGGTAGCGTGGCCGAGTGGTCTAAGGCGCTGGTTTTAGGCACCAGTCATTTCGATGGCATGGGTTGGAATCTCACTGCTGCCTTGTTTCAAAACTAAATTTTTATTAAAATAAAAATAATAAAAAAATAATATTAATATTTCTCGAACAATTTTTTTGTATATTGTTTTCCTAAAATCTAGACTGGGCTGATTGGGATAGATCTAGGTAACTGTAGTTCGCTCATTATTAATTAAGTTTATTTGAAGTTTACCCTTTATAATAAGTCATTTTACAACATCCTACAATGTGTTTTTAATATTACTTTAAACAAAATTGCAAAAATATTCAAGTTAATTTTGTAAATCAATATATAAAAGTCAAAATAGGAAGATAACTAAGAATTATCAATAAATTATAAAATTAAAGTTATTTTACAACAACCAAAATATTATATATACTTTCACACAACTACATTGAAATTTAAAAACAATTTTAAAAATATTTATAATTAAATAGTATTTTCTGCATGTTATTTCTAAATTAAATTTTAAATTTAGCTAATATATTGGGGTAATTTTTTTTTAGTGTATCTTGTTCATTTTTACTGCATTGTTGGTATAACTCCTTACCTAGATTGGTTAACTTTAAAACTTTATCTTGTTTGCCGAATATTTCATAGCATGTGTGTAAATTGTAATAAATATCAAATTGTATCGCTATGTGGAAAACTGGTGATTTGTTAAGTAGATTTTGTGCCTTCTCAAAATAAAATATTGAACTGACATATTTTTTAAGTCTTCCATGACATACAGCTATTTCACAATATATATCTGACATTAGGGCAGGGTCTCCCTTATTTTCTATAAGTTTTGAGTATATAGACAGTGCAACTTCTGGTTGATCAAGTTTAATATGTGAATCAGCATATTTCTGAAATATTACAAGTTGCAACCCAAGATTCTGGTTTGTTAATGGAAATATTTCATAAAATGGTTTGGCAAAGGTTATAACTTCCTTGTAATTTCTCATGATATAAAAACATTGTATTTTTAGATTTAAACGGGTGAGATAAAACTCATCTCCAGGTTGATAATCAGGTATCAGCTGATCAAGCAAAGTCAAGGTTTTTTCGCAGTCTTTTAATGTATAATAAGAATGACAAACAATTAGTTTGGATTTTATTTCAGCATCATCTTTTATTAACCATTTTGTACCTATTTCCTTTTCCCATTCTGAAATAATTTTTTCATCTTGTCTTAAAAAATTTAAACTCCACCAATACCCATAACTGAATTTCTGTTGATCTGGAACTGTAATATTTTCCAAAAACATATTGTCATTTAATGTTCTAGCGACTGCCAAAATTTGTAAATTTTCCCAAATTTCAAAATATCTTACGAGACTAGCTTCCCCAACAGCTTCAATTAACTCCTGAGCAGGATGAAAATCCAAACCTTGAAAAGTTTTTCCTTTATCAATATAATCATCTTGACCTTGTTTTTTTATGTAAAGTTTTAGTCTAACTTCACAAGCAACAGACAGGGCATACTTAAGATGATGGGAAGTTCCTGAATCAATTATTTCTTGTTTTTCTAACTCATTTATTGCTTCAAATCCATTGGTAAAAACTTTGTGAAAATCACAAATAATTGTCAAGAATAAGGATATGGTTCTGTAGACAATTTTTTTTATGTTAAACTGCTTATAATCACTATTTAGTATACCAGAAACAAAATTTACATCAAGGGCGCTTATTTTCTGAATAAATTTTGATTTAGTTTTACAAGAATCTACTAAATTTGTGATTTGTTTAACCTGATCACAATATTGTTTGTAAATTTCTTTATCTCCATAAACAAAACATGTTCGTTTTAACACATCAGCTAAGTGATAACCATTCTTTAAATCAATATCAGAGTCAAGATACTTGATCATTTCACTGACAGGTTGAATTAGTTCTGTTGACCATGGCTTGTTTGTGGTACCTTCTTGTCTTCCTAGTGGAAATTTGCAAGCATGTGGCAACATTCCATCAAAAGAAATTCCTCGCTTTGTAAAACTGTCAAAAAACCAGTCACCATTATTTTCATTGGTAAAATCATTCAAGGATGGAATTACAACACATGGAATTTTAGTTTCACCTAAATTTATGATAACAAAATGAAAAATGACAGAAAACCATCTAAAATATTCCAGAGTGTTGTTATCCACTTTTTTGTTGTCATCCAGCAAAATAATGTGCTCAAAATCAGAGTAAGGAGTTATTTCGTTTCGTGCAAGAGACCCCATTCCAGCTATGACAAATTTACATGGAGGTTTTCCCATGATTTTGACACATTTTTCAGTTATAAATTGCATGATAGAAGTGTATTGACTGGCAATGTCATCTTGTATAGCACAAACTGTTTGTATTTTATCACATTCCAGTTGTTTTAATTTTGCTTCTGATATTTTATAAGGAATAAGTTCTAACTGTGACAATTTATTTTTGGTATTTTCTCTCAGTTTTTTATATTTTTTTCCAACTTCATTGGAAATATATTCTAAATTTGCCTTACGTTTTTTAGCTTTTGATATTTTAAGCAAATGTGAGCAAAGATTATCCAGATCTTTCTTAATTGTTTCAACATTTGAAGGATTTCTCACTACAGCTGAATTTAAAAGTGCACAACTTCTTATCAAGCTCAATTTATCAGGACTTTTCTCCTTATAAAGCAACCCCATTTTGTGAAGAATTTTTGCTGATTCTTGTGGTTTACTTTCCTTCCACTTTCCATCTTGTTTTTCTACACAAAGTTGTTTTAACTCAGCAGCAAGTTTAAATTCTTTTTCTTTAAACTTCATTTTAAATTTTCTAAGTTTTAAAAAAATGATTATGAAACAAAATTCCAATCAATATTACCTGCAGTAATAAATCCAAACCAAATATTACCCTCACGTAGTCACAAGACCTTTTGTTTACTCATTAAACAAGTTAATAAATATTATTATGATGCAACATACAAGAGTAACTGGCAAAATATTTATTGTCATTTAACAAAATAGCTTTAACAATGTGTTTACATTTTCCTCTATACACTCTTTTGGAGAATATTTTAGTTGACCAGGCTGTAAAATTTTTCCTATTTTATAAAATGCTTTAATATTGACAAAAAATTTTTTTCACAGTTTATTTACATACTAAGGTGGGTTTAAATTTGGAGTAAAAGGTTTTTAGGGCCTTGGCGTGACATGCCTAAACTAAATTGCCAATATTTGACACATTGTGTTCTTGGTTCGCCTTTTTAACCACGTTACTCATGTCAGCCATTGCTGTAAAATAATATTTTTGTTTTTTGAATTAAAGCAATTTTTATTAAGTTTAAATGAGAATTAAATGCAAAAATGTCAAAATCAATGTTTTAAAAGAAGTAATACAAAATTAAAAGTAAAAAAGAACTCAGAAATTGAATATAAAATTAATAGCTTAAACTGTACATTAAATCGTACAATATTTAAAATATACTTTTTTAAAAGCTTAATAACATAAGGTTATTTTAAAAGTTTTTGCCAACAAAAAAAAATTACAACGAATACAAAATAGCTTATTGTAAAAATGTAAGCTTGTTAAAGGCAAACATTTGTTTTTTTTAATTAAACATTGGCCCTACCAGTCATTGTTCTACCCAAGAATATTGTTAATATTTTAAAGCCAAATTGCTACATTTTAAAGCCGAATTGCTACATTATTGGTAACAGATCAGAAAGAAAATCTGGATCGTAAATTAATTCTGATATACCATTACCTAGGAATTTGACTGAGGAATTCTTTTTTAAAATAAGTTTTTCATCTCCACTACAAAGATGGTATGTTTCAATAAATAGCTTGAAAAACTTTGAAACTTTTTCTTGCTCTTTAAATAATCCATAGCAAAAGTGTAAATGAATATAAATGTTATATCGTAAAAATATGTGATTAACTGTTGATTTGTTTAGTAAGTTAAGTGCATCTTCAAAATAGGATATTGATGTGCGGAAGACACCAAGTATTAAATAGCATTTTCCCACACCAAGAAACATTCCTGACATCTCAACAGGATGCTTTAGAAGGATGTCTTTGTTTTTTATTCTCAAGAGTTTTTCGTCATCTATTAGCTTTGAATAAATTGAAAGGGCATCTTTTGGTTCATCAAGATGAAAATTGGAAATAGCAGATTTTTGTAGTATTGAGAGCTGTGTTAAAATAGGGTTGTTTTCTATAGGAAATTTTTGGAGAAATGGTTGAGATTTTTCTATTACTTTCTTATAATCTTCTAAAACAAACAGACATTGTATTTCTAGATTTAAACATGAAAGATAGAACACCTGTCGGGGTTTGTAATTAGGTATTAGCTGTTTAAGCAAATTTAAAGCCTTTGTAAAGCATTTTTTCATAAAAAAAGCGCAACAAACATAAAATTTGGCTTTTATTTCAAGATCATCTTTTATTAACCATTTTGTACATGTTCCCTTTTCCCATTCTGAAATAATTTTTTCATTTTGTCTTAAAAAGTGTAAACTCCACCAATAGTCATAACGTAAAGTCTGTTGATCCGAAACGTTAATTTTTTCCAAAAACTTGTTATCATCCGATTCTGCCTCAGCGACTGCCAAGTTTTGTAAATTTGCCCAAATTTCAAAATATCTTACGAGACTAGCTGCCCCAACAGCTTCAATTAACTCCCGAGCAGGATTAACATCTAAACCATTAAAAGTTTTTCCTTTATCAATGTAATCATCTTGACCTTGTTTTTTTGTATAAAGTTTTAGTCTAACTTCACAAGCAACAGACAGGGCATACTTAAGATGATGGGAAGTCCCTGAATCAATTATTTCTTGATTTTCTAACTCATTTATTGCTTCAAATCCAGTGAAAAAAACTTTGCAAAAATCACAAATAATCGTCAAGAATAAGGATATGGTTCTGTAGACAATTTGTTTCATATTAAATTGCTGACAATCACTATTTAATAAGTTAGGAATAAAAACTACATCAAGTTTTTTTAGTCTTTGAATACAAATTGGTTTTGTTTTAAATGAATCCTCAAGATATGTGATTTGTTTAATCCAATCACAATATTGTTTGTGAATTTCTTCATCTCCATAAACAAAACATGTTTGTTTCAACACATCAGCTAAGTGATAGCCGTTCTTTAAATCCACATCAGAGTCAAGATATTTGATCATTTCATTGACAGGTTGAATTAGTTCTGTTGACCATGGCTTGTTTGTGGTACCTTCTTGTCTTCCTAGTGGAAACTTGCAAGCATGTGGCATCATTCCATCAAAGGAAACTCCTCGTTTTGTAAAATTGTCAAAGAACCAGTCACCATTATTTTTAGTTGTAAAATCATTTAAAGATAGAATTGCAACACTTGGAATAATAGTTTCTCCTAAATTCATGATAATAAAATGAAAAATTACAGAAAACCATCTAAAATATTCCAGAGTGTTGTTTTCCTCCAGCAAAATAATGTGCTCAAAATCAGAGTAAGGAGTTATTTCATTTCGTGCAAGAGACCCCATTCCAGATATGGCAAATTTACATGGAGGTTTTCCCATGATTTTGACACACTTTTTAGCTATAAATTGCATGAAAGAAGTGTATTGATTGGCTATATCATCTTGTATAGCACAAACTGTTTGTATTTTAGCACATTCCAATTGTTTTAATTTTGCTTCTGATATTTTATAAGGAATATGTCTTAACTGTGACAATTTATTTTCACTATTTTCTCTCAATTTTTTAACTTTTTCAGCAACTTTTGCAGAAATATTTGTTAAATTTGATAAAGGTTGATCTGCTTTCGATATTTTAAGCAAATGTAAGCAAAGATTATCCAGATCCTTCTTAATTGTTTCAACATTTAAAGGATTTCTCACTATAGCTGAATTTAAAAGTGCACAACTTCTTATCAAGCTCAATTTATCAGGACTTTTCTCCTTATAAAGCAGCCCCATTTTGTGGAGAATTTTTGCTGATTCTTGTGGTTTATTTTCCTTCCACTTTCCATCTTGTGTTTCTACACAAAGTTGTTTTAACTCAGCAGCAAATTTAATTTCTTTTTCTTTAAACTTCATTTTAAATTTTCTAGGTTTTAAAAAATTGATTCCGAAACAAAATTCCAAACAATATTACCTGCAGTAATAAATCCAAACCAAATATTACCCTCATGTAGTCACAAGACCTTTTGTTACTCATTAAACAAGTTAATAAATATTATTATGATGCAACATACAAGAGTAACTGGCAAAATATTTATTGTCATTTAACAAAATAGCTTTAACAATGTGTTTACATTTTCCTCTATACACTCTTTTGGAGAATATTTTAGTTGACCATGCTGTAAAATTTTTTTCTATTTTATAAAATGCTTTAATATTGACAAAAAATTTTTTTCACAGTTTATTTACATACTAAGGTGGGTTTAAATTTAGAGTAAAAGGTTTTTAGGGCCTTGGCGTGACATGCCTAAACTAAATTGCCAATATTTGACACATTGTGTTCTTGGTTCGCCTTTTTAACCACGTTACTCATGTCAGCCATTGCTGTAAAATAATATTTTTGTTTTTTGAATTAAAGCAATTTTTATTAAGTTTAAATGAGAATTAAATGCAAAAATGTCAAAATCAATGTTTTAAAAGAAGTAATACAAAATTAAAAGTAAAAAAGAACTCAGAAATTGAATATAAAATTAATAGCTTAAACTGTACATTAAATCGTACAATATTTAAAATATACTTTTTTAAAAGCTTAATAACATAAGGTTATTTTAAAAGTTTTTGCCAACAAAAAAAAATTACAACGAATACAAAATAGCTTATTGTAAAAATGTAAGCTTGTTAAAGGCAAACATTTGTTTTTTTTAATTAAACATTGGCCCTACCAGTCATTGTTCTACCCAAGAATATTGTTAATATTTTAAAGCCAAATTGCTACATTTTAAAGCCGAATTGCTACATTATTGGTAACAGATCAGAAAGAAAATCTGGATCGTAAATTAATTCTGATATACCATTACCTAGGAATTTGACTGAGGAATTCTTTTTTAAAATAAGTTTTTCATCTCCACTACAAAGATGGTATGTTTCAATAAATAGCTTGAAAAACTTTGAAACTTTTTCTTGCTCTTTAAATAATCCATAGCAAAAGTGTAAATGAATATAAATGTTATATCGTAAAAATATGTGATTAACTGTTGATTTGTTTAGTAAGTTAAGTGCATCTTCAAAATAGGATATTGATGTGCGGAAGACACCAAGTATTAAATAGCATTTTCCCACACCAAGAAACATTCCTGACATCTCAACAGGATGCTTTAGAAGGATGTCTTTGTTTTTTATTCTCAAGAGTTTTTCGTCATCTATTAGCTTTGAATAAATTGAAAGGGCATCTTTTGGTTCATCAAGATGAAAATTGGAAATAGCAGATTTTTGTAGTATTGAGAGCTGTGTTAAAATAGGGTTGTTTTCTATAGGAAATTTTTGGAGAAATGGTTGAGATTTTTCTATTACTTTCTTATAATCTTCTAAAACAAACAGACATTGTATTTCTAGATTTAAACATGAAAGATAGAACACCTGTCGGGGTTTGTAATTAGGTATTAGCTGTTTAAGCAAATTTAAAGCCTTTGTAAAGCATTTTTTCATAAAAAAAGCGCAACAAACATAAAATTTGGCTTTTATTTCAAGATCATCTTTTATTAACCATTTTGTACATGTTCCCTTTTCCCATTCTGAAATAATTTTTTCATTTTGTCTTAAAAAGTGTAAACTCCACCAATAGTCATAACGTAAAGTCTGTTGATCCGAAACGTTAATTTTTTCCAAAAACTTGTTGTCATCCGATTCTGCCTCAGCGACTGCCAAGTTTTGTAAATTTGCCCAAATTTCAAAATATCTTACGAGACTAGCTGCCCCAACAGCTTCAATTAACTCCCGAGCAGGATTAACATCTAAACCATTAAAAGTTTTTCCTTTATCAATGTAATCATCTTGACCTTGTTTTTTTGTATAAAGTTTTAGTCTAACTTCACAAGCAACAGACAGGGCATACTTAAGATGATGGGAAGTTCCTGAATCAATTATTTCTTTTTTTTCTAACTCATCTATTGCTTTAAATCCATTAGTAAAAACTTTGTGAAAATCACAAATAATCGTCAAGAATAAGGATATGGTTCTGTAGACAATTTTTTTCATGTTAAACTGCTGACAATCACTATTTAATAAGTTAGGAATAAAAACTACATCAAGTTTTTTTAGTCTTTGAATACAAATTGGTTTTGTTTTAAATGAATCCTCAAGATATGTGATTTGTTTAATCCAATCACAATATTGTTTGTGAATTTCTTCATCTCCATAAACAAAACATGTTCGTTTTAACACATCTGCTAAGTGATAACCGTTCTTTAAATCCTTATCAGAATTAAGATACTTAATCATTTCGCTGACAGGTTGAATTAGTTCTGTTGGCCATGGCTTGTTTGTGGTACCTTCTTGTCTTCCTAGTGGAAACTTGCAAGCATGTGGCATCATTCCATCAAAAGAAATTCCTCGCTTTGTAAAACTATCAAAAAACCAGTCACCATTATTTTCATTGGTAAAATCATTTAAAGATGGAATTGCAACACTTGGAATAATAGTTTCACCTGAATTTATGATAATAAAATGAAAAATGACAGAAAACCATCTAAAATATTCCAGAGTGTTGTTATCCACTTTCTTGTTGTCATCCAGCAAAATAATGTGCTCAAAATCAGAGTAAGGAGTTATTTCTTTTCGTGCAAGAGACCCCATTCCAGCTAGGGCAAATTTACATGGAGGTTTTCCCATGATTTTGACACACTTTTCAGCTATAAATTGCATGATAGAAGTGTATTGACTGGCTATATCATCTTGTATGGCACAAACTATTTGTATTTTATCATATTCCAGTTGTTTTAATTTTGCTTCTGGTATGTTAAAAGGAATATGTTCTAACTGCAACAATTTATTTTCAGTATTTTCTCTTAGTTTTTTGACTTTTTCAGCAACTTTTGCAGAAATATTTCTTAAATTTGCCTTACACTTTTTAGCTTTAGTTATTTTAAGCAAATGTAAGCAAAGATTATCCAGATCTTTCTGAATTTTTTTAACGTTTAAAGGATTTCTCACTATAGCTGAATTTAAAAGTGCACAACTTCTTATCAAGCTCAATTTATCAGGACTTTTCTCCTTATAAAGCAACCCCATTTTGTGGAGAATTTTTGCTGATTCTTGTGGTTTATTTTCCTTCCACTTTCCATCTTGTGTTTCTACACAAAGTTGTTTTAACTCAGCAGCAAGTTTAATTTCTTTTTCTAAAAACTTCATTTTAAATTTTCTTGTTTTAAAAAAAAAAGATTCCGAAACAAAATTCCAAACAATATTACCTGCAGTAATAAATCCAAACCAAATATTACCCTCACGTAGTCACAAGACCTTTTGTTTACTCTTCAAACAAGTCAATAAATATTATTATGATGCAACATACAAGAGTAACAGGCAAAATATTTATTGTCATTTAACAAAATAGCTTTAACAATGTGTTTACATTTTCTCTATACACTCTTTTGGAGAATATTTTAGTTGACCAGGCTGTAAAATTTTTCCTATTTCATAAAATGCTTTAATATTGACAAAAATTTTTTTTACAGTTTATTTAAATACCAAGGTGGGTTTAAATTTGGAGTAAAAGGTTTTTAGGGCCTTGGCGTGACATGCTTAAGCTAAATTGCCAATATTTGACACATTATGTTCTTGGTTCGCCTTTTTAACCACGTTACTTATGTCAGCCATTGCTGTAAAATAATATTTTTGTTTTTTGAATTAAAGCAATTTTTATTAAGTTTTTAAATGAGAATTAAATGCAAAAATGTCAAAATCAATGTTATAAAAGAAGTAATACAAAATTAACAGTAAAAAAGAACTCAGAAATTGAATATAAAATTAATAGCTTAAACTGTATATTAAATTGCACAATATCTAAAATATACTTTTTTAAAAGCTTAAAAACATAAGGTTATTTTGAAAGTTTTTACCAACAAAAAAAAATTACAATGAATACAAAATAGCTTATTGTAAAAATGTAAGCTTGTTAAAGGCAAACATTTGTTTTTTTTAATTAAACATTGGCCCTACCAGTCATTGTTCTACCCAAGAATATTGTTAATATTTTAAAGCCAAAATGCTACATAGGCTAACGATTGATTGTAACAGATCAGAAAGAAAATCTGGATCGAAAAATAATTCTGATATACCATTACCTGGAAATTTGACTGAGCATTTCTTTTTTAAAATAAGTTTTTCAGCTTCACTACAAAGCTGGTATGTTTCAATAAATAGCTTGCTAAACTTTAAAACTTTTTCGAGCCCTTTAAATAATCCATAGCAAAAGTGTAAATGAATATAAATGTCATATCGTATAAATATGTGATTAACTATTGATTTGTTTAGTAAGTAAAGTGCATCTTCAAAATAGGATATTGATGTGTGGAAGTCACCAAGTTTTAAATAGCATTTTCCCACACCAAGAAACATTTTTGACATCTCAACAGGATACTTTAGAAGGATGTCTTTGTTTTTTATTCTTAAAAGTTTTTCTTCATCTATTAGCTTTGAATAAATTGAAAGGGCATCTTTCGGTTCATTAAGATTAAAATAGGAAAGAACACATTTATCAAGTATTAAGAGCTTTATTATATTAGGATTGTTTGCTATAGGAAATTTTTGGAGAAATGGTTGAGATTTTGCTATTATTTGCTTGTAATCTTTTAAAACAAACAGACATTGTATTTCTAGATTTAAACATTCAAGATATAACACATGTCCGGGTTCGTAATTAGGTATTAGCTGATTAAGCAAATTTAAAGCCTCTGTAAAGCATCCTTTTATAAAAAAAGCGCAACAAACATAAAATTTGGCATGTATTTCAGGATCATCATTTATTAACCATTTTGTACCTATTCCTTTTTCCCATTCTGAAATAATTCTTTCATTTTGTCTTAAAAAGTGTAAACTCCACCAATAGTCATAACGTAAAGTCTGTTGATCCGAAACGTTAATTTTTTCCAAAAACTTGTTATCATCCGATTCTGCCTCAGCGACTGCCAGGTTTTGTAAATTTGCCCAAATTTCAAAATATCTTACAATACTTGCACCTCCAACAGCTTGAATTAATTCCTGAGCAGGATTAAAATTTAGATGATCAAAGATTTTTCCTTTGGTGATATAACCCTCTTGACATTGTTTTTTTGTATAAAGTTTTAATCTAACTTCACAAGCAACAGACAGAGCATACCTAAGGTGATGGGAAGTCCCTGAATTAATTATTTCTTTTTTTTCTAACTCATCTATTGCTTTAAATCCATTAGTAAAAACTTTGTGAAAATCACAAATAATCGTCAAGAATAATGATATGGTTCTATACAGAATCTTTTTTATGTTAAATTGATGATAATTACTGTTTAAAAGACCAGGAACAAAACTTACATCAAGAACGCTTATTTTCTGAATAAATTTTGATTTAGTTTTACAAGAATCTACTAAATTTGTGATTTGTTTAACCTGATCACAATATTGTTTGTGAATTTCTTCATCTCCATAAACAAAACATGTTCGTTTTAACACATCAGCTAAGTGATAACCATTTTTTAAATCCACATCAGAGTCAAGATACTTGATCATTTCACTGACAGGTTGAATTAGTTCTGTTGACCATGGCTTGTTTGTGGTACCTTCTTGTCTTCCTAGTGGAAAAATGCAAGCATGTGGCATCATTCCATCTAAAGAAATTCCCTGTTTTGTAAAACTGTCGAAAAACCAATCAATTCCATTTTCGTTGTAATAATCATTCAAGGATGGAATTGCAACACATGGAATAATAGTTTCTCCCAAAATGGAGATAATAAAATGAAAAAAGACAGAAAACCATCTAAAATATTCCAGATTGTTGTTATCCACTTTCTTGTTGTTATCCAGCAAAATAATGTGCTCAAAATCAGAGTAAGGAGTTATTTCTTTTCGTGCAAGAGACCCCATTCCAGCTATGGCAAATTTACATGGAGGTTTTCCCATGATTTTGACACACTTTTCAGCTATAAATTGCATAATAGAAGTGTATTGACTGGCTATATCATCTTGTATAGCCCAAACTGTTTGTATTTTATCACATTCTAGTTGTTTTAATTTTGCTTCTGGTATTTCATAAGAAATAAGTTCTAACTGCAACAATTTATTTTTAGTATTTTCTCTTAGTTTTTTAACTTTTTCAGCAACTTTTGCAGAAATATTTCTTAAATTTGCCTTACACTTTTTAGCTTTAGTTATTTTAAGCAAATGTAAGCAAAGATTATCCAGATCTTTCTTAATTGTTTCAACATTTGAAGGATTTCTAACTATAGCTGAATTTAAAAGTGCACAACTTCTTATTAAGCTCAATTTATCAGGACTTTTCTCCTTATAAAGCAACCCCATTTTGTGGAGAATTTTTGCTGATTCTTGTGGTTTATTTTCCTTCCACTTTCCATCTTGTGTTTTTACACAAAGTTGTTTTAACTCAGCAGCAAGTTTAGTTTCTTTTTCTTTAAACTTCATTTTAAATTTCCTAGGTTTTAAAAAAATGATTCCGAAACAAAATTCCAAACAATATTATCTGCAGTAATAAATCCAAACCAAATATTACCCTCACGTAGTCACAAGACCTTTTGTTTACTCATTAAACAAGTTAATAAATATTATTATGATGCAACATACAAGAGTAACTGGCAAAATATTTATTGTCATTTACCAAAACAGTTTTACAATAATTTCATATTTTCTCCTATACACTTTTAAGCAATAACTGGACCTCATAAAAACTAATTAAATAGATTTAGTTATAACAACGTTATTACATAAATTGTTTAATTTTATGAGTTTTTTTCAGTATTCCAAATTACTAAACTGATAGAAATATAATACTAATCACATCTCTAACTACGATGTAAAAATATTAAATATCATTGCTATTTCAAGAAATAACAGCAGGAATCAAACACAAGGACTTAGATAGTTAATTATTTGAGCAAAACAAGATAACATAATGCTAAATAACTTTATTGAAAGTTGGGTTAAATCAATTTAAATGTTAGGGTTAGTCAACATTTTATTGTTTAAAACTTACAATATAATTCCACAGTAAAACTATCTTACAATTGTGTGAATATGTTGCAGTATTCTAACATAAACAAATTTACAAACTTTTTAAAAAAGTTTAACTTTAAAGATTTTATGATTTAATCGAAACTTGAAGAAGTTTCCCGTTGTACGGGGAATTGTTCATTTTATTAACAGCAGCGGTGGCTTCGATGATACTTGAGAATGTAACGAACCCGTAACCCTTCCCCGCCGCTTTGGCATGGTCAAATATAACGTTTACTCTCTGGGAGAAAAAAATTTTATTAACTTATTATTAATCCAAGGTTTGATTCTTACTACAAGTTATTTGCAGCTTATATTGAAGTCCGCATTTTAATTTCAACTGTTAGCCTGTTATAAAAATATTTATAAATTAAATCAAAGTTTAAATCTATTTCAGGACTTGTCTATTATATAGATGATAAATTATGTTGACTGGGGTTAAACATTATGTAATAAACTCTAAATCAAAAACTTACGACAATATTTCCGAAGGAATTAAACATTTCAAACAATTCATCTTCCGAGCAGTTTGGACCAATCCCATAAACAAAAACAATTATCTAAACAAAAATATAAATCTAGAATAAAAATCTTAAGGAAAATAAAACAACAAACAATCTCAACTTACCTCAGCCGTGCTTTTGCTGCCCCCAGAATTATTATTATTGGGGTTAAAATCTTGTTTTAGGGGGTAACTGGTTGGGAATTTATTAGCCCCCGCTTGGTAGCCTTCATAACCCCCAAAATTTGCTCCCGGGTAAGTCCCAAAGTTGTTGAAGTTGTTTCCGGGGTAACTTGTGGGGCAAGGATTGAACCCAAACCCTGGGGTTCCTGGGTAATTGTTGTTGTAACCCATGTTGGGGTTCGGGTAACTAAACATAAAATAACAAAAATTTGAAAATATTTAAACAATAAAAAATAACATATATATTTGTAAATTAAATTTTTGTGTTAACCCATTTCCACCCATTGGGGTAAATCTTCCCCCTCGATTAGATTTAAAGCCCCGACCTCTCATGGGGCCTCCCCCTTTATTCCCTCGACCCCCACCATAATTTTCAGCCCCGTAATTATTTCCCTGAAACATAAAAAAAGTTGTTAAAATAAAAGAAGAAAAGATAAACTTATATCAACTCACCATGACGATGCTCTGAAAGTTTTTAAAGTTTTCTGGGGGAGGTTTTTGTTCCGTTCGAGCAAATTTAACGACCATTGCCTCCTGGCTGTCTTCCATAAAGTTTTGACCGTTCAAACTCTGTTAAATCATCAACAAATTAACAAAAGACTTGAATAATTAAGTTTAATATTTTAATAAATGTTGAACTCACGTTAACAGCGTAGTTGGCCTCGGCTCTGGATGAAAACAAAACAAATCCAATTCTCTGGCACAACCCGGTGTTCTTGTCTTTTAACGTCCGTACTTGGACCACGTTACCTTTGTAATTAAAACCAATAAGTTACCAAATCATAAGGGTTTTATAACATTACCCAATGCTAGACTTCAGGTATCTCAGTTTAGTAAATACAAAACAATTTATTTATTGTCATAAAACAATCTTTTATATTTACCCCAACATAATAAATCTCCTACTTACCAAATGGTTCAAATCTCTCTTTAAGTTCCTCCTCAGTGGTCTCAGGTTTGAGTCCCGACACATACAAGTTGATATTCTTTGTCTGGTGGCCTGATGGTTGTGAGTAAGCAACTTTAATGGTTTTATGTTGAAGTTTGTATCCATGAAGTTTCTCGATCGCGTTTGCTGCCTCTTGAGGAGTTGCATAATCAACAAAACCATAACCAAAACTAAATTCAAAACACAAATATAAAGAGACTGCTTTTGGTTAAGTTATTTTTTATAACAATATAAACATCAGTTAAAAGTATTTATTTTACTATTAAGAAACACCATTTTGCTTACCTATACCCAGTTTTTTTGTCTCTTATAATCCTGGCTGAAGTTACGTTCCCCACACCAGCAAATAACCCGTAAAATTCATCATCTGTGAGAGTCTGTGGAAGGTAGTTGATGATCAGGTTGGTTTTGATGTCGTTTGAAGTGGACTCCATCCTGTTTTGTTATTCTTGGTGGCCTGAAAAAAAACTAAATATTAAAAATCTGTGAGATAAACTTTATTTCATTTTGTTTTTTGTGTGTTTCTTTAGACTAATACTGTTAATAAAACTCATAAAAGTTGTTCTTTCATGCTATAGACCTTTAAATATTTTGGTTAGAACAATAGTTTATCTATTTTAGCTGCGATGTGATTTGCACAAAATACAAACCAAATTATTTCTTATTAATATTTTAAGATAACCGACATTAACAAACCTTACAACTAGCATGAATTTAAAAAATCTAGGTTTGCTCATATTTAAAACTTTAAAATTTTAGACTTTCATCATTAAAATGTTTAGTAATATAACTATCACTAATATTTATGTTACAGTTTGTTAAAATGTTTGACAGAAAATCTTAAAAAAAACTTATTTTATTTTTTGCTACATTTTCTTTTTTGATGTCCTGCGTTTATAATTGAAAAAAAATGTTTAAACTTTATAAAAATTTAAAAAAAGTTTAAAAAAATAAAAAATTTATATAAATATCAGTTAAAAAAATATAAAAAAAACTCACAAAACCAGCAAAAAGTAAAAAAATCAATTCTTGTTGAAAGTAGTAGAAAATTAGAAATTATCCAGCTGAAAAAAAATGTTGGAAAAAAAAAGAAAAAAAAATTTAGATTCTACTTTGTAATTCTCATTGATAATACATATTGTATTTCCAAAATACATTGAATTGTTTTTGGATTTATTCTTAACATTGGAAGGTCAACTTTAAAGGGGTTGTACAAAAATAGGGAATGCATTAAGTTGTGCATTCAGTGCGGGAAATACCAAGACTGTATGTAAACCTTAACAAAAAATCGCTGAATGTGAAAAAGGACAGAATTTTTAAACCCTTTTTTAATCTTCCCTTGCACTTTTAAGTCAATTCCGCAATATTCCTTAGCTTTTGAGGTAAATACTGCATTCATCCCGCATTAAAATACAAAAATGCTGCTCAATCCCGCATTCTGCGAATCTTTGTTAACGTTTACATACTGTTCCACACTATCCCGTATCATGTAATTTAGTATTGTCTCTTTAAAGCACTTATTGTAAATTAACTAGTGTTTTTTTATACCACTAATACGTTATTTATAAAAATCCGCAAGATATTTTTCAACTGATTTGAAATTTATGAAATTAACATAATCCTGCAAAAGTAAACCCTACAGTTGACCTTCCTTAATTAAGATGAAGCAAAAGGAACTACAGTCAGACTGTGAAAACATTAGTTCGTTTATTCTACAGTCTGACGGTAAAAATACGCTGACAGTTAAAAAAATTGATCCTGCCTGTCAGCTTATTTAGGCTAATTGATAAAAAATACTCACAATAAACTTACCATTTGAATATGTGAAGAACAAAGCACAATTTAATTAACCACCAACCCAATTTATTCTTTCGAAACCTGCAAATCAAGCAATTTTAAAGCAAAAAACCATTTTCTATAGAAAAAACTTTTTACTAGACAGCTGGAACGAAAATAAAATGAGGTTGGAAAACACTTCAACCAACTTTAAAAAACTTTTACACCACGTTGAAATTTTTGTATAACCTTTTGCTATACTGCCTCGGTAACTTTAACCGCTCAATTTATTTATAGTGGTTAAGTTTTTACCCTTCATTTAAAATAAAGGGTTTCGCGTATATGTGTTTTCAATTTCTTTATTTTGATTAAATATGTTTGGTATTTTAGTTAATAATCCAAAAATTGTACTTTATAAATTATTTAAGGCCTAATGAAAATAAATGAACGTATATCTCGTTGTTTATTTGGTGTGCAAACATAAAATAAAAACCCTTTATACTTAAATAATAAAAAGCACTTCGATATATTTTACTTAATCAACGTAAATTTAAAACTTTGACAAATATTAACTCAATTAAAGAAAAAGGAAACTAATTTAAAAATATCTTGAACTCATTTCTTCAAGTTTTCCGAGCGCGAATTTAAACGAACATCGATCACGTGGGTTCGGTTGCCGGAGACAAGAACAAATTTGCTCGTATTCTTCTTTGAGTTTTCCAGTAAAAAATCTGTAACATTAGTTTGATAGTAAGCAACAATATTTAAGCTAAAAAAATATGAATTACACCAAGCACTTACTTGTTAAACCTGCAAAGATACCACTCTGCCATCCCACAAGCATGTAGGTCCACCCCGAAGCCTCTACATCTCTTATTTTCACATATACCATTTAAATCTGAACAAGTTTTGTAAATCTTTGAGTTCAGGGATAAATCGATCCACAAGTTGCCCGTAGGTCCATAACATTGGTTATCGTAAGTACAAGCTAGTTTGGAATATATTCTTGATTCGTTATAAAACACGAGAGAATCAGCGTCTACAAGAAACAATTCCCAGTCGTCGGTAAACATTAAATTCAAGCCCGAAATATCCTCAAAGAGGTAATGTCGTTCTTCTGCAAAATAAGAATAAGATTTTGTTGCATAGGTTATGGCAATTACACCTAATATTTTACACTATCAAATATAACAATTACCTAATAAAGTGAAAAGTCGAACTGTGGACTTGGCAAGTTTTATAGCGGATAACGCAGGGTCATCAGAGTCTTCAATAACACTCAGTATATAAGATCCACTTGCGCATTCGATCGTTGTCCCGTTGTCATCGCACATTGGGTAGCCTGTAATACGTTCTACCAGATATCTATATAGTGTTTAATACAAGATTAATGCGTAAAGAGGTCAGGTTATTTATTTATTAATAATTTTGATCTTGCAAAAAGTTTTAATTTTCTTTTAGAACACTTTTACATTAAATAACCTGGTTGTAAATTCTTGTATGCACGATCCAAAAAGTTTTGGAATCCCTGGCAATCCGCGGAGCTTCGTCAAAAACTCGATTTCCCGCTTTGCTGTATTATATTTATATTCGTCGGATACTGTTGACAACAAGCTAAAAAAAACAACTTTTTATGTATTTTAAATTGGTTTAAACATTTTATAAATAGAAATAACATTAATATGACCTTATAAACTACGTGAATAGATTCCAATAAACAAATTTTAATATATTTTCTACTTACTTTGTAGCGACTTTATATACAGCTGGAATTGTAACTTTATCAATCCTAACTTTCATAAAAGAAACTCCTCTATTCCCCTTCGTATTTTCTTTTACTATTTGAGTTGTATTCGGTATCTTTAAAAAATCCACACAGTCAAAATAATCAGTTCGTTCAAAATACGGAGCCATATTAGACTCCGTTCTATTCCGCCATTCCGGGGTCTCCTGGAAGTTGTTCTCGATGTCTTTTGCAACTCCGTAACTGCATTGATGATCATTGTTAACAAATAATCTAAGACTTATGTGAACACTGTATAATAAGCAACATGTTGTGCCCAAAAAACTAATTATTCTTCTATTTTTAAACATTTTTAATTACTATCTAAACACAAAGTTTATTTAAACAAAATAAGAAAAGTTTAGAAGATTTTGTTAAAGTTTACGCACACATTACCAGCAATGAACCTTTTCTAGCACTAAGAGCTAGTTTTTAATCTTTTCATTTCATCTAAAAACTCTTTTTTGCTTGTTTTCTTAAGGAAACCTGCTTTAAACTGCCCGGGGCACTTAATTACTTGGTTATGGTTTTAACGAAATTTAAACAGTTTAAAACACAATAAATCTAGTAAAATACATGTTTATAACTATAATAACGTTTAAAACTAACAAATATTGCTTAAAAACAACTTAAAAAACAATAAATAAGTGAATTCAATATCGTCGTATATTTAAATTGAAGATAAATAATAAACAGCTCTTGTGCATCATCTCGCGGTCAACGAAATTAAAGTTTATAAAATAAGATCAAAATAAAATTGCTCTGGTTCATCATCTTGCGGTCCAAAAACTCAATTTGGGTTATGACCGAAATGTGTACACTAATTATTTAAATATGGGTTATGACCGAAATGTGTACACTAATTATTTAAATATGGGTTATGACCGAAATGTGTACACTAATTATTTAAATATGGGTTATGACCGAAATGTGTACATCAAATTTTTAAATGTGGGTTATGACCGAAATGTGTACATCAAATATTTAAATATGGGTTATGACCGAAATGTGAACACTAATTATTTATATATGGGTTATGACCGAAATGTGTACATCAAATTTTTAAATATAGGTTATTACCGAAATGTCAAAACTAAATATTTAAATATGGGTTATGACCGAAATGTGTACACTAAATATTTCAATATGGGTTATTACCGAAATGTCAAAACTAAATATTTAAATACGGGTTATGAACGAAATGTGTACATCAAATATTTAAATATGGGTTATGACCGAAATGTGTACACTAAATATTTAAATAAAGGTTATTACCGAAATGTGTACACTAAATATTTAAATATAGGTTATTACCGAAATGTCAAAACTAAATATTTAAATATGGGTTATGAACGAAATGTGTACACTAATTATAACAATAGTTATGACCACAATGTGTACACTTATGTTACTAAGGGTAGTGACCACAATGTGTACAAAACCATAGAGATACTAATATATACACTAGAGTGGGCTTCGCATCCATTTTGTGTCGCAAATTGAAGACCGATTTGCCATACTCGCCAGAGTTGCCAAAGCAAAATTTAAACTTTTAGATTGTTTTTAGGAAACTAAAATAAACATTTTTTTACGTTTAATTTAATCTATTTAAATCATTGATCAATAAAAAAATGTTATCTTTTTATTAAAAAGCGAATTTTCTTGATTTTTTATCATTTTAAAGTGGTCTTGCAAACCTGTGCCATAGAGGTTGCCTGTTTAATAACTATTTGTAAAAATCGAAGTGTTTTACTTGTATAGTGCTATTTTATACATTTTTTTTGGAATTTTTGTATTAACTTTGCTAGATAATTTTTAAATTTTAACATAAAAATAATAAGTAAATTGTTCAAAAATTGCAAATGGCAACTCTGGCCAGTATGGCAAATCGGGCTTTAATTTGCGACAATTTGCAGTGAACAACTGCCTAGCAACACCTACTCTAGTGTATATATTAGTATCTCTATGTACAAAACAATTGATTTTAAAATCGCTTCCCACAAATAAACAAGACACATCATCGTAGCACTTTTATTTGAATTAAATAAACGATTAAAAATAGTTTATACTTTAAATAAATTAACAAGCAACTGCATAGTAAAAATAAATGCAAAAATTAATTCATAATTCTTGATAAAAGTTTAGTTCAATAACTCAACGCAAACCCAAGAAAGCTTAACTTAACCAAGAAAATGGCGAAATTAGGGAACAAATTACAGAATAATACAAGTTATGGTTTCTTGATTATTTTTGAGGTTTCGGCAGGGTTCCCATGTACTTGCAAATAATCGACAACATCACCTCATCTGCTCCTCCTCCTATAGAAAGTAATCTCATGTCCCTGTTTAACAATAAAGAAATAACTTTATTTTAAATTGAGTTTAAAAAATTGACAAAAAGTTGGTATAGGTCACATTTTACCTGTACATTCTTGATACAAGGGTTTCATTGGTGTAGCCCATACCCCCCCAATATTGCATACAACAGTCACAAGTCTCCCTCACTAACCTTCCAATTTTTAACTTGCCCATTGAAGCCAAGTTTGTCACATCATGACCTTTAATGTACAAGTCTAAAAAAAATTAAATACGGTTAAACTAGAAACATGTCACTAGTTTGTTCTCATTTATTAACATTGGGTAAACTCACCAACAGCTCGATACAACAACGATCTTGCAGCTTCAATCTCAGTTTGTAGCTCGGCAAGTTTAAAGTGAACAACTTGATTGTCCAATACAGATTGACCAAATATTTTACGATCACGAGTATACTCGATCGTCTCTTCTATCACCATTTCAAGTGGACGTAATGCTATGACATTTATTCATGATTAATTTGTGATGGACAAATCAACAAAAACAACTTTAGCAGTCTAAAATTTAATATTTGCAAAGATAGCAGACCAAGTTAGTCTTTAACAATCGGGGAAGTACAATTATTACGTTGTATAAAGCAACAGACAACCGTTATTTGTTTCACAATAATGCCCGTTTTAGACAATCTACAATGTGGCACAAATTATAAATGGGGGTGCATGCACCTCTTGCAACCCCAGGATCGATGCCAGTGGTGGCAAGCATCTAACTAGAGGTCACTAAAGGGTTTTATTGGAAATCAAATACAAGCTTACAAAAACAAACACTAACCTGCAGCCATTGCAAACATTCTTTCTTCTTGAAACTGCAACATTTGGTAAGTGAAACCCATTCCTTCTTCACCGATTATATATTTCTTCGGGACTCGAACATCTTCAAAGAATATCTGGAAAATATCGTTGAGAAAGCAATTAAAACATTCATTTTTATTTAGAGAAACTCTTCATAAATTTATCAATTTAACCTGAGCGGTATCAGAACAATGCATCCCAATTTTCTCAATTTTCCTGGCAACAGTGACCCCCGGTGTATCCATGGGAACGCAAATTAAAGATTTATTTTGGTGAGCTTTACCCTGGTTTGTACTTGCAAGACAACACATCCAATCTGCCTACATGATAAACTGTTTTTTAAAGTTTTCTAACATTAAGTATATAACATATAAAGGATAAATTATTGAACCTGTGATCCATTTGTTATCCACATTTTTCCTCCATTAATAATCAAGTCATCTCCATCTGACTTTGCTGTAGTTTTTATACCTAAAAGTTGTAAACAAATTTAAACAAGAATGATCGAATTTTAACACCGGTTAATATATATTAAATTTAAAACTTACTTGCAACATCTGACCCAGCCCCCGTTTCACTAACCCCTAAACAAGCAACAAAATCCCCTTTTATGGAGGGGGCTAAAAATGTTTCTTTTAGTTCTTGACTCCCAAACCTGTATTTATAACAGATAAAATTAATTGAAAATTAATAACAATTTACTAATTAAACAAAATTTGTTCTACTTTTAAACATGCACTTACTTGGCCAAAGCAGGAGTGGCCATATCAGTTTGAACTCCGACTGCCATCGGGATTGCTCCACATCTTATGGTTCCCAACTCCTCGGATGCTGCAATACTGAAACTGTAATCCAATCCCAATCCTCCAAACTCTATAAAACAATTCAAACATTTTTAATAATCAGGCTTAAATGTAATTGAGATAATTAACATTGGGTTCCAATAAAAATACTATATGAGTTACAAAGTCTGTTTAGGATTATTATGAAGAAGATGAAGATCACCTGGAGGTTTACAAACTCCCAAGAACCCTGCATCACCTAAAGTTTTAAACACGGTGTGAGCGGGAAACTCTTTGTTCTCCTCCCAAGAATTTACAAACGGGTTGATTTCCTTTTCTATTATCTGGGTTAAAAACAAAAAGTTACAATTTTCAATTTTGTTTTTGAAACAAATAAATTAAAACTTAGACAAAAGCATTCTGATAACAATATACATTGCATAATAAAAGGTCTGGTTTGGGTGATAATTTAAGTTACTCTGTACTAAAACTTTCACATCCAGATGATGTTAGCCTTATTATAAAATATAAAAACTCATTTTTACCGTTTTCAACGAGTTTCTGAGTTGTTCGTGGTCGACACTGAAAATATTTTCCTCGCTTAAATCCCAAGATCCGGTTGTTGTGTGGACATTTCTCATTTTATTTTGATTCGATAAACTAAATATCGAATATTTTTATAAAATTACTTCTTTAAGTGTTCCATACAACACCAAAAACCGGCAGCCTCATGGTAACAACACTTTCTACACTACATGAGGTCGTGGGTTCAATCCCCACTGCTCTTATGCTGTAGTGCCCTTGAATCAGGTGATATAAGTGCTATAAACAATATAAACTCTTGCTGAGCCAGCACTTAATTAGCAGTCTAATTATTAGGCAATTTTAATCCATATAATATCCCAAAAAGGTTAACAAGTTAAAATATAATATAACGAAGTCACGTAAAAATTTCGCTAAGTAACTTAGCCTAAGTTTAATAACAAAACACCAATATTTACCTTTTTAATTGAACAAGTGGTCGAACTAAAGCATTCCTTGAATGTAAACTCACTCTGAATAAACTCAACATTGTCGTTTATACAAAAACGTTTTTTTTTCAATGAAATCTCCCCCAAGCAAAGTTTACGTAGTAAAAATAAAATTTGTTTGTTTACAGAGCAAAGTTTATAACCGATTCGCGAACACAGTAAAAACATTCATTTTTTAACATAACAAAGTATTTAAAAAATTATATAATTTTAAAAATAGTTTAAAAGTAATATTTTAGGGTTTAATAATAAATTATAATCAAAACAAAAATAGAGGTCCTGCCGAGATTTGAACTCGGATCGATGGATTCAAAGTCCACAGTGCTAACCGTTACACCACAGGGCCACATTTAAAACAAAGTTATAAAACGTATCATTGGGTAAGTTTCTATAGCAAAACTGAATAAGGGGCTAACTTTGATCATCCAATGTTTAGAAATAACTAAGACTTACTAGTTGTAAATTATATAATATTCTGTCTTTACACTAACCAAACTTTTTATAATTTATCTAATTACCTCTAATTGTTTTAAAGTTGCCATTTAATTACAGTTTTACACAAAATAGTTTAAGAATTAGTAACACGATATTATTAGTGCAGTAAGAATACATAAAACACAAATTTAAATCTGTTAAAGATCAATAGGTTACACTTTAAGTTAGAATTTCTGATTCATCCTAATACATAAGATAAAACCTAATTACAAACACATATCTAGTTATAGAGATACTACAGATTCTACAAGATGACAAAATAAAATAAATTTGGTGAAACTTTACAATAATTACCAAAACTTTAGGTTTCAGTTATTAAAAATTAACACAATTTATTTCGAATTTAAATGAACGAGTTATTCTGTCTGAAAGTTAAGATCGAACGCTGAACACCATTGTCAGAAACTGTTCGTATGAAATATTTATCCAACCATTCTGATTTTTGTCATGTTGGCGAAAGGAGTTTGTCAGCGTCTAAAAATTAAAATTTAATGAATATTCGAAAGTAAAAGTTTACAATATTCGGCATTGCAACAATATAACAACAATTGTATACTTAGACTTGAAAGTAAACCTTTCACAAAGGTAATAAATATAAACGATCAAATGGATTGAATGGATCTCATGGATTAAGTGTAATCTGAATGGGTGAGGGTTATAGTTAGGGTTTAGTTTAGGTGACCCTTTCATCCCATTCAATCCAATATATTTTATGTGTACCTATTCACATTGAGGGTAAATAAATTACTAAAACATATCTTACCTGTAAAACAACACAACATTGAATAAAATCATCAAATGCAATTGTTCCACGTCCTTGTCTGTCAAACTTTCGAATCAATATCTTGTAGAAGTTTTCAGATAACCGGTAACCTTTAAATATAATAGGTGGTTAATGGTGTAAGTATAAGTAAGAGAAATAGTAAAACAAATCATTAATTAAAGATTGGGAATTTCACATAACAAAATAACGCTACATATGAATTTCATATTGCAAAAGATCGCAACACTTAGAACTTTAGTTGTTAAACTTACAAAAAGATGTTATTGCATTATAACCTCTGATTAAACTTATATTGTTATAGCAGCGTATAATAAACAAACAACAGCACCATTTAAAAAAAACTTTTTTCACCAATATCAAACTTACCGAATGACACCAAAGCTGTTTTGAGTTCCTGTAAGTCGATCGTTCCACTGTTGTCTCTGTCGTACTGTCGGAATGTGTTCTGCCAATCTGTTACATATTTCCACAACCCTGAAAACTCATGAAATCCAATCGTTCCGCTGTGGTCATGATCAAACATCCCTGAAATAAAAACATGATAAATACAGTTGAAAAAATAAATAATATCACAAGTTCATTTCTGTGCTGCCAATTTATATTAAAAAAAATTAAGTTATACTTTCTAATCAATGTTTATGACATTTTTAACTACTTCTACTAAGTTTAAAGTTCAGCAAAATGCAATTAAACAATAGCAACATTATATACCTAACAATAAAATATTACTCCATGAAAATAAACAATCATAAATCGAAGACAAATAAACACATCAAATTACCGATCATTAATCGAACAGTCTCTGGATTGAAAGGTTTCCAAGATCCATTAGAAAGAGCTTCCTGGAGCTCCTTGGTCGTGATTTGCCCGCTTCGATCTCGATCAACTTGACCAAAGATTTGTTGCAAGTTTGGTTGCTAATAAGAAAAACAAATTAAAACAAAGATAATTAATTACTAGATTAATGACATGGTGGAGTGGTTAGAACACTTGGCTTCACTAAATAAAGTCTTGTCCTTAATCCACACTGTAATTCCTATAAACTTTAGCTGTTACTACCTGTCTGCCTGTACAACAAAATGCTGTTACCTGGGGTGGAGGGGGTTGCCCATAACCATATTGCTGACCCCCGTACCCCCCTTGTTGAGGGGGTGGTTGTCCATAACCTTGGGGTGGGGGTTGACCATAACCTTGAGGTGGAGGGGCTTGCCCGTAACCCTGTTGAGGGGTTTGTCCATAATTTTGAGGGGGTCGGTATGCCATTTTTAAACGTAACAATTTTATCTAAGATAACACAAATTTATCAACTTTAATTACGAAATTATAAATAAATTAAAAGATATTCTAACCTTATACCACTTAATACCGAAAACTTTAACTAATATTAAGTAAAAACGTTAATAATAAAAAAACTCATTAAAAACCCTTCAGAAATTTTTTCTTGAAGGAAACGAACAAAAGTTGTAACTGAATATGTCGGGCGTTAATTACATTTTTGTTTATCCTCAACATTACTCACCTTGTTTTCTTATCTATCAAAATATTATCACCATCGATGTGTTAGAGGCAAAACAAGCATTTTAAAATATTCTTTAAATATTCTACGCAATATCTAGTACAGTCTTACTTGGAGCAGCATGTTTTGAGATGAACTGGTTAAGGTTTTGATTGGAAATGGGGGCAGAAAAATAAACTAAGAACTTATTTCAACTTACACCAAGTCTAAAGCATTTACAAGTTAAAGAAATTGTTTTTAAGAACAAAAAAGCAAAATATTCAGCACCAACAAAACTGTAAGCAAAATGAAGAAATATTTAACGATCAACAAAAATTTGCAATTCAAGCACAAGAAGTTAAAAACAATCATTATTTTATGTTAAAAAGTTAATATTCTATGCAAGTTGTATATGATTGAAAAGGCACCAATATATATAATCACAATGTTACAAATATTCGAAAATTTACAAAGGGTTATTAAAAATTAAAATTTAATTAAAGATATAAACTATTTAAAAATGTTAATAAAATTTACACAGTGGTTAGGATATACATTAAAATTTAAAGTTTATAAAAATATTACAGATTAAAAATGAACCAAATTTTGAAAAACAAAACACTGTAAAAAATAAAATCGAAATCTTTAAAAGTTTTTTTGCATTAAAATAAAGATTTGCGCCAAAAAACTAAAAACAAACAAAACTACTGCAAAATTAAAAACTTTTTGCTAGAATTATTTACAGCATTAATCATTTAAATGTCTGTTAGACTACAGCAATCATTAAATATTTGTTAAAAATTAATGCAATGTAATTAAAACAAGATTAAAAAAAAGAAATTGTTAAAATGAAGTGTTTGTCATGGTTTAAGAAAAATTCTTAAAATATCCGAACAAAATTATGACATCATAATTAAACATGACTTGACTGCTGTCTTTTCCTGCGATCGTTATGACGATAACTTTTATATTGACGACCCCGCAGTTCTTGACCTTTAGGGTCACGACCTCTCATGCTCGCTGACCCTTGATGGTGAAGACCCCGAACAAAAGGTCGTCGAGGGTCATCAAACCCACCATCATCATTATCCTTGGGTTCAGGAAAATTCGCTCTTTTCGGTGGGTCAACATATCTGCTTTGGGTACTTTTGGGGATTTCCCAATTTGGACTTTTTGGGGATTGTGCAGTTTCTTGTTTCTCACCCTTTGACCCCCAATCTGGGCTTTTGGGGTCTTTAAAACTCTGGGACTTTTCCTTTTTGACTTCTTTTTTGTCAACTTCTTTTATTTTTTTGTCACTTTTCAGTTGAGTAATTTTAATTTGTTGAGCAATCTTGTTAGCGTTGTTGTTGATGTTGTGCTGAAGGGTGACCTCAGGTGGTTTGCTATTTATAGTTTGTCCTCGCTGGTGAACCGCCAAGTTGTTTAGATGACTCAGCGAGTTAAACTAAAAATATTTTGATGTTAGTTTAAAAACTAAAAATAAATCTGTTTTAAGGAAGATAGGGGATTAATATTATAATGTCAGCAGTGGGAATCAAACCTAAGATCCATTTTACACTAATTGTACCTGTATCTGTTGTTTAAATTGAGGTAATTGTAAAGACCAATGATCTGACATTACAGAGTTCACGCTCGTACAACTTAGTGCTTGGTGATTCGTCCGCTTCTGATAGAAGAGAATATAAACAGATTGGGAAGAAAGATCTTTCTCTGCAATACATTCTGTGGTTGTGTCATCAAATAAATACCTGAATATTAAACAAAATATTATTCTTTAATTTAAATTACATGATAAAATAAGAAGATTATTAGTATGTTATTAACAAGAACTTTAAATACCCTAGTCAAGTTCCAAGGTGGTTTTATATTAGCATAACATTTAAATAAACAGTTTAAACATATAAATATCAAACAATTAGTGTTTAAAACATGACATATATCTTACCATTTTCCATTAAGAGGATTGCTACAACAGGCAGTATAATGTCCAGAATTGAGGTTTCCATAATGATTACAGATAGCATATAAGTCATATAAACAAGGTTCTTTAATTTGGTGGAATGAGTTGTGGTGTCCGTTACTCTCTGGCCTAAAATTAAACACAAATTATTGTTACTTTGTTTTTTTTAAACTTTCTATAAATAATTATTAAAGATTGAACTTACTTGTAAATATGTTTGTTCATATCCAATCCAGTTATAGGGAAGTCGACTCTTGTACTTAATTTTGTGCGTTTCTCATTTGTTACTTTAAACCTTTGACAACAAAAAAAAGTTTAATGACTCCCAATCCATAAGTCTTGTTATTGCAACATTGTGGTGGGAGTGGGGCTCAAACCCAAGACCTGTAGTAGCATGCAGGGATTGTATAACAGGCCAGCAGTGGGAAACAAACCAATAACTTTCGGGTTTTACACAAAAATGCTACAATTTGCTTGCCCTTAATTAGAAATATTTTAATATTAAAACAGAATAACAAAATTTCACCTTTTTAAATGAAGAACCAAGATATCGGGTAATGTAGAGAAACTCAACTTTTTAACAGCTCCATGCTGCCCCGTGTGACAGAAAGGACAATTCCAACAATTATCTCCGGCCAAGATTTCCTCCATCGTGTGGAGATCGAAGCAATCCTCGAGGGTGCATGTGATTGGTTGTTGGTTTAATAATCGCTGAAGCCTGACGCTTTCTTGAACTTCAATCTAAAGTTAAAACAAATAAATTTCATTATAAAAGAAAGCTTTAACTTACTTTTTAAATGAACCATAACATAGTTATTTTTACAGCTTGAAAATACCTATTGGGTTGTTAAGTACAACGAGTGTAATTAGTAGTCTTAATTATATTGTAAACATAATTAAATTTTAAAACAAACAATAATTAGAACCTCGGTGTTATGTTTGACTTGTTTAACAATATTTACCTTTAAACTTCAATTTAAAATATATTTTACCTAGATCAAGTTAATGAATTAAATTATAGTTGAACTAAAACACATCTTTACCTTCTCATCAGGAAATTTATCAAAAAGTCCCGATTTGGTCTCTGTGTCCCACTCAGCCATTAACTTAATATGAAGTGGGCCACCTGCTGGACAGTTTTCCAGTGCTTTGTCCACTGTAGGGAGCCGAAGAGGTGTCAGTGGTGAGGATAAATAATTCTTAGAGGGAAGCCCATCGTGAATCTGGGTAAAAATAATTTAGTATTAAGCCTCACAAATGTCACTTGACTAAGAGCTAAATTGAAAGCTTAAAATTACTGCATTGTTCTAGTGTCCTTATTAATATGTAAATACTAGTTTTAAATTCTTATATTTACTCTATAATTTAGTCGGTAAAAATGTTACAAATAAATTTAAATATTTAGTAAAATCACAAACTTGTAATCTGAAGAGAGATCCAAGTTTTTCATGCTTGACTCCATCTTTAATAAACTCGTTCATCTGACTCAAAACAAGAGATTGAAGTTCACTCAACGACACGTCTCGAGATGTTCTGAACACTAGAGGGCTACCAAATCTTTTGCCTAAAACATAATTAATTGGGTTTAAGATTTTAAGATTTTTTACTTTCAATTTTATACCTATTTAAAATTTTATTTACCTTGTTCACCAATCCCTTGTTTGTTAATAAGAATGACGACGATACTATCCATAACTTTATCCTCAGTTTTGCCACCTAGTGTTACCCTTTTCTTTTGCTTTGCCCCGTAATTCCGTGGCAACGTCCCAGCCGTCAATTTAGAGACAGGTGGCATCTCAAACGCATACAGTGACTGATTTGTGACATTTAAAACAGGGATGCTGTCAATATTTTTCTCATCACCGTAGGACTCATGAAAACCATCATGTTTTAAATCAACAAACGCCAACAAGCGGGAATGGATTCCACATTCAAATGAAACTTCTTGTCGTAGTTGATTGATCTTTCCATTTATAGGGACTTCAACTCCAATTTTAATCGTTTTTCCGGCAAAATTTTTCCGACCACTTTTTCTTTTGCTTGGCAGATACGAAACATTTACAAAAATAGCACGATTTGTCTTTTGTTTAAGTGGCAAAGATACGCACAAGAATGGGTCACCAGTCTCACTCTTTTTCTTACAATTCGGACATGTTAAACTAGAATGATATTGTCCTTGAAAAGTTTTTTGAACAACACTATTTGGAGTTAAATCAATTATTTTATTTCTTTCTAATGCAATTTTTTTCGTGCTTTTTCGGAAAGACTTTTGCCGAGTAAAAGGATTTTTCTTAACAACTTGTGCTAGGTTTAAATCTTCGTGAATTTTGTCGAACAACCACAACAAAAACTCCTGTGAATCATGTTGGACATTCCCCTTATACTGAACCCCATGCTTTGAGATGACCTCCTTTAAATTTTTGGTCATTTCAGAGGAATACGATCCGGTCCAAAGACTTTTAATCACCGTGGCAACTTGTTCTGTCAATTCTCCTTTAGTGCCATACTTTTTACTCCGATCCTTCCGGCAGCTTTTTAAATGAGTTTTATATTGTCCCATAACAAAATATTCTGCCATAATGTCGGTATTACTCAGACATTGAATGATGGAGTTTATAAAACAAGTGTTTCCGTGATTTACTAAACCGAATACCCCGGGAATTGATGACAAGGCATTTAAGTCAACACTTTTGGAAACACTGTTTTGTTTTACAGAATAATTTGATGTTGCATTCATTGAACTGGAACGATTAACATTGCGTCCGTTTGAATGTCCGTTGGAGTGCCCGTTTGCAAGTTTTGAGTCATCTTGTGAAAACCCAGCCTCCAGAGCATCAGTGGTGATGTGAGTTCGTTCGTTTTTATTTTTTCGAACTAATTTTTTGACCATATGCAGAGCAATGAAATCACCGAAAGCTTTAAAGGTCGATTTGCGACTTTTTTGTTTGTTTTGAAACGTCGGCATCTTCGTAAATTCTTAAATATCTCTAAACAAAAAAATAAAGATTAAATTATACTGTTTGACTGTTTGACAATGTTTAGCTTGCTAATTCAGTAAACAAAAATCATTTTACAAAATGGCCTCAAAAAAGTTTAGACATTATTATCAACACATTAAACAAACCCTAACTTAATTTAACATCTAAAAAAGCAACTCTCTAGAATTATATAACCCAAAAATAAACTAGTTAGCTTTTAATGTCGAAATTTTTAAAAAATCGCTGTTTTTCGACTGACATCGTTTTATATCTAAACATTAACTTAAAAATCAAAAATTAAAGGCACAGAAACTAACAACTTTATTATTATTAAACAATAATACATGAAATTACCTTTTTGTTTGTTTAATTCATCAATAACACTCGGAAAAACGAAAGTGAAAAACTCGTAAAAATTTCTCCGGATTTGCTATAAAAATGGCGTCCGCGTTTTCCGCTTCATCCCTATAAGATTTATCCTCAAATACGCTAATTATTTTTTTTACATTATTTAAAGTTATAAATCTTTTAAAGTAGCTCAATTTTAATTATCTTTTAATTGTAACATGTTTTTGCATAAATTTATAATTATTTTATATGTCAGCCATTTTGTTATCATTTTCCAGTTTAGCTGCTAGTCGAACCGTATCGATATTCAATGCCTACCGTTGTTTACATTTAAGGAACCTCCCATTATTTACAATTAAAACGAAAGTGGTTCGATAATTCCTCGTAATTCTCGCGTTTTAACGTAAAGTTTATAATAATTATTAGATTACAACCTTGTAATTATATTGTAGGCCAATAATATTTAAACACGAATAAAAAAATACCGTTTAACACAGGTATAAATAACGTTTTTGGGTTAAAAGTACTTTAACTGTTTAAATATGGCTAAGCGCCCACCACCCCCTAGAATGGCCCCCAAACCTGGGGTTATTAAAGTTTACCTGGCCTTGTTTCCATACACAGCTCAACATGTAGATGAACTAACTTTTGATGAGGGTGACCGCTTGTATGTTTCTGATCAATCTAACTCCGGTAAAACTTATTTTTTAACATTGAGGTTAAATTAAATATAAAAATTTTTGCATGAAATAGTAAATTTAAAAAAAATTAATATAAATTCAATATTTCAGATTGGTGGAAGGCGACGGGCAAAGGAAAATCGGGGTTAGTCCCAAGTAATTACGTCACCGAGGATCTCACAAACTCGATCGATTTCCCACTGCACGAGGCAGCAAAGAGAGGAAATCTGGAATATCTTGAAGAATGTCTCGAGAACAAAATTGCAATCAACGGGAAAGATAAATCGGGGAGCACGGCTCTTTACTGGGCAGCACATGGTGGTCACATTCCCTGCACTGTCACGTTAATTGAGAACAAATATTGTGACGTAAATGTGCAAAATAAGTTAGGTGACACGGCACTTCATGCCGCGGCATGGAAGTCACATCCAGAAATTGTTCAAATGCTGTTAAATAAAAATGCGAACATGGCGCTTACAAACATTGAGGATAAACTGCCGTTTGATCTTGCAAAAGATGCAGAGACAGCCGCCATGTTAAAACCAAAAACTAGAAATTCTGTCTCAAGTTCGAACGACGAATATCTTGATGATTCCGATTAAAAATTTGTGCAAAATGACAAAAATCTTTTCTTTAAATAATGTTCATAATTACCCAATATTTTAACATTCCATGCTAAAAAAATAGCTGTAAAAAAGTTTTACGTTTAAAATCCCACTGTAAATAATGGACATTGCTGTACGATTTATAAATTAAATAAGGTACTTAACAAACATGACAAATAGGATCTCCTTGTACAATGAATTTATAAGAAATAACGTCAATTTTTGACCGAAAAAACTATTTGTACTTAGCCAAATTCAATCTATGTTTGTTTTACAAAGTTGTTACGTTACTTTGTTGAAAAAATTATATTTTATTACGGTATAATTTTATTCATTCTGTTACACTGGTACAAAATATTTTGTAAATTTGAATCGTAACGTTAATGGTATTTTCAGAACCAACTTTGTAATTAGCCGCACTTATTAAACGGAAATTTGATGGAGTTATTACATTTAATATAGCAATCGTATTTTTATTCTTTTTTATATAAATGTTTTTCTGCTTAAATGTAAATAATAATGCTTATTATATGGAATGTAATTTTTGTTCTACTCAAATAAAAAATAAAAAAATAACCCCAAAAAATAAATGGCCTATTTTTCTAAGTAATCCCACTAAACCCTTCAGTAAGTACTGATAGCGATTATTTTTATAATATTTTAAACCAATTATAAATAACACTTTGGGATAAAAAGTCATTATTAGGTAATATAACTCATAAATTGGTATTTAATGAACAATATTACATATTTGTATGTTAATATGCTATTTTATCATGCAGAAGTAATGAAGCAATTTCTATGTAAAGATATAATGAAAATAAATTAATTTTTGGCAATTATTTGTTGCATTATGAACATATTTAAGCCGGGTCTGATCTACGTTATTTTATTTAAAACGTGCCAACTTGGGAGTTTAAACAAGTTTTACCAAAACTTTCACAGAATATTGAACCTTTAAAAAACAAATACAAACACAATTGAAATTTTGTGTTGTAATACACTTCACAAAACTAAACTTGAGCTGTATGCAAATTGTATTGACATTAAGTTTATCAAGCACTTGTTTGTTTTTATTCAACCCATGGTATATAATTAAACACTTACAGAATACCACATTATATTTGCATTACCCCATGCAAAATTACTTAAAAAATACTAATTAGAAAATGTGGGACTTCATTAGTTGGTTGGTATGGTAGCATAACAAACTAAAACTTGACGGTTGAAAGGCTTTCACAGACTTAGTACTTTACTAATTTATACGATATTTTTAAGTTTAAATACCATCAAAATATCTGCTTTTCATAAATCAATAAAAGTTTGACAAAATAAGAATGGTTGAGGAGGATACAAAAGATTTCAGCACTGAGTTTAAACTAGTAGGGGTAAGTTTGTATATTTTAAAATATTGATGCCAAAAATAATTAAGTGTACATTATATTAAACACTAAATAACCCTTATAAGTTAATCTAACAATATTTTACTAAAAATTAAATAACAAGGACGTTCTACTCGCTTTGGGGATAACTTCGGCAATCCTTGGAATATTTGAGTTGATCAAACAACTGGAACTGACCGACTCTGATCTGGGCAAAGCTAGCGAAGGAATATGGTGTGGAGTTATGGTAAGTTAATAAAAATGGCAGATTAAGTTTAATAAAAAGATATCAATAAACAATAAAGAGATATTAATGTTGCCTTAAATCTTGTAGAGTATGTGTGTTGGAATAATATCGTTGACAACAAGCTTTTCACCTAGCAGAGAAAAGGTTTGAATATTTAAAATTTTATTTTTAAGTTTATCAAATTACATGTAAAAAGCTTTACTATATGTAAGATTTTTTTCGTAGACAAGCTGGTTAATGAAAATTAATTGAAAACCAGGTTTTGAAGTCAACCTTTTTACACACAAAATATTTTTGTTTTTTAGTATGTATGTGGCATCATTGCTGGGGTCCTTGGCGCTGTAACTTGTCTTATAATGATCAGCCTTGATGGAGCAAAGATTGCTAATTATCAAACAACTGCATTGACTTATTCACCATCTTGTTTATCAATTTATACATGCAGTCAAACAACTGTGAGTATATATTGTAGTTTGTGATATAAAAAATTGTGCTTTTTCGTATTAAGACATTGAGGAGAACACCCAAAAAAAATATTTTATATTAAGGTGATTGAATGCAACCCAAATTATCCTTACAACTGTTATCCAACTGGGGATGGCCAGGTAACTACTTTTAAAGTAAACACTTTGTTTTAACCATTAAAACTACTAATAACCACATTTTTCTTAGTCTTATTACGAATGCAACTTGAATTACCCTTACAATTGTTGGCCTGTTAGTTCGGTAAGTCGTTCTTAACAGCAACATTTCAAGTAAACTTACCTTTTATTTTTAGTTTAAACTTATTTTTTTAACTTTTAGAAGAGTGAAGGTTGTGGAGATAAATGTTACTCTCCCGACAACCAGGTTTTAAATATTTTTATTCAAATAAAAAAAAATCATATATACATATAATAAGGGAAATAAACAAATTTGGATAAATAACTTTGTTTATTTTTAGTCTGGTGTAGTCACCTGCGATAGAATCATCTCTCCTTCAACTTGTTTAGCAGTAAACCTAATTTTAATTCACCTATGATTGTAATGCAAACTTAATAACTTAAAATAACTCATACTATTTTGGTTTATTTAAAAATAATCATTTATAACACCATACCCAAGGATGCTACAACGTGCATGTAAAAAATAAAGTAAATAACCTTGTGTTAAAGTCCTTCCCTAAAACAAAATAACTTAAGATTAAACAACATTATTTTTATCATATTTTCATCTACAGAGCAAGACAATATTGTTAATCACAGACTTTATTCTGATGTTTTGTGGTCTCATAATGCTTGGATGCTGTGTTTCTGTAGCAACATTCTGCATTAAGACATTGCCGCATACCAATGCCAGTTCTCAGAACGTAAAAATTTACAATCAAAACTGTTTCCAAAAATGAGCACTTGTATAAATTATATTTTAAATTTAGACATTGACTGGCAATAACCGAGTAGGACCTCAACCCCCAAACCCGGTTTGTATATATTTTTATAGTGTGTTGTTAATAAAGTAAAAAAGTTTTTATTATAACAAAGCTTTTATCTTAAAAGCCAAACTAAAATTTAATTTAAATTTTAAATAAGAAGTTATTGCATATCAGCAAACCTAAAAAGCGGCAAAATGCTAAAAAAGATTTTGTTATTACAAACCTTTATTCTTAAACACTAATTGCTTATTAACAAACTTAAAAAAACTTTCAAACTAAAGCAGACAATGAACAACCAAACACCAACCAATAACCAAAATTCGATGCCAACTTCACGTTCAACAAGGCCTAGTAAGATATCTTGTAGATAAATTAGTTTGTGTTTATTTCTTGGTGTGTGTTTTTTTAATCAAATTACACAAAACCTATACTACTTTAAATTCTTTAGTTTTTTTTAATTTTAACTTCAAGATGATTTTTTCGTTAGTTAATCTGTCAATTGGTATTGGGCTTAGGAAGTAGAAGTATGCCCCACTAAAGATAAAAAGTAAAATTTTAATCAAATTTTGTTATTTATTTAGATGAACAAACAGAAAGCACTCTGTAAGTTTATTAAAAGTCCTGAATGGCCCACAACATGAAAGAGAAGAATGTTAGAATTAAATTTTAATTAAAACTATTAGAAAATGATAATTTAAAATTATTTTGTAGTTTTACAAAAAAAAATTTAAATTAATCAACTATTTTTAAGATTTTACATTTGAATTATATTTCTTTGCCAATACCTATCTATTTTATTTTAATTGTTTTTCGCAGTAAGTTTGAAGTGGCAATAATAATAATATCCTATTAGCCTGCTTTTACTTTTGTAAGCTGAACCATTTTATATAAATGCTCTTAATTATTTATAACGTTGATTTTTGCTGTGTCAAAATAAAAAATAGAATAATTTTAAATTTGGTTTTATGTATATATAGATATAAGTAAAAGATGACAATTATTTTTATAATATCCCAAACCAATCTTAAATAAAACCCAAGATAAAAAGTTTTTTTTGATCAATATTACTTCTAAGTAGGTCGTTATTTAATAATTAATATCACATTATTGTACAAATTAATATTAAGTAATGAAGCAACTTCTATGTAAAT
Organism: Corella eumyota; assembly: GCF_963082875.1. Taxonomy (NCBI): domain Eukaryota; kingdom Metazoa; phylum Chordata; class Ascidiacea; order Phlebobranchia; family Corellidae; genus Corella; species Corella eumyota. The sequence continues at coordinate 424,041 of NC_137496.1, read as the reverse complement.
TTAATAAAAATAAAATAATTTTTGGAACATCTTTGTTTTTTGTTGCATTATAAACAAAAGCGGGGTTCGATTTGCATTATTCTATGATTTAAAACATGCCAACTTTTTAATTTGAACAAAATATAAAATGGTATTAATATTGTTCCAACCCCAACTTTAACAAAGTATTAAACCCCAATACAAACACAATTTAAATTTTGTGATGTAATATACTTCACAAAACTAAACTTTATGCAAATTGTATTGACATTAGGTTAATCAAACACTTGTTTGTTTTTAATTAACCCATGGTATTTAATTAAACACTTACAGACTACCACATTATATTTGCATTACCCCATGCAAAATTACTTGAAAAATATTAATTAGAAAATGTGGGACTTCATTAGTTGGTTGGTATGGTAGCATATCAAACAAAATATATACAGTTGAAAGGCTTTCACAGACTTAGTACTTTACTAATTTATACGTTATTTTTTAGTTTGTAAAGAAATAAAAATACATCTGCTTTTTATAAATCATTAGAAGTTGTAAAATAAAAATGATTGAGATTACAGCAACCAAAAAAGAAAAAGAGGACCCATTCAGCAGTGAGTTTAAACTACTGGGGGTAAGTTTGTATATTTTATGCTTAATATTTATTTAGTATCTTATAAATTTATTGAAAACACTTACTAAATAACAAGGACGTTCTACTGCGATTGGGAATAACTTCAATAATCCTTGGAGTAATTGAGTTGATCAAACAACTAGAACTGACCGACTCTGATCTGGGCAAGATTGGGGAAGGAATATGGTGTGGAGTTATGGTAAGCCTAATAAAAAAATGGCAGATTTAGTTCAATAAAAAGACATCAATAAACAATAAAGAGATATTAATGTTGCCTTAAATCTTGTAGAGTATGAGTGTTGGGATAATATCGTTGACAACAAGCTTTTCACCTAGCATCAAGAAGGTTTGAATACCTTTTTTACAAAAAATAATTTTTTAATATTATCTCGCTAAACTAAATGCCCAATCTTCAAAGTTTACCCTAGTAATGATAGTTAATACAGAGTAACACAGAATACTCTTGTTCTTATAGTATGCCTGGGGCACCATTGTTGGGATTCTGGGAGCTGTGACTTGTGCTATAATGATCAGTCTTGAAGGGGCAAAGATTGCTGATTATCCAACAACCAGTGAGACTTACGCATCGTCTTGTTCATCAATTTATACATGCAGCCAAACAACTGTGAGTATATATTGTAGTTTGTGATATTAAAGTACAAGAGGTGAATGTGTTTCTTATTTTAAGATCTTGAATATTTTAACCACTTGATTTATTTATGTTTTTTTCAGGAATTATGCACTGGAACAACTTGTTCATTAGTACCAACAGTAAGTTAAAAACACAATCTTGATTTCAATATATTGCATGGTAGGGTTTAATATAAATACAATGCAAGGGTAATGTCAATATTATTCATGGGATACAGTAAGTATATTACATTAAATGCCAGAGTGGGGTAGTGCAAATATAATTAGGCACAGGTGTTTATTTAAATATTATAAGTTGATTAAAAACAAACAAATCCTTGATAAAAGAACAATGTCAACACAACTCGCTTTACTCTTATTAACTTTTGTCAAGTGTATTCAAACAGTGCACAAAAAAGTGCTAGTAATTCAGTAATGAAGAAACTATGACTTGGTTAACTAATTTATTTAGTCCTTTTTTCATTACATTGTTTAACATAGTTACGGTCACAACAAAATCTTTTATATTAAGGTGATTGAATGCAACCCAAATTATCCTTACAACTGTTATCCAACGGGGGATGGCCAGGTAACTACTTTTAAAGTAAATACTTTGTTTTAACCATTTAAACTACTAATAACCACATTTTTCTTAGTCTTATTACGAATGCAACTTGAATTACCCTTACAACTGTTGGCCAGTTAATTCGGTAAGTCGTTTTTAAAAACAATGTGACAATTCTCGTACTTTTAATAGTTTTTGTTTGAATCTTTTTTTAAACTTTTAGAAGAGTGAAGGTTGTGGAGATAAATGTTACTCTCCCGACAACCAGGTTTTAAAAATTTTTTTTTGTATTAATAAAAATGTTGTTTTATAATTCTAATAAATGTTTTAAGTAACTTTGTTTATTTCTAGACTGGTGCGACCACATGTGAACGAATTCTTTACCCTTCCACTTGTGAAGCAGTAAAAACTTTATTTTTTTGTTATCTTTATAATTTAAATTGCATTTATAATTTGGTTCATCATTCCTTGGTATCGTAAAAACATACCATTTATAATGCCTCACTTAAGGATTTTACACCATGCCTAGCAGCAAATTAAGTTTAAAAACCCTAAGTTGAAGCCCAAAACAAGATGTAGTAGCATTAAACAATAATAACACATCCTTACTTTAAACTAACTTTCACAGAGTAAGACAATCCTGCTCATTATTGACTGCATCCTCATTATCTTCGGCAACATAATGCTCGGATGTTGTGTTTCTGTGGCAACATTCTGCATCAAAGCGATCATGCAATGCAATTGTTGTGGATGTTCTGAAATTGAAATTAGGGTAAAGTTTAATTTCTAAATGATAAGTTTTTAAAAATGAACATTTGTTAAAAATATGTTTTAAATTAGGCATCAACTGGCCCTAATCAAGTACAACCTGTTAACCAAGAACCGGTTTGTATTTATTTTTTTTGATGTTATTCTTTGTAGAAATTAAAAATAAAGTAAAGTAGGATTGTGAATGAGATTTTATTATTACAAAACTTTAATCTTAAAAGCCACAACAAACAAACTTAAATTAAAATTGGTCGCTAACAAGATATTTAAAAATCTTAAATAACCAAAACAGGTAATCAACCAACCAGTTTATTATTACCAACACCAACCAAACTACAGTCAACAAATTCAACCAGTAAACCACCAACTACACCCCACTAACCAAAAAGTGACACCAACTTTGCAGAGAAACAACTTACTTTCACCAATACCTAGTAAGTTAACCGGCAACATGATGTAGTGGTAAGAACACTTGCTACACCACACAGAAGGTCGTGGGTTCAATTCCCACTCATGCTGTAGCGCTCTTGAGTAAGGCGCCATAAACTCCTGATAAGTCAGCACTTAATCAGCAGCATAATTACCGGGCAATTATAGTCTCTATAATATCCCAAACTGCCACAGGCAACTCGAGACTGAGTTGAAGTAACTGATGTTAATGTTTAAGACGCGCATTCGACTTTCCCACATCGAGGATAAAGATATATACAAAAGATATAGATGTGCAACTCCACTTAATATGGTTTAATCTTTTTTTTTAAACTTAACAGAAATATTTTTTGGTGAGTTAATCTGCCAATAGGTGTCAGACTTTAAAAAAGAATAAAAAATAAAATTTTTTTGTTTATTTAGACATACCAACTCAAGGAACAAGCAGAGAGGTAAGCTGACCAAAAACTTTAAACGCATGCCAATAGACTGTTTACATTTTAAGCAACTGCACCAAATAAACCTTCGTTATTTTTAGACTGTTGGTAACCTTGGAGGCGGAGTTTACCCTCAGCATCGAGAAGAAAAATGTTAAAAAAAGTAGTTTCACCAAAAAAATTAATTATTTACAAAATTTTATATTAAAATTCCTCTTTTTCACTGATATGTAATTATTTTTATTTCTTAATTGTTTTTTGTAGCAACAGTATTAATAGTAGTATATTAACCTGTTAAAAGTTTTTATATTCATAATTTTGTGTGTTTCAGAGCTGTTAACCTTATATAAAAATGCTTCTAATTATTTATAATATTAATTTTGCTAAAATAAAAAATAAATGTAAGCAAAATGTTCAGAAGTTGTTTATTGTATTAAAACAAAACTTTATTTTTTGCTACTTTCGTAAAAATATTTAACTTTATAAAAATAAAACTATAATAAACAGAATCTTTATTTTACAAAAATATAAAATTTATAACATCTAGATATTCTAACACTATTAATATAAAAACTTTAACAAATAGAACATATATGAAACAACATTTTAAAACTACACAATACAAAACAGATTAACTAGATAAAATTACGTCTTTGTACTGGTTTAGATTTACAAAAAAACTTATTATCCAAGATAATCACAATTGCCACTTTACCTAGGATTGCAAAAAATGCCAGCAGTAAGAATTAAACACAAGATCCCGGACCTTTTAAAGAATGCAATAACTTACCAGTAGTGGGAATTAAAATGACACATAATTTCAATTTAGTGCTTTACTTACTGATCTAAATAGTTTATATAATTTAAACTGTCATCTGCATTTCACAAAAATTGTAAAATTGTTCGATTTCTTTAACTGAGTTTTCAATTGAGTTTGAAACATAAATTTTTTCATTTTCTTTTTCATTAACAATTTTTAAACAAATTTCAATGCAGTTTTCTCCATTAAATTCTAAACCAATCACAGGACCTGGAATAATAAACATTTTGAGTAAAACTGGCTATAAACAAACCTACAACACAGTTTTTTGTAAGCTCTAAACAGTAACACTCTTATAAAATTTTCGAACCAGATTTTGTAAATTTAGAAAATTTTTCGATTCCCTCGTTGAAAATTCTTTTAAGATCCTGATCAGATAAACTTATTTCCTTGCTTTGACTTAAACCAATTTCTGCCGACTTCATTTCCTTAATTATCTCAAATGCAACCTGAAAGTAAACCATAATATAACTGATAGTCAATTGTATTTTAAATCTACAATAATAACTTACCTTTTGATAGTCGTTATCATGAAACAAAACTACGAAACATGACTCTGTCGAAAACTTGTTCCTTGAACCAAGAGTTAAAGGAACGATGGAATCGAAACTTTTTGCTGAGATTTGAAATTCTTTTTTATTTTGTTCTATATAGAATTAAATTACAAGACTATTACACCAGTTTTGAATATTTAATTGTCGCAATATGGTGGCAACCCTCAACTAATATATGCCAGTGATAATTTACCCATGCAACACAAATGGCAATTTAAATTATTTTGTAGGCCTATATATTAAACATAGAAATATATTAATATCACCCACCAAGCTCCATTATATATAGACTTATGGAATAAAATTGACAAAAAAACAACTTAAGACTGCATTTACCTTCACTTTCTGGCAGATTGAGATTGAAAACTGATTCTGGTGAAATGTTCTCTGGCAGAATATCCCAATTCTTAACATCTGGATCTGGGCTGAAGTCATGAATGTTGCTCCAGTTATTGTTAAACATGCTCAAAACCGATTCTTTAAATTGTGAAGTTAACTTTGGGTAGAAAAACTGGTAACAACCGAATCTGATTTTGCTCTAAAAAAGTTTAAAGTTAGTCACAAACTGTTAATTATAATCCTCTATGTTATACAAGTTTGTAAGATGCTGGATAAATTGCACAAAATGATATAATTAATAATTACTGTAGCTTCAATAATAGGTTGAGTTGTGCAGAGTAGAAAAACATCGACTCTTCTGCAATCTCTCGTTCGAAATTGTTGACAAGCAACCATCACTTTACAATCCTGACAATTTCTCAAGAAAATTGAACCTCTAATAAAGAATAAAAAACATTATCTAACTACCATTAAAAACATTTTTAAGTAACACAAGTAGGCACGAAGAACCTTGGTTTGATACCAAATGTTGGCAAGTAAAAACAGTATACTAACCTAATAGGTCCAACAATAATCTGACAACCAACACAATTATCGATAGTAACAGCCGCTAAATGATCCAACAAAAATATTTTTGAGTTCTTGCAGTTATTAACAACAAATTGTTGTCCATTTAACTCTCCTGGTTTTTTGACAACGATTTCATTTTCCAGATCTTTAAATGTAAATTGAGATAGATCAACCTAACAAAATAAATTGGTTAAAAAATGGATTCAAATTTTTTCTCAATTGACATATGGAAAATGGTTTAAAAATTAATTTTACCGTTTTTCTTTTATCCCAGCTATATTCTTTCGTTATTTCTTCAGTCGATTCGTTTTTTGATTTTTTTGAATTACAACAACCCATTTTTTATTGTTAAATAACTTTAAAGCCTAATTTATTTGCGTAAAACGGAGCTGCCTTAATCAAACTTCAAATAAAATCAGTTCAACATTTTAAAACTAATCTAAACATTATAAAATTATTGTTTTTTAAATTAATTTTTCCTCTTACGTTACTAACCTACAAGCTATGCTAAAAAAAACAAAGCTCGTAACCACAAAATAATGCAAACAGTTACCACGCAATTAAAAATCGTTTATCCTCAAGAATAATTACAGTTTTATTCTTAAATATTTATTCATTGCTAAAAACAGCAAATTTGTAAAAGTTATTTAACACCTACAACCAAAAGCACAAGAAATTATTATCTCCAATTTTATTGGTCGTCAGTTTTAGCGACTTGAAACACAAGCGTCGATGGTGTAACGGTTAGCATTGGTGCCTTCCAAGCACTAGTTCCGGGTTCGACGCATTTTTATTTTTTAATTTTTTTTAACAAAAAAATCACAAAATAGTTTCTTTTAAACAACATTAATTTTCGTTGCAGCTTTATACAATTGGTATATTGTTTTGTATAAGATTTAATCATTCGATTAGATACCAGATATAATTTCACGCATATTTCTAATTTATCTTTTTACATGTTTTGATTTTCCAAATAAAAACTTGACAAATTCTAACAAAACACTAACACAAGACTTAAGAATACCTTAAAAAAACTACGACATTAATATGAGAGATTTAATCCTAGAACATTAAATTATTTTGACAGCTCAACAATTCCAAAAATAATCGTCGAATTTCTAGGAATATAGACTAGACAAAATTAATAACACGATATCAGTTCAACTTATAATTAAGCACTTCTGACAACATAAACATAATTTAAAACGTCAAAGTTTCGAGTGGAGTATATTATTATCTGCGACAAAGATTTAAATACATATTTATAATTTAATTACAAATTCTGAAACGAATAAAAGTTTAGTTTTTTGACTTCACAACCCCGCCCTCACACATTTCATTGTTTTTGTTGAAAGTGTTTTTCCTGCCGCAGCAACCTTCAAAATTACTGTCATAAGCCTTGCTCCCCCCACAACAACCACCACGTCTGTACAAACACAAAGTCAGATAAATAAACACCTGATTTCAACTGATAAAAGTTAAAGTTCTTACCTAACAGGGGTTCTCCCACAGCAGATCTGGTTGTTGGGCATATACGATTTATCCCCACAACATCTGTGTTGTCTTCCACCATGTCTGGAACATAAAAGTTTGTGGTAACAAAAAGGTATAAACCCACGTTACCCCGTTACGTCACTTAACTATATATTACAACCGTCACCACGCAAATGACGAAGATCAATAATTTACGTTAATTTTCCCTCGCAGCAAATTTGATTCTGGATGTTGAAATATTCGGTTCCGCATTTTGAATAATCTGAATTGGAAGCTTGCCACGGTTGAGTGGTTTTTGGGCCACTTGGGGTTGTAGGGGGTTTGTAAACCGGGGTCGTTCCTAAAATATATATTGGAAATATTACAAGCAATTTAAAGGGTGAATCATTTTAGAAAAACCCAACCACTTTTTACCTGAAATTTTGACTTTTTCCTCCTTGCATGCCCCTTTAGTTAAAGAAATGTCGTCAATCGCAACATCTCCAGTAGTGGAGAAACCACGAGTGGCCTGGAACTCAAACTGGAAACAAATTTAAGTTAAAGGCACCAGTTACAACACATCATTCAACAGAATATGATGACAGGTTCTGTAGTTTAGTTAGAGTTGGATGAAAACTTATAAATTGTTACCTGCACCGGTTTAGTGTGCCCAGTTGCTTGGGGAGAAGCTAATGTCGACCATTTTTCGATCCAATGACTTGCATTTTTACTTTTGGAACCTTAAAAAAGGTTAAGTATAAACATATTTTCGATTTTGTTGAATTAGTTTTAAATGATCAATAAACATATAAGAACCATACGTAAATTTGAAAATTTAATCTTTAATCACAACATTCAAATTTGGGTTATTTTTAGAATTTAACATACTATAATAATAATGAGGTTGTAGTTTTGTTTGTATTAGATGTTATCGACCTTAAATCCATGTTTTAAAACATGTTTAACAATGTTATGATAATATAATAAGATCTCCAATTAACCCAAAACAACTATCTCTAAATAAAGCATTAATCATTTTATTAATTAAGTTTTTCCAACAAATCTTTACTTACCGCTGATGGAGTAAACTAACGATCTTGGTAGAACGAACCCTCGGTGAGTTTTCGGGACATTCCAATAAACTTTAACTCCACCGATCCCACGTCCCCTCAGTAGATACCTGGTGAGAAGTTTCATTTATTAACCTGGTAAAAATGTCAACTTTTTAACATTAGTAGTTTACCCGAGACTTTAAACTCACCAATATCTCAAACAAAAATCACCGTGACCATTTAAACTCACAGGAGGTGTCTTGAAGGTGGCGCTATCACCAAAGTTATGACCCTTGGCCTCCATCAAAGCGTAATGACCATCTAAAAAATAATTTTTGATTACTTTTATGCCCCAACAAAATTTCACCACCTTTTCATAGGTTTCAATGCGTAAGTCGGTCGTTAAACTGTTAAAAAAACACCTTTTTTTTAATTTTGGAAGTTTCGATTTAAAATTTTTGACATAAATCTTTTAATTCCATGCACTTTGTGAATAAAACTTGACATTATTATTCCACATTTTGACAACAAATAATTAACTCCACTTCACCTATACTTAAAAGTCAAAAATTTTGGAAATTTTATGAAATGGAAAAAAAAACTATTTTTACTTCATGTTATGGTAACAAGTAATTATAATCTAAGCAAAACCAGATGTTTTTCGATTATTTCACGCGTGGATTAAAATATTTTTGGATTTAAACTTTAGCAGAGTTCAACTTATAATAATCTCACGTGACGTCATCAATGTATGATCGACGTTTGGTCCAGTTCCCTCGGTCTTAGAAGGTCCACTTCTGATTTGCCACTTTATTTTTTCACTTTTTTCTTGAACAAAATCAGGACACCTGAATTAGAGCAAAAAATTTAATAAAAATAAATTTAAAAACAGAAAAAATGTTAATTAAGAAATGCCTTTGATGCTAACAGTTTTAAAAGTTAATTTTCTTTAAAACCTTTCCTATATTTTTAAATTAACTTTATCTTACCAATCGTTTTCAAAATCACATTTAAACAAATGTAAATCAGGTTTTACAGGAGGTTGGACTCCCTTCGCATTATCCCTCAGCTTCGTGGTCAGAGTTAGAAAGGCGAGAATGAAATTAACAGACGCCATATTTGCCACTGAGAAATCATGGCGATATGGAACGACAAAACCTTCCTTCAACGTTGAAAAATGACTGTAGGGCTGCGAAAAAGATTTAAGTATCAAAACTAAATTATTATAGCAGAAGTTAGAGGTTCAATTTCCAATAGAGGTATCTTATAAAGTTGTTTTTTGATTGAATGCCAACGGTAGCCATCTTTTGCCAGTAAACAAATAAAAGAAAAATTTTTTAACCACAACACCTCGTTATATTATCTGTTTATTAAACTACAGATCATAGAGATGATTAGGGAGAATATTTAAGATAAAATAATTGCTTTTAGCCTTAAGCAGTCATAGTTGAAGATTAACCAAAGTCATTAGAAGATAATAATTTGTACAACGGCTCTAAAAAGGTTAATACCTGAAATATTGACACAAAAAAAGAATGAAAAGTTAAACTTACAAGCACTGGTGGACTAGGTGGTGATATTGTCTGAGATCTGGGTCCAAAAATGTCCTCGATTGAAAATCTTGTCATTTCGTCAAAACTTGAAATTTCTGGATTTCTTTCGTCGGGAATTCTTAATCTACCGAAATTTTCACCCGCCATGTTTTAGTTTCAAGTTAATTTTAAATTACACTAAGTTTAAATAAACAGTAAGCGTTTTATCGTAAAGTTCATCATCGTTTTAAACACTTTGACTCGTTTCAAAGTCTGTCAAGAACGTTAATTGAACTTAGATAAAACGGATACTATCCCCTTAAAACACGACCCAAAAGTTAATAAAAGTTTAAAAAAATAAATATCAACTCACCTTTCTAATTCGGCGCAAATTTAAAACTAACGATTTATTAAACGCGACAAAAAGTTTAAATTTACCCTTTTTCGTGATAATTTGTCTACTTACCTTAATTAAGCCAGTAATTAATTTAATTAACATGTTTGTTTATTAAAATTAAGTCATTTAGGATGTTGGGTTTAAGTTTAAATTAATTCGCTAATTATAACTCAGGTCCGACGACAAATTAGATAATACGCCTCTACATGTCTTGTAGTTTATAAAAATATTTATTTTTAACCGGATTTTAAATCTAAAACACTTTTAAGTAATCTGGTAAAATCTGTTATGCACAAATATCCTAAAAAATCGCAATTTTAAACTGCTTAAAACCTTTTTTTACGAAAAAAGCTCAAAAAAACGAATTTGCCTTGCTCTGTAACGCCAACTAACGGAACGAAAAAAACTGCGTAAACGATTTTATTAAACTGAGCAAGTCTCAAGTTGCAGAAATTTGCGTTTTAAATCTAATATAAATGTTTTAAACCTTTTCAAATGCTTAACTAAGTTATTAAAAGTCAAATTGTTTATTTTTTTGAATTTTTATTTAAAGTAAAGCGAATAAAATCAACTTTTATGTCTTTTGATTTTTTCTTATGAAATTTGAAAGTGGAATCAATATTGTAACGTAATTCTAAACAAAAATAAAGTTTCTTGAACTTGAGACTTGGACGTTTTACAAAACCAACAACAATATAACTCACTAGTTTACACAGTACCTGCTATAACATGAGGTGTAAGATTAAACTGTTCAGCTTTCTTACAGATATAATCTCTTGTTGTTGTTTTATGGAGTGAGTAAATCGAAGTTTTTGCTAATTTTGAAGCCAACTCTAAAAACTTGACATCAATACCTTGAAAATAAAACAGGTAATCACATAAATAACTTTTGTTACTTATAACACTAGAGTAGACATTCTAAAACCGCAACGGTCTTAAGTTCAATGCCTTGCCAATTGACAAAACACAAATTGATAAATATTTTCATAATTTTACCTTTATTATTTTTGGTGCCAAAAGGTGGATTCATAATAACGGTGTCACATTTCTTGTTCTGTAATAATTTCCTAAAAAAAAACAAGAAATCACTAAGTTTTATTTTTGCTAATTTTCAGAACTTTTTGTCATTTTTTACCTTTCATTTATTTGTAGAACATCAGCACAAATTATATTTATATTTTCAACTTCAAATTCGTTTATATTTTCTCGAAATTGGTTTAGAGCGTCTAAAAATAAATTATCATAAGCATTTAATTATAACCAGAAAAACAAGTTGGAAAAAGTAAAATTTAATATTCGCACAAATTAAAAATAAGCTTGACCTTTGTCAATGTCAATCCCTAAACAGGACCCAGCCCCCAATATACTGGCCCCGATGGATAAGACCCCACAACCACACCCCAGATCAAGGACAAACTTTGAACTAAGATCCCCGAATTGCGATTCAGCTGTGTGCAGAATACAAGCTGAAAACATTAAAGAAAAAGGTTCATATAAACAATAATTAAACAAGAAAATTAAAAATTAATGATCGAATAAAATCTAAATATTAATTTTAACACTAACCAGCTAAATGAGGAGTTGTGATATATTGTTCTAAGTTGACTTTGGGTTCAGCAAATCCATTAACTTCACTTAAAATTGATTCCAACTGCTGTAATTTCATCATAATTAAAATAATATTTATCTAAAAAATTGAATAGTTATTGACAGTTAGAAGCAAAGAAATTATTGTGATTAGGTTTTTAAATATACAACATACAAAAGCACAAAAAAATCACCAAATTATAAACAAGAATTTTGTATTTATAGAACAATAAGATAAGGTCAATAATAAACTAAACTGTCATCTCAAGACTGGACTTTTTGTTTAATAAAATAATTATTTCTACATAAAATCATCAGAATCATTTCCATCCTGATTGCTTTGCATTTCAGATTCAACAAATAAATTAGAATACGATCGTTTTTCTTGCTCTTCTTTGCGTTTTTTTGCGAGTTCTTTTTCTTTTAATCGTGCCTCATTTTGTAATTTTTTTGTCTCGTTTCTTTCTTGTAGATTTCTGTCTTGTTTCTCTTGAAATAAATCAGGTTTTTTCTCGATTTTTGTTTTGTTCAATCGATTTACCGTTTCATTTATTCGTTTTTCAACAAACACCGTTTTAACTTCTTTATTTTTATAAAACCCGACTTGACCATCAGCCATATCTCCAGTTTTTTTTAAATTTGACCAACAAGTGTATACCACTTGTATATTATTCATTTTATTCCCCTGTATGCTGTTTGCTTTAACCAGTTGTGCACAATCAGAAACCAACTCAGCTGGAATGTCGTCGATATCCTCACCAGGTTTTAATCGTAAATAAACATGAGCAGATGAAACTTTATCGACGTGAAACCAAACATCTTCTGGCCAGCCATATTTTATTAGATCTTCGTTTTCGTATTTATCTAAACCCATATAAATTGTGTAATTCTCTCCAGTTATATTACTTGTGTAGAAAAACACCATACTGTCTTAATTGTCCTGAATTTAGTCTATTTAGAATATAAGATGCTGTTCAAGTTATCGAATCGCTAGCGCTAACAACATGTAAAGTAATGCGCGTGCACAAGATTAAACTTGAAGCGTGCAATAAGATGGCGTGCACTTTCGCGTGCAATTTATTGTTGGCGGGAAGGTCGATAAGTTTATGCGGATCAGAATAATAAAATGATGTCTGAATATTTAAATCAGCGTATACAAAAATTACAAACAAACAATTTTAATTTTTTTAAATAAAAAACGTTATAGGGTGCTAAAGAAGAACTTTGGTAAGCTTATGTAACAGTATATTTAATTATTGTGGTATTTTAATTTTGGGATTGGGCTGTAGAACAAAATCAATTGCACAATATTTGCTCTTAAACCCTGCATCTTTAGGCAGCTCAAACCTCTCACCTACCTACTTTCTATAAAAAACAAACTCAGGGTAATAAGACTACATCGTGTTAAGAAAAAGAAAGCACAAAATATCTACCCGCATCAAAACATGACAAAAAGTAACTAATATTTCTAAGTACAATATTTACACGGTTACACAATAAGGAAATAACAGCATTTTTTGCTAAACAAAATCACAGAAAACAAAGTACAGATAATAAAAAAGTTGTAAACCTAATAAAACTACCCTACAACACTATTTTATATAAAAGATTTAAAGAATTCAGAGATAAGTTTAAAAAGATGCAATTTTATAAAAAAATGCAATTTTATAAAAAAATATTAAAAAAATAATGCTGGAACATAAAGGTTTCTTGTCTTGTAGCAAAATAAAAAAAGAAAGACCTCATAGAGAAACCATTGTTGCGTACATAACCTCCCTGTTAGTTTCTCCAACTATCGTCCACTTGTTCCATAAGGGATCAAATTCTTCAATGGAATTAACTGAATTTCCAGTTCTGAAACAGATTTAAAAATTAGAATCCAAGGTTTGATCCACAAACTTCTATAGTCTTAAGAATTGACCTTTAATTTAAATTGTAAACCTCTTTTACTATAAGTTACAATAAAATTAGATTTTTAAACAAAAGCTGCAACTTACAAAGCATCTCTGCCTCCAACCGCATAAATCTTGTTGTCCACAGCTATGGCACAGTGGCACAATCGAGCGTTGTTCAGTGGTGCAACACTTGACCATTCATTAGATGAAATGTTGTATTTGATCACTGATGAAACTGCACAAACACCATCTTCAGATCCTCCTACCAATTGTAATAACAAATAAATATTTCATCAATTAAATATACGATGTTTCAACCAGCTTTTGACTTAAATACACTCACCCAAAACATAGACATAATGATCAACCACAACAGCAGCATGACCAGTAACACCATCCCTCATTGGATAAATAAGAGACCATTTTTGATCACTGAAACATTCCGATGTTTTCAGTTGACGATCTGTTTTGTTAAATCCACCAATTGCCAAAAGTTTACCTAAAAATTCCAAGAACTGTTTATTAACATAAACAGGTTGTAAAAAAAAGTTAAAACACTAACGCAACAACACAAACCTTCAACATTAACTAAAACATGGCCCATTCTTGGAACAATCATGTCAGGAATATTTTCTCTTACATTTGTCCTCACATTTAAGAATTCCCCACTTGATAAAATCTCATCGTTTTGACCACCAGTTGTGTAAATGCAATCTAGAAAATACTTAAACAATTAACCTTGACTTTAGGTATATTAATAAAGGGCTATCATAAAAACTTAGAAGAACATTATAAAAATATTCTAATTGTACAAAATAAAAAATCAACACCATTTAAAACAGTTGATGAAGCACAAAATCTAATCTGCTTCATTGGAGGTTGGTTTTTCCATTGTGGATCTTCATCATTAACATTCAAGCTCTCAACAGAGGATTTGAAATAGCCTCCCATGATGAAAACTTGTTTGTTGACAACAGCAGATGAAGCTCCATATCTTTTCTCATTTAATTTCTTTAAAAAATTTATACTTAATAACTTTTACCATTGGCTGTATCAAAGCTTTAATTTATTCTAAATTCCAGTGTTATGTAGTGTTCTAATTCAAGGTACAATTAAAGTCAATATTTTAAAATAAATTCATAGTTTTTTTACCGGCATTTGAGTCCATTGCATTGAAGACAAATCCACTAAATCAACTTCTTTCTGTGTGTTTAATCCTCCGATCATAACTAACTTCACAATCTTAAAGTGTAAAAAGAAAAATTTAATTTAGGGAAAACCTGAATAAATTATAAAACTAAACATTGTATATGGTAGCATATAGTTGTATTTAATCTTACTTGTTCTTACAACTTAGTTTAAATTTACCTTTTTCTCTGTGGATTTTACCACCAGTTTGTTTACTTCTTCTGCAGCATTTTTTTTCATTTGATTTAGCTCAACTCGAGTGACTGTGTAAGTTTTGAGTTCTCTCAGTTGGACCATGTCTAATTTCAAAGCATTTTCATCAATCCCATGCTCAGCTGAATACTTCTCGAGAAAAGATTTTAAATTCTCCTGCAATTCACCAGTTGCAAAATACACAAGAAAGTCATTAAAGACTTGTTTGGTTTCAGCCACTATTTCAACATCAATAGATCCACCTCCGACTCTTTTAGTGAAAATTTTGACAACCCCATTTGTTACAACCCCAAGAATGTCTAATATCAATTTTCCAGGGTCAGGACTTCGATGTAAAACGTAACCACCGAGCCCTAAAGCACCAGTTGCTAACACACACCCAGTACCTACAACCATCAAAGCAGGCATTCCTGTTAGTTTAAGTCGAACCCAGGTTATTTCAACACTGTCATTGGATTGATTGGCCTGTTAAATACAATATTGTCAGGGGGTAGGTTTGATTAATGGAAGTTTCTGTATTGGGTGTAAGTTTTGATTTTCCATTTTTTAACAAGCCTTTTTGAAAATAAAAAATATAAGACTTTAATAAATATTTCTTACTGCAGGAATTGGTGGTGGTCCTTGTTCAATATTAGATTGTGTTGGTGGTAAACCTTCTGAATCTATCAAATAAATAGCACTGTTAAAAGCTGTTATGGTAATGTAACCTTTTTTAAATGTAAATTTAAGTTAATCACCCAATTTAAAAAATTATAACCCATAACTAAAGACTTTATGCCACCTTTTTTTATTTACAACAAAGTAAAAATACCAGCAGGAGTTCTATTATATTGGTCGCCAACATGTTGTATATTCCCCCCAGTGATGTTGTGTTGATGCTGGACCTCATTTAGTTGTTCAACATTAGTTTGTTGTTCAACATTAGTTTGATGAATAGTTCTATTATCATAAAGCTCAACATTTAGATTTACTGGAACTGAAATAAAAAAGTTTAATTACTTTCATAATATTCAGGGTTTATGTTGGATAAGAATTGTTTATCAAATGTTTACCTTGAGCATTTGCTACAACATCTCTTAGTTCAGAAATAGCAGAATTATTATCAGGAATTGGAACCTAAAAGTGAAACAATTTTAATAATGTGATCTTTTACACCACATAACCATTTTAGAAAAAAACATCCTAGGATAGGAATCAAACCATTATAAAATTCAGTTAATTAATTTTTTAATTAAACCATATTAAATCCATTTGTTTTTTTACATATTAAATTACACAAAATATTGTTTTCTTACTTAACTTACCAAATTACGTTGTTCTTCATTATCATCGGCCATTTTTCAAAATTAAAATTATTTAAATTCGATTTTCAATGTTTTACAAAATTACATAATAATAATTAAAACAACAATATAACTTAAGTTTTAGCCTAAAATAAAACATAATTGTGTCATAATGCATAAACTTTAAGTTAACAAAACACTAGAATAAGGGAAAGACTAGTAAAACAAAGTTCCCTTTCGAGTTTCACCATAGAAAGTTTTTTTTACAATAAAAATGGGGAATACCCTATTGGTGAAGTTTTATCACGGAGGGGATAACCATT
The DNA here is from genome assembly GCF_963082875.1 of Corella eumyota. Classification (NCBI taxonomy): domain Eukaryota; kingdom Metazoa; phylum Chordata; class Ascidiacea; order Phlebobranchia; family Corellidae; genus Corella; species Corella eumyota. The sequence goes on along the minus strand of NC_137496.1, from coordinate 407,376 downwards.
ACGTAAATGTAAACTCGTAAAAACACGACAAAAAGTTTAATTTTAAATCTATTATTAAAATGTTATTTAATATTTTGATTTAAAACTTTGTGTTTTAGTTATGGCATTAGCCTACGAGCCGAAAGGTTTCGGGTTCAAACCATATCAATGTCACAGCATTGACCCTTGAGCGTGGCGTTTACAGATAGCTTACCACGTCGTAACAGCACACCCTCTTCAATATAGAATACAAAAACTTATTACCTAAAGATGACATAAACAACTACACCGTCAAAAATTTTATTTCAAATAAAATGGCAATGTAAAATATTGCGTTGTCGTAAAATTAAACAAAGGAAAAACATTACTTTTAAAAACGTGAACTTCATCATACAACTAACAACACATATTAGTATCCAATATACTTTAAAATAACTACAACAATCTAAGTTAGGCTAAAACTTAACCATAGTCAAAAACAAACGCTATGCTTGGCAGCATGGTTAAATAAAAGTTAAAAAACTTTAAAAATGCTTATAAAATAAACAATGTCGTTCTAAGTTATAGCTACAAATAGCAGCTACTTCTAAAAAATAATCGTTACAGTTTAAATACAAATATACAAAACATATTAAAATAAATTTGAACTTTTGAATAAAACACAAACAATTAAAATTTAATGAGGTATAATTTCGTGTCAAAAAAATATAAATTCTTTGTTAAAAATAATTTAGGTGGCTTATATTTAAAGTAAAATATTTTACTTTAAATTATTAAGTAAACGTTTATTAAAAAATTAATTTAAAATCGTTTATTCCCATAAAACATTATCAATACCCAAATCGTCATTTTTGCTACTTTTTGATCGTCGTAAGTTGGCGCTAACGGGCTTAAGTTCATTCGGCTCAGTCGTTTCGACGTACCATGACATCGGAAGACCGGACACGGACGCTCGGTGCCGATTTTGCCGCGGAATTTCCGAATTTTTTCCAATGTTTGGAAAAGAAGGAACGTAGGCTTGATCAAACCTTGATCTCGTCGAAAAAAAGTCCAAATTTGGGGTGAAAACTTCAGAATTTTGCGGAATAAGGCTGGATATTGAAACAGTTTCTTTTCTTTTAGCAAAAAAGTCATTTTTTTCTGTGATTAGACTTAAAGCTTTCCGCCATTTTCTTTTCGCAGAAGAGTTTCTATTCAGAATTGGGATTTCATTCGAAGAACTGCTGGCAATTCTTGTTCTAGGAGTTTCTGGGTGCAAAATAGGGGTAACATTTCTAGATAGGGGTAAGGGTAAATTTTTGTTGCAGCTTTCAAGGTTGGAAATATTTTTGGGTTTCAATATTGGGGTTAATTTGGACATTTTGTGGTTCAAAGGGGGTGTTTCGGGTTTAATAACCTCGCTTTTAGGGGTAACAGGAGGGGATGTTTTACTCCCAAAATGAACCTTTCTTATAAACTCTGGGGTAGGGGTGTGGGGTAAATTAAAGTGGTCGAAGGTTGGGGTGATTGAGAATATTTCTGATTGGGGGTAAACTTCTCCAGTGGAGTGGAATCTTTCAGCGGTTGATGGGGTCTAAACAATAAAAGATAAAACAACTTTATTACACAATTCTAGGGGTGTAACAACCTTGCTAAGGCTAAGACTTACTTTTCATTTACATGCTAATAATTTATTTGGCTTGATTAGAGTTTCACAATTAAACCTAAGACCACATGTCCACAAAATACTAGATTACTTTATTCTTACGAACAAGCTGGATATTCTAGTAGGTGTACTTACCATTGGAATCTCTGTATCATATTCCAATACTGAAATATCATCACTCTTAGTCTTCTCACCCGAACTTTCTCTTTCAATCGATTTGTAGTTGTCTAAAAAAATCAAGAAATTCATTGATACATAATTTATCCAACGTTTAAGGTCTTAGGTTTGATTCTAGTTACTGCCCTAGCTTCTTATTACTACAAGAAATATAAAAGCTAGAAACTGATAATATTTACCATATTGATCTGCATTGTCTATTTTTTTCCTTTCTTTCAGCATTTTTCTCCGTGCCCAAAACAAAAACAAACAAAAACCGATGATCAAAAATAAAGCCAGCAACAACAACCAATACCAATCCACCCCTGTAATACCATCCACTGGTATATTACTTGTAGTTGTCGCATGACTTAGCGTTATTGAACCATTGACACGGCATGACGTTGCATTTTGGTCACATATTCCCACGGAAAATTCATTTATTCCGCAGACGTTGTTTCCGACACAATTTCTGTTGTCTGAAAACCCGGCAGGTATTTCAAGATTGTTTTCAAAAGTTGGAATTTTAAATGTTAGCCTCACTGAGAGAGTGTCAACAGTAACTTGATCATTGATTGTAATCTCTAAAGTTTTTTCATCAACCCAAAGTCCTGATAATCCATTTAAAGTTGGCTCAAAATCAAAAATCTTTTCAATATCAGTTTGATTTTCAACACTTGGTTGGTCTGTGTTTTTGTCGAAAACAATTCTTATTTTGTCGAGTCGTTGGATTGATAGATCTGTGCTTAAAACTGCTGAGTCACCCCGAGATAATGAATAACTAAAAATTCTTGGCGTCAAGTTTAAATCATTTTCCTAAAAACAAATTTAAAATTTAATATTAACTCTTACAAAATATTATTGTTTCAATAAATTGACAAAAAAGTAGTAGAATTAATTTAAAACTAAACTTACAAATAAGATGGTGACGTTGTTGTTTAAATTCCTTGGATTATAGTTCAACAAAGAATCTCTGTTAACCCCAGTATCACTGATAATCACATCCACAACACTCTCTCTGTTGAAACTTTGTAGCAGGAAATTTGTAATATCCGAACTTAAATATTGGTCTGTTGGATCTTGGATTTGGAAAATAATAATTAGATTTGAGAGAGTTGGGACTTGGTCTTCTTGGTTTAAAGCATTGTCGTACTCAGCAACATAGATGTTTTCACAGGTTGATAATATAGCACTAACACCAGCATATTCTTGAGATAGGTCACCTAAAAATAAATTGAAATTTTTAATACTAGTTGGCACGTAAATATTATAATATGGTTGCAACTCTCAACTAATATCTGCCAAGATAATCTACCTATGCATCATAAACGGTAGTTTTATTTATTTTGTAGGCCTATGAATTGAACATACATATACATATTTATTGTCCACTATACTCTAATAAATAAAGGTATGAATTTTATCACAACATAATACCTGCATTGATTATCCTAGTTAGCTCTTACCATTAGAAATAGAACTTGAGACTTACCAAAAATGGCTCCATACCCCAGTTCACAAAGTTGATCCAGTTGTAATTTACTTAGAGCAGGGGTAATGCTGAATATATCTGTCGTACCATCAGTGATATAACTTTGTTGGTTGGAGTTTGAGCTGTGTTGAACAACAACGCTACTAATATCAGGAATCTAAAATAATTTTGTAACATTTTAACACTGGAACGCTGACAATATTTACTTCTGCTGAGCCCAAAAACTTAACATCAACGGCTGCCCAAATAATTAGACAATAGCCAGGCCAACTACATATTAGAATGATACAAATAAAAAGTTGAAACACTTAGAGGTTTTTATGATTAAACTGTGCATTTTCACAAGATAATATCTTACATTCAACCCCCAGTTCCCTTCTAAGACGGGTGAAACCTCGAAACTTGCCCCGGATCTCCCAGTGTCATCTCGAATACAAAATTGTTGACTCAAGTCGTTTACATCAGGTGTTTGCAAACAAGCTGCACTATTCTTCGGGGTTACTGTCCAATCACCAACCTTTAAAACAAAGATTTATCAATTTGCTTGTTTTTAAAGGGGTTAGAACATTAACTTCACTACATGAGGTCCTGGGTTCGATCCCTATTGCTCTTATGCTGCAGCGCAGTAGGGTAAGGCGCATTAAATAATATAAACTTTTGCTGGGCCAACACAATTAAAAGCTATATTATCCTAAACTGCCAAAGTCAACTTGAGCATTACTCTATGTTTAGGTCGTGAATTCAACTTTTTTATATCAAGAATAAATAAATGTATAAAGAAGTACAATTTACCAAGATAGATTTTTGTGGATAACCTTCCCTCAAAACAACAATCTCAAACAAGTTGTCAGCAATCCAAGATCCATAATACGCATCAGGAAAAGTGTTCTCAACCAAATCAACATCAAAAATGTTGTCGACAATGTTGCGCGACAAAATTGTTGATGTTGTTGCTTTTTGAATGTTGTTGTTAGGTGGCGTGTTTGTGCGCTGGTTGAACAAAATTTGAATTTTGTCCCCACTTGAGAATTTGGCATCAGTGTGAATAACTAAATATTAAAACAATTATTCTTTATTACAATCTTAACTACATGAATAAGTTTATTTAACAGCCTAATAGCAGGGGGACCTTATAAACCCCTACCCAGTCTCAAGTTGCCTTTGTTAGTTTGGCATATTGTTGGTATTGTCTGTTTAAAAATTTGTAACTTAATAGAAGTCTGAATATTATTTACCCGGGGTTTCAGTTGTGTTAAATGGGAATGCAGTTAACTTCACAATTCTTGGTGCATCTGGAATAATTGTGGTGCTTTCATTGTCCTGTAGAACGTTTAAAACTGTTGAAATTTCATTTGATTTTGCACCAAATGAATCAAAAGAACAGATCATGATTTGTCTCTGCGTGTAAACTTTTGTTTGAGCATTGTTGGTGTAAGTGATATGATGTAAAAGTTCTGTATAATCATCGTTAGTCATTCCACTATCTTGTAATGAAATGGAAAGAATGTTTTGGGTGTAGTTTGAAGTGGTCGTGATAGTCTAGAAAAAATTAAATAAATAAGCATAATTTTAAGCAATTTTGTGAAATCTACAAAAATCCTTTATTACAATAAGGTTGAATTTAATTATGATCACAATAAGTTTAAGCTACCTTAGTTAAATAAAAAGTTTCATTAATTTCAATTCTTCGTTGAAAAGTTTGAGGAATTTGCAGAATTTCATCTTCTTGGTTGTTTGCGTTGATTAAACTTATTTGGATAAACTCAGGTGAATTGTTGTCAACATCGTTAAATGTAAAATCACTTCGGCTTCCAAATATTATGCTTGTTTCTGCACAAAATAAATTAAATATTAAAAAGTATCATAAAACACAAAATAAAACTATTTAAACTATTTTAATTTAACTATTTAAACATATTTAAAGAGTCCATAATCAAGACCTTAGTTATTATATAACATATTTAAAGCCTAAAAATGATGCTACAACATGGCAAAAATTGGGAATCAAATTAAAAATGTAAAATTGCTTCAACAAAACAAAATCTTACCATTATAAAATTCTGAAATATTCCAACTTATTGAGTTGGGTTGAACTGAAATAACTGGGGCATTATTCACTGAAATAATGATTAATTCTCGTTCAAAAACCTTCGATCTTGTACCAATATTATCAGCAACAACAGCAGAAATTGTTCGACTGCTTTCAGTTGGATTTTGTGAGGAATGAAAGTAGGAAATACTTCTTAAAATGTTTGTGTAAATTTCTTGTGTTGCATTACCAGTTATTACAATACTTGTGTTACTATTTTGAAAGTTTAAACTTAGACCAAATGATGTTATTTCATTTTCTGTGGAGATGCCAAAACTTGACCCAAAAGTTAAATATTCGGACCCAGTGTCTATGTAGTTTTGGAGCGATATCGTGATGCTGCTGCCAAATTGTGATGTCATATTGGTGATGACAGCATCACTGAGTATTGCTATTGGGTTGTCATTTTCTGTGAAAATCAGCTGATCTAGAAAAACAAAAAGTGTTACTTATTACAGTAAAAAGTTATGGGAAAAAGTTATGGGAAAAAATTATGGTAGTTTATAAGCATCTTAGGTTATGAGTTTGATTTTACCCAATAAATATGTATCTCATCTATTACCAAATTTTTAAGACTACAAAATTTATTATAAAACTCTTGTTATTACTACAAAATAATCAAATGGAGATAATCTTACCTTGAGTGCCTAAAATCACGGGTTGAAAACTTAATTCTTGTGACATCACTCGAACAGTTGCATGTTGTAAAGAATAAGCCTCATTATTTGTAGATACATTACCTTGAGTGCTACCAGGGTTTAGGTTATCAGATTGATCCCATGCTACTATGTCTAAGTGGCCATAATTATTGGAATTAGTAGTTACATCAGATGGAATAAACCTAAAATAAAAATTATTTTATAACTAATAAATAATTAACTATTTTAACCTGGCAAAAATGATTTATTTAGCACCTAATTATAGGATTCTATAACCTTGAATTAAACCTACAACTTTATGTGGAGTTAACTTAATCCTTGGCATCTTAATGCTTCACCACAAGTACATTTAATTCTACTTTCTTACCTTATATGACATCCTGAATCCAAAACAGTTGCTCTTTCAATACTTGGATTACCAAATAAGTTCCAAATATTTGTTGCACATGAGAATTGGAACTCTCCATTTAAGGATGTTAGTTGGTTTACAACAGCCAAGCCTGGTGGATCGTTGTCAATATCACTAAAAGAAATTAAAGTTATTCATTTGTACAATTTATCAACCACTACGTTTAATTTCTAACTATGACCACTTCTTCCAGGCCTAAAAATATTCAGTAATTTGTGTATCTACCACTAATCAAATACAAATTACCTGAAATGACCGTTTAAAATATCTGAAACAGTAATTCCACTTTCAATTTGAGATTGTGAATCCAAATAAAGTGGGAACTCAATATCAGAAGTTGTTAGAGTTGGTCTGTCGTTAGTGTTAGTAACAGTTAATATGCCAGTTACTTCTTGTTGGCTAAATGCTCCTGCAGGATTTGTAAAAGAAGCATCAACCTAAAAATATTCAATTTTAATTCAACTTATAAGTTTTAAGTGTTGATTTTAAAGTATTTGACACTAAGAGTGGTCCTAGTTTTCTTTTGAAGGCTATAGGCCTAAAAGTATTACACATAACATATTTAACAGGTATATTAACAAACAATAACCTACAAGGCTCAATAAATAAAAATAAACTGGGGCAAGTTAAGACTAAGTAAAGGGTAATAAATGATTCCCTTATGATAAGGCTATAAGTTAGCCTTCCTATATAAAAGGATAAATAAACGTTTATAAATTTATTCCTCACCCCAGTTTCTCCATTACTTCCAGATGTAAAATCCCAACACTTATATTTGATTTCAACATCTCCAAAATAATTAGAATTGGGGGTAAATCTAACATTGGTATCGGCACTGTTGTTGTTTTCACCCAGTAAAGTGGCAAATGTATCAACTAAAATGATGTTTACCATTTGTTAAAAACATGTAAAATAGTACATATAGGTTGTATGTTTAATAACTTTAGCATAACACTAGCCTACGCTGAGAAAAAAACTTGTTTCAACAAATTAAATTAAAACGTGATTTAAAATACCTGTTAACCAGTTTATTCCGTCCGTTGAATATTCCCATAATCCATTATTAGTGTCACAACTTGTTATAGCAATTCCTAAATTAACTAAACTATCATCAAAATGTTGGTCAACATCGCTGCATGCTTCTACAAATTTGTTGATCGGTATTTCGTTGTTGATTGCAACATCTTCAACAATAGAGCCGAGTTGAAAGGTCGTCGTTATGGCGGTAGGTGCGTCATTGATGGGATTTATTATGATTTTTATGGTTACTAGGTCTTCACTAAATGGACTGTGTGCATCAGTGTGTGTTGCGTTTGCAAAACTTCCGTGTGTTAGGCTAGATGTATCACCTGAAAAATAAATATAAAAAATATCAAATTAATAATTCTCACAGCTATGGATTTCAATCAACAAATAAAAGATTAACACATGTTTGTTATTTAATACCAGTGTTATATGAAGGAAATACAAGGCAGGTGGTAGTCTAGAAATATGTCTAGAAGAGAGATTATAAGTATGAACAAAACTGTATTAAACAACCTATATAGAATAACACCTAAAAATTTCAGTAAAAGTGAGTAAAAAACCTTAAAATTTTATAAAATTGTAATTTTTAAACCTGTTTTGTCCCAGGCCACAACAGTTATGGAGGTTTCTCCGTTGAAATTCGGATTGGGCGCAAAAGTTAATCCCTTCTCACTCAGTAAAAGTGAGTTTTCAATCAAAGTTACGTCTCGAGTAATTTCGTTGTTTGAGTTTCTTGTGCCACTCTTAAAAAAAAATGAATAAACACTTTTGAAATTTTTTTTACGAGATCACAAATAAGTATTTCAAAAAAAGAACCTTATCCAAAAAATAAATCAATAATAAAGCCGCTACCGGTATAGTTCTGAAGGAGTTGTCACTGTCTTGATATAACCAGACCCCATTTGAATTATCACACCCCAGCACAGCTAGACCCAGTTCTGAACCAATGTCGTTGTCTCGGATTGTATCTCCTACCAGATCAATTGAAAAAGATCTCACCGAGAAAAATCTAAGGATTTAAATAAAAGTAAGTAATCTTTCAATTTAGTAATGTTAAATTTTAAGCTATTGATAACATTTAAATTTACAAGAAAAAGTAATTTTACATTTTAATTATAAATTACATTTTTTACACTTACCGATTAAAAAGATCTTCATCAGCGACAATGTCTTCTGGTTGAGGATCAAAATACGGAGAATCGTTGACATTTACAAAGTTAAAGAACACGTTCTGATCACTTTCATCTCCACTATTCTCAAATACTGTGATTTTAATGCCACGTAAAGTTGCCAAAGGTTCTTCCCGAGTGTTTTCGTATTTTAAAGTCATCAAGGCAGCAATATATTCTTCATCATTGGCCAGATCTTTAAAACATAATTAAATTTAAAAAAACATAAAATTTTGGGTAATATAAGGTTATAAAAAAAGCACAAAAAAATTAAATTGCTTAAAAATTACTTGTTAAAACAATCGTGCCCCTTGGTGTTGTACTTGTATTGTAGAAATACCCAGGAGTGACGTCATAATTAAAAGTGACGTTACGATTACCTACGTCAGCTGTTGCATTTAAAGTAAAAGTATCCAAACTTAATATTTCGTGTCCAGGGTCGACGATGTTGATTAATACTATCTCGATTCGTGAAATACCACTTGTTGTTGTTATCTGTTGAAAAAGTATGAATAACAGATTAGTTCTCATCAAACCCAAGAGAAACAAAATCTTTAAATCCATTTTATGAGAGAAATATTGCATTTAATACCGTGATGGGATCTTGTAGAACTGACAATTGTCCAGAGTCTTCCTGATATGTTTGTTGAGCAGATGCTGGGATTGTAAAACTGACAGATCTTTGCAAAGACTGCCTACTACTTCGGGATGACTTCTCTACATAACCTGACTCTTGTAACATTTGTTTTAAGTCATCGGAGAATCTGTTATAATCTGATGTTGAGTACTTAAAGTCATTAATAACAACTCCAGATGATAAATCCCGTTTTGTTAAAAGTTTATTTTCAGGTTTTATTAAACCCTTGTCAAAAAAGTTTATATTTTTTTCTTTTATATTTTTTAATAAATTGTCGTTGGCGGAAGTATATCCAATAAGTAAGAGCAGCAAGACGTAAAATGTATTTCTTTTTTTGGGCGGATTGCCAAAATTATTTTGTTGCATCTTTTAATATTTTACAAGTAAAAAAAACTTTGTTTATCGATTAAACAAAGTAATATCTAAAAATAAATATAACATTATTTTTAATTTTCGCAAAACAGCTAAATCTAATAGAATAAAAATTTCATAATAATTTACAATTAAAGTTAAGATTAATTTTATCAATTTAAATTTTAAATTGGTATAGCAAAGCTTTTCACCAATGTCCTATAGTTACTCAAAAGATTTCGTAAAGTTTTTGTTTTTGTAAACGTAGAAACGAAGATATCAAGTTACCCCATTTTCACACCTGTACATCACCCCCTTTGTGTTGAGTGTGATTCGAAGTGGGTCTTATCACACGACAACTTTCAGGGCCGTGCATTTTTTAGGAAAGGGGGGCATAAAAATAAATGATAACTATTTAATAAAATAGAATACTGATAAAATGTAAAAAAATTAAAAAAATAAGTTCTAGTAAAAAAAATTTAAAAATGTTAACTAAATAAAACTTTAACAAATTAAAAAAAAAACAACTGCACTAAGAATGTAAGAATTTTTGTGCCCCTACATTTACCCCTACCAACCCCTTTACAATTTCAAGTTGTAAAACCGAGTGCGTTGTAGCTTTAAGTTTGTTAAACAAACACGACCAACGGCAAGGCTTTATATAGAACATAAGTTTGATACATTCACTCACGCGTTCGCTACATCTGTTTAGTTTTACAATAAGTTTAACTTATATTTAAAGCTTTTTAAAAATATTTTAAACTTTATTTTTTCTTCCTAATAACTTTCACAACATAATTAAAAATAATTGCTTAAAGTCTTTCAAATGAAAATTACTCCAATGAATGTTGATGTTCGATTTATTTAAAAGCTTTATGCTTAAAGTAATTTTTATTTCTGAAAAATACTGTCAAGCGATCTTTTAGGATATTCTCCCAATTTGTTTTCTAGAAACAAATGTTGTGATTCACCAGGCACTATATTTTTAAATAACATTTTTATCTTTTTTTATAAAGAATGACGTCATCAAAAATTAGCTCAATAGAAACTTTATACCACAGAAAGCGAGGTGTGAAGTAATAATTAAAAATGCCAAAAAGGTTACACAAGATTGTATCAAAATTACAAATGTAATTGACTGTAAATCATTGTCAAAGAACTTTCAATATTTTGGTAACAAATAAAGGTTAGAGGCCAACGGAATTAAATATCAATTTCTTAATAATGTAATTTTAAATATAAAAAAAAATTGTCACAATTGGTGTAAATTTATTATTTAATAAACTAATTTAATTAACTATTAAATAGCTTATTGAAAATAGTTTCAATAACTCGTATCATCTTTTAAAACAAATATTTGAGTTTTTTATTGGTTTTAATCAACCAAATATCTTTGTAAAATTGTTTTGCAAAATAATTTAAGTAGCGGAGTAATATCAAAGTAGTTTTAACAAGTATTTAAATATACAGAAATATTTTAATGTGTCAATAACAAAATATCAAAATGTTTATTTATTGTTTACTCATTAGCAAACGTTTGAGATGACCCTTAAAATTAAAGGTGGCACGAAAACGCTTTGAAGGTATTGTAAAAGTAACCTAAACCCAGTATTTCGCACTTTAGCTAAGTTATATTGTCTTCCTCGCACCTTCTTTGTACATTGTTGTAATATAGCTCAACCTTTTGTAAGTAAGTGCGAAAACAGATGTTAAAATAATTGTTTTATCGATTAAGTTTCGAGTTAAGTAACTCGATCTTTCTTTTTCTGAACCAAGAATTTTTTCATCCTAAATTAATTTACAACGTCACAGCTTAAATTATATAACGAAATTAAAATTTTTTCTACATACAAACACATATATTGTCAAGTTGTTTATCAATAACTAATACTTAACAAATTTTGAAAATAAAATTTGGTAAACATTAATTCGTTTAACCGCGTATCAACAACATGATGCACTGTTTTTGAACAAAAAAATTTTAATATTCAACTTTATTGTCAACTAGCTAAATTTAAAGTTAATTTGCAAATTGTTTTTTGGGAGAAAAAACGCAAAAGAACGATATTGAAGTGACAGTAAGGAGAATCAAACCCAGGATATCTAATTTTAAGTTATGTTTATTATGCCACGCAGTTAAAGTAAAGTTGCTTAAGTATCATAAAAAATTAAGATAGAATGATCAGATTGTCGTTGTCCAGCAAAATCTCCACACTGAATAAATTCTAAGTTTTCATCCATAGTTCCAGCACTAACTCCCCCAACACAAATTTCTTGGTTAAAGCAAGTTTTCGATCTATTAAAAAACAAAATAATCTCGGTAAATAGGCGCTATATGAGTTGTTTACAAGAAGATGAATGCCTAAAAAATAAATACGTATTTAATTGTCCGTTAGGGGGATTGAACTTGCAACTTACTTGAATCCTGAGCAAAACGCGGTCGGGATGCGGTTTCCAAACGCCCTGAAGTGAATAAAACCTGTTTCGATGTCGCTCTGGTACTGATCTGGGATTGAATGGAGGATATTATCTCGTCCTCTTATAAATTGAACTGGTACGGCCAAGCTTTCGGTCAAACGACTACAACCTTGGTGCTTCACTGTCGAAATAGCAACTGAGAAGAAAACACAATTTTAAACTAGAATCACTTAACTTTAGAGGACGGTCCTCCAGCTTTACGCTTTAGTTTATATATAAAGGTAACTTACCGTTAGAGTTTGAAACAGCAAGTAAGATTTTGTTCAAGACGCTTTCAATTTCTCTGTTGGACATTTCATTTCGATTATCGGGTTGCTTAGAGAGCAAAACGTATCTGTAAAACAAACTTGAGTTATTATCGACTTTAGAGCAAATTTCAGAGGCTAAAGTAAATGTATGTTTTACGTTAATTTAACCCAAATATAAATAAAGAAAGATTACCCGAATAACAAATTATTTAAACTATCTGGCCCCTCTAGCAGCACCTCGTGGTTCATATTGTTTGAATCAGATGACTCGTCAACAATTTGAAAAATGAACTGAGCAGTTGATTTCCATGTCTTAAAAATAAATTTACGATTTAAATAAATGTAATCTTTAATCAGGTTCTAAATTCAATAACTAAGAACCAGATAGGTTTAATGGTAAGGTTTCAGTTAATCAACATGTTGGTCAACAGACAAAATCACCATATCAACAGTATACAGTATATTAAAACAAGCAAGAAGTAACAAAAATTTGAAATATTACGTTTTCGTTGGAGATGACAAAGTAAATCTTGACAACACTTGCGTCGCTAGAACCGAAAGCTTGTTGTGACGTGTAAAACATTTCAAAGTTACCCATGCGTAGGGCGCCCTCTTTAGATGACAATCGACCATCGCCATCCGCTCCCAGATCAGAGAATACCTAAAAAAATAACGTTTAACTAATTTGTGATAAGAAGAAGCCTTAACATTCTTAATATGCTTCTACTTCAATATTTACACTCACCCTGAATCTAAGTCTGTTTTCACTGCTCAAACCTATCCAGCTAAGAGCTACAAAAGGATATTGTTGAGTGGTTTTGACTTGCATATGAAGTGGTGGTGGGTATGCTTTTAATTTGTCGTATTCTAAGTCTTGGAAGTCTTCATCTCCAAACGATAAAGATATCTGAAAGATAGGAGTTTAGTAAGTACTTGCATTTCGTTAATATTATCTATATATTGTACAATTTGCGGCTGGGTTAGAGTTATTTAATTAAATTTATAACATCTCAAATTTGTACAACTTAGGACTAGAATAAAAACAAGACAAGGGGATAGCAATACCTTGTTTCCGTCATCAAACATATCTCCACCTCCATCTGCGATAGCAACTTGTGGACCACTACTATCTCCTTCATTCTCCACTACACTGTATTGATGATTGTTGTTCACATTGTTGGTCAAGTCATTGATGTTGGTTATAATTTCAAGAAAGTTGTTAACATTTGCAAATGATGGCAAAGAATCTAAAAACCAAAAGGACCATTTTTTATATAAAATTATAAACCATTTTATACAAAATTCTCAAACTGTTTATTGAGTAAACCTTTATTTTGCAGCACTAGAGGGAAATGGTCCTTGTAAAATGTTCTTAAATTCCCTCCATATCTGCCCATAAACCCATCCGTGGTTGTATACATTACCGTTGCATCTTCCTTATATTTGTTCAATGGTGTGTTGTTGGGGACGTGCCATACCATAATATCGGAACCCTTTAAACAAATTGTGTGCATTTATTACTTACTAGTTGGATAGTAGAACTTACGCTTTCAAATTTATAAGTCGACTATAAACTTAAACTTTGAACATATTCCGAGCCCGATTTTAAGTTAAATTATACCTGAGAATTGTGATAGTAATTGTTTTTGTAATCGGCGCTTGTTGCTGATTCTAAACCTCCAAACACATTTGTATTCTCCCAATTTTTGGAGCCTTCAAGCAAAAACATTAATAACAGTTTTTAGTCACCATTAATATGTTATTGCTAGTTCAATTTATGATATTTTTTTCGGTAAGATACGCTTAAAATATTATAAATGAACTAACTGTGAAATTTCCCAGCTGTTAAACCCAATTCACTCGACCACTTGTCTCCTGTTGTGCATTTATATCCCGGGTTGTTGTCATGAACACTTGCAACTAAAGTCCAAGCTTTACCATTCCTGTTGCTCGTCATGTCACAAAATACCTGAATAAAATAAATGTCCAATAAAACCAAAACAAAAGCACAAAAGCAACTAAAATCTTAGTCCAGGATTGTACCATATGGTAGCAGTGGGAATTAAACCCGAAACTTCAAGTCCCAGTCTTAGTTCGGTAAATTAAAAGTTACCTGAATTGTGGAAGACATATCAGATGGTTTAATGAAGTAAATTCCATCTTCATCTACCCCGTTATCTTTTAAATGCGAGCAAGATTGACCAGGGTTGACCGAACTTCCCATGCCACCAGCTGCACCTATTTGGATCACCAACAAATGAAGTAATTTTAACACATAGTGGTGTAATTTTTAATTTATATAGGTAGTTAATGTCCAAGGCCTAAAGCTTTAAAATAATCTCTTAAAAATATTATATAAAAAGAAGAAAAAAAAAACTTACCATTGCCCAGCGCCCCCTAAAAACAAGAAAGTACTTAATTATACAATTCCAACACAAAAATTGTTTTTTACATTTTTTATTAAATAATCCAAATTATTTCATCCAAACTTACAGGAGGACCTTGCTTTCCAGGTGGCCCAGGAGGTCCTCTTGCGCCACCAAACGGGTTGTCAATTTGTCCAACTTCGTCATTTTCCTACCACAAAAATTTAATTTAAAAAAATTTTAAAACGGTAAAAAACAACTTTAAGTTTTTGTCTGTGTGATTTTAAGCTAAAACGATGGATCAACTTCTACTTACATCTTTACAAGCACATTTACATCTTCCAAAGTCCATTGTGTGTCCATTAGAAGAATAAATATTTAACGAAAACAGAAAACATATTACATATAACTTTGTTGTCATGGTTGCCAACTTATTCCTAAATCTATATCATAAAATATTACAGTTTTTCAGTACATATATTTTCTGATTTTATATTATATACACATAAAATTGCGTTTAAAACAATCCTATATTTTTCTATAGTACCGTTCTGTCTGAAAATAAGATATAAAGACTTTAAAACTTTAAAATATGAACCAGCCTACATAATTAATTATTTCTGCAGGCTATTTTCATTCGTAATAAATCTGATAAACAAAAATAATTTAAGCTCATAATCGAAAATTAAACGCCTTGAGATATTCTTGTTATTACAGACAAATATGTTTTGTTAAATATTAATTATTTTTATTTTTAGTTTTGCTATTTCATAAGAAGTTTATTTTTATTTTTTAATTAGCATTTATCTTTTTTTGGTTTTAATTTCTAATAACAACAACACATTTTTCCTTTAAATAAAATATTTCTCTTAAAAAATTTTTTTTAATATGTTAAATATAATTTTTGCATTATTTTTCTTATTAAACAACAATTCTATTCATTTATCCTCGATGTGAGAAAGGTGACGTCACTATATAGAATAACATTTATTACCCTGGCTTTTGTAACGCGTAACTTATATATATTACGATCGTATGAAATGTCAGAAAGAAATGTACATATAGAGTTAATAGGGCAACCGAACACTGCGCAAAAATGGGCGACGTTGGTGGAAGTTGGTCGTAAGTTTCAACCTGAGGATATCATTGTTAAATCTGTGAATGATTATATCGAGGTCACCGCGGAAAAATGTAAATTCGACGGCTCGGTTGAAGTTCATTTCAGGCATAAGTAAGTCAAAAAATATTTATATTTTTTTTATTATCTACTTTACAAAATAAATAATTAACTTATTACATTTCATATTTAAATTTGTATTATTAATTATGTAATATTTTATTGAAGCAAATCCCGTATTAAAAATTAATTTAAAAAAAGGCAAAAAAAAGACATTTAAAAATTTCTATTAATTATATTTACAAAATAAAAATTTTAAACATTATTACGTAAATTGCGTCATAACCATTTCGCTGACGTCATAATTATTGTTTTTAAAACAAAACAGATGCCAGTTGCCATCGCGAGTTGACCCTACAACTATTACGTCACAATTATATCGAGACGGAACTTTGATTTTGCGCGCTGATTGGTCTCAAGGGACCACGTGACTTCCTTGCCTACTTATGACGTCATAGGTTGTTCTAGATTAATTTTGAATGACAAAACGCAGACTACGGACTTTTTGTTATTTTTTAAAATCAATTTAAATTAGAAAATATTTTTATTATATCAACCATGGCTTGGCTTAAGTTATAAAATTAATTTATTTATTATTCGTTTGTTTTATGTTTTTTATATCAATAAAATTATTGCTTTTAATAAAAATTAAAATAATATTTTACCTTAATTAGACAAAATTCTTTAAAACCAAGACCATTTTTGTTTTATATTCAAGGGTTTAGTGCGGTTATTTAACGTAATAATTTGCTAAAATATAAGTGCACAATTTTTAAACTACCCATACAAAGTTGTATAAGTTAAAATTTTAAAATGTTCGTTTCTGCGTTTATTACACTCAGCTAATAAATCTTTATTTGCAAATATTTTTTTTGTTACATTTTAGCACAGCGGCTATAGCGCCAAACTTTCGAGCCAACAACCAAAAATCCAGCAACTCAGGACCAGCAAGGAAGATTTTATCAAGTACAAACAACATAGCATCCAACATACCAATGGTTAGCAATTTATCGGCGGGCATTGACATTACTAATAAGCATAATTTCTCCTAAAAACAATAAAAATATTCATGCGTTTAAGAAGTAAATTTTAAACTTTTAAATACTTTAAACTAGAATACTTGGGTTTAAGTATAACACAAAGATGTTACAGAAAGTCCGTAGAAAGTATTAAACCCAAAAACTCAGATCTTAACCAAAAATATACAACATGCCAGCAGTAAGAATTAAACTAATAACCATAAGTCTAAATGTTATTTAAATAAATTAAACTAACTTTTGCGAATAAAACACAGTTTTCATCTTCGTATTTAAACCTTGCTATTTTCTCTAAAATCCGATTTATTTCCTCATCTTTGTTCTTGGTTTCCTTCTCAACATTTGCTTTCAAGTCAATATACCTAAGAAAAAAACATTTAAAAAAAAATCAACATAAAATTTTGTGCTTACCATTTGAGTGGCCGGCTTGAGCTATCTTTCCTTTCCTTGGTTCTAGCTTTTGCCTCACTTCTCATCTTCTCAAGACTTGAATGGATGATTACACCAAGGCTGATGGCTTGAAACTTGTACTGAACTATCTTATTTTCCTCACTATAAAATAAATTAATTCCTAACATTAGAAGGCTACCTTAGTGTAACTGCTTTTATTTCAGGCTCGGTCTTAAGTTAGTGTTACAAACTTGATATAATATTAACTTGTTGGTATAAGTTGTCAAATAACTTTGTGATTAACTGGTCTTTAATAATTACTCAAGGACATGGCTACAGCTGAGATCAAAATCAATGACTTCAGTTTACTTTAACCAAATTTGTATTTAAAGAATATCCAACCTTCTATTTTTTTGTAGTTCTTCAGTAATTTCCTTAGAAAGTTTTCTTTGCAACTTGGCAAAGTCTTGTCTGATGTCATTCAATATATCTTCTGCTGTTCTTTTATTAGAACTAAAATAAAATAAAAAAACAAACTTATTTTAATTCAGTTTTAATATAAATCAAATAAATATTTAGAGCTTACTTCCCTTTGAGAGCAACTCTTCGTCTCTCTTGGATAATTTTCTCAGTTTGGTTGATTGTGAACCACGGCGGTTGATTCTCAGGTAAAACTGATTGGTTGCCCATGACTGAGGTATTTCGTCGTCTGCTAAAATAAAAGAGTTTGTTTGTCAGTTTAGAGGACTCTTTTAGGGTTAAAGGTTTTAAAAAAGAGACTATAATGATATTGATTAAAAGCTATTAGGAGTACTTTTTAACAAGCAAAATATTTAACAAAAAATCTTACTTTAGTTTGGGCACAAATTTACTGGCTGGAGAGCCAGTGATATAATTTCTGGTTGGGGTCGTACTTTTGGTTTTCTCTCCTGCATTTAAAAGATCCTCCCACGTTTCAATACGAGGTCCAGGTGCCTCAGAATTTTTGTTCGCTAACTTGGAGGCCAGTTGAATGAGTCTTGGTCTGGGCACATAGATGTAAATTTATTAAACAGAAACAAAATTATAAACATTTACAAGTACTTGTAAAGATTTAATTTGTGGAGTGACCCAGTTTAGGCTGTAAAAAATTACTTTAATGTATGATAATATTAAAAATAGCTCTAATAAAAGTTGAAATAACTTACTTTCTGGAAGTTGCAAAAGATATGCTTGACATTCTTTTCCTGTGTAGTTGGCTGACTGTACAAGACTTGGAAAGTGGATTTATTGAAGTTTCCTGTAACCATTAGTTAACAATAAGTAGCTCTATGGTTAAGTTGTAAAGTTACTCATTTGATTAAAAAATAAACTCAATATTTCGTCTTCAATCATCGCAGAACAAACAAACTTATCGAAAAAAAACAAAGAAATATTTACTGGAGTCCCAGGTGGACTTGCATGATTTCCAACTTCATCACCAATGTTGTGTTGAACTTTCCTGCAAGTTCACAAGTGGTTATAAATTAAACAAACTACTTTTAAGTTGAACTAACCATGAAACTGGTTTCCCATAATTGTCCATCATAATATCACTTCTCATCAAATCCTTCATCACCTTGCTCGAAAGTGAATTCTTGAAAGAAATATTTAATTGTAAATGTTGTGACACAATTACAAGTTTGATTCCTGCTGGCAACAATGCAGTATCAATTATTTTGAATAATAAATACCAAAACTTACACTTTGTCTTATTTGTTTCCCTTTCATATTATACAATGCACACAATATTGTGTTAATGCATTGTAACTTGGATACCAGGTAAGCTCTTTTGTTCTGTTTCCTCCATCTTAATATACACAAATATTATTTTGTTACATCATTCCTTTGCCCGTTTCTATTAAGCTAGCAGTGACAATTCTATATCAAGTTAGGGGTAAAATAGACATACAATTATATATATTAAACTTTACAAACTTCTTAAACATTTCCTCTTTATCTTCCAGCTCAGGGATGTCGCTCGCTAATCTTGTTTCCAACTTCTTCATTCCAATTTTCCTTACAACTCGTATTGTTTGACTTGCTAAACCAGGAGTTGCTTTCTTAATTGATTCCTGATCTGTAAAAAAATTGTTTTATTTAAAAATTTAAGCATAAATCTTTTTACAAAAAGTTTTTAAAATAAACAAGATTCTCACCTCTAGTTTTAACACAGCCCATAATTTTTCCAATTGTTCGAACAATTTTCAAGTTGTCCTTGTAGGGAATATTCATTTGTAGATCGTCTTTTTTGTTCAGAGCATTTTTCATTTCCATTCTCTTAAGACATTTATATATAGTTTCTTTGTTTCTTTATTGTCTTTTTATTTTACTAGTTTAACAGACTTTACACTTTGTTCTAGATTTAAATTAATTGTTTACCTTTTGGTACAAGTGTCCAGTTAAGCTTTGTTCAGCTTGGACCCCTCTTTTCATCATATTAATTTCATTCAAGCGATCTTTAATAGCAGTGTAACCAGCAGTAGCTTCAGAAGGGGATAATCTGTTGCTACCAGGAACATTAAAAGTAAATTTCTTGGGTTGTTGAACTATTTTTCTGGGCTGCTTTCTCTGCCATGGATCAACATAATGTCGAGGTCTTCGAATGATCTGAAAAATATTAAAAAATTACATTTTGTGAGCAGACAGCTGTGCAATAAGTGGAAGACTTAGGTTTAATTTCCATTGCTGGTACATTGAAGCCTTTAAACTATCTGTACCTAGTACAACTTAGAACTAAACCAAAGAATTAACACAAAAAAATAAAAATTATGCACAAGACCTTTGACTTGAGATCATCAGTAATTGAGTTAATAACAAGATCCCCAGCCTCCAAGTAAACAACTCCAACAGATTGATAAGGTTTCGTCTTATCAGCAAAGAATCCCTGAGTAAGATTCTTTTGTCTGCGCTCAAATCTTTCTTTCCAAGCTAAATCCTCATCCTCAATACAAGTTAAAAATGTTTTCTCATCTCTTGAGAAAGTCTTAGCTCCATCATATGTTTTGTCTAAACATAAAAAAAGGGTTTTAGATTGAAAACCTTATTGTCTTTAGCAACCTTAATTAGATAGCCTGGACTGTAAACTAATTTTCATTGAACAGGCACAGGCTGCCTTTGCAACTTTAAAATATTTCATTTAGTTTAATTGCGTGATTTTTAACTTGTTGATTAGTTTTAAAAAAATAATGTTAGACTGCTTACGCGAAATATGTCTGCCAAGTATCTAAAACAACTACCAGCTGATTTACTTAAAACTGACTATGTAGCCTAGCAAAAACACTGACTTATAAGGCTGCTCTTCTTTCTAATTGTTTCTTTAATGCACTTTAGCACGTCTTCAGTATAAAAATCGCTGTGGTTAATTAATACTGGAAGCTTGCTGGACATTTCAGCGTTTACTGAGATAGTTTACAGGCAGATGATCTAAAAGAGCTATTAACTACAAAAACATACTAGTACCTAGCTTACGATAATCTACAAGTGTCTGCGGTTGTCAAGGTTACCACGTGCAACAAAAATGATGACACTGCCATTTTGTATTACCTGCATTTTTTTCCTAAACACCACATTTTCAAATTACGTTAATTTTTTATAAACTTTGGGCTATTAACAAATTTAAAATAGTGTTTAACAACTTTGAAATAATGTTTATTAAGTTATTATTTGTCGTTTTGAAATTATAGTATTCCCACATAATAACAGTTAGCAATCTAACTTGTTCAAGTCTAAGTTATAACATTTTATTCTAAAAACAACCAATTAAAAACCCTATAAATGGGTTACAGTAGTAACTAAACATAAAGGCCTGTAGCCTGTAAAATGTGTTACATGTTTAAACTGGTACCAGACCTTAGAAAGCAAGCAATATAAAATAAACTGCTTCTTTATATTTAGCTTTAAATACTTAAAAAATTTACAATTACATTTATTTTGCACAGTGATAGAAAATATAAAAATCACAGAACGAAACATGAAGAAATTAAAACTATTAAATGTAAAACAAATCTACAAAAATACAAAACAAAGCACAATGCCAGCACTTGGATTCAAACCTGCCAGTACCAAACAGTAATTATGCTATGCTTACAAAAAATATTTCTACACTTGATAATATACCATAGCGGTAATTAAAACTAGGACTAATGGAAAAAAAGAATCACAATTTAAAGACTAATGAAATGTTGTTTTAGCTTTTTAAGTAGATTTTTTGAGTCAACGTGATCAGGAAAAACCTCAACAGATTTTAAAGCAGAAGAATAACTTGTTTGTAAATTTCCAAGCTGGAAACAAGTAAATAATTTAATTACTAAGTTTTAACAATTTTAAATGTTTTAAATATAAAAAACTTACGCTTTCGGAGAGCAGAGCTTGATTAAAATGAGCCTCGTACATTTTTGGGTTTAATTCACTTGCTGAACGAAGCAGGGATTTTGACTTTTCAATGTCTCCGCGTTGGAGTTCTAACACAGCTAGATTATTGTACGCTTCACAATGACCATTGTCTGTGGCTATTGTTAAACGAAGACACTGGTACGCTAGATTTTTGTCACCTATGCCCTGTAGATGAAAACAAAATTTGACATTAAAAGTGTTTTTTTTTTCACAAAATAGCAAAGCATTTGCTTACCAGTGCAACATGGGAGATGTTGTACCAAACATCAGCTAGATTCTCATCATCTGCGATGCTTATTGCTCTCTCAAAACACTTCAATGTCATATCATGTTGTTGTGCATAGAAGCAACTGATAGCGAGATTGTTAAACAACTCCACATTATAAACTCCCATCTGCAACAACCTCCTAAAATTATATAAAAGTTGTTAGAAGTTGAACATATTTTGATACCTAAAACACTAATTTTAAAGTGATCCTATGTATATATATCATATTAACTGGTATGGCTCAAGACTGGGCCGGGGTTAATAAAACTTCCTTTTAAATTATAATCTAAAAACAAACTTTTACAACATACAACTTGAAATTTATGATTACCTGTATAATCGAATCGATATTTCAGGTTGATCTTCATAAAAATAATTTGCTGCAATCGAAGCAATCGCTTCCACGTTGACCGCATCAACTTTTAAGACTTCCTTGTAGAATATTGAACTTTTTTCCACCATGTTCATACCTAGAATATATATCAAACATTTCAATATATCCTCAACATAAAGTAATTAACACGGTAGAGCTATAAACATTATCAATTCTTTGAGGCCATTTATAAAATAAATTAAATTTTAATTACCGTCATAAATTCTTGCAATGGACACCAACAAACTATTATCCTCCGGAAATTTCTCCAAACCTTGATTGTAAGTTGCTATTGCTTGTAGAGGTTGATCCAAACTTTGGTAAACCTGAAAAATGTAAAATTAAAAATTAAAACTTATATTTATTTTGAAGAATTTAGTTCGTACCTTCCCCAGTAAGAGAACAGTATCCAACATGACTTGTTGTTTTAATGCAGATTTGAATTGTCTTTCAGCATCTCTATACATTCCTAATCTAAACAATTTAATTAATATTAAAACAACAAATTCTATGGTTGTAAAGTTAAACCAGTTACCTGTGGTAGCATTTTCCAAGTTGGACTTTCCAATACCAGTCTATATATTGGGCATTCTCTGTTGCTAAAGCAGCTAACTCTAAAGCCTAAATAATTACAAAACTTTATAATATTAACAGGAGAAAATAAATCTTAAAATATATAAATAATTTAGAGTACAACTTACATTTCTAACATCGTTTTCATGATGTAGAATATACTCGAATAAAACCTAAAAAAAGTCAGAATTGCTTGTTTATTAACAAAATAGATAAAGTCATACAGCAAATTAGTATACTTCATCAATTTAGTTTAAATTAACCTTCGCAAGATGAGGTTTAGCTGCATACTTGCTGTAGTTCAATCTTGAAAGGTTTATAAAAGGTCCATCAGGATTGGAAAGCATGGAAGCCTGAATAATATAAACTTTGTAAACACTTAGCCCAGGACCTCAGATTTCTTATACGTTATTCTAACTGTACACAATAAACATATGCCAGCAATGGGAATTAAAACAGTAGAAGTTTAACTTACAGTTCCAAGTCTGACAAATCTTCCACTGGCACTAGTCACTGGTCGAGCTGTGTGTGAAGTTCGCGGAGTTCTTAAAGCTTGGTCCATTGTACCAGGTCTTTCTGATTGTGTTCCTGAAAGTTAATATTTGAATTTAAATATACACTATTGTAAAAGCGGCCTAGGTTTTGCCAACTAAAGATAAATCAAAATAAATTCACTTGCCAGGTCTGACAAATCCGCTGAGAGGTCGGCCAGCTTGTGATACAGGTCGAACAGACTGACTTGGTCCACCGGACGTTGACACAACTTTTAAACTTGTCCCTGGTCCTGAAAACATTATTTGAAATAAAAACTAAACTTGGGATTCACACAAATCTTAATGTTAAATTTACTTGATAGTTGAGCAACTGCTGAGTCATCCAAGGTGAGCTCGGCGATTCCCACAACATCCGCCTCCACTTCATCGATGTAAACTTGCTCCGTCAAACCTCGAGCTTTTAATGCCCACGCTGCCTGTGAATATGAACTTATAAATCATGTACAATAATTTGGTTAAACTTTCTATATTTATATTTTAATTTCTAATGCCTAAGGTACATAGTTTAATTCACATTTCTTGGTTTTAGCAACTATAGTAAATAATAAATTTAACAATAAAGTTAAACTACCTGATCATATGGATTTTTTTCAAGAATTTGTGAACAGAGAGTGACACATTCTTCAAACTTCCTCCGCTTAAAATAACTTAAAGCCATGAACATAGGATCCATTTTAATTCAATTTTATAAAATATTTAACTTAAAATCTGCAGGAAAACTTAAAAAATTAGAAAGATATCATGATTTTATAACATTGCATAAAAAATCTTTAACAACAAAAATTAAATAAACTATGTATAATGTTAGAATAATAAATTGTACCCAATAAAATCACATACTGATTATGATTAAAAATAGTCTAAAAATCAAGTTGTAATAATTAAAAAAATGTCATCAGATGGAATCAAATTAATAACCACAGGACAATGTCTAATGTTAGTTGCTTTAACCACTGCTCTTATTTGTCCTTTTTCTCATGATCCAAAAGAACAAACTAGGACACAAAACTCTGATAAGAACAGCTAATTTGTGGTGGAAAGGTGCAATTAAAACATCTTTCTGGTTGAAACAAATAGCTTCAATCACTTTATCAGCTGCAACGTCCACGCTCATTCCATTTGAAGTATTTGGATCCATTTTACCATAAGTTGATCCATCACCTACACAATAAAACCAGTTTTAATAAAACTTTAAAAAATTTCAATATTACAAACATTAAAAAGTTTTAATATCTTACCAGTTAGTGCATTTTGTGAGATGTTGGTTTGAATGTAACCAGGATTAATAGTAAGAACATCCACCCCATGTTTAAAAACTTCAGGTCTTAATGAATCATAAAAAGCTTGGCTGGCATGTTTAGAAGATGTGTACGGTGCTCGGAATGGGATCGCAATTTTAGCCTAAAAAAAATATTTAATCTAATAAATTACCAGTTTTTAATAAACATTAGCACATTCTACAAAAACATTATACTTATTAGGCTCAAACAATTTAACATAAGAATTAAAAAAAGTCTTTTTAAAACTAAATCATTTAAAAGAGTCACCTGTACACTTCCTATCCCAACAATTAATCCATGCCCCATTTTAATCATATTTGGAAGCACTGCTTTCGTCATGGCAACCTGACCGAAGAAGTTCACATCCATAACTTTTCTGAAAACATCAATTTGTGATGTCATAATGTCGCCACGATGACTGATTCCGGCATTATTGACCAAAATATCGATTTGCTGATTGGTGGAATGAATTTCTTGGACCACATCTTCAATATTTTTTAAATCAGTTACGTCAAGTTTATAAACTTCAACTTTATCCTCTTGAGCGTTTATTTTATTTTGAATTTCTCGCAAAGCTTCTATATTCCGTGCACATAAAATTACTTTGCATTTCTTCTGGTAAAACTTAAATGCCAAAGCTTTACCCAGTCCAGAGCTTGCACCAGTTATTAGAACGGTTTGATTTTTTAATTTGTTGTAATTTGGACGTTTAAATAAATAGTTGAATGTTGTTAAAAGTAAACAAATTGTTACCAAGGAAAATACGAGAATATCGATCATTTTTTAACCTTATTTGCACTAAACAATAATAAAATTAATATTTTTACCTTGAATTTCATAGGAGACACAGAAAATGAATAAAAAATGCTAAAACAAAACAATAAAGTAACTAACAACAAAGTTGTATTTACATAACCTACACATTAGGAATGTGGGTTCTATGACAAACACGGAGCGCATTAGCAGAACGCGGATTTACGCCGGAGCGTGGATTCTATTTTTAATGACGTCACTTATTATCCACCAAAAAATCTATGACATAAAAAACCCATACCTCCAAACTTCAGAATTTTGACCCTCTTACATATAATCTCCAATTTTAAAAGATTGTTTTAACACCAGTCCTAATGCAGCAGCATGGTGTAGTGGTAAAAACACTTGCTACACCACACATGAGGTCGTGGGTTCAATCCCCACTGACCTCATGCTGTAGCGCCCTTGGGTAAGGCGATTTAAAAGGGTATAAACTTCTGCTGAGCCAGCACTTAATCAGCAGCATAGTTATAGGGCAATTATAATCTATAATATCCCAAACTGCCACAGGCAACGCGAGACTGGGTCGGAGTAACTTATGTTACTCTATGTTTAAGTCGCGCAATCGACTTCCCCTTATCGAGGATAAAGATATATACAAAAAAAAAATAGTACTAAACATTATCCTCTTATAAAGTTAAACCCACCTAAATTTAAATTAAAAGGAAACCAAAATTCATGAAGTGAAAGTTTAATAATGCAATAAATATCAACAGTTAGTTAATTTCATGATTGTTTTAAAATATTGCTGAAAACTAGATATCAATAATTGTGTAAACGAAAGAAAGGTAAAAAAGATTGTGCAATTTTTATAAGTGCGGGATTTTACTGCATAAAAACATCTTAAAAGTTTAAATTATTAAAACTGCAATATTAGGTTGTAATCTTAGATTAAAAATCCCACCAAAAGTAATACAGTTGTATCAGAAATGAAAGTTAGAATGTAAATGATATGAAATATTATTCGAAAGGCACATATTTGTATTACATGAAACTATAAACAGAATTTAAAATGTACTTAATACTAATTTGTAAAAAGGTTTTTAGGAATGTTTTTTTATAAATAAATTGGCAAGAAAGAAATCATTAACCATTCGGGATACAACACTTCTCAAATTTAGGTAAATGAATAATGGTAGTTACATTAAAATACAAAAGAAATATCAACTTTAAAGTACAAAATCAAAATTACCCTAAAAAATCACCAAAAAAAAAACACTTAAATATTTTCCTGATGAGCTCGAAAAAATGTGATTTACAAATAATTTGCTCTTTATTAAAATTGACTTAAATTTGTTGCTAACAAAAAATACTTTCCTACAAACTCGTGCATTTAACAAAAAATTTACTCTCTAGTTATCAGAATCATTTTTGCTTGTGTCCTCTATTAGTTCGGCAAGGTCAGGTCTCTCAATATCGATTAAAAGTTGTCGAAAGTTAGCAAGAGTGAAAGGCATGGGTGACTGGGTTCGACTCCAGTGAAGCAAAACAACTAAAAGGGGTCGCAAATTTGAATGACTTCGAGTTAGGCCTTCCAACTTTTGAATGTTGGCAAAAGTTAAATCTAAACAAAAAAATCATCTTTATATAATAAAGCAGTGTGGAAGATTTATATATGTAAAAGTATTTGTGGTTTGTAAATAAATCATCGCAGGCACAATTCAGTAGCTGGTTGCAACCATGTTACTACAACTTGTATGACTGTAAAACATGCAGCAGCGA
Organism: Corella eumyota; assembly: GCF_963082875.1. Classification (NCBI taxonomy): domain Eukaryota; kingdom Metazoa; phylum Chordata; class Ascidiacea; order Phlebobranchia; family Corellidae; genus Corella; species Corella eumyota. Next base: position 380,072 of record NC_137496.1, on the reverse strand, counting down.
CTGGTCCTTATAATTAATTTTCACAGTTATAATTAAAAGATATTTACCCAATCTTTCCCCCAATGTCCTCCAATTCCCGACAGTAACCCCATGTTTCTCCAAGCCCAGTGCGATACTAATATAAGTTGAATGTGGAAGATTCAACCACCGCTCTCTCGTATCCTCCCAGTGAGTTCCCTGTAATACTTCATTAATACTTGAGTCAAACTAAAAAATAAGAAAAGTTTGTCATTAAAATATTTTAGTTCATCTGTTATATTTAATCTAATATTCATGACCTAACTTATATGGTAGAAATTGAAGTCTACACCATTGCATTTAAATAAAAATGTATATTACATAACAGACATAAATTATAATGTAATTTAAGGTCATGCTTATTTAAAGATCCGGACTTAGTCTTGAATTACTAAGATTTCAAAAACTAATATTAGTAAACGGGCAATTTTAAGATAAAAGGATTTATTTAAATGGGATTCAAGAACTTCAAGTTAGTTCATGTGGAAAATAATTCTATTTCAAGGTTGTCAATTTGAATTAGGGCAAACCTGGGAAAGAATGTATTACAAAATTTGCATCCAAATTTTGGGTCCTAAAAAAACATCTAGCATCTTAAAAATCAGGTCCAAGAGCAATTTATTTATTGATTAAGATCCCATTCCAAGATTAGGCCAAGAGTGGTGAAATATACTCTCTACAATCAAATCATCAATCTAATATGAAAGATAAAAGGACAAACTTACATTCATGCTGTTCTCATAAGCTTGTAAGGTTTGTTGTTCAGTGGGAAGGGGAGGCAAAGTTCCATCTTGGATGGCTTGTTCGATTCTATCAAGTGGTCTGTAACATTATTCAACATTCTAATTAAAATTTGGGACTTAATTGAAACTTTATCTACATAATTATTAATGCATACCGAAATGGGTAAAACTTTTTACTAAGATCGGAAAATTGAACACAAAAAACAAAGTTACCTCGGTCGTTCATTCTCACTACTTGGTCGGCGTGGTAACGGGGGAGCTGGAATGGGGGGTGGAACCTCCATGCTGATTGGTCTAAAATTAATTTCAAAGAATATTTTAAGTTTTTCACTCTTATATTAACAACAAAGATATCTTGAATTAAGTTAGGTTATGGCGACAAAGTTGGCGTTATCACATCAAGAATAACTCACCTAGGTGGTCTGGGTGGGGGGATTAACTGATCTTGTTGTGAGTTTAAACTCGTTGATGATTGGTGGAGGTTAACATAAAGACCGTCGTCCCTCGCTGGCACTGCTGGAGGAGGGTCGTGATCAGCTGATATGTTGCGATAAACCTGGAAAAAAGTTTCGATTATTAATTAGAAGTTTTTTAATTATGATAAAGTATCTTCATATAAATTCCAACATACATTTTGTGTAGCTGGGGTTGAAGAAACCCTTGGCAGAGAATGATGTTGAAAAAATCCAGGATTAGCTTGCAGGTTAATATACTGGCTGTTAAAATCACTGCCCGTGAAGTTTGCAAATTCATCGGTTTGGTAATCTGAGTCACAACTCATCTGTGTGCGAAGTCCCGGCCCCTTTTTGAGGCTGTCTAGGGAGTCACTTCGATGGGGTGAGGGGGTGAAATTGCGAGGTGAACCCCGGGAAATTGGAGGTGGAGTTTTTCGCTAAAAATATCAAAAAAAATTTAGTTTTCCTTTACAAAAAACTTACAAAAGCAAATATTAAACAAATTTTATTTTTTGATTTAAATTTTCATTCTTCTTACCGAAGAAGTTTGTGGCTGATCTTGAAATCCGAGCGGGGGAACAACAAAATTACGATCTGACCCAAAATCAACTCCTTGCCGCGTCACTAGGGGGGGCAAATCAACAATGTGACTACAATGTGGCTGCTCATCTGTTTCGATACATTTGGGTGAGTCCCCGTTTGTGACATTATAATAGGGGCTATGAGAGGAAACCCCATTTAGTTTGGGGGCCATTCGATCAATGTAATGATTCCCAGCATGATTTGTTTCTCTTTTATTTGCCGGGAGCATATTTAAATCATCTGCAAAATAATTTTAACATAAACTTTTAGTAACTACGAATATGAAATTTTTAAACTCTAATTACATTTTATTCCAGTATTTTAACAAATGTGAATGGTTTACCTTTATTGGAAGACTTTGAACTCAAAGATTTAGAAATTTTGTCTTTAAATCCCTTGGAATTATTTTGTCTCGGTATTCTTACTAAGTTGGGGGAAGGTTTTAAATCTAAAAATAAAAACAAATGTAAATAAATGTAATTGCAAAAACAATGTGTTAAGGGAAACTGTGGTTGCCTCTTTTGTACTAGCTTGTTTAAACTACACAGCGGCCACTTAAGACAAATTCTACATTACAACCATGCATTCAATAAATAAATGAAAGATCAATTTAAAATAAATGAATATTACCATCATATTCCTGGCATATGGTAACAGTTGATTTCTGTCTGCTTTGGTTATTCTTGATTTTGTTGATGATTTGCCGCAAGCCTGGATTTCCCTCCACCATTAAACTTACTTTCGTTGTACCTTGAATTTAATCATTTTAATTAAACCTTGTTGTCGACATTTAAAAGATGTTTTTGTTTAAGTGAAATTAAAGAACATAAACCTGGTTCAGATTGTGGTTGAAAAGTGATTTCAGTAAAGGATTTGTTGTCGTTTGTTATCACATTTTCTTTTACATTTTGAAGGTCACAGGATTTCCAAGAACGTAAAACTAAACCTTTAAATATGAAGTGGTTGATAAGACTTAAGAAACATTATAATTTAGACCAAGTTTAGTTACAGAAAGCCCAGATTGACTCAGTGCAATTGGTTATTTATTAATGTTTTTACTTATTGGAGGTTTAATGCAAACAGTTAAAATCAAACTTAAGACCTACATTAATATCATTTGCATACCATCCCTAAGAATTAAACTTTGAAAAGCTTCAAGTAATATTATTAACTTGTAACTTCCAAACTCACAACGTCGATTGTCTCGTGTTTTGTCCTCCAAACTGTGACATTCACAAATATTTTCTGCTCCAACGTGGAGATAACATGTTTTGTTCGCCAACTTTGGATTATTTTCAACTATTTTCCATCGACTTACTATAAAAATAAATAAGTTTTTAATTATATTAATAACAGGAAGTAAAATAAATAAATTAGTCGTCAATTTTAAATTATGATCACGACAATAAATATTTTATAGCCATCAGAACTTTTAAATTTACAGATAATGTGTAAAATATCTTTCCTAAATCTTAACACAACCGTAAAATTGAAAATAATCGAAAGTAACGAAAGAAATTGAAATCTTAATTTTTGTTTGTTTTGTATACAAGAAATTTCATTAAAATGTAAAAGACAAAATTTTGACATTAATATAGCCTAAAGGGTTATAATAATATTGAATAACACTTATTGATTGTTGTAAATTATTTAAAATATATATTTAGGAATGTTAATAGAATGGAAAATCTTAAAGATTTAAACAAAGAAGAAATAAATTAATATTTTTAAATTTCTACCTAATACTTTTTCGAAATTATTTTAAAATTTTCCCAACATTTTATAATTAAAAATCTAAACAAATTTACCAAACCCCATCGCATTAGAAATGGACTGAGACCAAGTCCCTAAGACATTATGATTGATCCCAACTGCAGTTATAACAGCATCTTCTAATATTAGATGACTTTCTTTAAGGATTATACAAACATACCTAAAAATAAATTTAAAATAGTGTTCGTAAAATAAAAAGAAGGAGGACAGTTTAAACTTTACATTTTTAAGTTGAAAAAAGTTTATATATATATATATATGGGCTAATTTTTTAATTAAATCCTGGTAATAATTTTTACAGGAAACATTACAGTTACAAAATATAAATATTCCATGTGGAATTACTTACTTTCTTGTCCCATCTTTATTTACTCGATCCCCACTTTCTATCCCACAGAAATCTTGCTTTGTAAATTGAAATTCAAACTTGAGTTTCGGTTCTTTTCCGCTATTTTCTTTCGTTGACCAAGCATCATGTTTAAATAAACGAAGAATGCATCGAGCTGTACACAAATTTTAAATAAAGATAATTTTCTATAAATTATTGTAAAAACCACAAAACAAATCCTAATCATCGTTACTCTATAAATAGCAAAAATTTTGTGACATAAATAGCTTTCCAAATATAGATTACAATAACATTACTAGAGGCACAAATATCATATTCTAAAAATAAATATATGATTCATTTAATTCAAATTTATTTTTATATTGCAACATTAAATCACTTGGATACATATATTTTTCTTGGTTAATAAAAACACTGAAATGTGTAGAAAAATAAATATAAGAAATATCTAACCTGTATTTTCTCTCATTTCCAATCTTAACTGACCCCATCTCTAAATTATAATTAATTTAATTAATTAATTAGTGTTAATTATGATCAAAAAGTAAAAACTTTAAAACGTAATAATATTTACAATTCTAAGCAAATACCAAAAAACAATTATATGAGAACTAAACTTATGACCTTTTAACTAGGATTTACTTAAAATTACTACAATATTAAGTAAGCAAAAGTGTAAATAAAATTTATTATTTCAAAAAATTTACAAAATTTGATAAATTCAAAAACAAATTTGTTTGTCACCCTTTTAGTTTTGTATCCTTTAAAACGATGCATGACACAACCACATGATACATTCTCCAGTGTATTATTAAAAGCTGAAAATGTTGGTTGTAACTTCTGTCTGTCCTCCATTTTATAAATAAATTAATTTAACTAAATCTAAAGTGAAAGGGTAATGGTTAAGAAAGTTTCAAACTAATATTATCGACTTTCTAAGCTTAGAATTATGTTTATTTTCTATTACAAGAAAGGAAAGAGGGGTTTTTCCACAAATTCTTAGAATTTAACTGCTAACGACATCGATCGCGAAATATAACAATTCATGAATGTGACGTCATAAGTGAGAGTTTGTATACATTATTTTTACCACTATAGAAATCTTATTTTTTGTTTATCCCCAATATAAAAATTTAAATTAAATTAAAAATAATTTCATTTAACTCTGCTTGGCTTCAAATTATTAATAAACAAGAAATTATTGTTGTTATATTTATATAATAAAAAATAAAAAAAAATCTAAGATAATAACCTGTGTTTCAAAAAACTTGTGTTAATTAATATAAAACCACAACAGAAAGAACAAGATTGTAAAACAATAAACAAATACATTTTAAATTATTTCTTTACCATTGTTAAAAGATCAATTCTCAAGTTTAAGGTTCATGGTAATTTTCATTAGGCTTATTCTATTCATGCCTTCGAAAAACTGATGATTAAATAAAATATTCATGAAGAAGATTCGTTCAAATGCGAACAACAACTCATATTACAAAATTTAACCGTAAAGTAAAATCAAATATTAAATTTTTTGTATTAATAGATTTTTTTCGAATGCTTCACACACCGAGTCGTTAAATAAACAAATCTAGTACAACCAGGATTTACCCCATAGAATATTGATTAATTTATATTAATGTTATTTATCGCTTATAAAATGTTTATGGAGTACAGAAAAAGGCATTACGATATATAATAAGCCTACATAAGATTTTTTTTTATATAGTAGTGTATTTAATCTGTAAATGACTTCTACATATATTAAAGTAGACGCAATAAAAATCGTAATGGTTATAGTGTTAAATAAGTTCTGTTATATTAACTGTAATTAAAATCTAAATTTAGACATATAGTTATGCAATATAAACAAGCGTAATGACTAATGTTTTAACGTGAAGCAATTAAGTAAACTGCTAATGGACAGCCCATTTTGAATATTCATTTCAATAAGTTTTCGATATAGATATATCTAAAGTAACCTTAGTTTTTATATTCGTAAAAATAATTAAAAATATTTAATATTGTAAGCACAAACCACAATTATTTTGAAATGAATAACTTCTAGTCCGGAAGTTGGTGTCAAAACCAAATGAATGGCCCAGTTGGTAGAGAGATACAGTTATATTAATATGTAACTTCCTAAAACAGATTTGTTAAAGAATGGTATAGCGTAGGTAGTTAGAATTTAACAACAATAATCTGCATTGGGTTGCAGTATAATTATTAGAAATAAAGATAGGTAAATGTATGTTGTTTTATTTGAAAATATTGCCAGGTCAATATTATATTAAATATGTGAATTTATATCGAAACGAAATTATAAAGTTGGCCCTTAAAATAGGTTTTCTTATCAAGAAAAAATTAAAATATATTTTTTTGTTTTACAGAATTTTAAATCTAGTTTTTATAAATTTAAGTTGACACAAAATGAATACAACCTTGCCGACTACCACCAAGCTGTATCTACAATTACCAGAATGTGTCTCGGACGCCACACGATTTCACTTTATAATCCTGATGCCGTTATCACTCATAGCAGGTCTTGTTAATATCATCATCTGGATGGCCGCTACAATATACAAACGATCTTTATTACGTCAAAACTACGTATACACGTGCGTTACTAGTACGTTGCTTAGCAACGTTGTTTTCTTATCATTGCAGCTTTGGGATCAGTTTTCAGGATTTTTGGCAGATCCCCACATGTCGACAAAACCAGCCCCGCCGTATATACAAGTAAGTTCATTTGTGCTTGATCTTTATATAAATTAACTCGAGATAATATCGTTGGGTTTGCACAGGTTTTATGGACCTTGTGCCATGCTGGAACGGTGGCCACGTTATATGTTATGAGTGGAAATCTCTTTACCCTGATCTACGTTCTATTAGACAGCGCATATTTTCAAAACTCAAGCCAGGCCAATCATATAAAAGACGGGATTGGGAATGAATCAACAAAAACTGCTAAGTGTGTGAATTTTATTTACTTTAAAGATCGATTACTTTAAAATATATTGGCTTATAACCATGTCCTATCAATACCTTCATTTAAAAAATATAAAAATCATATTAACAACACAATATAATAATATATACTGCATGTTAACAAAATATTTTATATAGATAAAATATATGTATTTGTTGTTTTATTTAGAATTTTATCTGCTAAACGAAAGAAAGCAATTTTTTTGATAGTCATCTCTTGGTTGTTGCCACTTGGTTTAACCGTTACCGCTGTTCTGGTTTGGAATTGTGCAAAGTTTTGTCGATGTGCCCCAGGTGCAGTTGGTGAAATTTGCCCCAAAAACATGGGTTGTTCTCGAGTGTTTGCCCCTTTGTCTAACTCCTACTTGGCGGTCAATGTTTCTTTGTGGTTTTTGGAAGTAAGTATTGAAATGTTTTATGATATTGACTCGTGATTTAAACACACTTGTTGCACTTGCAATCTTGCTAGACCATCTTATTGTTTGCTAAAGAATCTGCAGCTTAAGCGGAAGTAATTGGTAACGCCTTTATATAGAAAGTTTGACGCCTCCACAAATTTAAATTCTTTACTTTAAATGAACTTTTTGACTATTTAAATTATAAATTGTTTCTTACATGAACTATTTTTTAGGTTGTTTGCATTATAGTCCTACTGGTTAAAGGAATTGAAAATTATCTTCACTTTTCGGGGCAGAAATCTGTAAAACAACCTCCAAAAACAGAATCTACTGACCAAAACAGCATCACTACTTTGGAATACAACGCCCAACAAGAAAGCATTGACAACAAAATCTCATTACCCATGTCTGATAGAAACGTATCAAATGTTGAAGCCAACAATAGTGAAAATATAAAACCCTTTCGACTAAGAGGTAATTGGTTCAGTAACCAACGTCTACGTTTAGTTACCCTACTTACAGCTTCGTTTTTAATCGGCACAATTCCAGTCTCAATTGCCTTTTTGTTTGATGTTGCTTTGGATGATTTTTTAGTTCTTGCTGCTAAGCTTCCGGCTTCAATTTTGCTTAATTTGTACACAATAGCTTGTCCTATATTATTGGTTAAATATATGTCTAATCTTAAACAAGCTGTTATTAAGTTTTTCACAACTTTGTTGTTCTGTTTTTAAAAGAAGTTGCATCAAAAATAATTAACATACAAAAAGTTATTTTATTAAACAAATGCAACTTTGAACAAGTTGGGGTTATATCATCATGTTAATGATATCCTATCTTTATATACAAGCTTTTGCAACAATTTTTAACTCTTTCTATGAATATAAAATTCTTAGGAAGAACTTAATCCATCTTAAACAAGGTATTTTATTTTATTCTCATCTACTTTATGTAAAAAATTGTTGTTGTTTTATTCATATCTATTATTCTGTAAGCAATACTTGCATTAAATATTGTAAAAATGATTAAAAGCGTATGTATAATTGTTGTTTCAGTTTTATTTTCTTGTATAAATTTTGCTTTGGTTAACTGCTTTAAATATTCAATTATCTTAAACGTATTAACTTTGTTTATTTTATAAATTACCGGAAACTTAGACTAGACCTAAATCCTAATATTAATGTGGGTTGCAACATTTCTCAAGGTGTTAATATTATTAACCTCCGATAACAACATATTTAGCAAAGTATTCACCAGACATTATTTTAAAGTCAACCATGTAAGGTTATATCCGAAGATCATTAATATTTTAGCCGTACAACTTGAGACTGGGTTAGAATTTCAATATAAAATCAATTACAAATTTGAGGACCAAAACTTGAGGTCGGACTGCGGGGCATAAAAAATTTAAAATCTTTGTTTTAATTAAAATTTCCAATGATAAAAATTACTTTGCAGAAATTAAGTTCTGCAATACTACATTACATTGCAAAAAAACTATTTTTATTTTGATTGGAAATTTTAGCATTAAATGACACATTAAAATTCATCTTATTGATTCATCACTAGCAAAGGTTAGCATGCGATACGTGCTATTAAATATTCTACTACATAAACAGTCATATCATTGGACCATATGGGTCGTAATGTCATAAAGCACACGTTTTTACAAGCGTGATGTTAACATATTGTTAAAAATACTAAAAAAATAATATATCCGGATTTTTTAAAATTTTTAGGATATATTTTGACCAAAATAGTTTTAGGTTGTCAGTTTTTCGAAAAACTTTAGAGGAAATATGCGTAAGAATAAGATTGTTCCACGATATAACAAGCGTTGATAAGTGGAAATAAAAATGCTTTTGCATCCACTTTTTGTAATATTTTCAATTACAATTTTATATTAAAAAATTATTTAGTTAACCTTATCATAAATAACATTCAAAATATTATCAAATAATATAGATTATTGTTAATATTGAATGCTTAAAATAATTATTGCAAAAAACGCCTACTAATTAAACAGTATAATACCAAATAAATTAGTCATAAATTATAGACAACATACGTAAACTGTTATGTTAGACAATAGATTGATTGCAACTAAAGAAATTTAGTTACGTCAAGACAAATTAAATTTAACGAAAATACCAAAAGTTAGCTCATAGCCAGTGCAAAAAAAATTGTCAACAAGTAAATATTTGCACGTCTCAAATTTCATCAATAGTAACGGAAATACGCCAAAGCTTATACTGCGAACGTATTTGTAAACAAAAAGCAAGGAAGTATAAAAAATAGGTTTATTATGTTGCTACTTACGCAGGTTATCAGATATGCGCGCAACAAAATTAATTGTCCAATTACTTAACGTCGTATAAGGTCTGATGTTTTGACAAATTAATATTTCCGCTATTTAAAGAGTTACGTCAAATATTACCTTTTTTGTTTATTTTTGAAATTTGTTCTCATATTTTATAAAGGAAAGTTTATTTTCAAAATCGAAGTCTTTGAACTAGATCATAGAGAGAGAAATAGAAGTATAGTTGTCGAATAATATATTTAGTTATCTCTTCAGAAAGATGTTAATGAGAATTAATATGGAATTTGATCCCTACGTAGCAAAGTTGATCTAAGAAACTGTAACATATTGTTTTATCTTTCTAAATATAGCTTAAGTATATATTTTAACCATGGAAAAATTGTACATGCTCAACTATAGCGAGAGTACCAATGTAAGTATTTGTACACCCGACCCAAACAAGTGGAAATATATCTTGCTAGTCCCAATCCCTATTCTGGCATGTTGTATTAACTTCGTTGTCTGGTTAGCAGCTACAATCCACAAAGCTGAGTTATTACGTCAGAGTTACGTGTATTCTTGCGTCACAAGTACGTTGTTGAGTAACACAGCTTTTCTAGCGTTTCATATTTGGGACGAAATTGAAACGTTTCGAGTAACAGACGAAATGATTATGATGCCTCCATCTTCTAAGACTCAGGTATTTGATGTTTTAATTTTAATATTTGTACCTAATTTAAAAAATTTACAGTCTTAAAGCTATGATATAGCAGCAATGCAAATTTAAAGTTTATTACTACGTCCTTAAGGGTGCAAACTTTGCCAGCAGTAAGAATCAAACCCGAAATCTTACCTGTTGTCCAAAAAGATTGTTATCTTCTATCAGCACATTGAATTTAAATTAATTGTAGATATTGTGGACACTTTGCAAAGCCGGAGCAATCTCTTTATTGTTTGTAATGTGCGGTAACATATCAGCCTTGGTGTATGTAATGTTGGACAGCACTTACTTTAAGCGGTCGTTCGGAGCAACTATAAGCCGAACACAGTCCCAGAGACAAATTGAACGTCGAAAGTAAGAATTTGTCAGTTTGTAAACAATCTTTTGTGAAAAAATTACGCGTTTATTTTTAGACATACTAGTTTAAAGTTGTTGTAAATTATAAATGCTTGTTAAAGAGTTTAAGAAGCTTAACTTCAAGGATTTTAATCAAGCCTTGGTTAACGATATTAGGTTAAATAAAAGTCCTTAGATAATTTGGTATAGGACACTTTTATCTATTTAAAAAAATTGTTTTTAAAGCTAACTATGATGTGGCAAAAACAAATTTAATTTTAAGAAATTTGTAATGTCACTGATAAGGTTTCGGTTTGGCAATGTGAATATTTCCTGGTTTGTCTGTAAAGTTGATATTTGGCATTCCTATTAATTGACCTTTTTACATAGTTTCAACATGTTATTTTAAACCTTTAATTGCACGTTTTGTAAATTTGTATCGGTATTAGATATGATGTCAATACATGATACTTAAATGTAAACAAAAAACTCGTTTAAAACAACACGTTTAGAAGGTCATAAGGTGATAGCATGAAATAATTTATTGACTGTGTATATAATTAAAGATTAAACCAGAGTAATAAAAATTACTTTAAATAATATTTACATTTTTTTAAGGAGTCTTGAAATAAAACGGAAAAAAGCCGGCCTGCTAATCGCTATAGCGTGGATCGTACCCGCAATACTGACAATTGCTGTTGTGTTACGATGGCATTGTGCCGCGGGTTGTCGCTGTGGACCAGGATCAATGGACGGAAAATGTTCTCCTAGAACCGAATGTTCAAGGGTTTGGGCTCCACTTCAGAACTCGTTTATTGCCACTAACGCCGCGCTTTGGATAGTCGAAGTAAAACATTAAGATAAGCAATTACTAAAGTTTGAAACAACTACGGTCCATAGTTCTTAAGTTTAGGCTGTGTCAGATCTTTCAACTAATTGCAAATTTATTACTTTAAGGTGGTTGGTTTGATACTGCTCGTGGTGCATGGCATAAGGAATCTCAACAGTTTTGACATCAGGAAATTTAGCACAAATGAAACCAGAACTTCGAATTTGCAGTCTGCTAACGTCGATCATTCTTCCATAGTATCGAGCATGGATAGGGCATCATCTACCGACGGAAAAAATCTTCAATGGAAAAACGTACCAATGACTGACGACGTATTTCATGCAGACGTTAAAGTAAAACGACGAATTATTCCATCGAATCCACGCATCCGCTTGGTGGTGTTGTTGAGCATCGTATTTATCGTCTTCACGTTTCCAGTCATTCTAATATTTTTTATTGACATCACAAAGAACAATTTTGACGTACCTGTAGCGAGAATTGTGTCAATGTTCTCCGTCCATGTTTACGGATTGCTGTGCCCTGTGTTGCTTGTTAAATATATGGCAAGCTTGAGGCGCTGTCTCGACAAACTTTCGACGAGCATTTTGTTTTGTTTCCGTTAAAAACTCTTACGTAGCTTTAATGCTTTATAAAGAGTTGGTGAATAGAGCGAGATTATTGTTAATATTTGTTTTAAATTCTTAAAGTATTACGTTTTTCTTTTGCACACAACCTTCATACTACCTATTAACAAAGACTTATTTTACATGACGTAATGTATATGAGCATTTTTATAAAAGAACAATAACCTGGCTGAGTTGCCAATGGAGCCCAAACCTTAACCAATGAAGCCCAAACCTTAACCAAAGGTTTAACAAACTTTGCGGGTACAACAAAAACAGAATAATCTGAAATAACCGCAAGAATATTTAATGACTCGGTAGACTAACATTAAACTCATCATAAAGTTTTATCGGATGAGAATCTATAAAAATGTGTTTTGAATTATATTTATTGTTATTTTAAGCTTTTTGAGGTTTGTTAAGTGCTTAGACCAGCCCTATACCGGTAAATGACGTAATACTGACGTCACATAATTTTTTTCATAATATTACTCATTGCCCAATAGCTGAAAATAAGAAATTGTGTATTTACGTTATTTAAAAAAATGATTATTCGACAGAACGGTTTTTGTTAGGTTGATTTGTGGTTTATATTGGAAAGTACGAATCATGTTTTTATGTTTATCAGTTGTTTTTAACACGAAGATTATCTAAACAACGATGTTTTGATACAAATATGGTGTCGTGTATTATGAGATGTTATTTAAAGATAAAACCTTTCTCGTAAAAACTTTTCCTTTATAAGTGAAACCAAGTTCAAAAATCTAGGTATTCAACAACTGGAGGTAATACAAATTTTTGATTAGTTAACGAAATAAAAACTTTAATATGCATTACTTTTTCGCGTTATTTATTGTGCTGGGGTTAAGCAACGTTATTGCAGGTAAGCTTCTAACGTTTGTTTAACAAAAAAAATATTAATAAATTATAATACCGTTTAAATTAATTTTAATTAATTTTTTTTGTAGTTATATATAATCGTTGTCTTAAAAATATAAATTTTAATTTTTTTTAGGTTTAGATAAAAATGAAGCTGTTAAAATGCAATACCTCCCATTATTCTCGTACCTTGACGCCGATCATGATGGTGTTATCAGTAAAAACGAGATCGAATCTCGGTATCCAATCTACGTGAATGGACGTAAGTTCTTGCAAGTAATTTAGAGTTGCATTTAATATTTTTAATATTTAATATTTCTTTTAGGTGGTGAATTCTCTGATCTCACTTATGAGTGCGACCACAACAAAGACGATGTTGTTACATTACAAGAACACGTTGATTGTTCTAGAATGATCTTTAACGTTTCATTCATACCAGTAAGTTAACCTTGATTGTGATTTGCTTTGTGACATCATTAACCCAATGAGATCATCACAAATTGAGTCACAAGTTGTACAAGTACATAAAATTACTCACGTGATGTTATTACCTTGGTTACTAACTGAAACATTTTAAAGTATTTTTCGTGTGACTGATATTTATGAAATGATTTATTAATTTCTACATTTTATAGAAATTTGACCTTGACGGTGATGGGAAATTGTCTGGACAAGAAATTGTTGCTATTCAGTTTATTGCGATTAAATATTACTTTCGATGCTCTGCTGAACAAATTGCATGGGTAGGTGATCGATTTTAAATTACTAGGTGTGTTTTGATAATATCTTATGTGACATATATCAACGTAAAGCCAAGCCTAAAAAACACCAAATTTCCAAAAATCTAATATTAAAATTAAGGCAACATACGTCACCATCAGACTGAAGACGTTTTGATTACGACAATTTAAAAATCAATCAAATATTTGTTTCAGGTGTTTATGATCCATGATCTAAACAACGACAGCATGTTGGACTTGGAAGAAATTCTGCTGATAGATGGCGCACTCATCTTCTTGGACGTCATGAAAATGCAATTCGAATAATGTTGCCAGCTAAAACTTTCATTGTACAGCAACTGTTTATTATGTGCTTTAGGTTACATTAGTGTTACTGTATATATATGCTTACCAAACTACTTGCCAAAACAACGTTGATTTTTTTAAATGATACAGCATATAATATTATCTTGTATTCACATCAATTTAAAATATTAAATCATATTAATAAAAATATTTGTGAGTTGAAAGAGATTTAAACCTTAAGAAATGTATTAAGAGTTATTTAGCAATAAATATATATTTTACTGACAAGCTAACAAGTTTATTTAGAAGCTATCTAAGGACAAGTTATTAAAGTTGTCAACGATGAAAAGTGATTAGTTTAACGATATCCACGCGTCCAAGTGTCTAATTATATTAGAACAGAACTGACACTGACGAATGACTTTGGAGAAATTATTTTGTTCAAGAGATGACGTAGGCAATCTTGAAAATAATCAATATTCAGTTAGATCAAAGAATTGTTTCATGTCAAATTTGTCAACACCGAGAAACGTAAAATATTTAGATTTTTTAAAACAAAGTTAAGACAGTATGCTAGATGTAAAAGTACAAATATTTTATTTAAAATAATACAGAATAAATATTTAGTAAATATCAGTTTTAAGGTACCTAGCAATAAAAAGAAGAAACATTTGTCTACAATATATTACACTGAAGCTATATGTAAAATCTAAATGTTTAGGATAATTTATTTTTAACAAAATAGGCAGATTTTAGACTCTAAACACAAGATAACTTTAATTTTAAACAATTTTAGTCTAAGTAGGTTTAAGTTTACATAATATCCCTAACATAACTTAATTTAATCAAGAAAAATTGAAACGTAGATACGTGTAATTGTTAAATCCCCGTTGAGACTGATTACAAAAGATTTTATTGATTCAGGTCTGATTAGACAATTTGAAGTTTCTATACAACTTGACTGTATAAAAATTAAGGATATTTAATAATGTATAGAGTGTGTAATTAAATTAAATTATTTTACGATTAAAATTTCGGATTACAAATATTGTGAAGATTGTAAAAGAATGAGAATTATATTTACGATACGGTAAACCTGTAGGCTAAATGTTTTTCAACTTACTACTTAAATAATTAATATAACAATAATCTGTAAAACTTACAAGTAAATAAACATATTTAAAATTGTAATCTTTTAAATTTTAAATTACTTTTGCTATAGAATGAACGTGTTGTTAACAACATTCGCAATCTCATGTTGCCATAAAAATAACTTCCAAGATGAAAATAGTTTTCTCGACCCTTATGATGACGAAGGAGATGGACCTCTACAACAAAGTAAATGTTTGATATAAATTTGTAGTAATTGTGACTAATTTAAAATTAAAAATTAAGTTTAAAAAAGTACTCATTAATACCCAACTGTACAATATTTCTTAAAATTGTTGTGGGCAAATCATATTTCATAATCTCTTCGATTAGACCTTCAACATTATTATTTGAACAATAACATCTTATCAACAAATCATTTTATTAACAGCTAGGATAGTTGAGAGCAGTCACGTAGATGGAGTAGAAGACAAACATGGGACAGTTGTTACAAGACAAATCGAGGAAATGTTTCGAGTTCATTCATACGAGCTCAGCATCAAACCATCTAACCAAGGTTATATCATTTGTTGCAATATATTTATTTGATGCTAACAAAAATTATTTGATATTTTATTTTAAATAGTAAGCTTAACATATTGCTGATTTAAAAGCATACAAGCTAAATATTTAAATATAGGTAAAAACACAAAGATTTATTTGGAATTGTCGTATATATAAAATGTTGATCAAGCAGAAATATTTAACACATTATACAAGATTCTAATAATCAGACAACATTTGCAGCAATATTTTAAAATATTTTATTAAATTTGTTAAAATTAAATTAACATCGAATTTTGTTTTTTTTATTTAATATCTGATATTGCAGGAAAACCAATGAAAGTGGAAATTGGAATTATGATTGAAAGCATAACAGACATTTCGGAGAAAAATATGGTGCGTATTGATTTTAGTCATTTGATTTATCTGTATAAGAAGGTGTCTAAAAATAGATGATTTTTACCTGACGTTACCTTGCGTTGTTCCATGTTTATTGATTAATTTGTGTTAGAGATATAATTACTCCTACTGGTCTTAAAGATTTAACATTTAAATACACAAACATTAAGGGCTTAGGCTTTGTTTTAATATAAAAGCCAATATAAGATGCTGTGAAATCAAATTAAACTAATTGGCCCAAGCATGAAAGTCATTACTTTCATTTAAAATAAAAATGTCTGTTAATAATTTAAAATAAGAAAACAAACAATGAAGAAAAATTAAATAAAAATACTTGTAGGATTATATATGTACTTATATAAAAATATTGAGCTTGCAATATTCTGATCTGATGCAACTGAGAAAAAAGTAACATTATGAATATGATTAAGATTTAAAATTTACACATTGTTATTATTTATGTTTAGGACTTAACATTCACACTTTGCATACATGAAAGCTGGGTTGATCACAGACTCAGGTTTGAATCAAATGAATCAACAAGTAGCATTGTTCTACCAAGTAGATTGGTCAAAAAAATCTGGGTACCAGGTGAAACTTTAAACAGACTTGATCACACTTATTAGAAGTTTAATGTCTTATGTATTGCTCTTTTATAGATACTTACGTGGTTGGGTCGAAAAACTCTTTTATTCACCAAACTACGGTTGAAAACACAGTTTTACGTTTGTTTTCTGATGGAAGAATTTTCTACAATGTTAAGTAAGATTGTTTTTCAAGCTTAAAAAGCATTTATGTTAAAAATTTGATCTTTTAAATCTTTAACTTCTCGCTTAATTCTTATTGTATTTAGAATGACAACTACAGTTGCTTGCCAGATGAACCTTCATAATTTTCCTTTAGACAGAGAAAATTGTTCATTGATCATACAAAGTCGTAAGCTATACAAATTATTGTAAAACTATGCAATTATATTCTATTAAACCATATTTAATTCGATGCTTGATTTAGAACTTTCTCGGTTCAAAATAAAATATTGACTAATTCATATTAATAATATACGTACCTTAATAATTAAAAATCTCGCAAAATAACTCAACACAAAATGAAATTATTGATCTCTTGTCTCATAACAAATTTATTATAATAAAAAAATTTAAAAAAAAAACAATTTTAAAAATATTAAAATATTTTTGATTCAAGTCGGTTACAACTACAAAGAGATCCAACTAGAATGGTTGTTGAGCAATTACGACGATATCTTCATGGACAAGTTATTGGTAATGAACATGCCAAAGTTTATGTTGGTTCGACATAGTTTTAGCAACGTGAATGTCACAAGAAAATCAGAGTCCATGTTAGAAAGTGATTTAACTTAAATATTACACTAGTAAATTTAAATAATTAAAAAGATTGTTTGCTGATTTGGTTTATTTGTTTTTGTTAAATTTTTGTTGAAAACTTTGGTATTTGCATTGAAACAAAGTTATTGAATATGGTTGTATGTACTCAATAAATTGTTGCATTGTTTATTTATTTTCTGATGTTTAATTTATAATTTTAGATACAAGAGTATCACAACTGCAACTAAGTTTCTTGTTTCGGAGATATTTGATGTCAGTTTTCTTTCAATCTTACTTCCTGGCGATGTCTATGGTTGTATTGGCTGGATTGGGAATGTGGATCGACCCTTCTTCTGTTCCTGCTAGAGTGGCTATCAGTAAGTTAAGTTTTAGTAACTTTTATTGTTTATGTCAGGCCTTCATTTGTTAACGAAGCCAAAGAAATTAAAAATTTTCAACAATAGCTAATTAATATTCTTTAGTACAAGTAACTGTCAATAAAATGTCAAGGCACACTTGAAAATAAGATAACTATACTTAGCTGTCAACTGTTTAAGTGGTTAACAGATATTGGTAAACACTCAATGTCACATTGCTAATATATCCGACTGGCAAGTAAACATTAAGTCCAAAGACCCATTAATTTGTGCAAGCTCGTGCACAACAACAGCTTAAAATAAAGTATTTTAAATTAAAAATTAAACTTATATTTTAGGTGTGACGTCAGTCTTGACCTTATCAACAATTATAACTGGTTTAAAAACTTCTCTTCCAAAGGTATGTGAAGTGTCTGACATGTTATCTGTAATATCTGCCCAAGTGTCAATCAAACTATATCAACATTGATTTTAAATAAATAAGATATTTTTTTTAAATAAGTAAGAGTAATAATTTTGCAATTTTAATTTCTGGCAGGTATCTTACTTAACAGCAATGGACATTTATCTCTGGATTTGTTTTTTGTTTATTTTTTCAACCGTTGTCGAATTTTGTGTTTTAAATTACGTCACCACTGCAAGAAAGAAGAAATCAGTTTTGAGAATGAACAAGGACTTGAATGAGGCCAGGCGAAAGGTATAAAAAAATAAATAATAATTATATATATATTTTTTACATTTATACAAAAGATTCTTCTATATTTTATTTATTTAGAAAATTAGAAAACTAAAGAAAACGAATTATCAAAACGGTCGCAAGTCATCAATACATCCATCTAGCGACCATCTTTATCGGTATGACCTAAGTTGTTAAATGACGTTTCACATTTCAGTTATAAGTTTGATTTAACAATTAACAAAATGTTGTGTACTTGATTGTTGACCTGTGTTACGTAACAATTTTGTAGATTCACCCGCGAAAATGTTGAAGTTTCATCCAATTTGTCGTCTGATGATTGTGAGCACATCGACCCTGAAAAAAATATTGAATCGGTAAAATTTTCAGAATTTACTTTAATATTAAAATAATTACATTTACAACATATTATTTTAACTATTAAATAAAAATCATATTGTTAATTTAGTGCAAATTTTATTTTATGTTGGCTGATTTATTTTACTTTAAACGTTTTTAGCAAATTCGCGCATTACACAAACGAAGATCAAGATATTGTAAATACATCGACAGCACAGATGTCGTATTTAGACTCGGTTACTTTGTTTCGTTTCTTTTATTTAACGGATTTTATTGGAATTATTATATAAGAATTGCCTACGAGTGACTTTATATCTTATGTACAACCACCTGATAATATTGATTAACTTACACAATCTACGAAAAGTTATTTAACCCAAGATCTAACTAAAAGCAACAAAACAAACAAGAGCTTGATGTATTTTGATCAATGCTTATAACTAATATGCTGTACTTTCCAAAAAGAGTTTGTTGATATTTTTCTATTCTTATTTTTTTACTAATAAAAACCACCAATTAAACAAACCTTTTATGATCTATTATCAAACTCCACATTTAAATCAAGTTAAAGACCAAATAAGAAAGAAATAAAACCTTAAAAAACACAACAGTTGCTACCATAGCGTAGGTAATTAAAGCTATCGACCTTAAGGCACTACAAGCTGATCGAACGCGCTTATATAACTAACAAGCCAAGCTTTATATCCAACCAGCCCTATTTCGTCTATAACTAACAAAACGAACTCTACACACAACAAGCAAAAGACATCTACCATATAATCTATCAAGAGACTTTACTACTAAGACTAAAGCGCAAAACATCTACCAAAAAACCTAGCGAGCGATCCAGCTACTAAAACTGAAGCGCAACACATCTACCAAAAAACCTAGCAAGCGACCTAACTAATAAGACTAAAGCGCAAGACATCTATCAAAAAACCTAGCAAGCAACCTAACTACTAAGACTGAAGCGCAAGACTTCTACCAAAAAAACCTAGCGAGCGACCTAACTACTAAGACTAACTACTAAAACTAAGGAAAAATTCAGAGTACTAAAACTGTGCCAAAATTCAGGGAAAAACAGTTCCTGCCATAGCGTAGGTGATCCGATACTCAAAAAAGCGAACAGTCGGTCAAAGCCATCGGCCTAAAGGCACTACAAGCTGATCAGACGCGCTAATGAAACCAATGAATATCCACTTACGGAGAAGTGCTTGGCCTCCCATTTGTCGTTGGGAGGCCTCCCATTTAAACTTCCCTAACTGTAAGTTAAACATCGAAATTCTTGAGCCTAGGTTAAGGCACCAATAAGGCTATTTGTGGTCCTTAATTAAAGCAATCATTTATACAATGTCAAGTTACGTTATAAGCTACAAAACATTTTTCCAATTTTAGCATTCTTTTAATCTGTTGTCTTCACATTAACTTTTACCATTTTTTTGTTTTAAAAAAATAACACTACTAATTAAAACAAATATTTTTAAAAATTTTAATTATTAAATAATAATTTACTTTTATTAGTGACGTAAAATATGTTTAAAATATATTAAGGGTATAAACATAACGTAATTATGCAGACAGGAAATATTTAATCTTTAACAATGGTAAAACAAGCAGTACGTCTATATACTGTGCAATACATAACTTATATATATTCCTTTAGGGGTTCGTTTAGACTTTTTTAATTAAACTATGAATATTATAGCTATACTTACGCATGCAAGATAGGAAACAAACTTTAATTTGTTTAAAAACAAAGTGTAGTAGCGAATACAATGTTATATTTTAGACAGCTTCATTGTTAACATGTTAAAAAATATTTAATAGTAAGATTTTGGACCTAACGTAAGCGTAAGATTTCGATGTTTAACAACAGTTGGAGTAAGTTTAAACGGGAGGCCTCCCAACGACAATGGGAGGCCAAGCTCTTCTCCGTACGTGGATATTCATTGGTTTTATAAGCGCGTCTGATCAGCTTGTAGTGCCTTTAGGCCGATGGCTTTGATCGACTGTTCGCTTTTTTAAATATCGGATCACCTACGCTATGGCAGGAACTGTTATGTCTTTCTCTTAGCTTTCGTTCTTCTATTTCTTTCTTTTACATTTTATTTCGTTCCAAAGAAACCATCCAAAGATTAAGAATGAATTTAGTTTCTAATATAGTGATAAAGTTAACTGTAATATCTATGATACTTATTGGAAATTTTAAAGGTTAGTTGCTCTATCTGAAAGTTAATAACATTTCACTTTGTAACAACTTAAAACTAGGTTAAATATATACTTGAAGTGTTCATATTCATAGACTAATAAACTTTATCTAGTAAGAGTAGAAAGATACAAAACTGTTCTTGTTTAGTTGAAGGAGCAAACCATGAAGAGATGGATGAAGCCTACCACACTTGTTTTATGAATTGTCCTGATTGCCCTGCAAATAAAAACCGGCAAGAAGTGGATGATGATATGAACAAGGAGTGCAGAGAATGCGTCAATGGATTTTGTGGTAAGTTGCAAGTGTTTGTAATAAGCATCAAAGTTTTTCTTCTGTTATAGCTACCTTAAGAAAACCCAATACATTTTTAAATTTTGACAACTGATATTTCGTACTTACTTTTACAACAACGACTTAATTAAGTTGAAGTGATGGAATTGGTTAATAAATGACTTTTTTAATCAACATTTTAATTTTCACTCGGTTTATAGGTGTTTCTACACTTGGCAATGAAGATATTTTCACTTGTATAAGGGACAAGATAGAAGGAGATTGCGCCACCCAGTGTAAAAGTGATTGCTTAGAGTGTGCAAAAGATTGCTGGAAAAGTAATTTCTTTGTTTAATTTATTTTTTAAATATTTATTCAGGATGTTAAAAATATTTTTAAACAAACAATCAAGTTTTTGTGGTATAGTTTTATTACTATTTGGTAATTCATCAATTTTGCAATTTTTTTAGGTTCATTTGGGGATGACATGGCTTAAATTGGCTAAAGAAATAATATATCTGCAATTTATTAATATCTTTTACATATATCATATACCATTATGTAGTTAACAAGAATCTATATTACATTGAATAAAACAATAGTGTGCTGTTATTTCCTATTTTAGGCTTTGTGTTATTTCCTATTCGAGAAAAGAAATAAAGAAATAAATTCAAACAATATAATGAATCATCTTTTTAAAATCTTTCAGTAGCACTTAAAAGATTGTTCAGTTTATATTTAGTTGGATATAAGACAGAATATTAGTGTTAAAATATTTAATATAAAAGTTAGAGTTTAGGTCTTCCTACAATGAAGTTTCTCTTGATTGTGGCCATTTTATTGGTCGTTGCATCATCTGGTGGTAAGTTTTATATAAATATTTTAATTAGAAGTTTTATATAAATAGAAAGTATCTCAGTCCTTTATCACCAAGTACTCGATGTTGTCAGTTGTATGATTGTTTTTAAGGTTCTGAATTAAGTTGTGGCTAAAAAATTCAACATAAAATATATATTTTAATTATTTGGTTTTAGTCTTGATGTAAGGAAGTTACAAGATATAAAACTTAACCTTTTTAGTACTTGGTCGCCGAGGTGGACGAGGGGGTGGTGGTCGTGGTGGAGGCGGAAAAATAGCAAACATAAAGAAAGAATGTTTCAACGAATGTGTAACCAACAGCACTTGTGCCAACGTGACATACCATGAAATTCTAAAAGAGATTTTTGCTTCATGCAAAGAATGCATCAACAATACTTGTAGTAAGCTTATTTTTTATTTTTGCAAACCATGGACTTTTTGTTGTGCCTTTAATTTTGTGTTTTGGGTAAAAAAGTGACGTATTACAATGACGTAACAGATCTAAAATAAATTAAAATCAATCTTTTTAAATCAGTAATGTTTTACAGCAAATGAAACTGAGGTCTTCAAGTGCAAGCGGTCGCTCTTCATTCGAGAGCTCTTCAACCACAACCACGTGTGCGAGGCTGAATGTACCTCCGAATGTGAGATCTGTGTGGATTCCTGCGTTGGTAAAAACTTTGTGTTTATTGTAGGACTTTAGTGCATTTAAAAATATATTAACATCTTTAAACCTTGTCTTGAGTTGTGTTTGATCGAAATATACCGACCCTTTAATTTATCTCGTTAACATGTAAGCAATATTTAAATCTATAATAATTGTAACCAGTACAACATTACTTTGCAGATGACCGAAAACCTAAACGACCTTTCCGGGGATTTAAACCATTTAAACCCCGATTTAAAGGCCGCAATGGTCGGGGTGGCTAGCACGATCTCTGCTTAGACGAAACAACTATAATTATGTATTCAATAAATAATTGATATTATGTAACCTATCTTATTATATCATATAGTATATAAAATAAAAAAATGTTAAATAATCTGTTTACATAATAACAGTTAAGTTTTCTTGTTTTTTGTTGTTAAGTTTTTACACCAACTTGCGAAATTCAAAAGTTTAATGGCTTTAAAGTCAGAGAATGTTTTATTTACACACATTACCAAGTTTGTAAGAGTTTATGGTAAAACAATTCTACAATTAAGAGTTAGAAATTTTAAATTATTTTCCTAACGAACTAGCTTAGACCAAATTATTAGTTTGGGTTTCAGTTATTAATTACACTAGGTCAAAGGAAATAACAATAAGATATGATGTGGGTTTTAAGGAAAAATGACACGCCGTTTTTTAGCAATATCATTTCGATGAAAAGTTCATTACTTAAAATATGTTAAGTCATTGGCAAAATCGTGTTTAAGTCTATAATGAGAACGCTTGATAAGACTTGCCAGCACATTTCAGACAAGTCTGGTTAAAATTGGACTCAGTTTAATAAAATTACTAATTAAGGTTTTTAATAAAAATGTTTTGCAAATACTGCTCAGCTTGCACTGTTGCAACCTTTTCTTCTGATGCATTAGTTTTATTATTTTTTTGCAAAATTTATTTTTAAATACTAAATTTTAGATAAGCAAATTAATCACCAACAAACTGACATGTTTAGACCAACATTAATCAAAATGTAACATGTTTCGATATATTGTTGGCGTACAGTTGAAATCTCGCGATTATTTTACAAACGTTTTGGCTTATTTTGTTCCTAATATCCGCTTACAAAACCTATATAATAAGCACCAATCATCATGTTTTAATTAACATTTCTTTTATATTTTACGACAAAGTTTATAAATTTTTAAAAGGATGGTATTGGGTATTTGCCTAAAACTTTCTGTATTGTTATATTTAGATTCAATTTAGCAAACTCTACTTGAATAAATATGAATTCTTTATTAACTGTTGCTGTTGTTGCTCTGTTATTTTCTGCTGGTTCAGGTAAATATATACAACTAAATGTGATTGGTTTATTAATTAACTTCTTAATGATATTTTAAACTAACCTTGCTTTAAAATTGCATTAGCTTCTCATGTCGAGGACGAACCATATGAAGATGATACCAACAGCCTGAATGAAGCGATCACAGATTTTGTTGAATACATGTGCTTTCAAAACTGCCAAGACACGATGGTTTGTCCACCCGGAGATCAGGACGATATCAGGGATGCAGTGGATGGTGAATGTCGAGACTGCTACGTTAATGCTTGCTGTAAGTTTTAGTGACTCCATCTTTAATGTTACAAGATTAATTTTCAACCTCCTATTAAGTTTATTTTATAACTTGTTAATGAGCGATTGTATATTGATAATTTAATGAATTTTTAAACAAGTTATTGTTTTTGTTTACAGCAAGTGAGGAGAGCCACAACTATTTGATTTGCATCGTGAATGCTCAAACAAACATGACCTGTGATAGTAGTTGTAGTCCAGCCTGCAAAAGATGCGTCATCGACTGCACAGAAACGAACATTTCTGGTAATTTTATTAAGTTTTTAATTAAGGTTGTAATTTAAAAGAGTTAATTTTCGATAACATTATAATGATAAATTTTTTTTTTTCTAGTTTACACAGCAAGCCTTCTAACAAAACAAGCAACTAATTCAAAGGATCACTAAACTGGCCCAAGAATAAAAGTTGTCATTCAATCATTTAACATTTTGTTTGTCTTTGAATATGTAACAATAATGTGTGATAAAATTACTAAATATATATACATATATCGTTTAAGTTAATTGCAATTATGCTAATTCGATTCTGGCATGTGACATGTTTAAAAAATAAAATATCATTTTAAATTTTTGTGTTATTAATTTGGATTTATAAATACAAAGAAATAATAATTATAAAATGCACATTTTTTCATTAAATTCTGTATGTCTGGAACAGTAAAATTCCAAGTAATTTAAAGTTGAGTTTCCAGACTAAAAGTTTAATTTAGAATATTTCCAGAAATTTGTTCAAACCGTGATAAAATAAAAACTTTAAACGACATTTAAACGCTTGAAAATGTGAATATATAAACCGCCCGACTTTGCAAGTTTTTCATACATAAAAAAATATTTTTTAAGTTTACAAATTGTTTAGTTAAACTTAATATTTAAAATATGAAAACTGGGTATTTTGTTGTGATCTTGATAGGGTTGATTGGACTCTCAACAGCAAGTAAATCAATTTTAGTTTTTTTTAATAAAATTCAATTTTTAATTTATTTCCAAATTATTTCTAAAAATTTTTAATAATTTAATTACACTTTAACAACCAGCAAATAATTTAGTTCCTACAGGCATCGAATTGGAAAATATTCTCAAGGTTGTGTTGACCAAAACCAACAAAAATGTTGTGGAAAAACTTTGCTTTGCAAACTGTCAAACGAATTTCAACTGTGCATCTGAATTATCTTCATTGCTGTATAAAGAAATTTCTAAGGAAGCATGCCAAGCTTGTTTCGTTAATTTATGTCGTAAGTTGTCTAAGTGTTAAATCGATTTCTAATACCTACAGTACACCAGTGACCCGACGATATAATTATACCAAATACCCTACAAATGGAAGTATACATCAAATTGTTTTATAGATATGAGAAGACCATCCAACTACTTGCGATGTGTGGTAAGAAGACAAAGTTCTTGTGTTGCAGCTTGTTCATCTGATTGTCTGGACTGTGTTGATGACTGCATTCAAACTAATACTGACTGTAAAATATTCTAAGTTTATATTGAGATTTTTTTTTAATGTTTACATTGAACTTAAACCTGGTTTTGTAAATTAAGTTTGTTCTGCTTGTTTAAAAAGCATCCTAAGTTCAAAACATAAGATAAATTTTCTTTATAAGTTTTGCTGTAGTAGATAGCTCTAGGTTTAATTTTATCTGTTGGATCTTTAAAAAAAAACATTGGTTTAAATTTTAAAATTATTTGATGTTTTTCAGCCTACATTGCAAGTTTGGGTTGGCCTAAAACCACCACAACCTTAGCTCCACAAACTGACCCTCCAACCAAGAAGAAAACAAAGAACACTAAGAAAAAGTCCAGAACTCCGAGAGGATCGCGTAACACCGCTCGGAGTCCTCGTGGTGGGGGTCATTAAATCTTTGTGAAAGTTGAATTTAAGAACGAACAAATATCTTCTTTTTATTTATTTCTCCTATAGTTAAACTTTCCTTCATTTGTAAATTAAACCACTATGAAAAAATGTTTGTAATATTTGTAAGAAAAAAAAACTTATAATTTGGGCTTAAAATGAGTTAGATTACTTTAGTTTCGAACTATTGAATGGTAGATAACAAATATTTATTTTTAACTAAAAATATTAATTTGTGTTAAAAATATTTTAATATTTAGACTGTTAAAATAAATTTTAAATCAAAAATTACTTTTAAATGTTTTTTCTACAAATAAATACAACATAAAGCATAAAAAAGTAAATGTTTATTAATGGAGACAGTAGTGATCGAATCGTATACCCCAAGTTATAAAAAACTTGTTTTCTTGTTCATTCACGCGTGAACGTAAAACGAGAAAAAAAAGGAAAAAGGGAAGCGCTACAACCTTAACTACAGTTGACGCTATTATTTTCAATGGTAGTCTGCGTCAAATCAAATAGTTTTGACATTTTATGTATAAATTAGAAGCTTTAAAAGCGTAAGATATTATTAAATATGTGTAATATTCATTATAAGATTATAATAAGTAATATTTTTTAACGGAAATGGCTCAGAAGTTAATAGAAAGCAGTAGCAAAAACTTAAAAATTGGCAGTTTAATTTTTTGCCTGTATAACATATGTAGTTAGTTTGCGTTGTTATAAATTTAAAAATTAAACTATTCTTTTTATAAATTAAGTTTTTAGATTTTTATTGTAAGTTTATTATTAACAAAATGGAATTCGTTAGACCAATTCCTGACACGAAAATTCGGAAGGTAAGTAACAATTATTTATATTTGTAACCATTATTTATATTTCCTTAATTTATATTTTATTGTATATAAATCACATTTTAATTTGTTGATTTTCTTTCAACTGGCAACTTTAATACATATTAGAGTTTGTGCTAATGGCATATTTATGAGCAGCCTGTTTTAGAATGCATTAGTATAAGATTCTAACCAACTTTTCTAAATTTTTTTTTTATTACAGGGATGTAACCCAGCAATGGCAACTCAACGAAGTAAGATGCAAAGTAGAAGGATGTCAGTGAACCAACAATTATGCAAACAAATGAGGCTGAGAGCTGGGGCTGAAAACTTGTTTAAGTAAGCTTTGCAGTCTTAAGTTTGATTCCCATTGCATGTCATTTTGCTTTTTTAATGGTAATATGTATACTTATATATATATTGTTCTTGACTGAGATTTTATTTAAGATTTTAAATTCAATTCCCACTGCTAATTTGTTGTTCAATATTAAAACAGTAAGAATTTATTGAAATGTTATAAAAAATAGATAAAACTTTATTTTACTGAATCGAAAGTGGGGTTACTATTTGTCCTAAACCAACTACATTAAGGTTCGTGTTTACATAGAAGTTATAAGCAAACTAATATTGTTTACATAGCTGTGATAAACTCTGCTATAAACAAACATAAACTCAATGTAAAGTTTATTGGCAAACAGCTTAAGAATTTTTGTCAACATGATAAATAAATTTTCAATAAATAAAATAGATTTAAAAAACTTTTAAGAATGTAAATTTTATAATTACAGTCTTTTCACACATTTCATGGGTTTGGCTTAACATACCTTGGATTCAACTTGTTATTAATTATCCAAATTTAGTTAGAAAGGATTGTATTAAAATTTACAGTCCTAGCTTGAGGGCATTAAGTATTAAGTGGGCTTAAGTCATTCTATTACATGGATTTAAAGCATACAAAAGAGATGTAACTACTTCATTTAACTTTCAAGCATTTTTATTGCTTTTAACTTCTTAAATTTTTGCTTTTTTACTTTGTTATTATTACTAAAAAAAATACCAAAACACTTTTTTTTTAATAATTTTTGTTTATAATTTTATTTTTAGTGCAAGTACGAATGATAAAGTGAAGGAGACTTGTGCGTTGGAATTAAGTTTCGTGAATTCAAATTTACAACTTTTAAAAGAAGAACTGAGTGAAATAAACTCTTCAGTTGATCCCTACCAAAACAAAAGGTATTTTAATAAGTTTTGATAATAAAATACATTCTTAATATTAAGTTTTAAGATAATGATAAAGAAATAAAAATGATCTGAATTAAAAATACACAAATGAAGCCAACCCTTTTAAGTATATTAAACTTGTTTGACTAACTTGTAATATTGTTGTAGTGGTAAAACAGTTAGTATCCCGATGATTCCGCTTGGGTTGAAAGACACAAACGAACTAGAATTTGAAAAAATTTTTGAGGTAAATTCATAAAAAGTGTTTAAAAATGTTGTGTTTTTTCGTTTTCAAGTTAAAAAGTCTTAGAAAATGTAAAACATTAGTTTTAAATTTTTAAGTGGCTTACTTATATTAATCTTTTTCTTTACAGGATTTTATCTTAGAACATTACAGTGAAGATCCAAGTAAATACTCAGATGAGCTCGCAGACTTTGCCGACTTAAGAAACTCGATAAAAACTCCATCTCGGAACATTGATGGGATTGATTTACTTATAAGTTATTATAATCAGTTGTATTATATTGAGAACAGGTTTTTCCCACCACACCGTCCACTAGGAGTTTATTTTCATTGGTAAGTACAATTAATTGGATGATATTTATAACTAGTTTAGACTTTTGTAATTATTTTTCAAAAAGTTTTATTTATTTTAAAATGCTCTCACTTGTCGATAACTACTGTATTTAAATTAAAAAAAGCCCCTTTTTAGTCAAGTTTTTTTTTTCAATACACAAAACTAAACATTTTTATTTATTTTAACAAGTTTTATCATCCGTTTAAAACTAAATAAAATGTAAACAAAACATGAAACACCCCCTCGTAAATATTCACGTGTCGAAAGTTTGACTAATTAGGACGTTGTAAAAGTCGCGATATGTTAATTGTTGTTGTTTATGACGTAACAGAACAACCAGAAAGTTGTTTACTAGGTTACAAATTGAATGTAAACAAATTTTTGCAACGTTTTTTTTCTAGTTTTTTCAGAAAATGACATAGTCCTTGATTTAAAACAGATGGTTGTTAAATTTATATTGTAAGAGCTTTCACTTTACTTTAAGGTATACACGTCATTACTTTATAATTTAAAGGTTTTTATACTTTAGTTTTAAATCTTTTATCTTTAAATTAACTTCCGTTACTTTAAAGTCGTTTTATTATGACGTCATATAAGATGATTGTAATTATTTCCGCTTATTACGCGATTGTGTAGGAGTGCACTTAAAAATACTTCACTTAAGTGGGGATAAAAAATATTATCTTTAATCTTGTTGTGATTTATTTCATTTTGAACTTAAATTAAAAATCGTTTATTTTTTCAATTAAATTTACGTTTTTTTAAAGCCCGGTGCATGGGGTTTGATTCCCACTGATGGCAATCGTTAAAATATTTCTTTAAAGCCTTATTCTTACATTTAATTTTTTCATTAAAATGAAATAAAATCGTATTGAAAGGAATGAAAATCCTGGTACAAACGCAGCTGTTATTAACGAGGTCTAGACATGTCATTGCTTCGCCAAATCAAATTATTATTTGCGTCCTAATTTCAAATAAATTTGACAATTGTACAATAAAAACCAGACAGCTGTTGTGAAATAAAAAAAAACTTATTATTATCAAATTATTAAAAATAATTCGTTTTTACGTTTTAACTTTAATATTAAATCGTTTTTTATTTAAACAGGTACGACTCAATAACTGGTGTGCCGTCCGTCCAACGTTCCGTGTCCTTAGAACAAGCAAGTATTTTATTCAATGTCGGTTCTTTATATTCACAAGTAGGAACAAGATCATCAAGGACGAAACGAAAAGGAATCGATTTCGCGATAGATTCGTACAGTCGAGCTGCGGGTGAGTTTCTGTAATTCCGGTGACATTTCCTGTCCAGTTAACTCGCCAACTTAGGACGAATTTATTGAAAACAAAACACACAAAATTCTCGGAAATATAAAGGTGTAAATAGGTTACCACGCTTGCACTGTTTTAGCATAACACGTATTCTTAAAACGTGTTTAATTAATGATTGTATTTATCTAAAAAATCACCGAATTTTACGAAGAACCGTTTTGATTTTTTGAGAGTTTTTAAGTCTAATTAGCGGAAATTTTAAGACCACTTTTACTTGGTATAAAGTGCAATTAATTAGGGTTTTAAAGTACCTAAAACCTACGCGTCTGAGCACTCTGAAGGGCTCTTATGTTTGTCATTTTTTGATCATTATTTGACCACTAATTTAAATACCAGTGCGTCTTTTTATTATAAAAAATTCCCATCTATACAAGATTTATAAATAATTAAAATTCAACTGTATGTAAACACAGATTTGAACTTCCACTAAACACTTTAAATCAATCAATTTTGTTTTAGGTGCTTTCCACTATCTGCGTATGAACTTTAGTAATGCTCCAACACCAGATCTTAGTCACAACTTTCTTAGTGCTTTGGTTCATCTCATGTTAGCACAAGCTCAAGAATGTGTTTTGGAACGAAAAGTTTTGGGTGGATTCGAAATTCAACTTGGAAAATGTGCTTCCATTGCTCAGGAGTCCATGAAGGTGGGTATTTGATTTAGATTTAAACATTTTCTGTTGTTTTTTGTTACTCCAACCCAGTCTCAAATTGTACAATTTTAAGATATTATTGACCTCATGATATTACCCCAACTCAGTCTCAAGTTGTACAAGTTTAAAATATTATTGACCCCATGATATTACCCCAACCCAGTTTCAAGTTGACAAGCTTAAGATATTATTGACCCTATGATATTACCCCAACCCAGTCTCAAGTTGTACAAGTTTAGGATATTATTGACCTTATGATATTATCTTAACCCAGTTTTAAGTTAAGTTTATAGTATTATTAAACTTGTGATGCAGTCTGTTTATTATCTTGTTTGAGCAGAACAGAATTAAGTATCTTTGGTGACTCAGCCCCTATATTAAAAGTTAAATTATCTTTTTTGTTACAACAGTGTACATAGTTATGCATCATCTTCACACAACCTTTCTTTTAAGTTTCTATAAATATTTAATGTTGTTTATAAAATACTTAACATAACATAAACCAAAAGGTTTTAAACATTTAAGTTTTTAAACTATTTTAAAATAACAATTTTCTGTTGAAAAAATTAACTTTTTTTATCTCAAACCTTGAATACAAATTGGTTTAAATTTGCCCAAAATTTTGTCAATTATTTCAACGTGAATCACTTATTTATTTGTTGATCAAATTCACGTATTCATGTTTTTATTATAGGTTTGTTACAAATTTAAATCTGATTGGGAATTTTTCTCAATTTGCCAAAGGCCAAAAAAAACAAATTTCTCATAATTTAAAAATTTAATTTAACAACAAATAAATATTTCACTTTTAAACCAACCTAATTTTTAAAACATACGACCAATTATTTTTAAGTAACTAGATGACATAAAATGAATGTAATATAGATAACCAATTACCGCATTAAATCATTTACATGTTAATATTTGTTTTATAGCTTGGGGCTAAAGTTAATCTCTCAATTATTTGGTTGTTAAAGATAACAAATTTATAACATTTAGGTCAAGGTTTTTTATCAATAACACATTGTTAACAAATTGTTTTACCAGATATTTTTATTTCCAGGTATCAGAGAAATATGCATTAGCTGATCGTCAATTCAGTCAACCCCAAGTTAAAGAATATGTTCCGATGACTTGGATCAATATGGTTCAGGTTAAATCCTTTCATTACAGGGCTTTAGCTCACTTCTATGCTGCTCTAGGGTTGCTGGAACAACATGGTAAATATTATAAATATTTAATCAAAACTTTTGGTTTGTTTTAAATGTTAAGAAGCTGATACCACAATCTGATCCCTTGGTTGCTTTTGTTACCTTAAATATAATATTTGTCAGTTCTGTTGTTTATTTGATCTGCCAGTTCAGTTACATCTTTGCCAAACGTAAGAACTGTTTTCTTGTTTAAGAATACTAAAACAGAAAAACTGTGGGAATTCAACCCAAGACTTGTAGTACATTAACAACAACCAACGTAACTGACTTTAAATATTTCTATTTTACAACAGAGGCAGCAGAACCTTTAGAGATCACCACCCTCCTTTCAACTTTGTATCTTGATTCTAAACCTGATGATCTCTCAACTGATAATGTGGCTCAGAGGAAGGAAGATAGAAGAAGACTGGGTGGGTGTAATGTCATAATTGTAATATATGATGTCATAATCTTAATTGTATTGTGTAATGTCATTGTTGTAATATGTGATGTCATAACTGTAATATGTGATGTCATAACTTTAATTTTTTGCCTGGTTTTGTCAGCTTTAGTATAATAATTGTTTATTTAATTTTTCAGGTAAATCCCACCTACGACAAGCAATAACTTACCATGAACGAGCTCTACAGACTCACAGTTTATGTAAAATGATGAGATCCGTCGATGTTTTAAAGGTAATTATTCTGTTGGAATATCTTTTACATTTACTACTTCAGAGGGCTTAGATTAAACTTGGTTTGTGTTGTAGGAATACCTCAAACATGCCCACAACCGATCAGTTGCCAAATATGCTGAGATAGACAACGAAGAAGACTTTTTTGGACTTATTGACACTCCTGAAATACAACGTGAGTAAAAACTTAAACAAAACCAACCCCATATTAAATATAATCAAAATGAATAAAAACCCAGCAAGTAATAACATACAATTTATTTTAATAACCTCTAAAAAAGAAAAATCAAGTTTTTGCACAATAATCTAATTGTAAGGTACACAATATGACATCACAATAAACTCATTGTTCATGACAATATGTCACAACCACCTGGTAATTTTAAGGCGTGTTGAATTTTATTGATCTCTCTAGAATTAATTTTGAAAAAGGTTTCTTAGAATAAGTCAAGCAAATAAGATAAAAACTTCTGCCTTTTTTTAATTATTTAAAATTTTGTTTTTAGCTTGTACAGAATTCGACACTGACTCAATAGCGCCATCATTTGGCAGCATAACAACTGATGACATCTTCCGAAAGATGGTAAACGTTGCAAAATATTTTAATCCTAACAAATATACAATTAATTTTTCTGTGGTGTGGTATAACAGTCATGGCAACTAACTACAAGCCAAAAGGTTTCTGGCTAGAACCACACCAATACCACACTATTTGCCCTTGAATCTGATCTTCAGAGATTGCCCTTGAATCTGATCTTCAGAGTTTAAACATGTCACAACAGCACACCACTTCTTTATTTAAAATACAACCCCTATCACCTTAAATTGTTATGATAAAAAATATATTTAAAATTATTTGCATTTATATTAAAATTATCTTAAAAGTTGTTTAATTATTTCAGGGACCTCTTGGAGTTTTCTCAGCTCGACAAATGCTCAGTTCAGCTCGTCATGTGACCCTGGCTAATGAGGACGACATTTATGGGTTCACCCTTAAAGGGGATTCCCCAGTGATTGCAGTCAACTTGGATCAACGAGCTAGGGTAAAAACCTAAACTTTACTAAGTCAATGTTTTTCATAAGGACTATAGGTTTTGAGATTGATTCCCATTGCTGTATTGTTGTGGTTTGTCTAAATAAAGCATAAGGTCCTGGGTTTGATTCCCACTCATTTTACTGTAGAGTCCTTGAAAGAATTTTATTTGTTCTTTCTTCTAAAAAGATGTTTTTTGTTTTCCACGAACTTTAATAATCGCAAATTTTTACAGGACCTTGGCATGCGCTACGAAGACGTGGTAGTTGCGGTGAACGACGAGGACGTAAAATGGTGCGATCATAATTACGTGCGAGAACTACTAGCCAAATACAGAGGGACAAAAATTGTTTTAAAATTGGTTTCAAAACTTGGAATTATATCACCACCAGCAGTAAGTGTTTAGTTTTTATTACCCCAAATCAACCATGACGTAATTTAAACCTGTAGTTTGTGGTTTTTGAATTGGGAAAATAACTTTATTATTTTGTGCTATTTTCAGACATCTGGATATGCGAGAACAAATGGAATCACTTCCATTCCAGAAGGAACGATGCTTCACTACAACAACAACAACAACAACAATAATAATAATTCAAACTTTTCAACTGGTGTTAGAATGAGGAACAGTCCAAACAAAAGTAACTCGATCAAAAAACGACATTCCTTCAACTTCTTCCAAGGCACCAAGCAGAGAAACAAACCGGTTCGGAGCAGGGAGAATAACAGCAACAGTTTAGGATTTTCAACTTTACCTGATAAGAGGAAAGAGAGTCGATCTTTATATAGTAGTACAACTACAAGCAGTGGAATGGGGTCAAGACCCAGGGTTAACTTGGAGCGGAGTGCAACCACATCGCGATCGTTTTTAAGAGGTGGGAATCAGGCTTTTAACAAATATCGAAGAGATCCGATTAATGATGTACAACGCTCACAATGCTAATGGTCAGGAAAAACTGTAGATAACAGGTAACTACTGCTTTTATTCACAATAGTTATTGGGATTATTTTATCTTATGCTAACACTACTTGCAAATTTCAAGGGCCTTTATTATGTTTGTCTTCGAGATAGTTAGAAGTTGAAAGAGATTTTTGTATTATTATTTACAATGAAATTACACAAATGCCATGCGACATCTTTTATTATTTTTTATCTTCTTAAAACGTACTTTTTTAGTTATCTTATTTCGGTACTATAATGATAAATTATTAACTGTTTGTAGACAATCAAGTTCTTGCTTTTTTTTGCACTTTTAAACAACTGCTTCTAACATATAAAAACTGCTACAATTTTATTAGATTATTGTTGTATTATTTGTTAATATAACTTACGTACTTTATTAAACATTGTGTCGTTAGTTCCAAAGTATTTGAAAAATTTAAGTATTGCCAACCAAGTGTTTTTAAATCGTACTATCGTTCGTACAATATTGTTGGCAGTATTTTTAATAAACTGTTTTATTTTGGTACACTTTATTTAAATCATTTTTAAATCAATTCTAACAAAACTTTGATGAGAACGTACTTAAAATTATAACTCTGCTGTAAATACATTTGCCAACTATTTCTTTCATTTTTTTATTGTATTTTTCTGTTTTTTATTTATTTTTATTGTAAATATAAAAATGTACTATAAGAGTTTGTAACAAATTTATTTTTTAAACTTTTATTGTGAAATTTAAACTTTTCCTAAAAAAACATAAAACGTGTTTTTAGAACATTGACGTTTTAATCCGACTAGACTAAAAGCGCCAAAAAATCACTCATTTATTTGTTCGGTCCATTAGTCATAATTCCTCTTGATATTTGGTCCGCATTTGGGTCTTAACTTATTGACTAATGTATCAATTTTGGGCCTAAAATCACAAAATCTCCACATGAAAGAAGGATTACAATCTCAAGAGTCAACTCTGAAGGTGACTTTGAGATATTTTGACGACCAGGAGTTTGTTTTGTTGTTCTAGAATGACAAAAACAAGAAATTTTTTAAGTTTTATTTTGATTTTCGAGAAGGATGTTATTTTATTTCAAGGATTTTAAAATAATCTGCTCACAACGAAAAAGATTTTCTCTTTAAACCTCTATATAAAAGCTTAGCACGTTTTATTTTTTATTACATTGGTAGATTGTGTTTTCAAATAATTTAAAAAGTTAAAATGCAGAAAATATTTTTGTTGGTCGTCTGTTTATCAATTCTATTTGCTGTAAGTTAATTTATTGGTTTACTTTTTTTAAACATTTATATATGAATTTTTTTTTATATGAAACTGTTAATAAAAAAATCAAAAATTTAATTGTAGAACGTTCAGTTTGTGACGTCAGAAGGTTGTCCATCCACGGATACTT
This sequence comes from Corella eumyota, assembly GCF_963082875.1. Taxonomy (NCBI): domain Eukaryota; kingdom Metazoa; phylum Chordata; class Ascidiacea; order Phlebobranchia; family Corellidae; genus Corella; species Corella eumyota. The sequence continues at coordinate 343,899 of NC_137496.1, read as the reverse complement.
CTTGCACCTCGGATTCGGATTGTGTGAGCACCGATGTTGCTTGTATAAATAACATGAAACTCTTTTGCCAAGCTGATGACTCAAGGTAAAATGTTGCTGTTAAGTTTTTAACCTTGGCGTAAATGGGTGAACTGTAATTTTTAATACTTCAACTTATTCTTACAACAAACTAGCTTTTTTTATTCAAAAAAATAATTTATTTGTTTAATAATTACTTTTAGATGTGCTCAAAGTTACATGGAAAACGGAGTTTTCTAGTTGTTCTAAAGTAGAATTAGATTAGAATCAACATTTTAGTGAACATTCAAACCCAGTTTAAAGTAATATTTTTGCAGTAGTACAATCATGTAGATTTATTTATTGACACATAATTTAAAATATGTTTTGTATTTTACTTTTCAATAACTATAAACTGTTCAAAATCTCTTGTAGTTGTTAAACTTTGAACATTTATATTTCTATTTCCACTGTGTATATTTTAGTTTAATCTTAACTTTTTAAAGCCAATAAATTGGACATTAATCTGGTTTTAAACGAATCGTTTCGAGTTTGATTACAGGCAAAACCATTTTTGTTTAAAATTTTAATGCGGATTACTAAAAACGCTTTAAATTAAACTAAATATTTATTTTTTTGTATATAGTATACAAATTTAAATTTAAACTTAATTTCTTAAATAAATTGTGCATTTATTTTAAATAAATTTTACATTTCAATAGAAATCATAAATATTTAAACGGTGTCAAATTTTCTTACATTTTGACACCCGCGCATAAAACATGCGAACCGGGAACCACATGTCGTTCGCTAAAAAAACATTCGCAAAAGCTCTGGGTGTGTTATGGCCATATTTACGCAATAAAAACTGATTTAGTTATGCTAGAAAATTATTACTTTGTTTATTAATTTGTTTAAGTGTTATTTATGCAAAAAATTAGACATTTATTAGAGTATTGCAAAGGTTAGGTCGCTAACGCTAAAAAAGACCAAATTTTAAGAACCGCTGAAATTCGATTCCCCCTGCAGCTGTTATGCAAAAAAATCGTTCTAAAAATTATGTCAAAGTCTAATTTCTTATCAGCATTTTTTTTTGTAAGTGAAGAGGGTTTCTATTTTTGAAAAAAAATATATTTTATTTGTATTTTACAGCTTAATTTACATTTTTTAAATACTCAAAATGTCTGATCGTAAAAAAAAAGAAAGTATTTTGGATTTATCAAAATATTTGGACAAACCAATTCGTGTGAAGTTTCACGGAGGTCGAGAGGCAACTGGAATATTAAAAGGTTACGACCCCTTGTTGAACTTAGTGTTGGATAGTACGACGGAAACCCTGCGTGACCCCGATGACCCATTCAAACTTTCTGACCACACGAGGGCACTAGGGTTAACTGTGTGTCGAGGAACTTCTGTAGTTTTAATTTGTCCACAAGATGGCCTCGAAGCAATTCCAAATCCATTTATTCAGAATAATTAACAATTTATTAATTTTAAGCTTCTTGGTTATAAGTTTTTGGGTTTAAACCCAAATAAAAAGGAGGACAATTGTTTCAGTAAATTAATGTTGTTCATTTTTTATCTACTTTAAAAATTTTCTTTTTTAATACTTTTTACAATCATTTATTTTTATGCCAATAATAATTTCTCGAATTTATTATTATTATGTTCATAAAGGAGATAAAAAATTTATCTAAGTTTAATATGAAAATCATAGTTTGTAAATTAAAATTTTCTTTAAGACATGTTTGTTTCATTTTTAAAATTTCAGTTCAAACTCATTTTTATCTTCTTTTGTAGATTAAATTTAATATTTTTTAAAATGAATGAAATTATTGAAAACTATTTTTCTGGACAACATTCATCTGATGATGTCTTAACTTTACCAATTAAAATACAACAAGGTCAAAACAACATCTTAGAAGTAATAGAAAACCTGGGGATTTATTTAACAAGTACTGATGTAGAAAAAAGGGTGAAGTCATGTGAGTTCCTGGCAGAAGTTTTACAAGGGTTAAAAAATGACATTTTTACTGAAAAAGAAATTTTAACGTTGTCTGAATTCTTTTGTGCTCGCCTACAAGATCACTACACTTTGCAACCTTCTGTGTTACAAAGTCTGGTGGTAATAAGTAAAGCTTCCAATCTCAGTGGAAACACTGTGAAAATAGTTATCGAGGCAATATTTAAAGAAGTTCACATTCAGTCTTGTTTACAGAATGATCGCTACAAAATATTCCAAATCCTGTCAAATTTTTTTGAGGCGCATAAATCTGTGATATTTTCAATGAAGAAGGATTTTTTGTGTAAATATATTGAAGCTATCGACAGTGAACAAGATCCAAGGAACCTAATGATTATATTTCAGTTATCTGCTGATCTAATAGAGAATGGTTTACAGTTTTACAACTTAGAGGAGGAATTTTTTGATGTGACTTCGTGTTATTTTCCAATTGATTTTAACCCATCTGCATCTGGTAAAAAAACTACAATCACCAACAGTTCATTGGTAGTAAGTCTAAGACGAGTGTTATCTTCTACTAACAAGTTCTCAAACTTCTGTATTCCACTTTTACTTGAGAAATTAGAATCTGAAGTTGAAACTGCCAAACTGGATTCAATTCTTACTTTTATATCTTGTTTAAAACTTTACGGAAAAGCCGACTTAGTTAAGTTTCTACCAACAATATTAACAACTCTCAGACAAGAAATCGTGAATTCTGTTTCAGAAAAAATTGAAACCGAAGCTTTAAATTTACTCACAAAATTAATTGAAAATATTTCAAGTTGGCCAGTGGACCAATCTCAAAGTAATTTAAATTCTTTCCTATCTGAGATATTAGAGGAAATTATTGAGAGAATAAAAGAACCTATACAAGACAAACTAACCTGGGTTTCAGTTCTAATTATGTTAGCATGTGCAAAAGGTTCAAAATCAGCTTGTGAGATTACTGTTAACGCTGTTATGCCAGTATTTTTATTGCAATCATTAAAAAATAGTGATGGTAATGCAACTTTAAATCTGCAAAATTTGGACAATATTGTTAAACTGATGGCTATAACTGGCGAGTTTAATTTTTCTATTGAAGAAAACCCATTTTTTGGGCACAAGGACACAATCTTGGTGCATTTTAAATCAATTCTGGAATCTGATGTGAGCATTCCTAGACAGTGTGCAGTTATTGCTGGATATACCGCATTCCTACGACTTCAAATTTTGTCAGATCAGGATTTGCAAGAATTGGCGTCGTGTTTTCTTGATATTCTTCTTAAAAACAAAGAAAATACAAAATTAAGATCAGAAGTTTTATCTGCAAGCGGTTATTTCTCTTCAAAATATCCAGAAACTGTAACCAATTCCATGATACCATCTCTTAAAAATCTAATTAACGAAAATGAAATAAATTTGTCAGTTAAAGAGGATTTTAAGAATGCTTTAGAATGTTTTGTTGCGCTATCAACAAATGAAACTTTACAGAAAGATGTTGCTCATTATATGATGGCTCTGCTTGAAAAATGTGAAATCAATGAACAAAATAACTTTTTTATTTTGGAAATTTTAAACTGCCTTAACTCAATTACTGAAAATTGTAAGGAGAATGATGACGGTCTCATATTATGTGTTGCTATTCCGTTAATGAAATTAAACATTAAGTTTACCGTTAACATTCAACCTGACAAATGTTGTGCCTGTTGTACAAAAAACAAAAGTTTTACAGAAGAATGTGTTTCAATTCCAATCATTAAATTATCTGCCAGTGTTGTTAAAAACTTGTGCCAAAAATTAACCAAAAATGAAGTTTCTGAATCATTAGTTAAATTTATTTCTGATTTGTATTTGGAAAATGATACAACATCCCTTAACTCTCAAGCTGGTATCAAGTTTTTGCCGTTTGACTGTGAGTTCTCAGTGCTTCAGACCAGAACAGTCTGTCTTCTAGCAGCTAGTATTTGTAATTTTCAGAACCAAATTCCAATTCCAAATGTTAAAGATTTTCGAGAGAAATTGTTGCAACTTTGCTTGAAAAGTAACGACCAGTTGACTTATGTTTCAGCTTCTAAAACACTTTCTGGCCTCATAAACAAGTTTTCTTTCACGTCTGATGATATTCTTAATGAGGTAAGTTGTTTTAAAAGCCAGTAACTAAGTTTGGATTGTTAAAATACAGGAAATTATATTTTTAATTTCAATTTTTTATACTTTTTTGCGCCGTTTTTAAATGATTGATATTTATTTTTTAGATTTTAGAAGTTGCACATTCACCCACTCCATCTAAAATGAATTTAATCACTTTAATAATATGGACAACTAAGGCATTAACCCTCTGCAACCACCCAAAAACTTTTGATTTTGTGCAAATTATTTTCTCCATGTTTGAGCATGAGGAAGTAGCTGATGTTGCAGCTGCTGGATTCGATATCATCTTGCGAGAATCGGATGAGGTAAAACTTACAATTTATTTTATTTATTAACTTATTGTTAATGTTAAACAATTGACTTGACACTTTAGTTACCTTTTATAACTAGGCCAAACCTTAACGTCTCTTTTTATTTTGAGAGCTGTCTCATATTTGTTTATAGATGTAAAAGAATCTTATATATATTTTCCAGGTTTTATGTTCAAGATCTCATGCAGTTATTCGATTAATGTTCAAGCAGAGATTTTTCCTTCTCATATTTCCAAAACTGGTTCGAGGATTTCATGAAAGCGACAACGGACAATTTTATTTAACATCTTTGTCTCACTTGTTAGTACATCTTCCTAAACAGGTACCACAACCATTTCTAGTTGAGAACTATTTAAAAAATATCTTTTTTATCTTTATTTAAATCTAGAAACAAATTTATGGGCCTCAGCTAGTTTATTATTGTTGCTAAACTTAACCAAATTTTTTATTCAATTTTTCAGGTTTTGTTTCAAGAATTTCCTGAGCTGATGCCCTTGTTGGTTGAATCTATGTCCTGCCAGGACCCTAGCATGTTATTATCAGTTCTTTCTGCCCTCTACTGTCTTATTCAGGTAAATAAATAAAAACAATGTTAAATGTAGCTTAGTTGTGAAAGCTCCAACTACTGTATTAGAGGTGGTGTGTTGTATTTTTATTAAATTTGTTTTTTTAGGAGGCTTCAGGGTCGATGGAAAGTTATATTGAAACACTATTGGAAGGTTTTCTTAAATTAACAACTTTTAAAAACAGTCTAAAAGTCCGACTCAAAGTAAGTTCATATTTTAAACTAATTATTTTATTTGTTCAGTTACCTTTCATGTGGTTAAACTTTACAACTCAATCATAAATGACTTTCATTACCTCAACTTTTGTTTAATTTTACCAATTTTTATTATCATTGACCCCTTCCAAAAATAGTTGATTATTAACTTATTGATTGGGTTTTGGCATAGCCAAAATCACTGATAATTCTTAGATGCCAATTCTGTTATTATTATTTTAACTCTAATGTAGCAAACCAAGTTCTACAGATCTAATAAAACTCAACAAATATGTTTCAGGCAATAATGTGTGTGGGGGCCTGCACTCTTCTTCCTTCTCATATTATTCTCCCAATGAAACAACCAACTATCAAAGGACTCAAGTCAGCGTTGGATGACCACAAGAGAGATGTTCGAGTGGCTACAGCTAGGGCAAGATCTGAGTGGTTTTTGGTAGGGGTGTAAAAACAGTATGGTCAAATTTTAATATGGTGCTTGTTAGAATATTATCTGAAAAGTGATGTAGGTGTGTTTCTATTTGAACTTAAACCCAATTTTGTATGTTAAATGATTAAAATTATTCTTTAAATTAATTTGTATTATGACCTTTATATATATGTATTCACATTTGTATTTAATTTTTGATCATGAATTAAGTAATGTAATTCAACATTTTACCAAAAGGCCAATATGTAAGTTGGCATATTTTATTGACAATAAAAAAACACAAAAAAACTAAACTTTGAGTGGTACAAATGCAGCATTTTATAAGTTGAATGCAGTGTTACAATGACCATGTAAAAAAGGTAAAATTGGAGATTGAAGACAACATTATTGGTAAGTATTATTAAAGTTCACACACAGAGGTAAGCATGACTTCAACAAATATTATTCTATAAAAATTATATGATCACTAAACTTCATGTTTTTCTACATCTTAGTATAACAACTTTACATTTCTTGACACAACATGGCGCTGTTGAGGGCACAAAGACTTAAAACCAATCGAGAAAAAATGGAAAAATGAAGTCCTGAGTGTTTCTAGGTTTGTAACATATAAACGAGGGTGAATATTAATTTTGTTTAAAGCTGTAACCTATCATAATTAATTATAACTTATGATATAATTGTTGTCTTCTCTTTATAATACTTTAAACATCTGGCATCTTATACAGCACAACACAATCAAGTAACACAATAGAAGGAAACTGCCAAAGAATTGCTGGTCTATTACTTATAAATGTATTGGAGTTAATTTGGTAGGTTTGTTAAATTATTTGATTTATGTTAAAGACTTTAATTTATAATTTTGTTTTTAATTTAAAAGGAGCAAGTTTAAAAAAAAAGAGCAAGTTATTTTATAGCTTCAAGTTTTGTTTAGACTATAACCGAACTAAATATTGTGTTTACAGATTCGACTTAGTTTAAAAATGCAACATACTAAATATATAGCTTCAGTAACATGCTTTATAATAATAATTGTAATCTACAAATCAATGAAAAGTTCAAATTTAGACACAGAAGAAAAATCAGAAATCAATTTTGAAAACTCAATTCATCCATTTTTATTCTTCACCTCCGATGAGATTCTAGAGTTAAGACAGAAAGCCAACTCTACACATAAAAAGATTGCAGATTTAATTCAAAGAGCAGGGGAGAACTTCAAGGTTGATGAAACACTCATGGTGCCCGAGGACCATAAAATATTTGAAGCAAAGTGGAACGAAGTTTATGGAAACAATATCGCAACTTTTGCCATGTATTGTGTTTTATATCCTCATGATAAGAAGGCTTTTGAATTGGTAAGTTTACAGTTTTTTTATTGGTTATCATTAAGGAAAGTCTGGGTTAAATTTTCTTACATAAAAAAACAGTTAAAAATTGGTTTTAAGTAAATTTTTTTTGGTAATGTGCTTGCCAAAGCCAAAGAATTGGTTGTTGTTTTTATTTTTAAGATATTACTACATGACCACAAATCTTACACTTAAGTCTATTATTATCCACTAGGTGACGGAGTTCATGGACAGAATGTCGTCCTTCCCAGACTGGTATGTTGCATCAAGTCGAGGTAAAGATCAAGTCCCAATCGGGCATTCTTTGAGTGGGTTCGCAACTGCACTGGATTTCTTATATTCCAGGTTCGATTCCAAGCGAAAGCAACAATATTTGGACAAGATGGCACTGATTACTGAAGATATGTACAAGTTAGTTTGCAAATAAGTTTGTTTTTGATACTGACAGTTTGTAGAAATTCTTGCCATAATCAGGCATTACTAAAAGCTAAAACTTGAGACTAGGTTGGGGTAATAGTTTACTTCATTTTTTTGGCAATCATGTTGACTTTAAAAATATTCGAATATTCCAATATCCATAATGTCTAATTTTAAATGGTTAATACTTTAAGGTTAATGATTCATCGAACATCTGGGTGGCCAGTTGAACACATCCACAACCACGCTCCAACCAATATTGTTGCTGTTCTACTCTCAGCTATGGTGTACGAGAAACATTTTCCTGATATTGGTTTGTTTCAGAACATATTTTCGATAAATCGATTTGCTTTTAAAAAAAGAAAAGTTTTATAAAAAGTTTTTTTAATTTTTTCTGCAGCATTGCCATGGAAACAGAAGTCGATTGAACTTTTGGAGAAGGCGATGTTGCTCCAGAAGATGATCCCTGATGGAACATCGGACGAGGGAGTCGCATACGGAGCGTACGCTGCTCGGGGATTCATCCAATATCTCTTCCTCGCGAAAAAACATTTCAGCATCGACCACATGAACAATCCATGGTTGAAACAACATTTCTGGTTCTACTTTTACTCCGTTCAACCTGGGTTTAAATCAACTATTGGGATCGCTGACTCTAACTTTAACTGGTTCCATGGGATCGAATGCCAGTTAGAGTTCTTGGATAATTATGTTCTTAAGAATGGATATGGGAATTGGTTGGCTGAAAGAATTCGTGAAAATCGTGAAAATAACACGGTGTTCAAACAAGCAGCTTCACATGTTTACAGCACTCTCCATCTTGAGATGGTGTTCTATAATGCCAGTATAACACCAGTTGAACCAGTAAGACCATTAAATTCACCAATCCATGTTTACAGTGACTGGGGGGTGGTAACATATGGTGCGGCACAACCGGCCGGTGCCACTTTTTTCTCGTTTAAAAGCTCAGCAAACGGTGGTGAGGGAGTTGCTGATATCGTGGATTATAAACTTTTCTCAGACTTTATCGTGGGATGGAAAAACTTCAACGCTGGACATGAACATCCTGACCAAAATTCATTCATTTTTTCACCTAACGGTCGATTCTTCATCACCTATTCACTCTACACTTACAAAATGTCGTATCTCAACAATGTTTTAATGTTCTCACCCACTAAGAATAAAGGACATTGTCTTTATCCATGGGAGGGTCAGATTGGTGAGTGTTCAAAGTGGTTGAAGTACAAATATTTGCCGGCGAAAAGAGGAAATATTCCGACAGTCACTCGCTCTGGTGGGATGGTGCACATGGCTGGTGAAGCTGTACAACATTACAGGTTTGTATGTGTATTTAAGTTATGTGTGGTTGTTTTTAATGGTTAAAAAGTTAAAACAAAGCTTTATAGACAATATATGTTAGGGCAGGCTAATGACAAGTTTCTATATAGTTTAATTAAATTTTTTTTCAATATTCAGCTATTTTTTACACTCCTACATTGTTGTTATCCAGTGCTGATCTTGGTTTGAAGAGTGTTCAACGTTCACTCATCCTCCTCAACCCTGAAGTCCTGGTTGTTATTGACAACATCTATCTTCAACAAAACTCCATTCTTAAGATGGGTTCAGCTTATTTTAACAACATTTTAAAGGAGTTTCAGCATCATAGGTTGCACAACTTTCATGGTAAGTAAGGTGTTATTAGATTAAATAAAATATTAGAGAGACCAAAAGCATTATAAGTTAGGGATAGAAAGTTTTATTATTATTTAGTGATTTCAGATTTTTTACTTTAAATTAATTTTTAAATTTTTATTTTTGTAACAGGAGCCAAAATAAATTACCCGGACGGTGATTATTCTTTCTTCTGGACCACGGATGATGGGATTTCCCCTAAAGCAACACTTCACAAACAAGTCCTTGAAACTGAATCAAGTCCGAGGACGACCCACTTTGTCAATATCACTTTTCCTCTCAGTAACACAAAAACAACGAGAGTTATTTATGTTTTTTACGGCCCAAACACTGAAATTAACTCGATTGAATTTGATGACTTGAGCACTAATGATGTTAGCTTAATCTGGCTTAAAATCAACAACGAGATGCACAAAATTAAATTATTATCAACAAATTTGGATCTAAGAACTCGATTTTTAAAACTTGGTTTTGGTGGGTTTTTAGAAGTAGAAAAAAATGGAAAAAAACATCAATTCGGGATGAATAATTATAACCCAGTCACCCATAAACATATTGACCCCACCACTCAGTATGTTCAAAGTCTGGTAACAACAAAGTTAGAGCAATTTTCTGTTGATGATCGATACAGTATGGGAGGGTTATTGTACGTGTTGGTGGTTTATTATGGAGTTGTTCTTTGCTTTTATATTTTCAGATATGAGAACATTGACAAGTTTCGATTTTGCAAAAGGTTGAGGTAACATTTTGATTTCTTTTTTTAAAAACTATTTTATTTAAATAACTTTAAATGTTGAAGCAATAAGTTTTTTTTTTGACTGTTCATTTTTGTTTTTCAGGTTTCTAATTGCATTCCTGTTTATGATTCTTTTTTGTGTTTTAAGAAGTCTTTTAACGCTAAATTGTGAAGAAAGGTAAGTTTATTTATTTTTATTCAGTCTTCATTTTTTTATACAGTCTGCATTTTAACAGTGGTAACATAGTTGCAATTCTATTGGTAACAAATTGTTGTAATATGGTCTTAACTCGCAACAAATATTTGCAAGTGATAATTTACCCATGCACCACTATCAGCAGTGTTATTTATTTTGTATGCATATAAATTAAACATATATATATTTTTCACATTTATATATAGGTTTAAGTAAAACATGAATATTTTTAGCATCAATGATGTTACTACAAAATCAAAAGCCCCGACAACTTTTATATTTTCATTACCGAACTCTGGAGCTGAATTGATTGAGTTTTTGTTCCGTAATACTTCTGACTTTATGTACTTCAATAATGAGGAGATCAAGATACCTGGAGTGGAGGACAATCTTGTTTATAATCCATGTTATTGGCCTGTTAACACTGAAAAGGTTGGATTCTTGCTTGATTGTATTTATTTTAGGCTACATAACGTTGTCTAATAAATGCTTAGCTTAAACCTCTTGTAGCATAATATAAAACTTAAAATTATACCCTTACTTAAGGATGCCTAAACATTCCTCTTGTGGGAATCAAACCCAGTACTTCAGGTGTTTCCAGGTTTCTGCAGCTTAACTAAATCATTCTTTAATCCATCCAAATTAAAAAACTTAATTATTTTTAGGACAATAATTTAGCAACTGGAGGTTGGTTTAAAACTCTGACGATCGAACCTCTGGCGTTTCTAAACAATTTAAAAGATGACAACCCGGCAAGTTTCAAGTTACAACGATTATTTCGTGAAAAATATAAAAAAGCAAAATTTGTCCTCAATTTGCTCGGTGGATTTTGGAACACAAAAGTAAGAATTGTTATTTTGTTTTTAATTGAATATTTATTAATTAATTTCTTTGATTTTCAGATAAACTGGATTCATGAAAATGTTGGCGATGAAATGGAATCAATCTTAGTCGTTCGAGATCCAAGAAGTTGGATTTATTCGCTCATCCGGAAAGACTTGGACTTTAAACAATCGAAAAAGTGAGTTGGTAGCTTAAATATTTGTTACTGAAGGTCCTGGGTTGAATTCCAGTTAATGATATCATGCTTTTTTAATTAGTTTAATGCATTAATAACATTAGTTTTCTACAAGCCTTTATTTTGTTTTCAGGCAATCTCAAATGAGGTTACAAATCCTAAAAGAGAATTCAAAGACCTGTTTACCCCCTAATTGGTTGCCCTTTGAATATAAACATTCAAACTTCGATGAAAACCAAATTTCAAGTTTAGCAAAAATTTGGGCAGCCAACATCGCAAGTACGATAAGAACTTCAAATAACTTGCAAATTGTTCGATTCGAGGACTTGATTTTAAACCCAGATTTTTCAGCCAATGAAATTTTTCGGAAGTTAAGAACGGTCGTATCTGTTCGACAAATCAACAAGCTCGAAAGGTTAATTTAATTTTTGTTGGTTAAAGTCGCTGAGTTTTGGTTTTTATGTTGTACATTACAATAACTAACAGATAAGGTTTTTTGTATATCAATAAAAACACTTTTTAATATCAAATTAAAAACATTTGTCTTAAGTTATTCCATGTTTAGTTTGTGAAGTTTACTTTATTAAGGATTTGTTAAAATTTCATTCATACAAGTAACAAGGTTTTTAATTATTTATAGAGCTGTTCGAAGTGGTTTCACAAGCATAGGATTTGAAGATTCAATTACAGAGTTTACTCCTGAAATCTGGAAACTTAAAATGGATAAAAATGAGGTTGAAATTATAGAAAATATATGCAGCAAAGTTATGGAAAAATTAATGTACGAAAAATTAAGTTAAGAAATTTTTATTAAAGTGTATTACAATGTTACGGCACTTGATAATTTATTTTGTTTCGTATAAAACCTAAATTATTTGATTTATTTTGGCGTTACTAACTTCTAAGAGAATCATTAAGTAAAACTATTACAACAAAACTTATATCAGTTTTTTATGTTTTGTATTCGCTGAGCACATATTTTTATGACATCTAGACATATTAAAAACATGTTTTATTAAAAAAACAATAAAAAAACTTATTTTTTTATCACTGAATTTATGTTTTTTAGTATGAAATAGCAAAAACTAATGTGTTTGATAATTGTTTGTTTGTTTTAATAAAAAAACACAATATTCCCTTAAGTACATGTACTAAAGACTTCTTTAGAAAGGTTTTCAAGACATATTAGCAGTCGTTATAAAATCAAGAACCTACTGGCACAATAAGAGAATAAAATAGCTGTTAAAAAAACAATTTAAAAAAAAATATTTTTTGTATATCCGATTTAATTGTTTTCGAAAACACGCTTGTTCCGTTTTTTAAGCACTTGTTACTCAATGATATTCAAGTACATTTTATTTTTGGTCATTTTTGCAATAAATTTTATTAAAATTAATAGATTTAGGCCTAAGTTATTCATATTAATTTTTTGAATAACCAGTTTGGTTGTTATCACCAGAAAAATCGAAAAGAATATTGTGCTAAAATGTTTTTAGAGTATACTGTTTTGTATTATTTTAAGAAAAAGTGTCTACTATTTTCGACCATGTGTCATAAATAATATTAACATAAGCTGATAGGGCCAATCTAATTTTATAAACATGGGTTAATTTTCGTTACCCCCACCCCATCTTAAGTTGATTTTAAAAGTTTTAGTGCAAAATTATGTTCTTTAAAGTTGTTTTGAAAGTTAATAAATTTGCCAACTGCCATTTTATAACAGCCACGTTTTTTAAAAAGTTTTAAACAAACCAAATATGTGTTCCTTAGGCCTAATTTTATAAATAAACATCACCTTTTTTCCTTTTAAAGTTACAAATTTTAATAAATTTATAAATGAAAAAATTATAAATTTAATTGTTAAAAAATTTAAGAATGCGGTTCCCGCCATTTTTAAAAAGTAAATACTTTTTAAAAATAATAAAATAAAAACTTTTTTTTGTAAAATTAATAAAAAAAAACAATAGTTTGAACAAATAAAACGTATTAATAAATAATTCCAAGTATTTGGGTAATTTTGTTACTTAAACTTTTTAGTCATAGACACGTGACATGCGCTAATCATTTAAAGGAGAAAACGTGACGTAAATCAGTTAAAACTTTTGTCTTAGGGGAATTTAAAATAATAAATATTTGTAATAAACATCAAATTAAAGTTCAATTACTTTTAGTTGTGGCGGTGTTAATGTTTAGTTGGTAAACTTAGTAATTAGCTAAACAGATTGACTTTTAAACTGATGTTTAACAGGTAGACGGGAAAGGGTAAAAACCTTTTATTTAAAAAAATAAGAAAGTTTAATATTAAATATTGACTTTATTTTTTTATAATCTAGTAATCAATAAATATTATCTACAGCTTAACATCAGTTAAGCATCAATCAATAAAATTGGTCTGTTGGTTTAAATATATAATTATCAAATTTAAATTAGCTATTATTTGGCCGATTAATTTACCAATTTATGTTCTAAAATTGTTAATAAATGTAAAATTGTATCAGAAAACTAAAAACCTTAATTCAATTTTAGACACAAATTAACTAACTGGTGATTGTAAAAGTTTAAAATGTCGACGGTTCGATTTACTGTCACGAAAGCCGACAACGACACAGAAGAACAAGGAGTTCTAGAAGCTGAAGAAAAGTAACAACTTTTATTCATATATTTTCATTTAATTGGTTTTATTTTAAAAACTTAAAATAAGGAAAGCTTTGGACTTGCAATAATCGTTGTTAAAGTATTAAAAAGAAACTTAGTAAAATGTAATTTCCTCGTGGGCGTTATACATTTGTTCATATTGTTAACTTAATAAGAGTTATATTTATTTGATCTTCCAAACTTAAAATTAAAATCTACATTAAAAATAATTTCTATTATTATAAAAACCGTTTTTTTAGTGTAACGTTGATGGAAAATGAGCAAGCAACATCTCCTCCGATGATCTCAGTCGAGGATACATCAGAAATCAACCTGAATAGTGGTGAGTATATTAACTTTGGAGGTGATTTACTGGGGATACTTTGACCTAGTTTTTCATATGCTTTTAGGCAGAGTTTTTAACTAAATAATAAGTTGTTGTTGTTTTTTTATATATTAAATTTTATGTAGATTTATATAATGTGTAACGGTTTTAGCAAGAAGTCAGTGTTAATCATTCCAACATATCTTGAGTTATTAGTTAATTAGTATAATGATATTAATAACATGATAATGCTCAAGTGTCAACACTATATTACTTCAGTATGGAATGTGTGATATTAATTTGTTGTTCAGTAAAACTGATGACTCGTTTTAGTGAGGTTAATTTGCCCACTCATCATGATTTGTTATTTCTTTGTTTGGTTGGTAATGTTTTAAATTAAAAAAAAAATTGAAATTATTAGATTTGAAAATATCTTTGCTGTGACAGGGCCACCTAATATTTAACCAGTTGTTTTTTCTAAAAGGTTTCTTGTACTTTTATTTAAACAGTGAAACAATTTCTAGAAATTAAAATCCATTTTTATCGCGAGTTGGCGTTATGCGCTAAAATACATGTTTTTAACGCATTTTAAAAACGCCTAAAATTGTTGCAAGTTTTCAAAACCTGTAAAATGTAAATAACACTTTAACTATTTTAAAAACGTGTTTTATTTTTACAACGTGTTAAAAATAAATTTTTGCGTTTTTCCTTTTGTTGAAAATGGGAGGTTATCGTTAAAGATTTTTCACTTTCGTTTTTTAAAAAAACAAAATCTTAATTTTTTAGTTGACTTAAAGTCGTTAATATACGATTTAGTAAATATTTAAATATAGATTTAAGTTCATGTTGTGTTGAATACGATTTTCTAGTTGGATAAGTTACAAAAGCGTAAATTATAGTTCGTATACTCAGTAATTTAACGCATGGTGTTTTATGTTTAAAAGCTACATTTTTTACACCGACCCAGTCTCGAGTTGGTTTTTAATATTTTATTATATGTAAATCTGGTGAATGATTTGGTTATTAACTTGTTGAATGTGTTATGTAATAGTTGAATCATCTTGAAATAAAAAGAGTTTTCACATCCATGTGATAATTTCATCTTCAGATGAGTTTGTTTAGCTTCGGGGCGTATTTAAAACATCGTGTCGTCTTTTTTCTTTCGCTCTCTCGTATTTATGGAGCGTGACGATTAAAAGAGAGAGCGCAGGGCTCGAAAATAAATTAATTTTTAAATTTTAAATAAACATTTATTTATATTCAGATCTATTAAACATTATAAATACAATTGGATAATAAATTTAAATAATAAAAATTAACTTAATAATAATTAAAATTACATACTTTTTTTTTTTTTTATTTATTGTTATTTTAGTTCTTTAATTATTATTTTTTGCAGTTGTCTGTTACTTTTAACGCCTTGGGGTCGATTAAAAAAAGTTTTTAATTTTTAAAGGAGAAATAAAACTGTGTTAAGTTAGTCAATATGTATTTGACAAGTTTAGATTCTTTAATATATTAAAATAATAATATATACATCTTCAAAGAGTAAAAAATAATGTATTTTAAAGCAGTTCTCTTTAATAAACTGTGTTGGAAATAAATAAAGTAAATAAAGTTAATCCAAAATTATTTTTGGGGTTCTTTTATTAACCCTGTATTGTTTATGACGTCACAGACCACACGCTATAACGCGTCAGTGCACTTTTGAATACTTAAAAGTTACTTTATGTAGTTTAGTAGTTGAGTTATATATTTAGATTTAAAGTAATTAGCAATATTGGTTTAATTGTTTAGTTTGTTTATTATTACATCATATTGTTTGTATTATGACGTTTTACTTAAATAAAATTCTAGAAAGTTATGAAAGCTTCACAAGTTTAAAATTTTAATAAAACTATCTCAACTTTCAGCATAATAAAACTAAGCTCAGGAAGTTATTATAAACATTAAGTTTAGGATGTTTAATGAAAGTTTATATCGCTTATATAATTTTAAATATTTTGAGTGTTTTAATTGTCATGAATTTTGTTAGATATTAAATTTTAAAGAATTATTTAATATTTTTGTTTAGTTTTGAAGTTTAATAAAAACACTTAATCAAGTTAAGGTTTTATTTAAGCAAAATATAAATAATTTATAACGTTTCTGCTTTTATTTAATTTTAAATTTAATATAATTATGTCTTCAGTAATTTCATTAATTAAGAAAATAATTTATTTAAATTTTCAGTAAAATAAAAACAGTTTTGAAATGCGGAATAAGTGAAATAAAAGATCTAAAACAAGGAATCCAATATGACATCAGAATAAATTCCATTATGACTCAAAATATTAATGATTTATAAATTATGACGTTACAATTTAACATCTAGATAAATATTCATGGAATAAATAACTGAATACTTTTAAAGGAGAAAGCGTAAAAGTTGTTTCAGCTTATGAGAAAGAAAAACTAATATTAAATATTAATGATTTTAAATAATATTATTAAAATTTTGAAGCTGAAATATTTAAAAATTTGATTTTAAAATTTAAAACTGAATTTGGTGAAAACTGGAAGAAAAATGGAATAAAAAAACTTTCGGAAAATTTGGAACTGATCTGATTTTAAATTTAAAGAAAAGTTTTTAAATTTAAAATAAAATGGCTGGTCAGGTGTTTGGGAATATAATCGCTTCAGCTAAAAGTGGTTACGAAGATATTACTGCTTCCACTTCTAATAGTAAGTACTTTAATTATAGAAAACACTTTATTTTAAAACTCTACCTATAATATGCTATGGCAAACAATTTTTGTTATGATCTTTCTTTTTGAAATACCGAAATTAAATTATTTTAAAATTTATTTTTAGGATTTAATGTTCAATTTGTGAAGAAAAATGAAAACCATTCAGAAAAGACCATTTTAATTGGTAAAACTGGCGAAAATTTCTTGCGCTAATAAACTTGATTATTAGCAACTGGGTTGATTTTAATTAGCAATTAAAATTTAGTTTTGCTTAATTTAAATAAAATAAAAATATTTTATTGGTTGTTGGCATAGTTGTTGAACCTATGCTGAATGTTTTCTGCCTAGTGCCTGTTTTAAAACAGGTTATTTTAAGTTGGGTTTGGTTTCATTAATCTTGTTTGTTTTTATTACCCTTGTTTAGTTAGAAAGTCTTTTGTTATTAAACAACTGTTTTATAGAGTTTAAAACTGTAGTTATTAGCATATTTAAGACAGAATGATAAACTATTTCTTTAAAGATATATTTTCAAAGACGAAATCGCTTTATTTATTTAAAATAGTTTTAATTTGAATAATCTTTTTACCCATCAATCAAATAATAACAAGAAGTTTTCGATCAATTCAAGATTTATTTTTAATTTTCAAGTAATCTTTAATCCATAAAAGCAATGAAGATCTAGTTTAATTATTTTCTCTGACCCCAATAAAGTGCAAATTTTTACAATTCATTAATTTCACACAATAAGTTATCCAACCGAGAGAAAATCTTTTTTCTTTAAAACTGCAACTCTTAATTTTATTTGATAAACAACCAAACATGAAAAGCATAATAGTTCTTCAGATAAGAATTATAGTTGGTTAGAAGATGACAAATTAGAAATATTTTATTAATTAGAAACAGTAATTTCAATTTGTCAAAATATTAATTAGAAAAAGGGAAAATTAAGAACAGGATTACGCAGTGAAAAGGAAGTATTTGTTTTCAAAAGAAACATTTAGTTTTACTGTTTAGTTTGAATTGTATAAATTTATTATGCTTGTAGAAATATATTTTTAAATGAAGTATTAACAGTTTATTTATTTAAATAGAAAAGAAAAAATAAAGTAACCGAAAAAATGAGTTTAAATAAAAAAATATTAATTCCAAAAGTGATAATTGATAATCTAGATAACGAGACTCAGATTGAGGATAAAATGACAAATGTTGAGAACAAAGCAACAACTGTTGAGGATAAAGTCTCGACTGAGAAAGTTGTAGATCGAAAACAGTCGATAAAAAGTTTAACTCGACATTTTTCCTGTGAGTAAAGTTGAAAAAACTTTAATTTTACAAATTGTTTTTTTCATAAAGATTTCATTTTTTAAGCCAGAATCCTAGGTTTGATTCCTGGTGCTTCTTTGTTAATCTATGCTCAAGTAGGGAACTTACAATCTTCACCCCTGCTAAGCTTGTACAAATATTTGGTGAATTAAAACTCTTATTGTTTCAGATAATGGAAAAAAGAAATCAATTCTCGTTGATCCGGAATCAGGGAGCCAACAGACCGGACATTTTGCTTTATATGAGGTGAGAAAATATAACGATTATTACTTTATGTTGTTTATTTTGTATGGGAAAAAAATTATAACTTTAATTAAAAACAATTTTTTTAAATTTTAATTTTTTGTCACAGGATGAGATGCAAGAGCGGCCTCGGGTGGCTACATTGATCGGAGCATTAGCCAATTACACAAACTTGCCACAAGGAGCAAAAGAGCACGAAAATGAGGAGGAAGGAAAACTAAAAACTTCCAAGGTGATGAAGATGAGCACGATCATGGGAGTCTATCTTCCTTGTGTCCAGAACATCCTCGGAGTGATCCTGTTTGTGAGGATGACCTGGATCGTCGGGTTGGCCGGAATTCTAGAATCATTTTTCATCGTGTTTCTCTGTTGTTGTACGGTAGGAAGATTTGCTTATTTAGTTTGAGTTAGAGGTTTAAAGTTCAATTCCCGTTGATTCCATTTTTAAGCTCTGATTTTAAACAAATGACAAATCAAAGTTATTAGTTTGTAATTACTTCGACTTGAATCTAATTTTATTTTTCAGACCCTGTTAACCTCAATTTCAATGAGTGCAGTTGCCACAAATGGGGTTGTGCCGGCTGGGGGGTCATATTTTATGATATCCCGGGCTCTGGGGCCTGAATTTGGGGGTGCAGTTGGGGTGTTGTTCTACCTTGGAACCACGTTTGCTTCCTCCATGTACATCCTTGGAGCTGTCGAGATCTTGATTGTAAGTTGTTTGATTAATCATCGAAAATCAATAAACACTGATTTTAAAAACAAGTTTTTTAATTTCCACTTGATTAAAATAATGTCAGCATCGTATTATTGATTAAAATTCAATTCCGTGTTGGATTTCAAGTTTTATTGATTCTGGTTTTTAAGTTAGATTCAACTATCAATTACCAATTTCAAAACAGTTCTTTTTGTTTTTCAGACTTACATTGCGCCTGAGATTGGGATTTTTACTCCTTTCAATGGCCCAGAAAATCGAGCAGCGTTGTTCAACAACTTCCGGGTTTATGGATCTTGCTTCTTGATCCTCATGTCATTGCTTGTCTTCATCGGAGTGAAATACGTTAACAAGTTTGCCTCGTTATTCTTGGCTTGCGTGGTCATCTCAATTCTGTCCATCTACATCGGGGTTTTTAAATCTGCGTTCGACCCTCCAGATCAAACGTGAGTTAACATCAAGGTCCCAAGTTTAAAGCCAGCTGCTGGCATGTCATTTATAGAAGGCCTTACATTGAGGATAAATAAAATTATTTATGTTTTTAGTTTATGTTTTCTTGGCAATCGTTTGGTTAAAATGGAGGAAGACCGAGTTTGTGCGAAATTTAAAAATGTCACGGTCGATGGAATAACCACAGTGGTAAGCTCCATTATTAACATAACAATGCCCTTTGTTTTAAATGATTCTAAAAATACAAATTCTGTCGACTTGTTTTGTTATTCTAAGTAGTTTTGACATGGGCAACTGATAAAAAAGGTTTTATTAGAAATATTATTTTGATAACAGATTTATTCTGAGTGTCTTAATATTTATAATATTTTGAATAAGTTTAAATTGATACAAAACATAAATACATAAATAAAACAAAATGTTAAACATAAAATAATTGTAAAGTTAAAATTGTTGAGCTAACCACTTGTACTAAAGTGTTCCGTTATTGATTATTTAACCCTGAGTTGAACTCTTCTCTGTTTATATCAAGTTAAAATGTTGAGCATTGAAATCTAAAGAGCTCATTTTCTGAATGTTTTTATAAATATTAAAACCATATATTTCTTACTCCCCAGATTGCAAGTAACATTACCAATATATATTGTGCGGAGTCGCTTCAATTTAACGAAACAAGTGGAGTTAACTCGACGAAAACGGTTTGCGACCCATATTATGATGCCAACGACCTTGTGACAAGATTGGCCATTCCTGGTCTTGCTAGTAATGCTCATACCTGTAAGTTAAAACACTGTTTTAAGCGATTTAAAAACTTAAATAAAAACATTATTTCTATTTTTAAAATATGTTGCAAGATGTTTAAAAAATTTAAGCTTGAAACAAAGTTGTTAAAACCCAATTTTTGTTTTCAAGTCAATGGCATGAGTCACTACCTTCAACAAGGAGATCCGATTATCTCATTCTCCGTCGAACCGAAACCTTACATTGAAGGTCCTCCACCACCAGAGGTCGCTAGTAACCCCAAATATCCAAGCTGGTTGGTGGCCGACGTCACTTCATCTTTCACAATATTGTTGGCCATCTTCTTTCCCTCAGTAACTGGTAAGTTAAGCATTTTATTTATATTAGAATCTATATAACAAGAATTGTTTGTTGAAGGTATTATGGCTGGTTCCAACAGATCGGGGGATTTGCTGGATGCTCAGAGATCGATTCCTAAAGGAACTATTGGAGCAGTTCTCACCACGGCTTTTATTTGTAAGTTTGACATCATTTAAACTTGTTTTATTAATATAACTTTACACAAACTATTAGATTAATTGTTGTTTTTAAACAGATTTAAGTTGCGTTGTGTTTTTTGGAATGTGCGTTGACGGGGCCTTACTTCGTGATAAGTAAGTTAAACTAAATTCAAGAATTATTTTTGATTCACATTAACATAAATTGATTCAAATTAACATAAACCTCTTGTATTAAAGGTTTGGGGACAGTATTGGTAATGAGTTGGTTGTTTCAATTCTATCATGGCCGAGCAAGTGGGTCGTTTTAATCGGGGCTTTTTTATCCACTATTGGGGCGGGGTTACAATCTTTAACTGGAGCTCCAAGGCTTCTACAAGCTATTGCAAAGGACAACATCATTCCATTTCTGAAGGTAAAACTTCCATATCTGTATATAATAAATCTTAGTGGACAAAATATGTATGTGTGTCCAATTTATAAACCTTCAAAATAAATAAAACTACTGTTTGTGGTGCGGCAAATATTAGTTGAAAGTTGTGAGCATATTGGAACGGACTATCCATTAGTTTGTTTAAAATATTACTGACAACATTTTATCTATTTAGTATTTCTTATTTTCACCACTTTTTAATTTTCTTAACTCAGGTATTTGGCCGCTCAAAAGCAAATGGAGATCCAACCTGGGCGTTGTTGCTCACAGTTTTAATCTCTTTGATCGGGGTTCTTATTGCTGACCTGGACACCGTGGCTCCCATTATTACCATGTATGCTGTAACACTTCTCCATTATCACCTCATATAAATTTACATTTGGATTTAACTCTTAATGTTATAACACCATTTCCTTGTTTCAGGTTTTTTCTTATGTGTTATATGTTTGTTAACTTGGCCTGTGCTCTCCAAACTTTACTAAACACTCCAAACTGGAGACCAAGGTTTAAATTCTATCACTGGTAAGTTACAATTATTATTTAAATCTATTTGTGGATTTATTTTTAATAATTTATTATAATTTCAGGACAATGTCATTCTTGGGTATGATCTTATGCATAACTTTGATGTTTATAAGTAGTTGGTATTATGCCTTGATGGCATTGGTGTTAGCTGCTGGAATCTATAAATACATTGAGTATTGCGGGTTAGTTGAAATTGTAACCTTAACACAATGCTTTTTTGAATGAAATGTGTTAACTGTAATGTTTTCTTTTATAGAGCTGAGAAGGAATGGGGAGATGGATTGAGAGGATTGCAATTAACGACAGCTCGGTATGCTCTCTTGAGACTAGAGAGTCGACCTCCTCACACTAAAAACTGGAGGTAAGGGTTCAGATGTTTTAAACCCAACCTAAGGCTTTATATTTATCCCAACTTTTATATTTCAGACCCCAACTGTTGGTGTTGCTTAAGCCAGATGAAAACTTGCAACCGAAACACAAACAAACTTTGTCGTTTGCTCAACAACTTAAAGCTGGCAAGGGTTTGACCATCGTTAGTTCGGTTATTAAAGGAAATTATTTGGAAAGTTACCCAGAGGCTCAAGCTGCTGAACAGGTTTGAAGATACTTTGATAAAACTACCTTTGATCAAAACTTGATTTAACAAATTATTTGGTTTTAGGAACTTAAGAAAGCGATGGAAAATCACAAAGTGAAAGGATTTCAACAAGTGGTGGTGGCTAAGGATGTCTCACAAGGCCTCAGTTCAATTATCCAAACTTCAGGTGAATATTTATAAGTATATGAAATATAACAGAGCTTGATACATGATATATATAAATATATTTAAATATATATGTCCACATGGGTAAATATTAGTTATGAGTTGCGTCCGTATTACAACAAATTAATATGCAGTTTATAGGGTGGGCTATTAACTAATGTTTACCAATATTTCAATGTTTTTAAGGACTTGGTGGTTTGAGACACAACACAGTGATGTTAGGTTGGCCTTACGGCTGGAGACAAAGTCCAGATCCAAGAAATTATGAAGTTTTTCTAGGTAAGTACTTTCTAAGTAGGCACTTTTGTAGATACAATATAACATATTTAAGAAAATAAATGTTCAGTACACTCTTCTAAACTTTAACAAAACATTTTTTAGATGCAGTTCGTGCTGCATCTGCAAGTCACAATGCTATCTTAGTTCCCAAAAATGTTGAAAACTTTCCGGATCGGACGAATAAGATTGAGCAGGGGACAATTGATGTTTGGTGGGTCGTGCATGATGGGGGCCTCCTTATGTTGTTACCTTTCCTGCTCCGACAACATAAAGTAAGCACTTCTGCTCTATTAAGTTGCTTAAAGTATAAAAAGGAACCTCAGAAATTCAAATTTTTATTTTAGGTTTGGAAAAATTGCAAAACTCGAATCTTCACAGTTGCTCAGCTTGAAGATAACAGCATCCAGATGAAGAAGGATTTGGCGACTTTTCTTTATCATTTGAGGATTGACGCAGACATTGAAGTCATTGAAATGGTAAAAAATAAAATTTTTGAAACTTTAAGAAGGACTTAACGACCTATAACTTGGAGACAAAAAGAATAAGTGTTTACACATTCTGATATTGACTTTATTTATCAAATGTTTTACTCTTACAGCAAGATAGTGATATCTCAGCTTATACTTACGAGAGGACCTTGATGATGGAGCAGAGGACACAGATCCTCCAACATCTCAACTTATCCAAGAGGGAGTCGGAGCGTGAGGTAAAATATTTCAGAATCTTTATTTTGTTTAACTTTTTAAAGTTTGTAAAAGAATTAAGCATTCTTATCTTAAAGTTGTTTTAATTAATATAATAACGATTTAAGTTTTTTATTTTGTGTTTTATTATGTTTATATTTTTGTTTATTTATCCAATTTGTGTTACTTCGATTCGTTTATGATTTTGTTTCTTTTTTTCACCTTAACCATTTTTATTTTTTTGTTTCTTTTATGTTTTTATTTTTATTTGTATGTTTTTTATATTTGTTTTACTGAAAATGTTTAATTTTATTATTTTTTCCAATTAACAAAACTTTATTTTCAACCTGGATTTTAATTATTTTTTGAATTTAATTTTTGTTGTGGTTTATTATTAATTCTCGTGTATCTTTTAAATTCACCAAATCGCCCCGAAGATAGGAAATGTGGTTCAGCGATCACGAAGCGTAAAATTTCAATCCCCCAACAAGTCAAAATCTTCCCCCATTCATACAACCATCCCTCAATTGGAAACCCCCACCCGGGAGTTACCCTTGAATGGGAAAAAAGAAGGGAAAATCCCCCTTTCAGAGAACATGGAAGAGAACGAGGTTTAAATTATTGCTGTTGTTATGTCCTGTTCAAATTTATTTTATTATTTTCGTTGTGTTTTACAGTGGTGTTCTTATTGTATTATCACTTTTATGTTGTTGTTCCATTTGTTTTATGTTTTGTTGTTGAATATTTTTGTTTTTATTCTTGTTTATGTTTTAAGTTATTATTTATTTAAATTTTCACCCAAACATTTGAATTTCAGTTTACTTCAGTTATGGGTCAGCATGTAAATAAAACATCTCAACCCTACCAAGCTTACACCGAGCCTGATGGTAAGTACTTTGATTTATTACTAAAGTAAACACTTTTTAACATTTAATTTATTTAAACAGGGACCACTAGTGGTGAGAATTCACCCCCGGCAGATCTGGATCAGGTCCAAATGACTTGGACACCGGCCAAGTTGTTGGAAAATGCCGAGGGGAAAAAGAAAGAAAAAAAGAAAAAACAATTTGGGAATTTATTGGATATTGTCCCGTAAGTTTCTATAAAGTCATTTTAAGTATTAGTTGCCTTTAAAACGTGTACACAATTCCAAATTTTCTATGACAACTAGTAACTAAATCTACTACTCTGCCTGGTTGTCATTTGAAGCAATATAACATATTGTTTAATACATGCACCTTGCTCATTATGCTTAGTGCATAATTTAGAGGTTCTGTATGTCCTATATATTGGGCATTGGAGGCAGGTAATAGTGGTATAAGTGCACATGCCACCTTTACCCTGGCAATGCACATTCCCTATTAGAGGAGCCATATATTTAATGCTTGTTCCAACAGACAATCCACCAACGTTCGTCGTATGCACACAGCAGTGAAGTTGAACGAAGTCATCGTGAACAAATCTCATCAAGCCAAACTTGTGATCCTCAACCTACCGGGTCCTCCTAAGGGATCCAACCAATCAAGAGAAGCTAACTGTAAGTCAACATTAATTGTTAATTAATTAAAAACAAGTGATGTAATTAATTAATTTCTCTAATTTTCCAGACATGGAATTTCTTGAAGTTTTAACTGAAGGACTTGATCGAGTTTTGATGGTTCGAGGCGGAGGTCGTGAGGTCATCACTATCTACTCTTAAACTATGATGTCACAAAGGTCATCAACTTTATCAATCCAAGAAAGTATTTCTGGGATTTAACAACAATAATAATATATCGAATATTTAAATAGTTACAAACATCCTGTTTACCAAAAAGTTGAAGGCATTCAGAACCAAAATATGCTTTAGTTTGAAAGTGGGTTACTAATACTAGAATACTTATTTAACATATTCTGATGGATCTAGTTTGTTTTGTATTCTAAACATTAAACCATTTTTGGGTTTGCAAAAGTTTAAATATTTTGGAAAGTCAGATTTGCCAAATTATAATTCTGTTGTCACAGCTTACTTCATATTAAAATCATATAACGAAGCAATTTTCAGACGAGCGGCAATTTTGTAATTTTGCAATAATTTAAGCTAAGTACTGCTTTATAATTCTGCTTCATAGAATTTAGTTTTTGTTTGGGAACATTTCATAAACCCCAGATTTCTAAACATTTTGTTTAATTTGATAATATTATGAGTTGAAGCGAATATGAGGTACTATTAGATGCAGTTTTTCATTTTTTTGTTAATTTCTCAACTGCTAAATGAATAACAATTAAACTTGGGTTTTATTTTCATCTGCTTTGATTCATTTCTGCTGTACTAGTTCAACTGAAATTGTGTTTTTCAAAATCTTTTTATTATCACAAATATTCATGATTTTTGCACGTAAAAATCACAAATTGCCACTGTGTTATAATAAGTGGTAACAAGTTGTTGCTATGACATCATATCATCAGAACTATTGCTGATTCTTCCTTTTTAAGCGCTTTAAAGTAGTTAAAATATTGCTAACTATTGTTACTAACTCGATGGTGATTTGTAGAAACTTTATTATTTTTGTTATTTGATAAAAACGCGAAAATATTTGGTTTGTTGTTTACATTCAATGAAGTGGTCATTTATATTTAAAGAGGACCTTTGTTATTTTATATAAGCTCCTACAAGTTTATTAAAAGTGTTTTAATTTAAAAGAAGGTTTATTTTAAACCACGGATGGCGCTAGAGAGACATATTGTGTCACTTATTTTTCTTTAAAAATAAATCAGTATTTAGTTCTTTTTATTAAATAACAAAATGCCATAAATTCGAAAAATATATTTTTACAGAATAACGGGATTTAAATATACGAATGACGTCACAATTTAGCATAGTTACGTCACATGTGATAATAATCGAAATATTTACAAGCACACGGTTTAAAATTGTTTTTTTTTAACCCATGGTATTACATACTAGATCACCAAAACCCAGAAATTTTTCCTTCGTCATCTTGTTTAAATATCGGGTTCACTCAAGCGAAAATTACAACGCCCAAAAATTCCTAACACTCGACTTTATTCGTAATTTTCTACAAATATTTTAATTCGATTTTTCAGCGTTAATTATTCGAAAGTTTTTCTATTTTGAAAGGTTCGTTGTTTTGGTATTAACGGCTACTTAATTTTTTGGGGCGTTTTTATTCCGTTTCAATATGGGGAAAACGATTTGCTGATTTCTTGACAAAATTTAGCAAAAATTCTTTTTTTACCTCCAAAAAAAATAAACGCATCTAACCGTGAAAGGAATTTTTCGCTTGATTGCACACGAATGTGAACCGGAAGTTACGTCAGAGTTTAGAAATGTTTAAAAGTTTTAGAATAACGTTAAAGATTTTTCGTTAAAATTTAAATAAAATAACTTCTTGTCAATTAATATTTTTGGTTTATTATTTAAAGTCGTTTTTGGCTGGCAATAAGTTTTAAATTGGTTCAAAACTCGTTTATTTATAAAGATCTTATTTAAAACTTTGGTTTCATAGTAAACAACATTTTAAACAAAATAGAATTGAAATCAAATCTTTTTATTTTCACACAAAAAAAAACAAAAGTAAAAAAGTTGTAAAGAAAGTTTTGTAGCTATAGAAATCTTACTAATTGAGCTATTATGACGTCATATATAATTATTGTTAACCAAAAAATTTGATTGTGAAGTAATTAGGAGTTTTTGCCGCTAGGCAATTAGAAATTAATTAAAAAAAGAAAATTGATTGCTCATTTTTCGACGTTTGCAGTTTCCATTATATCTGTAACATAAAAAGAATTTAAAAATACTTGATTATATTATTTTAAATGTTTAAAAATTTGTTGTATTTGAGTATTTTTTGTATAAGACTAAAATCAATAATTTCGATCAATAAGATTTCATCCAAACCTTTCCTTAATTAAATTTACGAATAAATTGAATTTAAACAGATCTTTTCATTTAAAATAAATTTCTTAAAACCTTTTTTTTAAATAAGAACTTACAATCTTAAGTTATTTTTATTTATAAAAATTATTCAAATATTTTGTTTTAAAAAAACTTTAAAAAAATGTTGAAAATCTTAATTTTTGGTTTCCTCCGAAAACTGATAATTCCCGGTCTAGTGCTACAGTGAAAGTCAACCATTGTGACGTCATAACAACAAGGTATACCTCCACTGTGACGTCAGACAATCGGGCATTGTTTAAGAAGGGAAACGCCCTAAAAATAAATCTCAAAAATTCACCAAATTTCGAATTTCTGTAACTCGCAAAATATTCTCTTAAAACTCAAAATTAGCAAACTTTATTTAAAACTTGAGATTTAATTCACTTTGACTTAAGTTTTTACTCAAAAATTTTGACTCAAAATAGGTGAAAACTCAACCGCCAAGTCCCTCAAACTGAAGCAAATAAAATTTTCTGCAAAATTTCGTGCACGAGCGAATCGAAAGGAATGCGAGAGAGAAGAAGGTTCTCTTCTGCACCACGATGCCACGTTGTGTTCTCTCACTTTTATTACGTCATAATGAGTGATTGTAATATCAATTTCGTCAGTCATTTTCTCGAATTTTTTATATTTTACTACCGTTAAAAAAATTTAAATTTTAAAGTTAAAATTTGACTTTAAATAAGTAGTAAAAATTTAAATTAAAATCACATTTTTATAGCAAAAGATTAAGTTTAAAGTTTTCCAAATTTACATCAAATTTTATTTTTTATTTTCCCCAAAATTATTGGTTGAAACCAAGCCTCGTTTCACAAAAAAGAGAATTAAATTTTCTCTCTCTCCTTTTTCGCGCCAATTTCTCGCGCATCCTGTCCTTTGATGTTCTTTAAATACAGACTGGGTGACGTCATAATAGCCGCTTACTAGAATGTTTGTGAGGTAATAATAAGACAACTAAAAATTTTGAGACAAATGTTTTAAAATTCATAATCAAAATTATTCTAAATTTAGTTTTTTTTTTAATAATAATTTGTTTGTTTATGGGGCGTTTAAAATTAATAATTACCCAAGTTTACGAGTTCTTTGAAATTAGAATCGATAACATCTTAACTAATATTCAGATATTTTTAATTTATCTAATTTTTAAATAGTTTAAAGTTTAACTAATTCCCCTAATTGAAATGTTGCAATTATTTTCAATTGAGCTAAAACTAACACTCTAAACTACTTCAAAACTTCTTTCAAATTTAAACCACAACTGACTTCAGTAGTTTTTATAACTAGTTATAAATGTTGTAAAATTGTTGAATATTCGAAATATAATTTAACCATCTTTTACAGTCTAAAAATACTGAATTTTATATTCATCTTGATTCACCAGGTTATTCATATATTTAAATAAATATTCGTAAAATTGTAAATTTCCACAAACTCCCACTCATTGTATAACAAAGTTTACAACTAAAAATATCTAAACATTCGAAACGACGTCAAAATTGGTTTACTACTTCGGAGTAAAAAGTAGGTCGGATTATAAACCTTCGACCTTTCTCTGCATGGGCGTTAACATTATAACACGAGGTAGATTTCCCGCCAAAACTAAGATTACTTCCGGTTCGGAGAAGAGAATTTAAAAAAAGTTTTTTTGTGAACTGAACTTATAGGTAACCCTGCAGCCAGGCAATATATTTCACCTTTATTAAAAATAATTAACATTTAGTTATGACAATGGGTTAACAATGATTTTAACAATCAACAACTATAACAATGGCTTAAAAATACAAGCGATTGTCTTAAACAATAACAATAAAGCATGACAATGGATAAACAAACGATATTCAATTTAAACTTTAAAACAAAGCGCATTTAACGCAAATTATTCGTTTTAACAAACGAGGTATTATTACGTAACATTGCTTAATGTTTACAGAGTAGTTGAGTAAATGTTGTACCAAGCTGGTGATAAAATCGTTGAAGTGGTTTAAAACCTCGTGGAGTCAAAATTTAACAAATTCGTCCATTTTACAACTCACAGATAGATCAACATAATACTTGCCAATAGCGGGAATTAAACTTTAAACATTTCATTTTTCGCTTAAAAATACACAGCATGCTAAAGGTGGGAATCAAACTCAGAACGATCGGGCCAATATTCCTAACTTCTAATTGTTATAACTGATTATCATATTGTCCAATACACGATTAACTTAAAATTTCTGGTTAAAATCACGGCACATCATTATAACGGAAAGTATTAAATCTATTTTAAAACTGGGTCACTGTGGTAGCATATGTTGAGCTGGGTTGTTATTTAAAAACCTTTTTTTTAAACTTGGTTTTAATTTTAAAACAAATTATTTTTAATCCACTTAACCCACTTACAAGTTTAACAGGGGTCTGCAAACTGGTTTATTTGTGACGTTAAACAGATCTCACTATTACGTCACTTTGCTACTTGTTAAGTTATTTTATTGAATAAAAGATCAAGAATTTTCACGTGCAAATTTTATTTATTGAATATTAATTTCTAATTCGAAAAAAATGCGAAAAATTTGATAATCAATTTCGTAATTTTCATTCATAAATAATCAAGTATTACGAAACTATGACTAATACAATCGCTATTCACGTACTCGTTATGACGTCATATTCATCGCAGACTCATAGTTGGATTAAAATATTTAATTGTTACAAAAATCGTTGCCAGAGTTAAAATTAAATTTAAAATTCGGGGGTGTTAATAAAACGTTTACAATAATTAACTTCGGGCAAAAATAAAGGATTTAAAAATAGAAATTTGTTTTAAATATATTTATGTTAACCAAACCCCTACAAATAATTTAAATGTAGGTCGTTTAAATATTTAAAATACCCCCCAAAAAAAACTTAAAAACAAAACGTCACAATTCCTATCGTGAGAATCATTGTAGAACGATACGCCCCAATGATCACGGTATGTGCTACGCTCTAATAAGTCGACTTCTAAAAGTTTTAGAAGTTTTTGTTGTTTTAGAAATTACTGCCCGCGGGACAGAATAATTAAAATATTTTGGAAATTAATTTTTTGGGCAATTTTTAAATTCTATAAAATCTTGTTCTATAACCATTGTCATGTTTTAAAGCAAGCATTGTCTTCCATTGTTTCCCATTGTACCATGTTATTTACGTTAAAAAGATAATGGGTTTGTAAATTAGTTTTATTCTACAACAATAAGTTTAAAATAAAATTAAACAGTTTTATTCTAAAACTTTTGTCTAAATTGGAAATTTTATTAAATTGCAATTTACAATACTTGCATTTTATTTTGCAAACGTTGCATATTTTTAAACAATTTTAAGCAAAATTTAAAGCGTAAACTTAAGATCATAGCCTTGAGCAATTCGGTTAAAGTTTTTGGCATTTTTTAGAAGATTTATTTTAACGCAAAACGTTGGGTGAAAAATTCGTAAAAAATTCCGATCTGTTCGCTTACTTGCTCTTTAAATAAAAGAGAGATAAAAGTGAGAGAATAAAAGAAATGAAAAAAAAGGAATTTCACGCTCCAAATATCACGTGGTATTACTGTGACGTAACAAAATAGATCACATGCAATATAGCAGAACGATTTTTGCAAAGAAACAATTTTTACAACAAATTTTTGACTAAAATTTACGCATTTTTAAGCAAAATTAAACATTAGTTAAAAATCGCTAAAGTTAATTTTAAATTATTTCAACTCAGATTTAAAAATTAAACAAAAAAAACAATCTTGAATACACTTAATACTTGAATAAAATCTAGCGTTAACATTAAATGCATTTATGTAAAGAAAATTTACTGAAATATAAAAGTTGCAAAAAGTGGAAATATGTGACCTAACTCTTCCGCCCATTTCGTAACAATCAGTACCATTGTTTACGTATTGCCCTACAGCTATTTTAAGATTCTTGCAAAACCAAAAAATAATTCAAATATTTTCGCTATTTTTAATTTTAAACTCACCTTTAAAATCAGCTTTGATCAAAAGATTTAGAATTTGTAATTATTCTTAAATTAATTATTTTGTAATTTTCTGCACAATTAGTGAAAGTTTAAATCCTTTTAACTTATTAAATTTCATTTTATTGTAGAATAATATTTTAAAAATATATTTACTCTATTTAAAATATTAATCTTTTAACTTAAATTTAAAAGCGACAACCAGATAACATACGTTAAAATTAACGCTGTGTTCTGCCTTATGCCTTAGCAATAGCCAATAGCGCCCAGAAGCGGCAAAGTAAAATTTAAAAAAATAATAAATTGGTATAACCAATATTGTTGATTATAGCCCCATAGCGCTCATTAGCGGGAAGTGGAAAAAATTAATTAAATTATCGGATTAATGCAAAGTTATTTTTTTGGATTTAAAATGATTTAAGTCAATTTTTAATGATGTAATTTAAGTTAAATCGCGTTTCGAGTATTCCAATGTTTACTCAGCTGTTATAGATAGGTGCTTTAAAATATCGATTTTAACGAAAAGTTTTGAATTAAAATATAAAAAGTGACAGGTTCGAATCCTATATTACAACATGGTTTAATATCCTGTTAGCCTTATACTTGTACTTATTATCTATAATTAAATGGTTTACAGTAGACAAGATTTTGCAAGCAAATTATAAAGAATTTGAAGTTAAAATGTCTGTAATTAAATCGATTTTTGAGCCTGGTAACCTGGTTCTAATCTTGATCAGCGCGAGTACAATTTGTTTGTTGTTCTATGGAGATACCTTGATTAAAGTGCCCAGGCATGGTGGGTTCAATAAATGGGGTTTGGGTTCTTTAAATTTCGTTTAAATATTATGGACCGACAGCATGGTGTAGTGATAAGAACACTTGCTACATCACACATGAGGTCGTGGGTTCAATCCCCATAGATCTCATGCTGTAGCGCTCTTGAGTAAGACGCTATAAACGGTATGAACTCCTGCTGAGCAAGCACTTAATCAGCATTATCATGCAAATATAATCTATAATATTCCAAACTGCCACAGGCAACTCGAGACTGGGTCGGAGTAACTGTTGTTACTCTATGTTTAGGTCGCGCACATTTACCACATCAAGGATAAAGATATATACAAAAAAAAATTAGTTTAAATGTCATTTTTATTGTAGGGGGCAGTCAAAGCAGTGTTTCCACGAAATTGTGGCCGTTGAAACAAACCGAGTTGGAAACTCTGGAGGAGGAGATTGAGCTAGAAGAGGAAGATCTGCGTCCGGATCACGATCCCACCTTGGATGAGGATTGGAAACCTCCGTGTCTCCCGGAAGATGATCCCAAATTTTCGGTGAAGATTTTTTTAAAGTTCTTTTCATTTTTTTAAATTATATTCTTTGTTTAAAGATTAAGTTTTTACGCTTAAAAATTGTTTTAAATATTTTAAGGAAAAAAAATTTAACGAAGAATTAAAAAAGATCGGGGTTACACAATTGGACGAAAATTTAAAAGTTGATAATTTAGAGAAATTTATCAAAGAAATTGACACCATTGAAATTAAACCCAAAGCTAAAGAGGGCGACGATTATTTTTATTCAGAGGGTGGATACGTTATGTAAAAGTAGTTTGGTAAATATTAATTTATTTTATAAAAAAAGCTTAGTAGATACCCATTTCTTTTTTCTGTATTTTAAAATTCCTTGTTCTTTAAGTCATGTAGGTCAGTAGTTAGCTACAGTTGTTACCGTTTCGTGAATAAAATACGAATTTTAAGCGAAGAATTCTGGTCGTTAGTTGGTAGCAAAGAGGCCTAAAGATGCGTTGTCTAAAAAAGATTTATATTTGCGTTGAAAATTTATTTCTTGACTTTTTAACGTTAAAAAAACGGACAATTTGGTAATTTTCAAGTTTTTAAAAACATCTCTAAACCACTAAATGTTTTAAAAAACTTAAATTTTTTTTTATTATTTTTTTTATTAAAAAACACGTGTTAAAAAAAGGCAAAAGTTAACTTTAAAAATTCCACCATTAAATTAACAATTACAAAATATTAAAAACATGTTTTTAAAAACAAAAATAAATTGCAAAATAATTTTTACTGACTAGACCTAATTTCCGAGCAAACATTTACCTCTAGTCTCTAATAAACAATTCAATCAGGACGACTTTCTTTGCTTATTGATAAGGAAATTAATTGTTAACTTGTGCGTCAAATCAGTTTGCTGATGTTGCTGATTCGACGAAAATAAATTGATTCTCGATTTGTTTTCCAGCTAATTCATAAACAAAGTTAAAAAATATAAAATTTAACGGCTTGGTAAAAATGAAAAGTTATAAGTGTATTTACAGGTTAGACTTTTATTGAACTTATTAGTAGATTACTATAAAAACTTTTGTTTTAGGTTTACAGTGTTCACACATTTAATTAAATCAGGATGTAGACAAAACGTTTATAGATAAGTAGAAGTAAATCTAAAATTTAATCATTTTTGTCAGAATTGTTTTTTAGCAAAATGAGAATAATTTTATTAGTCACGTGTCTATTCTTGGTCACGTGGTCCACAGAGGCTCAAAATGGTGAATTAGGGGAGTGTGGGTGCATGTGCAATGTTGTGGGACAACAAACTCCCGGGTTGCTAGGCGACGGGGACCAAGATCAAAAGGTCAAATAGTGTAACAACTTCTTTATGCTTATAGTATAAGGTGACGTCATCTTAATCCTTGTTATATTTTAGAGCTTATTTTACGACAAGATCAAAGGTCCTCGTGGAGATATCGGATTGGATGGAGAAGTTGGCGTGGAGGTATTGGGTTTTATTCTTACTGACACAATTTTAAATACTGATTCAATACTTATCCATATTGAGGACAAATGTTTATTTAAAAAAAATGAACCTAGTTAGGTAATTCCCCATATTTTTATTGTAGGGTGAACCTGGTATCCCAGGAAAGAGGGGAGTTAGGGGTCCTCCTGCTAAAGGTAATGAATAAAAAATACTAAATTTGTTTAAAATCAAACTTATACAATTTAACTTTCTTTGTACCAACATGTAACACTTTTAGTTTATAATTTTTAAGGCTAAATTGTAAAAGGATTTTTTTCTAGATTTGTTAAAGTTTAAGCAGTCAATCTACGCGTCGTGTGCAAATATTTTAGCAAATGGTCAAACTACTTCAAAGGTTTACAGGATTCAACCACAGGGAAAACAAGTTCCATTTCAGGTTCATTTAAAACTGCCTATTTTTTTATTTTTTAACCTGCCTAAAGACAAGTGAAAATCTAACCTGGGATCGCAAGACCTCTTCAACTTACCGGCATGGTGTAGTGGTAAGAACACTTGCTACACCACCATGAAGTCTTTGGTTTAATCCTCACTGATCTTATGATGTAGCGCCCTTAAGTAAGGCGCTATAAACGGTACAGACTTCTGCTGAGTCAGCACTTAATCAGCAGCATAATTATCGGGCAATTATAATCTATAATATCCCAAACTGCTACAGGCAACTTGAGACTGAGTCGGAGTAACTGATGTTACTCTATGTTTAAGTCGCGCATTCGACTTTCCCACATTGAAGATAAAGATATATACAAAAAAAAAAACTTACTGGCAGTGTCATATAGTGGTTAGAACACTTGACTTTACTACATGAGGTCCTGGGTTTAATGCCCACTGCTCTCATACTGTAGTGCCTTTGTTTAAATCACTATAAACTCCTGCTAAGCCAATACTCAGAAACTTTGTTGTGACAGACATATTGTGAACAAGAAATTGCAGGAGGAGGGTGGACCCTAGTGGCGAGTATCCACGAGAACAACATTGACGGAAAATGCACCGTTGGTGACCTATGGTCGAGTGAACAAGAAATTAGAGTTGGAAATATCAGCGGTAAGACAAAAAAATTTAATTTTACAACAAGTTTTGTTTTATTAAATATTTTATTTCAGTTTCAAATAGTTGGGAAAATTTTCGAACTTTTGGTTTTCCTGATTCAGCCACTAGCAGTGATTTCAAGAGCGCAGCTTATTTCTCAGTGCAAGTAAGTTGATGTTTGTAAGTTCTAAGTTAAATTTTTTATGTTAATAAATTCCCACCAGGCCAAAAATGTGATGATCTGGCATGTACCAAATGATACCCCAGTCACAGAATGGAACGAACAATCTTTTCTACAATACTACACCAGCAACAACTTTTTATCAACTTACGGAGGAACTCTGCAAGCTTTCTATTCAAAATATTTTCCAATTGAAAGACTTCCAGCTGAAGGTAATTTTTAAATGTATAGCGATCACAACACTTCACTACATAAAGGGTTGGGTTTAAATCCCTATGTTCTTATGCTGTATTGTCTTTGAGTAAGGCTTTATAAACTGCACTAACTCATACTGAAGGAATACTAAATCAGCAGCCTATTCATCAATTATAATTATAGAGCAATTATAATTAATTATATTTTAAACTGACAGAATCAACTTGAGATTGAATCAGGGTAACAAATGTTATATGTTTAGGCTGTGACCTTTTCAATGCGCGGTTGAATTAATATATAGAAAGTGCATCAAGATATTTGTTAAAATCTAAAAAAATAATTTTAAATTCTAAATTATCGTAGGTTCAAACCATCGTGGAGTTGGGTTGTTAGTGGACAGAGTTGTTGCAAAGTCGAGTGAAATCCGAGCCTTGATTCCCAATTTTCACAAATATACTTACGATAATGTTGCTGATAATGTTATTAGTGACGGAGGATCGGATATGTACGACCAGGGCAACAGGGTGAGTAGTCGATTTGTGACCGATTTTTGCCAAATGTGCAATTTTTATATTTTGCTATACAATAGTTGAATTAAAATCAATTTACTGAAAAATAACTTTTAGATTTCCTACCAAATTGGGACTGGTGATTTTAAACCGTTAACCTACGCGAAATTCTACAGGTAAAATATAAAAGATAAATAAAAATTATAAAGTTTTTGTATTTTACTTCATTAAACTGTGTTTATTTTGATGCATTTTATATTTAAAACTATTTTCCAATGTTTTAGTATAATGGACATAGGAGTTCAAGTTTACAGTGCAAAATCTCATCCATTCCTCATGTTAATGTTTATTGAGAATATTCCAGTGAAGAAGAACCCAGTGGAAAGCTTTGGGATCAAGGTAAAAATATTGCCACGAAAATTTAGAATAAATTAAAAGTTTTTTTCCTATTTTAGGTTGAATCTGGCACCGGAGCAGACAACAATGGTCATCATGTTTCTTACAATGGGGAGATAACAGAGTTGAATGTAACTTGCAAGTATCAAATATTCCATGTGTATGGAGTGAACGATCCGTCAATTTGTGAAGTTTTCTTCGCTTGCTCTTCACCTGTAAGGAACAAATTCGTTTAATTATTTCAATTTTTTATTAGACCTAATTATTTTTTTTGTATATATCTTTATTCTTGATACGGGAAGGTCAAATTCCGACCGACCCAGTCTCGAATTGTCTTTAGCAGTTTGGGCTATTATAAATAATAATTGCCTGACAATTAAGCTTCTGATTAAGTGCTTAGCTGCAGTTCATACCGTTTATAGTGCCATCAGAGCAGTGGGGATTGAATCCACGACCCCATGGTGGTGTAGCAAGTGTTTTTACCACTACACCATGCTGCCGGACTTAATGTTAATGGTACCATTGTTACCACTTAAAAATGGTACATCGAACCAATAGTAGCACTGGTATCAATGGTACCGCTTATTGTACCACTTAACAAGGGTATCACATGTTACTGTTATTTGACTGACTTAATGTCAATGTTACCAACATTTTAATTTAAAATATTTAAAATTTTTGTAGTTGTGGAACTCTAAACCTCCTGAGAACTTGGCTCGAACTCGGTGGAGTTCATCGACCGATAATTTAGTGAACGGAGTCTCAGCTTACGGAAGTCCTCGGAATATTCTGATGGGTTACACTTTGTTGTCCAGGTTTGGGTTTTATAACTTGATTTAAATTGTTTTTTTATATTTATTCATCCTTGATGTGAGAACTTTATGACCTAAACATAGATTAACATTTGTTACCTACACCCAGTCTCGAGTTGTCATTGGCAGTTTAGGATACTTTACTTACCTTAATTTAATCCTTTTTTTACCCTCCAGGCTTCAAGGTGGTGAGATTTCTCAAGGTCAAGCTGAAAGTGTTTTAAGAATGATGATGCGAACTTTTGAAGCTTTTGGCAAAGTGCCAGGTCAGTTTATCCTCATATTTGTTCCCCTTTCAACATCTTAAGACATCGGATTCAATTTAGTGTTTTAAGTTGATAAAATATTTACTTCCATATTATGTTGGAGTTCACTTAAAAATAATTTTTTTATGATTTTTAACTATTTGAAAAATTCCAGCAATTGACTGCAGTCGTTTGAACGAAAGTTACATCGTTCCGGTTGAGTTCACAAAAGGAAACAATGACACGGTCCTCACTCACACGCCTCCTAGTGAGCTAAATAATGTCGATCCCGGATTTATTCATTTTAGATCTGTTGATTCTAAGGGAAATCCAAATCCTCTGTGTCCGGGAATAAGGTGCAGTGTTGCCAAATAACTATTCCAGTGTTGCCAATATTTGAAAAAAATTTTTTATTAAATTATTTTTTTCTCCAGATCTAAAGCTTGTCAGCCCCAGAGTGTTTGTTTAGGGGGTTTCCCTGTGGGTAAGTCGAATACCCCATATCAAAAAAGTTCATGTGGAGATTTTGCAGGTTGATATAAAATTTAACTGCTTTAAGATGACGTCAGTGTATCAACGCATATCTATGACATCATCACTAAACAAATGGTCCACAAACTTATATCTAATTTGTTTTTCTTCAGGTTGGGCTGGTTTACCTACAGATAAAGCGAACGAAACTTCTGCAGATGGATTAGCAAAACCTCTTCAAGATATTAATTCTTCCATCTTAATTTTCACTCGTTAATTTAACTCCAATTTGAAATCACTTTTTGAAAATTACTTGTAATTAGAAATAATTATATTGTACTGAATACAAATAAAAATATTTCATGTATTTCATATCTGTATATTAATATTGGAAAGGGTGTTTAATGGTGATACGTTATATTGTATTTGGACGAAAACAAATTTTTTTTGTTTAAAACAACTTTTGTAAGGAGTTGGTTGGGATCGAACTCACGACCCACCAAATCATTGACTGTCAACGACCGAAGCCATTGGTTGCTTTTGATTTCACGTCATAAATAGGTTTTGTGTTGTCATGTTTCAAATTTAATTTATTAAAAATTGTATTTCCAACTTAGGTTAACACTGGGATTCGAACCTGAGAGTTCGAACTAAAAGTCGAGCGCTTCAACCACCAAAGTTGTTTGAATTGTAAACAATTACGTTGTTAACAATATTTCTACGTTTTTGAGTTGCTAAAGATGTACATAACGTCAAATTTCATTTCAATTTATTTCACTTTTTATCATTTACAAATACGACAAATCAACATAGAATTAAGAGAGTGACTAAAATTAACACAATTACAAATATTTCAACAAAAATGATTTAACTAGGTTTTTGTTGTCCATTGTCGTCAGTTTTCCTGGTGAAGATGAGGATGCTGGAGTTGATGTCATCCAGAGACTTAGCTGCTCCGGAGGGTTCAGTTTTAGTTGGTTTGTCTACCGGCAATCCACCCCAACCTGAAAGTAATTTAAAACATTCATAATAACAAACAACATAAGGTAATGTTTGGCTCATAAAGTCAACTTACATTTAAGTTACACAAAAAGTTTGTTCAAAATTTTTACATTTTTCAACGCCCTTAACTAACTCACCGGCATAATCTCCACAAGATGCAACTTCTTTGTTGATTGAATTAATTCCTCCGATGCAAACTGACGAAGGTCGACACGAATCCGACCTGAAAAGTGTTTACCATGGATCAATAATAGCAACTATTAGGTGTTTACCAACAAGCCCAAATAAAAGTGCCTATTATTTCAAAAGTTTCTACTCAAAAACAAAAGTACCTACCTTATCCCGGGACACAGGGCGTTGGGTATTCCTGAGGGGCTAAGGGCTCTAAATTGGATGAACCCGGGTCTGACCTGTGACCTGAAGGTCGGGGGAATTCGAGCAAGGACGTCTGCATTGTCACCAAACCCGTAGGTTACCGGGACAACGACACTTTCATCTGCTCGACTACAATTAAAATCTGTTAAAAAAAGTTAATTTTAGTTTTTAGGGGGGTGAGGGGGGTATGTTAGTCATTAAATTGTTTAAATATACCCATACCTTCAATCCTGCCAAATTGGGCAATATCAGTCATCATTCTTGTTAGAGCGGCTCTGACGTGGTCGTTGGTCACTTGAAAGTCATCATCTCTGTGCAGGAAAATAAAAGCAAATTAATCTACAATGATGCTTATTATAATTAGTGTCTTCAATTAAAATAACATTACCGTGACAACAAAGTGTATCCCATCAGGATGGATTCAGGGCTTCCAGTTGCTCTTATGTTGTTGACAAGATTGTCGGTGGTGGTCGACCAACTTACAGACACAAACGTTGTTGGGCGCACTGACCCCCAGTCCTGAATGATATTGTGTTAGTTAAAGTGTCGACCTTTCAACATCAAGGATAAACAAATACAAAACAACAACTCACTGTGGGGTTAGCAATGTAGAAATAAACCTCACAAATGGAAGGGTCGTTCGCATCATAAATACTGTAAGCCTTGTAACTTGCAACTAAGTTTCCCTGGGTGATTTCACCAGAATATGTTCGATGGGAGCCACTATTGTCTGCCCCGGTCCCACTCTCAACCTGAAGTAACGCAAAATTGAGAGTTATACATTTTCTTTTGATTTAAAAATATTTACAAAGGGTTGTAGCATGCTTGGATAAGACTTAGCGTTCCAAGTTTGATTCCCACTGCTGGTATTATCTAACCTCGTTTATTTGAGAAAATTTTTTTACCTTTATATCAAAATTATCGACAGCTCGATCATGATTTCCAATCCACATCAACATGATGAAAGGATGCTCCGTGGAGCTGGATACCTCGATGCCGTGAATCAAATCCCTAAAATTCAGTGAAAAAGTTGATTACTTATCATAAACCCATTATTCACATCATCTTACTTGTATGTCTTTCTGTATATTATTCTGTTGAAACCTCCATCACCAATTTGGTAGTAAACCTAAAAACATAAAGGTTTAAAATTTGCCCCCAAAAACCCCCTTATAAAAACATTAACCCCCGCACCTTGTTTCCTGTGTCGTACATGTCCCCTCCCCCATCACTGATGTGGTCTTGAACCCCGCTGAAATCGTAGGTGTAGGAGTAAAACTGAGGGATGGTTTGTCGAATTTCGGGGGCAGATTCGTTCAATCTTCGAAGGATTGAAACTAAACCTTCGTACACTCGACCTAAGTTTGAACAAAATTCAACAAATTTATCAAAAATCTTATTTAAAATTACCTTAGGACATCATTTTTGAGGTACTGGTATATTTTTAACTTAAACTCAAACTTACCTGAGTTCCCAGTGTACTTGAGTGGAAAATACTTGGAGTAAAGAGCTTGTAAGGTTCCTCCATACTGAGTGAGGAATCCATTTGAGGTGTAATATTTGAGGAAAGCTTGACTGGACCACTGGTGGACATCGACGTCGTTCGGAACATGCCAGATCATCACATCACTTCCCTGAGGAAAATTTAATGAGTCAGCAATTCTTACAATCTTAAATTTTAAAACAAAAGTGTTACCAATAAATAAGAATACGCAGAACTTTTGAAATCCTGGCTCGTTGCACTTTCAGCGTTGCCAAATATATTAAAATTCTCCCAATTTTTGCTTCCTGAAAGTAAAACACAAATGTAATTAAAATTAAAAATTTGTTTCATAATTAATCGAAACTTACCGGTATAATTAACTGAAGTTCGACCTTGTTCACTCGACCAACGGTCACCGACAGTGCATTTTCCATCAATGTTGTTCTCGTGAATACTCGCCACTAGGGTCCACCCTCCACCAACTGTCTCTTGGTCACAATATGTCTGCAATAACAAAAGTAAAAAACCAAAATGTTTCAAAATTTATCTAAGTTCCTTTAACAACTCCAAGGGTGCTGCAGCATAGGGCAAGTAGTGGTAATTTTAAGCCTTTTATTCAGAAGCCCACAAGGCCAAATATTACTGCAGATATCATACAATACAGTCCCAAACAGAGGCAACTAAGATCAGATCATCCTTCTATAAAATGTTCAAATATACCTGAGTTATGGAAGCGGTTGGACTCGGTCTTATGGAGTAAATACCAGATTGGGTTTGACCATTTGCTCTAAGTTCAAAACATGAGGGTGGATATTCACCATCATTACCAGCAAAACCACCAGCTACAAAATAAAAACCAGATTTGGTAAAAATTTCCCCAGAATAGCGAAAGTTATGGCGCCAAAATAGGGGATTTCACCCTAATTGAGACGAAAAGTATTATAGTATTTTTATGTCAACTTACATATTCCTGGGAGCCCAACTTGACCCCTTAAACCTTGCCGCCCTGGCGGACCCTGAAAATAGTCAGTTTAAAGTTATCCTCGGCGTGGAAATTAAGCTTATTTAAATAATACCTTCGGTCTAAGCTTTGATTTTGTATCTTAACTTTGTCTTTAACCCCTAAGCGTGTTAATATTGATTTAAACATAACTATAACTTACAACAGGTCCAGGTTTCCCAGGATATCCAATATTTCCTTTCGCACCCCGAACACTGTTGATAAACGAAGTAACCTGCAACGGTTTTTTAATAATTAAAACTGAAAGCTCTAGGTTAAAGAAGTTTATAGATTAGTGTTTTAGTTCGAGATATTTAAGTATTTTTATTGACGTCACTTACTGATGACGCAGGAGAGGTTCCTATGACGCCACTGTCTCCATCCACGCCGCACACGCATGCGCAGTTGCCCATATCAACCCCGACTCCATTAACAGCTTCATTTAACGACAACAATAACAATATTGACGTCACTAACATTTTAAGTTTATTTATATCTAAAAAAAAACTTTTTAATTTTAATTATTTAAAATTTTAGTTTATAATTAATAACACTAACTACTTACTAACATGTATATATAAACTAACATCAGTTTATTAAACTTATTTTGTGTTTTGCACATTAACGAAATTATTATTTTAAACAAAATTAGTCTGAAAATTACAGCAAACTGTAAGAGCTAATTGATTAAGGTATAAAGTCTGTTATGTGCTTTTCACATATTGACCCATTTTGATAAGAAATCAGTTTAATATTTGACTAATTTAACTGATTGACGATTTTGCAAACGTTTTCGATTTTCGTTTGTTTAACTCTGAGTCAAAATAAATGTTTTTCTTAAATTTAAAATTTTATTTTTTGTGACGTCACGTTAATTTTTAATGGCCGAAATTATTTAACAAAATTTAAAAAGTAAACAACAACAATTTCTTGCGATCCGTTATCAGATTATTATAAAGGTTT
Source organism: Corella eumyota (assembly GCF_963082875.1). Classification (NCBI taxonomy): domain Eukaryota; kingdom Metazoa; phylum Chordata; class Ascidiacea; order Phlebobranchia; family Corellidae; genus Corella; species Corella eumyota. The sequence goes on along the minus strand of NC_137496.1, from coordinate 301,097 downwards.
TGCATAAGTTTGTATACAAATTTGTTGATTAAAACAAATTAAAAGCTTTTTAATAACTCCATTTATTTATTAAATATATTAAATGTTTAAAAAAGTGTCATATTATATCTCAAAATAAAAATGTTTGTTCAGTTAATTAACTTATAACGGTGGTAAAAATCAGGTGCTTTATGGTCTCTATACCACCATCTAGTGGGGACAAAAACACGCGATTAAATACGGTTTCATACTGCCATCTCGCTGCGACGAAAATATGTGTAAACAACGTGAACCACATGACGGTCGGGCAATCGTCACAAGTCGATTCGTACCCGAGCAATTCCTCGGGGGACGAGTTGACCAACTCTTGGAAGTCGACCTCGGGGAACTTGAGGCATTCCGTCCAAGATTCTTTAATTGTTTGACAGACTGTCTGTTATCAAAATTTGGTGAAGTAACAATGTGATAATATGTGACGTCACAGAGACGAGATTTTTTTGAATAAGTGGAAATGGTATTTTGATTGACAGTAGCGGAAATTTAAACGTTATATTAAAAAAAAACATTTAAGCGTAAGATTCAGGTTAAGTTGTAAATTTATTAAATTAAAATGTTATAAAGAATGGTTTAATTCTGTTTTTGTTGATTATATTTTCTTAATTCTGTTTCATTTTACCAATAATAACCCGTAATAGTGTTTTTATATGAAGTTTGATTTTCCTTAAAACATACAGAATTACTTTTTAACTTTCAATTAAATTGGGAGGTTTTTAACTGAACTAAAACTTTAGAAATTAACGAACAAAAGAAGTTAGGTTAAATTACAAATTTAACGAAAGAAAAAATCAAATTAAAAGTTGTAGCACGGGAGAAAATTTAGAATTCAGTTTCATTTCTTAAACTTAGCAGAGAGTTATTATTAGATCAAGTTTTATATTTGAGGTAAGGGGTTAAATATGTTTTTAACCAAAATGAATTGATTGTAATTTTTCAGGTCAGGTTAATTTACAAAAATATGAAATTATTATTTATTTAATTTGTTCTTTAATTAGAATATTGTAACCTATAGTAAATATATGTAGGAAAAATATGGTTGTGACGTCACGCTTTTGTCTAGTAGTAAAACAAATAAAAAAAAAAAAACGAAGTAAAATTTCGTTTTTAAGTTTTAATACAAGTAACTTATTGCGTGACGTCATTTTGAATAAATATTGCGCCTCCAGCGGCAGAACACACCGGAAACGGGATGATTAATAGATTTAATGTTAGGCGTAACCCGAACATTTAATTAAGTTGTCGATACACAATTTTGTTTTAATTGATTTTAACTAAAAATTATTTTGTTTATTTTGTTTATTTTTTTAAAGGGCTGCAGCGATTAAAATTATTAATTTTTTTTAAATTTTTTTGACCATTTTAATTGCGTAGTTAATGATAAGAAATATATTTAAAGAAGACAATAGTTTGTAGTTTGTAGTTTTATTGTAAAAAGTTACAATTTGATTTAAGTTTTAGTGTCTTTTAAGTAAGTAAATAAAGTTTTAATGATTCAAACAACGTACTGTATAAAAACGTTGTGTAATACATTAACGCAATCCAAAAAAACGTGCAAAAAAGATTTTTAGCAAGTTTTTTAATGAACTTTAACTAATGTTTAGTTAGATAGGAAGGAAGGGAAGTCGTTAATTTTGGGTTTTTCTTTAACTAAACAGCATCTGTAAGTTGTTACGCAGTTGGTTTATTAGTGTTTAGTGTTTGTAATATTAATAGCAAAATAAGCTAATATCGTCATTATTCTGCTGTATAATAATCATATTTAATTCGAGATAACTTTAAAAATATGGGGTTGTTGGACTGAATAATTTAAATGCTTGCAGGTAATATTACATGCTAAATAAAAGTGTTAAAGGTAAAATATTTAAAAAATAATTTAAAACAGTGGTTTATACAACGTTAAACATCTGTTGTATATTCATTGCATAACATAAAATATTATTCCACTGAATTTAGTAGTTTGAAGGCAGCTAGTGGTTTAGCAATTAAACTTAGTCCTAATTACCTAATTGTATAATGTTAAGTAGGTATAAGAAGTTGGATAGACTAGATTATAAATCTTTTAAACCTTTGCAATTCTAGATTGTTTAGAAAAACTAAAACTTTTAATTTAAAAACTTGACTTTTTTCTAGTTAAAACGTTTATTTAAAAATTTTTTTTTTTTACATTAAGTTACTTCGTTTAAAAGTTAAAAACCTGTTATGTTATCTATAATAATGAGTTTGTAGTTCTATAGGAAATAGTTAATAGGTTTTCCCATTGTTTAAGTTCATTAATCACTTATCATTATCACCACACTACTGGAGTTTGAAATATTGGTGAGCTTAGTACGGTTCACGGTTTTAAGTTAGTTGTGTCAGGTCATTTGGTTGTAAAGATCAGCAGTTTTAGAGTTAAAAAACTTATTATAAAATTTGGCGAACGTCAAAAGTTAAATCTACAAACATCACAAATCATGACATTTGTAATTACTTTCTGTTAAAAATGTTAATTAATATTTCAAAATAATAGCTACAACGAATAAATAAAATGCCAGTTACTTGGCTTTAAACAGTTTTACAATTAGTTGGTTTTGTAAGTCGGCAAAATTAAATATATCCTAATTAATTTTTTGTTAATATCTTTTTAGCTTTAGGTGAAAAACGAATTCTAAAATTAATTTTAAGTAACATTTTTGGCTTCAAAGCCCATCTTGCTGTTTATTGGCTCATTTTGTGGTCGTTATCTTGTAACAGTCGAGCCTAGGTGACGTCATAATGGGACTAACATGTTGTCTATCGAGCGAGGAGCAAGCCTTGCGGAGGATAAACGATCAAATTGAGAAAAATATTCGAGAAAGAGCAAAGGAAACGAAAAGAGAAATGAAGTTGTTATTATTAGGTGAGTTTGGGTTTCATATTTTAATTTATCCTCAATGTGAGATAGCTAATTTGTATTGTAACCTTACTTCGATTAGGTCTTAAGTTGCGTTAGTTAAGTGACTTTTTACATTAAAAATAACCTTTAAATGAATAAAAATTAATTTTCAATCTTGTAAATTTGCAATTTTAGGTTTAAATTTAGTTTACAACAATACAAAATTGGGGATAAATTACAAAAATAAATGCAAGCTTAGCGACTCGCTTGACTGAATTTTATTAACAGTTTATCCTCAATATAAAACCATTTACACTAAATTTTTATGCTAATATTTATCAAAAAAGCACGATAATTGTTTAAATTGAATAAGGCTTTAATAAAAACTAATATTGTTACATAAAAGTATTTATATTTCTTTAAATTCGTGCTAAAACGTAACACATTTTTCGGTCTAGGATTTCGCCATTTTTAATTGTAAATATATCCAAAATGGTTCCCATTTTGCCATTTTTTAACCCAAATTATATTAAACTAACAAATTCTGGGCAAAATAACCCCTAAAATCACATTTTTAGGTTATTTTAAGCCCAAAAACTTTTTTTTTTAAGATTGGAATGTTTTGGTAATAATTTTGATTTTACCCACAATGCAATTGACCACACCCGGTACAAAATTTCAGGTGTTCACAAATTTCTATTTTTAGCTCAAACTCAAAACTCGTTTCGCGTTTTATGTTTACATTTTAGTTTAAAAACCAATTAAAAAGCAAATAAAACAGTTATTCTAATTATAATTAATCAAATCAACACGATAAAAGCTTGGCTTAATGTCTGAATTCTTATTTTTACGTAGTTAGTTAGGCTAAGCGATATTTTTCGATAATTTATTTGTTAAATTAAAACAAATAGACAAGCAGAGGAATCCTATAAAGTTTTACGATTTTTTATCATACTTTTTATTATAAAATGACAGCCTGACAGTCGTTATTTTGTGTTTTAATTGTCTTTAGACAAACGGACAACCAGACGACAATATTTTGTTATCGTTTTTTGATTATTTTTGTTACGATGTGGTTAGAATTTTATTTTAAAATTTATAATCTGGTAATAAAAATACGGGGAAAATAAAAGAATTGCAATTCAAGTTTAAGTTGAATAATAAAAACGGAGACAAACAGACAAAAACATGAAATATTATAAGTTTTAAAATTGTTTTAAAAAAGTTACAATTCAGCAATTAGTTGAAACTAAAACTCATCCTAACAAAATAAATTTTAACAACTTGTCAGTTTTTACCAAACATTTCAAAATAGTTTCATTCTTTCTAGTTGTTGTGGTTGTTTTGTAATAGAATGGGGTAGACATGAACGAAAAATAAAAAAAAAATTAAAATTTTGTTTAATTTGAAACTTTTTGGATTATAATTGTGACGAGACAAAAGGTGCAAAGATGGCACTTTTAAAGACAATCGGTAATTGTTGTAAAACGAGCGGTGAGATTGAAGCGAAAAATATTAACGAACAGATCGAGAGGGAATTAAAAAGACACAAAAAAGATTCGCGAAGAGAATTAAAATTATTACTCCTGGGTAAAATACTTAATAAAATAGCTCTCATTTCAAGAAGAAATTCCTTTTCATTTTGTATTTATAGCAGTTTGAACCAATGTTATAGCTATGTATATTAAATGTTCTTTAAATAAAAAATGTTTTTTAGGAACTGGTGAATCGGGAAAGAGCACTTTCATCAAACAAATGAGAATCATCCACGGTAACGGTTACAACGATGAGGATAAACGAAGTTTTATTAAACGAGTTTACCAAAATATCTTAACCTCGATGCAACACATGGCGGCAGCAATGAGCACGTTAAACATCCCGTACGAGAACCCAGATAATGCGGTAAATATTTTTTATTTATTAAAAATTGTTTAAAAAGATTAAGTGTATAATTATTTAAGTAATTAAACAACAGAAAAACTTTTACAATTCAAATGTTGTTTTATTATTTGATATCTTTAAGTGTTCCTTGTTATTTTTAAAGTTTAAAAGAAATTTAAAAGGTTCTTGATATTTTTATACGTTACTTATTTGAGCCCACTCAAAGTTATGAAAGTCTAATCGTGGGCGGGTTTCATAAGCTTTTCATATTATCATTATCTTATACTTTAAGTTCCCATTTTGATAGTTATGTTTTTGGGTTTATTTTGCAAAGGCAAAGTTAATATTTATTTAAATATTTTGTTACATTTTATTTATTTTAGTTTTTTAACAGTTCTGAGAATTTAACCAAATTGTCCAAATATTTTTCCACTTGACTGATTGTTAAAATTGTTTTAGTTTTTAAATGCTTGAATGAACGTCTTTAAAATTATGCTTTTTAAAAATAACATTTTCCGGTATTTTTTAGTGGTTTTTAACTCTAAGTTACTAAAAATAAACCTAAAAAAACTAAACTACCTAAAATAGATTTTTTTATTTTAAATTGTTTATATTTACCATGTTTTGAAATCAAAATAAGATATAGACATTTATGAGTTTTAAAATATAAATTTAATTTATCCCATTTTCATAAATTGTTTTTTGTTATTTTAATGTTTTAGTTCTTTTGGGTTTAAAAGCAAAAAATGTGAATTTTGTGGCTTGGACTTTTCGGGGTAAAATTTTTGTTGGGGTAACTTAAAACCATGTTCAAGCTAAGTTGGAAATCACCTTGACTTTGGTTCCCACAAAAACTTTTACAAATTTAAATTCTTTTGAATGCAAATGTTTGCAGCCTTATTCACCAATAAATATACTGTAATAGCTGATAGCCCACCCTACAATTGGCATTATAAATGTTGTAACAGAGTCTTAACTTTAATATTTGCCTGCGATAATTTATCCACACACCACAAACAACAGTTTCATTTATTTTGTAGGCCTCTTGCATATATTTATTTATTGTCCATATTTTATAATATATTATATAGATTGTAATTTTTTATTTAAACAACCTCTTTTTAATAATTCCAGGAGAATGCTGATGAGATGATCCGAGAGGTTTTGGTGGATCAAGTCACGGAGTATTCAGAGTTCATTAAATATGTTCCCTCTATCGAGAGTCTGTGGAAAGATTCGGGGATCCAACATTGTTACGACAGAAGGAGGGAATATCAGCTTTCCGATTCAACTTTTTAGTAAGTTTGCATGCTTGGATATCCCCACCAAGGCAGGGCTAACCCCCAATTAATTTTAAACAATGATTGGCAAGTTTTAAAAGGAATCTGCCCAAAGTACTAAAAATCTTTTTCAAAATGATAAAATTCCCCCAAACTAAATTTTAAAAGTTATTTTTACTAAAATTTAGGTTAACATTTTGCTTAAAAATAACAAGGGAATTTAAAGGGGTTAAAAGAAAATGTGTAAAGAAGGGGTTAAAAGAAAATGTGTAAAGAAGGGGTTAAAAGAAAATGTGTTTTTGTCATTAAGTTGATGTTTTTAAGCATAGGATTTTTAGTAAAAGGGTTCTCAGTAATTTTGACATAAACCCTTTGTAAACTTCACAAAGTAAACAACAAACAAACTTATACTTGGAACTAATAAACTTATTCCATGTCTCATGTTGAATTCTATTTTCACAGTTACTTAAGTGATCTGGACAGAATAAAACAACCCAATTTCCTTCCAACCCAGCAAGATATTTTAAGAGTCAGAATTCCAACCACTGGGATTATTGAATATCCGTTCGATTTAGATAAAATTATTTTCAGGTTTCTACTTTTTTGTGTTAAAATATTTTTAATAATACAAGTTTATTGTTAATTATACAAAATGATGCTATCATCAATAAAAATTAAATTCTTATACAAAAATTACTCATGTAGCGAACAATAAATGTTAATCATCTTATTGAAATTTTAAATTGTCCTCCATAGAATGGTTGACGTGGGAGGACAAAGATCAGAGAGGAGGAAGTGGATCCATTGTTTTGAGAACGTAACTTCGATCATGTTTCTTGTGGCTCTCAGTGAGTACGATCAAGTCCTCGTGGAGTCTGGAAACGAGGTAAATTTACCATTTATCATGTTTTAAACTGAGGTAAAATCATTTGTTTTGTCACCATTAAAGAACGGTTGTATAAGGTTTTTTTTTGGGGGGTAGATCTCTAGCTATAATACTTTATCTAAGGGATACTAACTGTAAAAGAATTGTTTTTTAAAGGGTTAAACTAACACCCATTCTTCATGGTTTTTACTCAGTTGTCAGGTTAATATAAGTTTTTTTGTCACAATACCATCACAATAAAAGTAGTAATTTGCTTTACAACTTTATTTTAAAGCTATATATCATCCTCTAGGCTACTTTATGTATTCTGTGTTACCATGACTACTAAACCTGTTTGTTTTAATACAGAATCGAATGGAAGAGTCAAAAGCCTTGTTCCGAACAATTATTACTTACCCCTGGTTTCACAGCAGTTCTGTCATCTTATTTCTCAACAAAAAAGATTTGTTGGAGGAAAAAATTTTAGTCTCAGATCTCGCCGACTATTTCTCAGATTTTGACGGTGAATGAAATTTTAAAATATTTATTTACTCTAACTTTTTATATATATATCTTTTTTCTTGACGTGGGAAGGCTAATTTCACGGGCTCAACATAGAGTAACGTCAGTAAAATTGACTCCTTCCGAGTCGTCTTTGGCAGTTTGAGATATTATCAGTTATAAAAGTATTGACTCAACAGGAGTTCATGTTGTTTACAGCACCTTACTCAAGGGCGCTGCTAATTCATAAAACTGTTCTGGTACTGTAATTTATTCAATTAATCATTCTAATTAATTTCACCCAGGCCCCCCAAAGAATGCAGAAGCAGCTCGCGAGTACATCTTAAACATGTTCGTGGAACTAAACCCCGACCAGGATAAGGTGGTGTACAGCCACTTTACCTGCGCGACAGACACAGAAAACATTCGATTTGTGTTTGCTGCCGTGCGCGACACAATTTTGCAGGCCAATTTAAAGGAATATAATCTCGTTTGATTCTTATTTCTCCTGTGGACAGTTCTGGAGAGTTTTTTGCTGCAATTTTCCGAGTTTTTTTCAGTAATTTTGTTTTTTGGTCAATTTTTCGGTGATTCTTGCAAATTGAACCTGAAAAATCATAACTTCCACTTAAAAAGTTATTATCCTCATTCGATCTCTTAAAACGTTATAACTCCTGTTCTACTAAAAAGTTACCTACCCAGCTCTACCCGAAAAGTCATAACCATTGCTCTACCCCAAAAAGTCATAACTTCTGTTTTACTTGCAAGATGTCATTACTCCTGCTCTACTAAAAAGTGATGATCTTTGTTCTAACTCTGGGTATACAACCCCTGCTCTTCCCAAAGAGTTACAACTTCTGTTTTTTTATTCGAAAACAAAGACACAAAATTGACCAAAGTTATTTATGAAAAACATTATTTCTGGAGTTATTCGATAATTTTATTCTTTTGGACATTTGCAAAATTTCTATTTATGTCAAGTATTTAAAGTGAAAATTTTCAAAAACTTTTAAAATCTTGTTCAAGGTACGAAAACTGATTAGTTTTCATTATTCTGTCTGTAAAACTTTTATTTTTATCAAGAAACTAATAATTTCTACTAACAATTAACTTCTCCGCTTTAGTGACAATTTTAAATAATTTTCTTGAAGCTGCTGAGTCGACTCTTACTGCAATTTAAAATTTTGATTATTTTTCTTGCCATTAGGTCACGATGATGTCATAGGGTTGTGATGTCATGGTGAAAATATTTTGTTTAATTTTTTAAACAATCATAAGTTAACGCAGTTTAATTTTTTGGTGATTTTTGTGTTTTTAGGATAATTAATAATTATGGTTGAACTTAGCTCATTTTCCAATATATTTAAATTTAAAAATGAATTTTTTACTGAATTGCAAAACTTTTCAAAAATTCAACTTTATGATATTGTTTAAAAGTTGCTTAAATCTTGTTGTAAATACCTAAAAAAGCACTTCTTAAATTTTGTTTATTTTTAGTCAAAAAGTTATTTTTTTGTGCTATGAATGAAAAATCTTGTTTTTGCTTAATTTGTATTTGAAGCATTTGTTTTACATTTAATATTTTTCTATTAAAATTTATGTCACCAACTCAATTTTAAGCTTATTATCTGTTCTAATGTAAACGAAGGGGCCATAAATATCTGTATAAAATTATTTAAAAATAATAAATAGAATTTCAAAAATAATTTCTGCAAAATTTTTGATTTTTTTCGTATTTTATTTTAATAAAAATTTAACATTGTTGTACGACTAATGCTTCATCAAAACCTGCTTATTATTTTAAAAATTTTTATTTTGTTTTTAGTCTTTTTTTCCTATTAACGAAGTTACTCTCTTGTGAATGTTTGCTTACTATTTTACTACCACCATAGTATACTATATTGCCTAAAATTAACGTTCAATTAAATTTTATGATTTATTGAAATTGTTTAAATAATTCTTGTTAGTTTAGTTTAATTTTGTGGAGTGAATTTTTGATATTGTGATCAGTTGAAGCAGTTTAAACTTGATTTTAGTTAATTAAGCTAGTTTGAATTTTAATGCATGTTTTATTTATTTTGCCAGGTAATATTGTTTAAAATGTGTTAAAATATGTTTAAGCTAATATGTATTAAATCAGAAAGCCTCCAATTTCACCAACAAGCAAATTCAGGTCAGATTTTCAAATATTTTGTGTCACTTTTTTTGCTAAAAACTATGACCGCACGTGGGCGCCGCAGAGTACTTAAACTACTTAAATCTTTTAAATATTGTTTATATTTAGTTTGTGTAATATAAAGCACGCGAGAATAACAAATTATGATTAAACACATACAAGCCTGATAGTTGTAAGTGATACAATTAACATTTAAACATTGAAAACTTTATAAAATAGAAATTTAAAAAGAATATCAAATCAATCTAAAATTTTAAACACTTTTTACTATTTCAATTTCACTAAAAATATCAAAATTTCTAAAAAAAACTTTCTGAAAACAAAAACTTTGAGGATTTAAACTTGTTGATAAATAATAACTGGTACGGTGCTATGGTGCACCACATAATCAGATACGGAACCCAGCACGGTTCTACGAACGGTTCCCTGGCGTCTGGTACCAAGTAGAACCATGTTGGAACCGTGTTTTGTAACCGAGTTGATGATAACTTCTCCTGTTTTGTTGTGTTCCGATATTTCACTGATGTATTGCTCATCTTGAAGCGGGTGCTGAAATATAATTTATTTATATTTATCAAATATTTTTGCCTTTATTTAACATTTATGGGTTTGATTCCCATCGTTGATATGTCATAGCAAAATTTAAAAATATATTTTTTGCATCTAAGTTTACGTTAAGCTTAGTTTAAGTTTTCATAATTAAATATTACTTTTGCGTTTCTTGCCAGTTCAAAAAATCGATTCTTGACCTCATTTATTTTCTTTCTGGACTTTTGTAAAATTTCCTCAAACTCCTCGTAGGGAAACACTGCTTTCTCTAAAACAATTTGGAAACACTGGATTATCTCTAAAGCCCATTAAACAAATAAATTTCAACTCACCGTAAAATACAAGCTTGGGTAAGTGGGGTTGATCGCCAACATGGATGAGGGAAAACTCATGATCTTGTTTGTACAAGTTGTTCAAATACCCTGTCATAATACAACAACAATTAATCTAATTATGACGTAACAATCACTAACTACTTACATGTGAACGCTTCTTCTGAACTCTCACTTTCATCAACGCAAATTAAAACTTTCATTCTTTAAATTTTTCTTTAAAAATAATAAGTTTCGTAAGCGCAGTGTCTTGGGTTTGATTCCCACTGTTGGGCTATAAAGTCATTCGTTAAACAATACCGAAAAATGAAATTTATTGAAATTAAATCTTTAATTAAGTTGCTCTGCCTACTTACCATCAACTAATCTTTCTATTATAAACTAATCTTCTTAACCTCGTGTTAATATTTAACTAAATGTCAACAACCCGAAACTTCTTGTTTAAAGATAGAAGTTAATGTAATATATGGGTTTACATGATTTATTCATGTTACAATTATGTTTTGTGGATAAAATATTTAAAAGTTGAACTATTAAACCAAGCATTAAATATATTTTAATTTTCAATAAAAAAGTGTAGGAAAGCGCTTAGCATCTCCATCAATGCCAAGGCTTTCCTAGCCACAAACCAGACTTGATGCTGGTTCGCGACGAACGACAAGAAAACCTGTTTGGCTTTGGACAATCACACACATGTTGGCCACTGGGGTACCCAAAACAAAACGTTTCCAACCAAAATTAGCTGATATCGATGAGATAAACAAAAGAAATACGTAAGAAACCCCTTCTCGCAGGTACAATAATAACTTTCGTTCAGCGAACCAAAACAGTGCAAACTCGCTGCCATCCCGTGCAGTTTAAACACCGTACAAAAGACTTATTGATATGAAAAAACTCATAGAGACTTTATTTATGTATATTTAAATATATACAGGTTATAAAGGGGACAAACAAATTAACCCCTTTATTCAAGGACAAGTCTAACGCCCATAAGGCAGTTAGACGCTCTAAATTTAATCGTTATTATATTGAACATGGTCCAATTGTATATTTTTCGCGTGCCCTTGTAAAACATTGTCGCTATTTGTTATGTAGAGCCAGTGGAAGCTGTGCCTAATTTCCTGTTCAGTCGTACTGTATTATTCTATGAATTTCATAGAATAAGGGTTAATAGTGTAACCCTTTTGATGTAAAAATGTGGATTGACAGTTGTACATTTTTGTTTTTTTCTTGCGCGATTTTATTTTCTGACAGTTAGTATATTTTTTTGGTTCCTAAAACACACACCTATTTTTACTTTGCCAAATTTTAATTTAGAATTAGTTAACAGTTAAATACCATTATAAAGGATGTAGTCGATATACGAAAGACGTTTTTTTTTGTGTGTAATGTACTCGTAATTATGTTTATCGCTATGTATGTAACCTAGAAACCAGATTTTTGTAGTGTGTACGTGTAATACCGTTTTGTATATGTGTAGTGTAACTTTCGGGATAATTATGTGATGAACGTGCTTGATTAATAAATAGATGTTGTCTGTAGATTCGATTTGCTATTTTTGCCCGTTTCTAACGGGTGTTAAACCCTATTTTAGACATTAGAGACTTATACTTTATACGTTATTGCCATATTATTTGGATAAGAGCACCCTTAGGAGTCGATACTTTTTATGATTAGATTTTTCTTGACCTCATTCCCTACAAAAGCTTTTTTTAATCACATTTTATACAAAGTTTTTTTTTACTTAATATTTTTATACATTTTTAAAAGTCACGTGATTAGGTAATATTATGACCTAACACACGATTTATTTAGCTCCAAAAATGTCTCTGTAAGTTTTTGTATGAGTCAACTCCTGATTCACGAAAACTAATTTCCGTTTTTTTGTTTGTTTACTTCTAACTTGTTTGCAAAGCTTTGTCTTAAATTCTAAGACTTACAATAAGTTTTAAAATTTAAATTTCTAATAAATTTGATAAAATTTGGAGAATGGATTTGTTTAAAAAATACGAGGAAAAATTTCAGAAACAGTTCAGGGAAATAAAAGTATTTTTATTTATTTTTAAAATTCAAAATTTTCAGACCTCCCAAGAATTTAATTTTTTTTTTTAGTTGGATTGTTTCAAGCCTTGTTACGTCATCAAAGTTACAATTATTTGCTTTGATCAAATATCTGTGTCGGAAATTGAGGATAAAAGTAAGAAGTTTTATTTTTTTAAATATTTGTATTTGAATTTCTATCCCCCAGCAGTTGGCATCAAACTTAAGGTCCCAGGTGTTTAAAAGTATCTTTTTTAATATTTAAACCCTAACAAAATCCTTTTATTTAGTCATAGATATCCCTGACCCCTTCTTCGAGTTAGAATGTCCATTATCACGTCACAAACAAGCCTACGTCACCACCGTCAAGTCGAACCAAACGAGCGGTTATGTGAACGAAACTTTTCAGTTTACAATCGACCAAGATCAACTTAAAAAACCATTTCCACTGCTTGTAAGTTTGTTTTACAATATTGACATTGTTAGCAACACAATTGTCTTTGTTGGGACAATTATCATTGTTTTAACATTGTTTTAACCGTTATCATTGTTTTAACATTGTTTTATTGTCTGCAACATTGTTTTTATTGTAAGACAGTTGTTTTCATTGTTGACAGCATAATTTAAATACGGACCAAAGTTTTATTATATTTCTAGATTCGTTTATATGATCATGACGTCATAACCAATAACGATTTCCTGGGTGAGGTAGGCCTGGACGTTTCGGGAATTCCCCTAGAACAGAATGTGGAGAAAATAATAAGTTTTACAACTCACGGAAGAGCAAGAATTCGATTAATAAAATGTTCCAGGTTAATCTAACTTTTAACATTTTACTCTGAAGAAATAAAAGTTTTAAATTTTGAATTTTTTGCAGAAAATCTCCGGACTTCCGACTTGGTTTGGATCTTTGTGAATCTGAGATGAAATTCCGGGAGAAAAGGCTTCCTCTGGTGGCTGAAGCGATCCGGAAGTTGCTCGGGGAAGATAAAGGACCCCAAACTCCTGAAGAAGTAAAACTTTATATTCATGGTATCAGTGGGAATCAAACTCTATACCCCACTGTAACTGAATGTACCCACTAATGGAATCTTAACTTTATTGTAACCCAAACACTAACCCCAAGTTTTGTTTCAGACCCCGATAATCTCTGTTGCGGGGTCGGGAGGGGGGTACAGGGCACTGATAGCAATGAATGGGGCTTTTGAGGCTCTAAACGAAAGCGGGGTCACCGACACTTTGACCTACGTTGAAGCTGTGTCTGGCTCATCCTGGTAAGAAGTTCAATAAGCGAGCTATCTTGGGTTTGATTCCCACTGTTGGCCTACAATGTCATTCGTTAAACAATAGCAAGGGGTTGTTAGCAGGTTTCCCACCGATTACTAGAACTTGTTAAATGTTTCAGGTACCTAAGTAGTTTATATGCAAGTAGATGCGTCGGGTTGGACCACCAGGATGAGATTTATGATCAGATGAAGAAGGGAGTAAATAAAAACTTCTTCGCCAATTTGTTCTCTCTATCAACTTTTAAAAAATTCTAGTAAGTGAAAGTTTCTTAACTTATAGGTTACATTTTATAAGAAGTCCAAGGTTAAGGGTTTGATTCTTGCTATTAGCATGTTGTTCTTATGATCCTAAACTAATAAAAAATCAAACATGGTGAAAGAGAATCATTGTTTTAAATTATTTTAAGCGATTCAATGAAGGACGAGAAAGGATTATTCAAACAACCAGTTTCATTCGTGGATATCTGGGGATTTCGTCTGGGAAGTGATTTACTCGCTGATCAGGTAAGTTGTCACTTTATTTGATTTTGTATTGGCTTCAAATTTAATTCTTTAGAAAAACACAACACTCAGCAACATGCGAGAATATATCGACGACGGGAAAGTCCCCTTTCCGATATTTCCATCCGTGCAAGTCAAAGATGACGTTAGCACCTGTGAATTCTCGGGTATGACGTCATCATTGGATAAGTGACGTAGCAACCTTATCTTAACGTCATTGTTTTTAGTTAAGATGGAAAACACTCCTTACGAGATCGGATTTCCTCAGCTCGGGATCTCGGTCCTCCCGGAGCATCTGGGCTCGGTTTGGGAGCGGGGTTTTGTCGCCAGAAAGTGCCCGGAGTTCCCGCTTCACTACCTCCAAGGTCGATATTTTATAATTATTCGATCTTTTCAGTGGTGAAACTCATTGGGATTAACAGCAAAATATTGTTTAGGTTATTGTGGATGCGCTTTCTCCATTCTTGCCCGAGATTTATTCGAACAAGATAACGAATATTCTCAACTACTTAACAGTTGTTTAGGTTCGTAAACTTTAGATGGTAACTGGTAATATATTCGTTAAATCTTTTATTAAATGCACAATAATTAAACTTATTTTATTTTACAGAGAGTCTCAAAGGATCGGTAAGTAAATATAAAGGTTGGAAATGTTGTTGTAACTTGTTGTTTAAATGTAGAATACACCAGACACCAAACAGAATATTATCTCTGACATTATATCTGGATTACCTTCTTTAATTCAAAAATACTTGAGGTAAGAATTTTGGTATTTTTAAACTGAAATAGTGGTCAACGAACTTAGAATTAAAAATGCTACAACATGCTGGCAGTGGGAATCAAACCCAGTCCCTTTCGCCCAAGTACTAATTATCTTCAACTAATGTGGATTTTTAACCAATCAGGGAGTCGGATATTTTACGAGGTAGAAACGATGTGATTGGTCGAACAGGATTAATATTCAACATCACAAACATGTTAAATGACGTCACAATCTTTCCACTTAACCCTATTCCCTCCACATCGCCACCTACCGGAGGTAAGTACATCTACAGACAATTTTTGATTAAAATTTAAAATTTGAGTTTATCCTCAGAACAACAAAAAACAATTCTGAAAATGTTTGGGGAAAAGAAGTTGACCAAACTTGAAGTTTCTGAGAAAGTTGTTAGTATTATTGATTCAGGTAACTCAAGAAATTATAACCAGAATAACACGATTTTAAAAGTAAATCATTTCAGGAATAGAATCAAATGTTTTTGCAAGAAGTTTGTTGCGTCCCCAACGCCAAACTGATCTTCTCATTGTCTTCGATTTTTCATTTTATTCTTCTGATGATTATTTTCTTTATGACGTAAGTTGTTTGAATATGACGTCAGCTCTCCAGGGAACTAATTAAGGTAATTGAATTCTGTAAGGTGCTGTGTAAAGTCGCGAAGGAATCTTGGACGGAGGGCCTCAAGTTCCCCGAGGTCGACTTCCAAGAGTTGGTCAACTCGTCCCCCGAGGAATTGCTCGTGTACGAATCGACTTGTGACGATTGTCCGACCGTCATGTGGTTCACGTTGTCCAATCAAAAGTTTAAACAACTCGACAACTACAAACCTAGACGACCCCAACCTTCTACTACTGGTTAGTTATGACGTCATCTTGTTATGACGTCACCACTTTGTACTTTTGGTTAACTTAAGTTTGTTTTAAGAAGGAAAATTCAACGATTTCCCGGTGTTTGGAGAGGGAGGAAAATATGAAACGAATAAGTTTGAGTATGAGGCTTCAGATTTTGATAAATTAAATGATCTCATGTATTTCAACGTTATCAGCCACATTAAGGTAATCAAGATAAGGTTACTTGGTGTATTTTAATTTCAAAAAGTTTTATTCTTAATTTATTTTGGGCAACTATAAAGTTGCAACTTTAGAATACCAGAAGTGGGAATCAAACCCTTGACCTTTTTTATAATATTTCTTAAATGCCAATATTTAATTAATTAATTTATAATTAGTTTTGTTATTTAATTTTAGGAAATATATGAACAAATTGGGAAGGCAACTGAGAGAAAGAAAAGAAGAATTGAAAAAATAAGAAAAAATTTGGCTAAAAAATAATTTTTAACGTTAACACTTACATCGAGGTTATCAAGTAAATCTAACTTGCCCTCAGTCGGAATCAAACCCAAAGTCTGTGCAGAACTTTTAAAATAATCTTTAATATTTGAATTTAGGAAATTAAAAAGCAAATCGAAAAAGCGACTGAACGAAAGAAAAAAAGTTTACAAAAAATCTAAAAAGTGTTTGGCAAAGTTCTTTTTGTTTATAATATTATTCAGTTAACTTATACATGGAGTAAAATGATTAGAATCTTTACCACAATATCTAACAAAATATTTAACTTATTGCCTTAACTTGTTTTCATTATTTAGAATAAATCGTTATTTATTTCTATTTGTAATTTAATAAACAGATTAATTTATACACTTAACACTAAAATCTAAGGTTGTAAGTTTGATCCCCGCTGCTGACGTATATTTAATTAACAAAGAATTCTTTATGACGTCACTGTAACGAACGTGACTGAATTGCGGATCTATTTACATTGTTTTTGTTTTAATTCTTTAACTGTTTTGTCGCGGAACTTTAAGACTTATGACGTCACAACTAAGAACGTGCGTTCGGTCCAGTTTCGTTCCGCTGAGGGACGGTCAGGAATTTTGTAATTTGGGTTTATTTTCTTTCTTGGCCTTTTTAAAGATTTCTTTTATAATGTCACAATCACTTCGAAATTTGTGCATTGTCATTAACTTGATATTAATTCCTTTGTTTACTTGTTTGTGGTAATTCAAGGACTTAGTGACGTCACATAATTTCATTATTAGCTCATAATCGTACATATCGCGCGTTCACTTCAGCACGTACACCTTAAGTATATAAAAGTGAGTTTTCATTGAAACTTGTTAAAGTTTAAAGACCATCGACATTTGTTTAAATTTATTTTTAAATATTTTGCGTGAGAGGTTGATGGAAAAAGGCAGCCCCGAGAATCGATAAAATATCGATGTTTTTATTCATACTATCAGATCAAATTAGGTTTTCTAGAACGAGATTTTGAGTAAAATTAAGTTTTGGACAAGAGTTTGTAGGTTCAAGCTGTCAGTAAAACTAAAGTTGGTTAAAAATACAGTAATAAAAAGTTATTAAAGTTGCAATTTATATATACTTAAACTTTAGGGACATTTTAAAGCAAAAGTTTGGAATAAAACAGAATTTAGAAACATTCAGAACGTTGTTAATCATCCAACACGAATGCTCATTATAATTTATCGGTTTAAAGTCGAACAAGATTATGTCAATATATACCAAGCAAACAATTGCTCTGGCTTTTATCACTTTATTGAAGGACTTTTACTGATAGCTATCACATACAAATATTTCTTTGTCAAAATTTGAAGCCCATCTCAAAGTTCTGTTGTAATTATTTAGATACTTCTTAAGCAGTTAGGCGAAGTAATTTAACTTGTAGATTTTTAAGGATATTAAAATAAGTAACATTAACAATGGGTTTAACTGAAAATGAGATCGAACTTTTGCGCGAATCTTGGAGCAGTTTAAGAAAACTTGGATCCAAGAAGTTGGGACTTTTAATCTTTCAAAGGTAAACTTGTTTCCATGGATACCATTATAATCATAAAACAAGTTTTAAAAATTAATAAATGCCACACTATCAAATCAATGAAATAAAAATTTAATATAATTAGATTATTCAACGACGTTCCCCATCTCCGCTCTTTATTCTACGACATGAAGTTCGATAAAGAAATATGTTTAACCATGGAAATTCTGGAACAAAATCAAAAACTTTGCTCCCATGTGGTCAGGTAACGTCATAATCGAATTAGTAATGACGTCATTATCTCTAATTCTTGATTCAGAAAGTAAATACTTTGCAATTAGTTATGACGTCATTATTGGGTGGCATGGTAGGTCATATTTAAAATGGGTGACGTCATCATGTAGTAATGTCATTGTTTAAAACTATTTGTTACGTCACACAGGGTAGTGACTTCAATCACGACGTTTATCAAAGTTTTGGACGAACCCGAGAAGTTAAAAGAATTCTTAAAGAAAGCTGGGGAGATCCACAGAGATGCGAAAGTCGATCCTGCAGATTTAGAGGTAATTATTTTCGGGGTTTTACCAACCGTAAGGTGGCGCAGCGGCGCAGTGGTTATTAAATGTAACCGGTTTGCATTAAGTTTGTATGAATATTAATGCTTTAATATTCCTAATATTGGGACATTTGTGTCTTGATAAGGTCCCAAGTTCAATCCCTACTGTAGCAGGTTGTTATATTCTAGTTTTGTTTAGTATTTGGCTCCAGTAATGTTGCACGTGATCAGTGAAAATCTTAATCTTGAATCTAACTCAAAAGTTCTGCAAGCCTGGGTCAAAGGTTATGGAATCTTGAGAAACGGGATGGTCAGAGAGATGGACTGACGTCATCGTATTTTTTATGACGTCATGATGTTTATGTGCCATTGTGACGTCATAACTTTGCTTTATAATTAACTTATTATTAACAATTAAAGTTACCTCTTCAGCGCTTTGTTACTACCCAAAAAATTAAAACAAGATGTATAAATAATACGCTGATTTTGAAGCAGTACTAAAGGTTTCAAGTTCAAATACAAGCGTCTGCCAAACTACCTTATTCAACTAGATAAAATTTTATTTTAAATACATTATTGAAATTTTTAATTTAAATTTGTTTAATATTTGTTTTTATTTATTTAACAACAACAACTAACTTTCTCTTAATCAAAATCTTACAATAATATTATTGTTTCTCAATTAATTATATTTATTTTAAAAAAAGTTTTGATTTTAATTAAAAAATATTTAAAACAATTGTTTACGTTTTAAAGCTTAGATTTTAATTTTGCTAAAATTTAAAGCTAATATAATATGTAAGCAGTGGGAATCGAACCAACGACCTCTTGTGTTTAAAAGTATGTAATTGTCTGGTCATAAACATTCCTCGTGTAATTGCTGCCGGTTAAACGGAAAATAAATAAGTTTTCTACCCTCAGGGCTTCTTCGTTCACTCTTCTTATGCGGTGCAAGTGTTTTAAATTATTAAGAAAGTGTATCCAACTATATATAGGTCTGATTCAAAGATTGAGTAAGATTAAATGCGGTAAAATATACAAAGTTTTAAAATTCAAGCTCTTTAACTTAAAATTTGAGTTACAATGAAATAGATGTGGTTTAAATTTTGTTTAAAACTGGTTTTAAGCTTAAAAGTGGAAATAAATAATTGATTATTTAGTTTAAGAACGCTGTAGTTCGTTATTTATATGCCTAGAATATAAATCAGTTGAAATGTTGTTAAAATTATCTATTTTTAGACCAAAAAGTAATTTTACTCTGGTAAAAAATCGTGTTTTTGTTAAATTTTATCGCCATTATAAAAGAACGGTTAAAAGTTTTATTATTCTATAAACTTGTTCCTATATAAAGTGTTGTAATAGGTGTGTACTTAACCATTTAAACCTTGTTTTTAGGCCTAAAAGTATAAAAAGCCTAAGTCAATATAGCTTCATATATAACCGTGTAATTCAATAGACCATAACAAATAGCGAAGTGTGACGTAACAAAGAATGGGTTAGGCTGGATTGTGGGTCTTACAAAGGGCATTGATGACAAACAGAAATTGGTTGTATTAGAGATTGTGATGTCATAGAAGGTTCAGTTAACAGAATAGAAAGTTTATTTTTATAGAATAAATTTGATTTATTTGTAATTTTAAGGTGTTTTTTATATTTTTTGTCACAATTTGAGGACAATATTTTAAATTTCTGGTTTTAATAAATTTTGGTTTTTAATAAAGTATGATCTAAGATCTTAAATATAGGGTTGGTTAATTTTTAAACGTTTCTATAAATAATTAAAAAGGTTTAACGCGTCTTGTGAGTTGTAATATTAACTATGTCGTAATAATGAAGGTGTAAGTTTAATTAAATGACGATATAAAGTTGCAATCTTGGGCTAAGGATAAATTTATTTCGTCATATTTTGTAAGGTTTTAGGTTTTTATTTTCTTTGGCGAAATAACTTTTAAAAAATATGCAAGAAATAGATTTAATGGTGAAATATGGAACTTGGCTTAAATTTGCGTTTTGCGAATGTTTAAATTTTTATCCAAATATTTTTAAATTTAATATTGCTGCTGGTTGTATTTTAATTTTGTAAACAAATAAAGATGATAAATTTAAAGGTTTATTGTAAAGGGAAATGACGTCACATAGGCTTACTATTTATTGACATGATGTCACAATTATTTCCTATTCATAAGCATCGGTTTCAATAGAAATTATTTTGTTTAATTTACTTATTGAGGAAAATATTGAGAGTCTAAAAGATCGAAATATGATATTTTATATTTTAATAATTGCCTAATAAAGAATAGAATTGCTTTAAAGGGTAATATTATGTAGTTATATATAGTATTTCAATCTAGTTTTAAGCTGTATTTAGAACAATATGCAAAGAAAATAAAAATTAATTAAATTATTGCATGGAAACTATGAATTGCAATTAGATGTAGCTTCTATATAAAAGTTTTGTAAAATGTTAAAATAATTTAAATATTATTATAGGGTCAACTTTATATTATAAGGTCAACTTTAAGTGCAAAATTTAAATATTTGTTGTTTTTATTATTTAAATGAAAATTGTACAACTCGCAATTTAAAAATTTTTGTGCTGAAACGACTTGTCTAATGAATTATGTAAACCGTCTTAAATGTTTAAAAAGCAATTATGAATAATAGATCATGTTGTTATGTTACCACAATATTTAAAACACGATTTATTAATTATTGGCGACATAAAGTTATTTATAATCAACCTACTTTCGGTTTAGTTTGGGTTTTTTGATGGTTTTTTCGGTTTGTTACCAGGGCTTATATGGGTTTATAGTTATTTCGTAACCTTTATATGGATGTGAGAATGTCATTCGTTAAATGATAATTCGGGTAAATTTTAAAGTTTTTAGTTTAAAGTTGTTTAAGTAAGGAATATTTGTTGAAATTATTCGGTGTGCAAAAATAAATCTTGTCAGCACCTAGATTTAAACTTGAGACTTAAGGTTAAGTTTAAATTATTATGCTGCCGGTTAAAAATTCCAAATAAATTAAATGTCATTCAACTAATTTCTGTCATAAAACTTTATGATTTCTGGGGAAATTGCCAAAAATAAACTAAATCCTTTAAGTAACGATTTAAATAAAAATAAAACCGGTTTTTACTGAACTGAGAAATTGTTCGGGTATTTAACTTCTGTTTTTTTTCCTAAATTTTTATAAAAAATTCCGTTATTTAAATTTTATTTCGAAATTAAATCACGTGACTTTAATTATGACGTTTTAGTTAAGATCACGTGGGCATGACGTAATTGTAAAACAATTCTACATTTCTTGTCGAATAATGGCAACATTTTAATGAAAATCGCGCAAGTATTTTAATGAGGAATTTTAATTTGAAATCAGGTTTTTATTTTAATATTTGAGCTAATTAATTGACTTAATTAAAGATAATTACAAAAATTAAGTTTCGATAAAAGAAAAAAGTTTAATTTTGAGAGAATTGATGAAAAAGGTGGAAGTTAATATATGTCGATTTATCATTAAATATTCAATCAGATATTTCCGTAAATCAGCAAATAAATTAAATCTGCAGGATAACAATAAATATTTGTTCGTGTTAGTAAGTTGTGAATCACAGTGTTTGTTTATTATTTAATTAATCATAATTAAGTTTAAACTAGTTGTAAACATATTTGTTGTTATATTAAGAGGTTGTTGCAGGGATTTTTATCAGGTTTTGGTTGGAGTATAAAACAGTTAAAATGTTTAGATGATATTTTAGTTAACAGAATTATAAAAGAAAGCATTTAACTTAATTAATTCCCTGCAAAAAATCTTAAATTTTATTAAAAATTGACTTTTTAGAATCTTATTTAAACCAAAAATACTCCACCATGCGGTTATGTTGCTTCAACCGTAAAGGTGACCTCACAAAGTGCATCCCGATCTACGCCATCGGAGCGATCTTCCTCATTATCGGAGTTCCGCTCATGATCGCAGGGATCATCGGAGGATTCAACTTCTCCGACTTCATCGGTTACGTTGGAGGAGCTTGCATCTTCTTTGGAATCATGTTTTGGTTCCTCTGGCACATGATCACCATCCCCAACACTAAGAGCGCAAAGGAGCTCTTCTCCGAGAACGAGGAGGTTCCGCACAATTCCGATATTCCGCCCGATGCCGCTATTCCGCCAAAGACCGGCTATTCAAACCTTGGATACGAACGCGAATGCATTCTGCCCGGGAACGATGACGTCATAATAGACTCTGATAACTCGTCTGACGTTATAGCTTATGACGTTATCGATCCGAACTTGAACAATAGCAACAATAGGTCGTACGTCAACGAAGCGTTTGTTGGTGACGTCAGCATTTCGACGATTTCTATGACAGAGGAAAATAATGTCACGTGATCAAGCGGAAAATAAAATGATTTTTTTCAATCAGGTAAAGTTTTCTAGAATTTAAATCTATTGTGACGTAAGTGGTAAAATCGGGTTGTCTTATTGTTCTACTTTAACACAACACAACCCAAGGTTGTGACGTCATAAGCACAATTGTAAAAACAATCCACGGAAGTAAATGTTTTCGTTGAGAATTTTTGTAAATGGAATCATTTAAAACTAATTGTTGGTTTAAAGTCGAGTTTGTTGGTTTAATTGGAGCTCATTTAAACCTCATTTAAACCTGATTATATCTTAAACATTTCTCAAGAAGTAGAAGTTTCGCGAATAATTTTGTGTAATTTAAAATGTTAAAAGTTTTAACATTTGAACATTCAGAGGTTTAAGATTACCACGTAGTTGAATAATATCAAACATAAATATTCTAGAAATAACATGTTAAAGGTGACGTCATTTTTCGGTTTAAACATTTTTGTAATTTCACGATTTTTTGTTTTTTTTTGACTTTTTAACTTAAGGTTATAATAAAGTTAAAATTTACATATTTGATTATTTTATTGCTTAATTTTTGCAGAAGATTTGATTTAATTACGTCTGGATAATTAATAATTTACATTTAATTACCATCGTTAATTAATATTTTTTAATTTTTTTGCAGAATAATATGACGTCACTACAAAAGTAAAAGATCATATTTCGAGAGAGTTTAAAGAAGAAGGGAAATAAATTTCAAGAAAAAGGAAATCCTCATCACCAAAACATTTTCCTAAACTGAGGGAATATTTATTTCTTTACAGAGAAATTTTTTAATTTTTTATCACAAATTTTCAGAATTTTAAACAATTTAAATTTTTAATTTATAAAGAATAATATTTTTGTTTTTATTTTTAAAAGTTCTTTATTTTTTCTTTGTTTTTTTTGCACTATTTTACTGTTTTTTCTTTTTTCTTTTCAAGTTTCATTTTTTAGTCGAATATTGCGTGAAATGACGTCAGGAATGACGTCATGTGTATTGTTTTTATGCAAATTAACTTTTATACTGCAATGTGTAACGTTTTTGCAAGCTTAATTAATAAATATTTTGCATACGAAAACAATTAATGTAATCAAATTTTAATTACGTTATAAATAAAACTTTTAATCCAATTAAAAATAGAAATTAATAAAAAATTAAATTAAATATAAACAATTTGGAAACTCTCAATTATCAATATTTAAGCACGTGACTTAACCACGTGGTGTTGTTTAGATGACATGTTCTAATAGTAAACAAACCTGTTTAGATTTGATTAAAATACTAATTAAAGTTTATTTATTTAGTAAAACAGTTAGCTTAATATTAGGTTGAGTGTTTGGTCTTAAATTTTATATTTCTGGCGGCTTTTAGACGGTTAGATGAACAGACAGACGTACAGACGGAAAGTAACAATAAGTGGCAAAAAACGAAATCAACTGCGAATTTCATCAAGATCACCATCAGGTTAAAAACACAGGTGGGCACATTAACCGAGAAAGTAACTTCGTTAAGTGGTAATTCGTTACACAATACATTAACTTCGTTAACGTTTTTTAATTAAATTAAATTGACTGTAAGGTAACCCTTTTTTTTTAAAAAAAACAATAGTTTTTCACTTAATTGATATTTTAACTAAGCGAACTTAAGTTTAAAAGACATTTTTAAAACTGAAAGAATGCCCAAATAACAGGGGTCAGATGGTAGTTACATACATTGTTTCAAAAATTAAAACGATTAAACCCGATAAACAGCAAAATTAAACAAATACATCCCTTTAATACGATTTACGTGTAATTAAATTATCGGACTTAATTTAACGTAAGCACAATTTACCGGAAGTTAACAGGTCCGTTAACGATTTTTAAAGTTAACTTAAAAGTTAAATTTTAACAAAAAATTTAACTTCGTTATTTAACGATTAACAGTTTATTGGTTTAGTGCCCACCTTTGGTTACCAATACAAAAAAACTCTAAATTTTTGGGTTGGTTCCGGTAGTAGTTTTAAATTTGTAAAAAAGGACACTGTACTAACAAAGGTCTGAAGATATTTATGTTTTTTATATTTTTTATTTTATTAATAGAAAGCTAAAATAACAAAAGCACACAAAGTTATCAACATAATTGCAAGATTATAAGTATAGCAGCATAACACATTTTAAAAGCACATTTCTAGGATTTTCTGCAAAACAGGCAATTTATTAGCATAGGTGGATATACAAAAACATAACGAAAAAAAACTTTTGATTATTATTAATGCGCATTTAACATTATATGGGATTGAATGTTTCAATTTAGTATTAGGATTAATTAAAGTATTACATCATATTTAAAAATCCAAGCAAGGTTTATAAAGTTCAACTCTTAGGACGATATTTTTGTTCCATTCTGTCGGAATAATTCTGATTTTTCTGGCAGAGAAACTGGCATCATCGAAAATGTTTTTCTGCACCGTCCCAGCATCAGAGTTGCCTTGAAATTCCTAAAAAGGGGGTTGCCAATAAATTTCAGGTAAATTTGAAAATTAATTCCAAAGATAAAGTTTTAAAAAAGTTAAATATTTAAACTTTAAATTACTTTGTGTTTTCCATTAACATCTTTGTATTTCCAAAACTGCCCTCCAGTGTGCGAACTCGAATATTCGATTCGATATTTCTTGACATAGTTGTTGGAGAAAAGATACGAGGTCCCTTGTGTTGCGATCGCTTTCAAGATGATTTCTCGACCAAGATCAATCTAAAAAATCATTTTAATATCAAACTTATTTTACCTAATGTGGAAAGGTCAACTTCACAACCTAAACATAGAGTAACATTTATCACCCAGTCCTGAGTTTAGGTTTTTTGCATTGCAGAAGTTTCTACCATTTATAGCATCTCGCTCAAGACGTCTATTCTACAACTGTTAAATGCTTCAACCAAAACCTGATATTTTTACCTCCAAAAATTGTTTATCATCCGCCCTGTTTGCCATCCAAGCTGAGTCTCCGTTCAATCGAGCGTTGTAAGGGTAATACGTCCAATAATATGTACTCGCTGTGAAATCTCGATCCGGAATACGGCCACTCGCTATTCCTATTGGCTTATCACAACCTGAGTTTGTGATGTCACAGTTAATTTATTTTAGGTAAGAATAATAAGTTTTAATAGGTTTAAAAATGTTTAAGTTGTACACATTTTATTCAACATTGGTTGTTGTGTTTTTAGTGGTCTTGCTGATTAACAAGTAATGGACGTCCTGGGTTTGATTCTTCTCGAAAACTGAATTGTTGATTTGCCAAAATGAGGAACAGATATTACCTCCAGATCAGCAAAAACTTATATTACATCCTGAAACTAAAACTTACCCTGATGTGAAATCGTGGGTCGGGTGAATGGAAGAAATGGGGCAGCAGTTGTGGTTGTCGTCCGGGTTGTTGTTGGGCGAGTTCGGGGTCTTAGATAAAGTAAAACATTTTAGGTAAAAGTAAGTCCATTGATTTGTATTATGTTAGAAACATTGTTGTTACCTTGTCCTAGGTGCTCTGGTTGTTGTTGCTCTGGTGGTATATCTTGTGGTGGTTGTCCTAAACATAAAGTTTTAATTAAACAAAAATAACAAAAAAACTTTTTAAAACAAAATTCCCCAAACCTTCTTGGAATAATTCTGATTGGTTTTCGTGTCGCCACGACAACTACAGGTCGTGGTCGTCTTGTAGGTGGTCTTGGTCGTCGAGTTGGTGGTCGATATGGTGTTGTTGGTGGTCTGGTTGGTCTTTGGTATGGTCTTGTTGGTCTTCGATATGGTGTTGTTGGTCTTTGAGATGTAGTTCGTGTTGGTTGAACTAAAAACAAAAAATGGTTAAATTTTAACCAGATTCGTGTTAACTTAAAACATTTGAAGGTTCGGGTTATTTTCACATTTTTGTCACAACCTTTACCTTGTCGTACTAAGTAGTAAAAGTCATAACTTCTGTTCCTTCGAAGATGAGGTTTATTTCTTGCTCTTAAAACTTCTCCCCCGTTTGCACGACCGTAACAATTATGAGATCTGGAAAATTGTTTTCATTTATGTTTAAAACGTTTCACATAATTATATTTTGTTGTGTGAGTGACTTCTTGATAATGTGTAGTGTATATTGAAAGTGTTTTCACCCATTAAAAATACATGAGTCACAGGAATGTAGAAATTTGCCCCCTAAAATTAAGCAAACCTTTTATGAAACTCAAAAGAGTTGCAGCGCCCTCTCTGGTTTAAACATTTTAGTGCACACTCGTCGGTAGTTGTGCTGCGGAGCTTAAATGTAGAGTGTGCCCAAACCATCGAGTTTCTTTCAACCCGGAAATAACGAAGTGCATCTAAAGTTAAACGAAAATTCATGTTTTTCTTACTTTAACAATGTATTTGTTAATAAAAAATGTCGGTTTTAGATACAAATTTACAACAAAAACCTTAATTTTGGCCTTTTTTGGGGGAATTTTTTATCTTTGCAATATTTTAAATTTGTGATAAGAAATATTTTTCGTTTACCTTGTCGTCTTTGTGAAGCCACTTGCTGAACTAAAACTAAACAAAATATTAACAACAACTTCATTCTTGATTTGCTTATATCTAAAAATAGTTTCAATCGTTATATTCCAAGTAAGAGCTTTCGCACTCTAAAGTATTCGTTATACAAATCTACTCTTACTAACTAAACACTAAACAGGTCTTGTCACATTTCTACAACTTGTGTGAAAAAGTGGAGATTAGTTTACAGCCACCCGACTTCCTTTTTAAATTAAAATCACGTTTTTTTCCCGGCATGGAGATGATTGAAATCGTAATATATCAAACTAAGACGAAACCTCGCACGAAAAGGTCAAAACGTTTGACTTTAGACTTTTACAACCTAGCTAACTAATTGAATTATTGCGTTTCATTTGTTAACAACTTTCCTATAAACTAAACTGTTATAAAATCGTGTTTTTATTGCACTTTTAACAAGCAACATTATCTATTCTCGTAAATAGTTTTGTACTAATTGAAATTTCACGGCGATAAGTTGGGTTTGAAACGTGTTAAATCTCTTATAATTGTTTGTTTATAAAGTTTAACAATAACAAATCAACGTTGTTACTTTTAAAATTTTTAACTCTATTTTTTGCTACTTTGTGAGCAAAGTCTGCGGTTTCAACTAAAATTCTCAAATTTTTAAAATCTTAAAAACTGGTTTCCTCAGAAAAACTGAATTTGCGAAAATGTTAAACCCGAGTCACCCACAAACTGTCACGTGATATTGGTGGTTAGGGGTGAGTGATTTTGTGGTGAAACTTGGCTTACAAAAGTTACCCAAGCGGTAAAATCTGCAATTCCTTCTACAACGTTGAAAAATTTTAAATCTACTAAATAACTTTCGTGTTACATTTCCTATCTTGAACTTTTCTAGTATTTTTTTTTGCTACTTTTTGTTGGTTTGAGGTTTGCAACTTTTCTTCTGATTTTTTTGTCATGTTTCAAATCATAATTATTCGTTCTAAACGACTTAAATTTAAATCCTTATTTAAAAACGCTGGCGGCATTTTCTCCTAACATCTGTTACGTCATAATTGCAGCACTTTAACTGGAACAACTTAAACATCTTAAATTTAAACATCTGGGTTCTTTTAATTAAAATTTAAAACGACAACATTTTGCTAAGAAAATTTTAATAATTAATTTCCAGTTTATTATGAACCTCTTATCTGTTTAACTACGTCATAAGCGACTAAATTACGTCATAAGAACGCGAACAACCTTGTTTCAACTTTTGCTCTCACTAAAATTTCGAGTTCCATTTTTTTTTAAAACGCGCTTTGTTACGTCACATGTACGCAAATATGACGTCATCTTTTAACAGTTTGATCCAAAGTGGCCTAGTTAACATCAAAAGGTTTTCGCACGAATCGGTGAATAACAAATTTAGGTTGAAGGAGAAAATCGTTTTGCCAAAGAATTTAGTTTTCCAAACTTTGACAAACAAATCTCAGAGATTAAAACATGGTGGGAATATGAAATTGACCACAACCTTGTCTTCCATTTTTGTTTGTTAATGCTTGAAAGTGTTGTCGTTCAAGTTCCTTCAAACAACCAATTTAAACTTAATTGGTGAAAGTTTTATACGAACTTAGGGAATCTCCCAACAAGAAGATTATTATCTTGCCAATTATGCGGCCTTCTTCAAATAAAATAGTTTTGCTGTATAATATTTAAACAAACGTTCAGAATAACTCTTAGAGAATGACATGTTTAAAGTGTATTTGATATTTTTAGTATAAGGAAAAAATAAAGTTTATTTTTATGCAGCATTAAATCAAAGTCACAGTTTTAATTTTTTCTTAATTTTGTTGCTAAAAAGCAGAATTTAATTCTTCAAACTGATTTTTGATGAAAATGATCTTTCAAGTTATCCATTGTTGTTGTGCGGTTCTAAATTTTCTGGTTTCACTTCTTAAAAGAAACCCTGGAATTGTTGATTTTTACGCTATTTTTTTTTCATTTGTGGATCTAATATTCCGTATGAATGATGCTTACATCGGTGCCAATCTCTTTTTTGCATTGACCGGAAGTTATTGTTCGATTGTCTCTATGATAAGGTTTGGCGACAAAAGCATTGACACTGAATATTGTGCTTTATTTTGCGGATTTTCTTTGCTTCATTTGCTTATAAAGATTAGGAATAAAACTTCTTTTTTTGGCGAATAATTTAGTACAAAAGGTAATCATTTTTCCCACATTAATTATTGTAAATATCACCAAATTTTTCTGTTGCTGCAAATGTAAGATAAACATAGACTTTCTTTAGCAAAAAACAATGGTAATAAAAAAGCTTGGGCATTTTATTTGTGTGTTTTATTAATTTATAGTAGAACAAAACAAGTCAACCTTAATTAGTGAATTAAAAAAAGTTGCATTTTAGCAAAAACACAAATTCATTTCTGTGTTTATCTGATAACGTTAACCAAATATTAAAAATACTTGAATAACAAAGCCTTAAAATTTCACAATTGGTGCGGTTACATTCGTGTGTGTTTTAGCTTAAACTTTTGTTCAGTCAAATACTGGCTTTGTATACCTTTTATGTTTTGGTAATATAATCGTGAGATGCTTTTATTTTTTTATTGAGAATCCTATACATAAATTTAAAATTAGTGTAGTTCTTTTTATAAGATTCTTTACATGTTGTTTAGTTTACAAAGCACAATTGTTTGATACTTATTTAAAATAGGGTAGAAGATTGAGATAGAGTTGTTTTTTAAATGATATTTTGGTTAATAGCATCTTTCATACGTTTTTCATCTTCATATTATGCATTGTAATGTTGTCGTTATGATGTTCGTTCAAACGCCAACTTTAAAATCAATTATCTATTTTTAACCCGTCACGGTATCTACCTACAAGAAGTAACGTTTCTTTTTCTTGCTGTTAACTACGTACATGCTCGATATAATATTAACATTTATGTATTGTCAGCTAAAACTTTTTTTATGCTGTTAAGTTTAAATCACAAGATTGTATGTGGTGTATTTAGTATAGGAAAAAGAGTTTTAATATAGTTTTGATTTTACTTCATTATTAGCTGTATAGTTTTTAAAACTTTAGATTGTGCGGTTAACTTTTTATTAAATTGGTTTATAAAAAAGATTTTAAATTACTTATTTAAAAGATTTTAAAAAAATGTCACCAGTAGATCTTTCATCCAATTTTGAACAAGATAGTTTGGATGTGTTGAAAGTACAGAAAATACTTCTCTTAGTTCACTTTGGTTACTTCTGTGTTTGGGGCTATCGTAGGCTAAAGGGAAAAAAGAAACAGTTTAAATTTGAAGGATATGATGTTATCGTAACTATCTTTAATGTGATTGCTCGTTATTTTCACAGTCAGAAATGGATCAATCTAATTTTTACATGCCTTGGTAGCCATTGTTCACTTTTTGCATTAATACAGTGGGGCGAAGATTGTTTAGATTTTGAACATAAACAAATACATTTGTGTATTTCATTATTTCATGGAATAGCAAAAATTTCTCTGTTATGCTATGACTGTTATTGTAAAAACAAAAGAAACTTGTGATTAGAAATAGTTTAGTTTATTTTTTCTTACAATAATTTGGATGGAAACTTTTTTGTATAAGACGTACATTGCATTTATTTTTAGCCATCACGTCACCTTAACCAAATAAAAACGTTTCCGGGTAGGCCTCCTGTTATTTATTTTGTTAACTACTAGCATAAAATAAAAGTTTAAAATAGAATAATTATTTAGTTGGAAAAATCGTTTGTGGCTCAAGGATGCTAAACAAGAACGCAATCTTCTTTTTGCAATATTTACCGGAAGTCAATGTTCTATTTTATCATAATTTTTGTGTATGGCAATGATAGCACTGGCTCTAACCTGTGCCTTGCATTAAATGCATATTTTTGTACTGCATTTATTGTATTTCACATTATGTAAATATAACCGAGATTTATTTTTTGCTGTGAAGTAAATGTAATTAAGCACTGCAAACTTTGGCTAAACTAAGCAAAAAACATTAAGCACGTTAGTGGTATTCCAAGCGGAATTTGTTTTAAAGATTTTTCTTTTTTATCAAATTAACTCAATATTTGAGAAACACAACAACGCCTTTTATGCTGATCCGAAATATAACATCACTTGTACCATGTATTGTCCCTGTATTGTTTGCTTTTTTTGTTCCATAGACTTTTCCTTTTATTTTTTTTTATTTATACAATAAGTCAAATAAGGTTATTGTTTTTAATAAATTTCCCTAAAGGAAAATAATTTTCTTTTGTGTCACGTGACCTTAAAAAATTAATGTTTCTTGGTCCTTTAATTGTTGTAGTTAAAAGTATAGACAAGTTGAAAGTTGCTTTTTTGCAAATTCGGTTGATCTTTAAACTTAAATTATTTATTATCAGGAATAAAATTTAATAAAATATAAGAATAATTGAAAGTTATATTGAATAACATGGAGTTACAACTACTTTGTAAACTTTACAACTACTTTGTAAGTTTGTTGTTGTTTAATTAAGTTTTATTTGTTGGTATTGATCTATAAAAGAAGTTGCTTTAATTGAGACTGTTTGTTCGTAACTTTGTTTTGCAAATGTAAAACATAAAAAAAATCATTTTGCTAAAAAACGAATTTTTAGGGTAACTATTGCTTTTTCAGTCAAGCAATGTTATCAAATTCATCAACATCCGAAACAGTAGAAGAAATCCAACCAGAGAAGCACATAGACTGTCTAATACTTTTCATTCTCTACTTTATATACTGTATTTTAATATCATGCAAAACGAGAAAATGGAGTTGCTGCGTTGAAACTATTATAAATGCACTTGATATATGTTTTCATTACTTTTTAAAAACTTCCACTCACTCCACTTTATATGAAAATCAAGTAAAAGAATACTCTCATGCTATTTCTGCAATTTATGGAAGCCAAATGTCGACAGTGTCAATACTAATGGGTCCTGGGAATACAGTCGGTATTTCCATTTCGGTTTTTCTATGGCAGTTACTTATTTTATTGATTAAGTTAAGTTATGCTTGCAAAAGTATAATAAACTGCAACGACAGAAAATACTCAGAGTTTTACTGAAGCTTGTTTAAGTAGATTTGATCTTTAAACATTGTAGTTTTTCGTATAATTGTAAATAATTTAAGTAGTTGACTATATTCATTGTAGTGCAAATAAAACTAAGTTTTGCATAACTTTAATGTGTTTTATATTAATGTCTTGGCGCTCGTGTAATTTACTTTTATTGTTTTTAGTTTTAAACAGCAATAACTTAATTTATTTACCAAAAAAAGTAATAAAAAAAAACTTTAAAAAAAGACTTTTCAAGTATTTTTATGGCATAGGACGTATAACAGTCACAACGTTTGTTGTCAAAATTAGTGAAAAATTTTTTTAATTTTTAAAAATAAATTTTCCGATTTTTTTGAACCAGAAATCGTCTAAAGTGATAAATATAATAACGCAGTCACTCTCAATATATTAAAAATAGGTTAAGGGATAATTAATTGATCTGATTATTAATACAGTAAAACTGTAGGAGCTCTATTGGTGTCGTCCGCTGGTTTAAACGGAAGTCAGGAAGTACTAAAATAAATGCAAAAAGGTCGAAATGTTTCCGCATTTTATAAACTTAGCGGACGACGTTAACAGTGCTCCAAACTGTAACGGAATACAGGAATAAGGCTTTTAAATTTAGTTTTGTAATCTGCAGATCGGGGATAACTTTAAAACGATGTGTCATGAACTTACATCAGAGTATAGTTTGTTTATATTTATGACGTCACAATTAAGTTAGAGGCTAGTGACGTCACGTAAACGTGGGTTAGGTGTTTATAAATTAAAATTTTTGGAAAACAACAATTATTTAAAGTAATTGAAATAATTAAATTGTAATTAAAAAAGATTTTAGGACGTGCCAGCAGCAGGAATTGAACTTGAGACTTTTTTGTTTGTACAGGTTTAGGTCATATTACACAAAATGATATTTGCACTTATAAATTTGAGTCTTTTGTGCGTTTTAATCGTTAAATTCTTTAAACTTTTCGAAGAATCCTCAACTCCTAAAGTCTACCATACAGATTCTAAATTTATTAAGGTAATTAGAAATTATTAACTACATACACATATGTATATTAAAATAGTGTCTGTATATTTAGTTGTGTCTATTTTAAACAACAGATTTTAATTTTAAAGTTTTTTTTTTCTATTTTTAAATTTATTTCAATGTTGTTAACCTTTTTTGAATTTAATATTTTATGTGAAAAAATTTACAATTTACTGAATAATATTTTTCTATTACTGTATAAAGTTTGACTAACTTTAACTTTAGAAAGTGATATCGAGATGTCCTTCGTTGTCAAAGATTTACGAACCTCCTTTCTTATGGGGGAAGAGTGGTCACATTCAAACTGCAATCTATGCTAAACAAGGTCAACTTTTCACAATTCTAATTTATAATTGGTGTTAAATTTGCACTGTTGTAAGATATTTTAACTCGGATTTGTGTTACAATAAAAAATTATCAACTATCTGGCAATATTACCAGCTTTTTATTACTATTACAACCATATAACTTGGTCAGGGTAGTTACTTCACAACAAGACTGCATAGTTGGGCATTTTATAATGGGTTTAAATATATATAAATGAAATATTTGTAAAGTTATATTTTGTTTAGGTCGTTTCAATTGTTCAAGACCGGATGGAGTTCGATATTTAAACAAATTGGACGACGGGTCAACGGTTAGTTTTGATGTCTTTGAACCGTACAATAATCAAGGTTTGAAATATTTTTAATTAATTAGTTTGTAAAATATCTAAAATATTGTCAATTTTTATCAAAAACTGGCTTTTCCTAGTTATTGTAAAGGGGCAGTGGGCTTACGAAAATAAAAATGATTATTTTTAACTTTTACTGAGTGTGACAATTATTTTATTTCAGCGACTTGCACATTTTTAATTTGTCCTGGTATTTGCAACTCTTCTGAGAAATGTTACATTCGAACTTTCGTCCAACATTCGATCGAGAATAACTACAGGGTTGCCGTTCTTAACCACATCGGATCACTCGCCAGCGTGAAACTCACCTCACCCAAGATTTTTACTTATGGTGAGTTTTTGGATTTATTTAATTGATGTTAAGATGAGACTGTTAAGAAATCAATTTATTATTGCATGGGTCATAACTTTTTCTTATAACTACTTCACTGTAAAAAAATACTTAATAAGTTTTGGCAAATTTATGATTAAGTAATATAAAATACCTTATATATATATATATATATAACTTTATGTTCATTTTAAATTAATTTAAACTGTTCAAACAAATAAAAGCATGATATCAATAACATTTGTTACAAAACTTTAAAAGTTATGAATAAACTTCCAGGTGACACGAAAGCATTTGAGAGTATGGCAGAATCAATTCACAAGAAATTCACCGACTCCAAGTTCATCTACATAGGTTTCAGTATGGGAGCAAACATAGTGGTCAAATACCTGGGGGAGAATATTAAAAGACAAGAGAACGTATTGTGTGCTGTGAGCTTATGTCAGGGATATAACGCCATCAGGTAAACATTTAAACATTTAGGGATTTTATAAATTATTTATTTTTAACCGTATGCTGTGTCATTGGAATTTTTATTGTTTATTTATAAACATATGTCCTGGTTTAATTAAATGCTTTGTTGTATACCTGAAATATGAGGCCATAAGTACAAAGTTTACAATATATTAATTATTTTAATTACAGAATATAGTAATTAATAACATTTGTAATAATCAACGATACAGTATTTGATTAAATACATGATTTGAAATAAAACAAAGTCATTTACGTTTTAAATATAAATTTTAAATAAAATCACAAAGATTTTATTTAATTTTATGTGAATATAAAACACCAGTCAATAGCCGGCTATACAGTTAGCATTTTAATTGTTGTAATATGGTCGCAACACCCAACTAATATTGGCATTGTTGTAATTTACCTGCACACCACAAACAGCAGTTTTATTTTCCAAGGCTCCGAGTTGAACATACATTGACCAATAAGCTTTATTAGATATATATGACAGTCTATGATGATTTATCCATGATGTTGCCGGATGTTTTGTACATTATTCAGAGTTAATAAATAACATTATGATGTCATAATAAACACCACCAAGTTATGTAATCACTTCTGTATACACGTGTTTTCTAAATTTAAACTTTTTTATTTTCCAGACATTCTGGCTTTATGAACTCAGGTTATGGGAGGTTTTATGATTATATGATGACATTGAACTTTAAGAAAATACTCCGTCCCCATTGGTCAGTTTTTATTTTTAGTTTTTTTAAAAAGTTAAAAAAATTTGGAACTTTAAAAAAGCTTCTTAAAAAAAAAGTTGCTTAAAAAGAGAACTTTAAAAAAACAACCAATACAAAAGCATTAGGTTTTGCAACTTTCGTTTTTCCCAACATTACAGTTGTATTTTTAATTTTATTTTAGTTTGTTAATATTGTTTATGTTATTTTAACAATTTTTCTTGTTTTTAGGAAGGAAATATTTTCGTGCGATGAAACAGATTACGACGAACATCTTGTGAGGGATGCAACTTGTTTGTACCACATTGAGGAAGGATTATTAAGGTTTGTATCTTTAACTTTGTTATGTCACAGTTAATTTGTTTGTTTAACTTTGTGATGTCACAGTTAATTTGTTTCAGGTAAGAATAATAAGTTTTAATAGGTTTAAAAATGTTTAAGTTGTACACATTTCGTTCAATATTGGTTGTTGTGTTTTTAGTGGTCTTGCTGATTAACAAGTAATGGAGGTCCTGGGTTTGATTCTTCTTGAAAACTGAATTGTTGATTTGCCAGAATGAGGAACAGATATTACTTCCAGATCAGCAAAAAGCCACCTGAACCTAAAACTTACCCTGATGTGAAATCGTGGGTCGGGTTAATGGAATAAATGGGGCAGCAGTTGTGGTTGTCGTCCTGGTTGTTGTTGGACGAGTTCGGGGCCTTAGATAAAGTAAAATATTTTAGGTAAAGTAAGTCCATTGAATTGTATTATGTTAGGAACATTGTTGTTACCTTGTCCTAGGTGCTCTGGTGGTGTATCTTGTGGTGGTTGTCCTAAACATAAAATTTTTATTAAACAAAAATAACAAAAAAACTTTTTAAAAACAAAATTCCCCAAACCTTCTTGGAATAATTCTGATTGGTTTTCGTGTCGCCACGACAACTACAGGTCGTGGTCGTCTTGTAGGTGGTCTTGGTCGTCGAGTTGGTGGTCGATATGGTGTTGTTGGTGGTCTGGTTGGTCTTTGGTATGGTCTTGTTGGTCTTCGATATGGTGTTGTTGGTCTTTGAGATGTAGTTCGTGTTGGTTGAACTAAAAACAAAAAATGGTTAAATTTTAACCAGATTCGTGTTAACTTAAAACATTTAAAGGTTCGGGTTATTTTCACATTGTTGTCACAACCCTTACCTTGTCGTACTAAGTAGTAAAAGTCGTAACTTCTGTTTCTTCGAAGATGAGGTTTATTTCTTGCTCTTAAAACTTCTCCCCCGTTTTACGACCGTAACAATTATGAGATCTGGAAAATTGTTTTCATTTATGTTTAAAACGTTTCACATAATTATATTTTGTTGTGTGAGTGACTTCTTGATAAGGTGTAGTGTATATTGAAAATTTTTTTCACCCATTATAACTACATGGGTCACGGGAATGTGAGAATTTACCCCCTAAACTTAAGCGTACCTTTTATGAAACTCAAAAGAGTTGCAGCGCCCTCTCTGGTGTAAACATTTTAGTGCACACTCGTCGGTAGTTGTGCTGCGGAGCTTAAATGTCGAGCGTGTCCAAACCATCGAGTTTCTTTCAACCCGGAAATAACGAAGTGCATCTGAAGTTAAACGAAAAATCATGTTACTCTTACTTCAACAATGTATTTGTTAATATAAAATGTCGGTTTGAGATAGAATTTTACAACAAAAACCTTAATTTTGGCCTTTTTTGGGGGCATTTTGTAGTTTTGCAATATTTTAAATTTGTGATAGGAAATATTTTTCATTTACCTTGTCGTCTTTGTGAAGCCACTTGCTGAACTAAAACTAAACAAAATATTAACAACAACTTCATTCTTGATTTGCTTATATCTAAAAATAATTTTAATCGTTATAATCCAAGTAAAAGAGCTTTCGCATTCTAAAGTATTCGTTATACAAATCTACTCCTACTAACTAAACGGGTCTTGTTACATTTCTACAACTACAACTTGTGTGAAAAAGTCGAGATTAGTTTACAGCCACCCGACTTCCTTTTTAAATTAAAATCACGTTTTTTTCCCGGCATGGAGATGATTGAAATCGTAATATATCAAACTAAGACGAAACCTCGCACGAAAAGGTCAAAACGTTTGACTTTAGACTTTTACAACCTAGCTAACTAATTGAATTATTGCGTTTCATTTGTTAACAACTTTCCTATAAACTAAACTGTTATAAAATCGTGTTTTTATTGCACTTTTAACAAGCAACATTATCTATTCTCGTAAATAGTTTTGTACTAATTGAAATTTCACGGCGATAAGTTGGGTTTGAAACGTGTTAAATCTCTTATAATTGTTTGTTTATAAAGTTTAACAATAACAAATCAACGTCGCTACTTTTAAAATTTTTAACTCTATCTTTTGCTACTTTGTGAGCAAAGTCTGCGGTTTCAACTAAAATTCTCAAATTTTTAAAATCTTAAAAACTGGTTTCCTCAGAAAAACTGAATTTGCGAAAATGTTAAACCCGAGTCACCCACAAACTGTCACGTGATATTGGTGGTTAGGGGTGAGTGATTTTGTGGTGAAACTTGGCTTACAAAAGTTACCCAAGCGGTAAAATCTGCAATTCCTTCTACAACGTTGAAAAATTTTAAATCTACTAAATAACTTTCGTGTTACATTTCCTATCTTGAACTTTTCTAGTATTTTTTTTTGCTACTTTTTGTTGGTTAAAGGTTTGCAACTTTTCTTCTGATTTTTTTGTCATGTTTCAAATCATAATTATTCGTTCTAAACGACTTAAATTTAAATCCTTATTTAAAAACGCTGCCGGCATTTTCTCCTAACATCTGTTACGTCATAATTGCAGCACTTTAACTGGAACAACTTTAACATCTTAAATTTAAACATCTGGGTTCTTTTAATTAAAATTTAAAACGACAACATTTTGCTAAGAAAATTTTAATAATTAATTTCCAGTTTATTATGAACCTCTTATCTGTTTAACTACATCATAAGCGACTAAATTACGTCATAAGAACGCGAACAACCTTGTTTCAACTTTTGCTCTCACTAAAATTTCGAGTTCCATTTTTTTTTTAAACGCGCTTTGTTACGTCACATGTACGCAAATATGACGTCATCTTTTAACAGTTTGATCCAAAGTGGCCTAGTTAACATCAAAAGGTTTTCGCACGAATCGGTGAATAACAAATTTAGGTTGAAGGAGAAAATCGTTTTGCCAAAGAATTTAGTTTTCCAAACTTTGACAAACAAATCTCAGAGATTAAAACATGGTGGGAATATGAAATTGACCACAACCTTGTCTTCCATTTTTGTTTGTTAATGCTTGAAAGTGTTGTCGTTCAAGTTCCTTCAAACAACCAATTTAAACTTAATTGGTGAAAGTTTTATACGAACTTAGGGAATCTCCCAACAAGAAGATTATTATCTTGCCAATTATGCGGCCTTCTTCAAATAAAATAGTTTCGCTGTATAATATTTAAACAAACGTTCAGAATAACTCTTAGAGAATGACATGTTTAAAGTGTATTTCATATTTTTAGTATAAGGAAAAAATAAAGTTTATTTTTATGCAGCATTAAATCAAAGTCACAGTTTTAATTTTTTCTTAATTTTGTTGCCAAAAAGCAGAATTTAATTCTTCAAACTGATTTTTGATGAAAATGATCGTTCAAGTTATCCATCGTTGTTGTGCGGTTCTAAATCTTCTGGTTTCATTTTCAAGTCTCGAAGAAAACCCTGGAATTGTTAATTTTTACGACATTTTTTTTTCATTTGTGGATCTAATATGCCGTATGAATAATGCACACATCGGTGCCAATCTCTTTTTTGCATTGCTGACCGGAAGTTATTGTTCGATTGTCTCTATGATAATCTTTGGCGACAAAAGCATTGACACTGAATATTGTGCTTTATTTTGCGCATTTTCTGTGCTTCATTTGTTTATAAAGATTATGATTAAAACTTCTCATTAGATTTGCTTGCTTTTTTGGCAAATAATTTAGTACAAAAGCTAATCGTATATCTCGCATTAATTATTGTAAATATTACCAAATTTTCCTGTTGCTGTAAGATAAACGTAAACTTTCTTTAGCAAGAAACAATGGTAATAAAAAAGCTTGGACATTTTATTTGTGTGTTTTATTAATTTATAAAAGAACAAAACAAGTCAACCTTAATTAGTGAATTAAAATAAGTTGCATTTTCGCAAAATCACAAATTCATTTCTGTGTTTATCTGATAACGTTAACCAAATATTAAAAATACTTGAATAACAAAGCCTTAAATTTTCACAATTGGTGCGGTTACATTCGTGTGTGTTTCAGCTTAATCTTTTGTTCAGTCAAATACTGGCTTTGTATACCTTTTATGTTTTGGTAATATAATCGTGAGATGCTTTTATTTCTGTATTGAGAATCCTATACATAAATTTAAAATTAGTGTAGTTCTTTTTATAAGATTCTTTACATGTTGTTTAGTTTACAAAGCACAATTGTTTGATACTTATTTAAAATAGGGTAGAAGATTGAGATGGAGTTGTTTTTTAAATGATATTTTGGTTAATAGCATCTTTCATACGTTTTTTCATCTTCATATTATGCATTGTAATGTTGTCGTTATGATGTTCGTTCAAATGCCAACATTAAAATCAATTATCTATTTTTAACCAGTCTCTAACTACAAAAAGAAACATTTTCTTTTCTTGCTGTTAACTACGTACATGCTCGATATAATATTAACATTTATGTATTGTCAGCTAAAACTTTTTTATGCTGTTAAGTTTAAATCACAAGATTGTATGTGGTTTATTTAGTATAGGAAAAAGAGTTTTAATATAGTTTTGATTTTACTTCATTATTAGCTGTATAGTTTTTAAAACTTTAGATTGTGCGGTTAACTTTTTATTAAACTGGTTTATAAAAAAGATTTTAAATTACTTATTTAAAAGATTTAAAAAAAATGCCACCAGCAGATCTTTCATCCAATTTTGAACAAGATAGTTTGGATGTGTTGGAAGTAATACAGATAATACTTCCCTTAGTTCACTTTGTCCACTTCTGTGTTTCGGGCTATCGTGGGCTAAACGGGAAAAAGAAACAGTTTGAACTTGAAGGATATGATGTTATCGTAACTATCTATGATGTGATTGCTCGTTATTTTCACAGTCAGAAATGGATCAATCTAATTTTTACATGCCTTGGTAGCCATTGTTCACTTTTTGCATTAATACAGTGGGGCGAAGATTGTTTAGATTTTGAACATAAACAAAAACATTTGTGTATTTCATTAATTCATGGAATAGCAAAAATTTCTCTGTTATGCTATGACTGTTATTGTAAAAACAAAAGAAACTTGTGATTAGAAATAGTTTAGTTTATTTTTTCTTACAATAATTTGGATGGAAACTTATTTTTAGCCATCACGTCACCTTAACCAAATAAAAACGTTTCCGGGTAGGCCTCCTGTTATTCATTTTGTTAACTACTAGCATAAAATAAAAGTTTAAAATAGAATAATTAATTAGTTGGAAAAATCGTTTGTGGCTCAATGATGCTAAACAAGAACGCAATCTTCTTTTTGCAATATTTACCGGAAGTCAATGTTCTATTTTATCATAATTTTTGTGTATGGCAATGATAGCACTGGCTCTAACCTGTGCCTTGCATTAAATGCATATTTTTGTACTGCATTTATTGTATTTCACATTATGTAAATATAACCGAGATTTATTTTTTGCTGTGAAGTAAATGTAATTAAGCACTGCAAACTTTGGCTAAACTAAGCAAAAAACATTAAGCACGTTAGTGGTATTCCAAGCGGAATTTGTTTTAAAGATTTTTCTTTTTTATCAAATTAACTCAATATTTGAGAAACACAACAACGCCTTTTATGCTGATCCGAAATATAACATCACTTGTACCATGTATTGTCCCTGTATTGTTTGCTTTTTTTGTTCCATAGACTTTTCCTTTTATTTTTTTTTATTTATACAATAAGTCAAATAAGGTTATTGTTTTTAATAAATTTCCCTAAAGGAAAATAATTTTCTTTTGTGTCACGTGACCTTAAAAAATTAATGTTTCTTGGTCCTTTAATTGTTGTAGTTAAAAGTATAGACAAGTTGAAAGTTGCTTTTTTGCAAATTCGGTTGATCTCTAAACTTAAATTATTTATTATCAGGAACAAAATTTAATAAAATATAAGAATAATTGAAAGTTATATTGAATAACATGGAGTTTAACTTTACAACTACTTTGTAAGTTTGTTGTTGTTTAATTAAGTTTTATTTGTTGGTATTGATCTATAAAAGAAGTTGCTTTAATTGAGACTGTTTGTTCGTAACTTTGTTTTGCAAATGTAAAAC
Organism: Corella eumyota; assembly: GCF_963082875.1. Taxonomy (NCBI): domain Eukaryota; kingdom Metazoa; phylum Chordata; class Ascidiacea; order Phlebobranchia; family Corellidae; genus Corella; species Corella eumyota. The sequence continues at coordinate 259,058 of NC_137496.1, read as the reverse complement.
ATAAAAAAAATCATTTTGCTAAAAAACGAATTTTTAGGGTAACTATTGCTTTTTCAGTCAAGCAATGTTATCAAATTCATCAACATCCGAAACAGTAGAAGAAATCCAACCAGAGAAGCACATAGACTGTCTAATACTTTTCATTCTCTACTTTATATACTGTATTTTAATATCATGCAAAACGAGAAAATGGAGTTGCTGCGTTGAAACTATTATAAATGCACTTGATATATGTTTTCATTACTTTTTAAAAACTTCCACTCACTCCACTTTATATGAAAATCAAGTAAAAGAATACTCTCATGCTATTTCTGCAATTTATGGAAGCCAAATGTCGACAGTGTCAATACTAATGGGTCCTGGGAATACAGTCGGTATTTCCATTTCGGTTTTTCTATGGCAGTTACTTATTTTATTGATTAAGTTAAGTTATGCTTGCAAAAGTATAATAAACTGCAACGACAGAAAATACTCAGAGTTTTACTGAAGCTTGTTTAAGTAGATTTGATCTTTAAACATTGTAGTTTTTCGTATAATTGTAAATAATTTAAGTAGTTGACTATATTCATTGTAGTGCAAATAAAACTAAGTTTTGCATAACTTTAATGTGTTTTATATTAATGTCTTAGCGCTCGTGTAATTTACTTTTATTGTTTTTAGTTTTAAACAGCAATAACTTAATTTATTTACCAAAAAAAGTAATAAAAAAAAACTTTAAAAAAAGACTTTTCAAGTATTTTTATGGCATAGGACGTATAACAGTCACAACGTTTGTTGTCAAAATTAGTGAAAAATTTTTTTAATTTTTAAAAATAAATTTTCCGATTTTTTTGAACCAGAAATCGTCTAAAGTGATAAATATAATAACGCAGTCACTCTCAATATATTAAAAATAGGTTAAGGGATAATTAATTGATCTGATTATTAATACAGTAAAACTGTAGGAGCTCTATTGGTGTCGTCCGCTGGTTTAAACGGAAGTCAGGAAGTACTAAAATAAATGCAAAAAGGTCGAAATGTTTCCGCATTTTATAAACTTAGCGGACGACGTTAACAGTGCTCCAAACTGTAACGGAATACAGGAATAAGGCTTTTAAATTTAGTTTTGTAATCTGCAGATCGGGGATAACTTTAAAACGATGTGTCATGAACTTACATCAGAGTATAGTTTGTTTATATTTATGACGTCACAATTAAGTTAGAGGCTAGTGACGTCACGTAAACGTGGGTTAGGTGTTTATAAATTAAAATTTTTGGAAAACAACAATTATTTAAAGTAATTGAAATAATTAAATTGTAATTAAAGAAGATTTTAGGACGTGCCAGCAGCAGGAATTGAACTTGAGACCTTTTTGTTTGTACAGGTTTAGGTCATATTACACAAAATGATATTTGCACTTATAAATTTGAGTCTTTTGTGCGTTTTAATCGTTAAATTCTTTAAACTTTTCGAAGAATCCTCAACTCCTAAAGTCTACCATACAGATTCTAAATTTATTAAGGTAATTAGAAATTATTAACTACATACACATATGTATATTAAAATAGTGTCTGTATATTTAGTTGTGTCTATTTTAAACAACAGATTTTAATTTTAAAGTTTTTTTTTTCTATTTTTAAATTTATTTCAATGTTGTTAACCTTTTTTGAATTTAATATTTTATGTGAAAAAATTTACAATTTACTGAATAATATTTTTCTATGACTGTATAAAGTTTGACTAACTTTAACTTTAGAAAGTGATATCGAGATGTCCTTCGTTGTCAAAGATTTACGAACCTCCTTTCTTATGGGGGAAGAGTGGTCACATTCAAACTGCAATCTATGCTAAACAAGGTCAACTTTTCACAATTCTAATTTATAATTGGTGTTAAATTTGCACTGTTGTAAGATATTTTAACTTGGATTTGTGTTACAATAAAAAATTATCAACTATCTGGCAATATTACCAGCTTTTTATTACTATTACAACCATATAACTTGGTCAGGGTAGTTACTTCACAACAAGACTGCATAGTTGGGCATTTTATAATGGGTTTAAATATATATAAATGAAATATTTGTAAAGTTATATTTTGTTTAGGTCGTTTCAATTGTTCAAGACCGGATGGAGTTCGATATTTAAACAAATTGGACGACGGGTCAACGGTTAGTTTTGATGTCTTTGAACCGTACAATAATCAAGGTTTGAAATATTTTTAATTAATTAGTTTGTAAAATATCTAAAATATTGTCAATTTTTATCAAAAACTGGCTTTTCCTAGTTATTGTAAAGGGGCAGTGGGCTTACGAAAATAAAAATGATTATTTTTAACTTTTACTGAGTGTGACAATTATTTTATTTCAGCGACTTGCACATTTTTAATTTGTCCTGGTATTTGCAACTCTTCTGAGAAATGTTACATTCGAACTTTCGTCCAACATTCGATCGAGAATAACTACAGGGTTGCCGTTCTTAACCACATCGGATCACTCGCCAGCGTGAAACTCACCTCACCCAAGATTTTTACTTATGGTGAGTTTTTGGATTTATTTAATTGATGTTAAGATGAGACTGTTAAGAAATCAATTTATTATTGCATGGGTCATAACTTTTTCTTATAACTACTTCACTGTAAAAAAATACTTAATAAGTTTTGGCAAATTTATGATTAAGTAATATAAAATACCTTATATATATATATATATATATAACTTTATGTTCATTTTAAATTAATTTAAACTGTTCAAACAAATAAAAGCATGATATCAATAACATTTGTTACAAAACTTTAAAAGTTATGAATAAACTTCCAGGTGACACGAAAGCATTTGAGAGTATGGCAGAATCAATTCACAAGAAATTCACCGACTCCAAGTTCATCTACATAGGTTTCAGTATGGGAGCAAACATAGTGGTCAAATACCTGGGGGAGAATATTAAAAGACAAGAGAACGTATTGTGTGCTGTGAGCTTATGTCAGGGATATAACGCCATCAGGTAAACATTTAAACATTTAGGGATTTTATAAATTATTTATTTTTAACCGTATGCTGTGTCATTGGAATTTTTATTGTTTATTTATAAACATATGTCCTGGTTTAATTAAATGCTTTGTTGTATACCTGAAATATGAGGCCATAAGTACAAAGTTTACAATATATTAATTATTTTAATTACAGAATATAGTAATTAATAACATTTGTAATAATCAACGATACAGTATTTGATTAAATACATGATTTGAAATAAAACAAAGTCATTTACGTTTTAAATATAAATTTTAAATAAAATCACAAAGATTTTATTTAATTTTATGTGAATATAAAACACCAGTCAATAGCCGGCTATACAGTTAGCATTTTAATTGTTGTAATATGGTCGCAACACCCAACTAATATTGGCATTGTTGTAATTTACCTGCACACCACAAACAGCAGTTTTATTTTCCAAGGCTCCGAGTTGAACATACATTGACCAATAAGCTTTATTAGATATATATGACAGTCTATGATGATTTATCCATGATGTTGCCGGATGTTTTGTACATTATTCAGAGTTAATAAATAACATTATGATGTCATAATAAACACCACCAAGTTATGTAATCACTTCTGTATACACGTGTTTTCTAAATTTAAACTTTTTTATTTTCCAGACATTCTGGCTTTATGAACTCAGGTTATGGGAGGTTTTATGATTATATGATGACATTGAACTTTAAGAAAATACTCCGTCCCCATTGGTCAGTTTTTATTTTTAGTTTTTTTAAAAAGTTAAAAAAATTTGGAACTTTAAAAAAGCTTCTTAAAAAAAAAGTTGCTTAAAAAGAGAACTTTAAAAAAACAACCAATACAAAAGCATTAGGTTTTGTAACTTTCGTTTTTCCCAACATTACAGTTGTATTTTTAATTTTATTTTAGTTTGTTAATATTGTTTATGTTATTTTTAACAATTTTTCTTGTTTTTAGGAAGGAAATATTTTCGTGCGATGAAACAGATTACGATGAACATCTTGTGAGGGATGCAACTTGTTTGTACCACATTGAGGAAGGATTATTAAGGTTTGTTCCTTTAACTTTGTTACTTATTCTTTATAGTGGATTGCTGTCTTAAAAGTATTTTTGTATTTCCAATGTTATTGTTTTGTCCCCAATATATAATTTATTTTTAGTGTAGACATTAATTTGCAAATTGGTTTTGAAAGTCATAGATAGCACTGTAGTTTATTCATATTACAACATAGGTACAACTAAAATTAACTCAGGATCTATAATCTAATAATTTTAATATCTATGTTTGACCTTACTGTACATTCATGGACAATAAAACATTGCTAGAAATTTAACCTACAATTTAATTTTCAGGAGATTTGAGGGATTTTCAAGCGTGCATCACATGAAACAACATTGCGGCTGTCATGAGGCTATCAATAATGTGAATATTTTGTTTAAACATATTTCCTCACTAAATTGATTTACTCTTAAAACCTGAATTTCAATTTTTAGATAAATATTCCAATTTTGTTGCTAAATGCTGAAGATGATCCGATTATTTCTCCTCTTCTATTTGATGTTCCTTTTAGTTATATTAGTAAGTTGTTTGTATTTTAAAGCTTGGGTTTGATTCCCACCACAGGCACTAATAATTTAAACCTTTTTTAGAGCAAAACCCGAGAGCAATGTTTGTTGTTACGAAGCACGGCGGCCATCTTGGATTCTTTGAGGGAAGATTCTGGAAACCAAACGAGAAAACTTTATTGGAACGATTAGTTCTGGAATATGTTGAATCCGTGGTTCTGGAATCTGAAAAGAAGATGAACAATGGTGATTGGGTATTTTCTAGTTAAGAAAAATTTTAATTTTAAAAATCACTCATATTGGAATTATAGAACTTTGTACTAAAGAACAACATTTTCCGAACTTTAATTTGTACGATTATGTGTTCATCATTGCTGTTTAGAAATTAGGTAATTTTTGTACGAAATGTTTATATGTTTTTTTAAAATAGTACAAATGTATTTATAACCCCATTAACCTGACACCTGTAACCAAAATGATTTGTGAAATTTTTGACATATTTCAAAGTTGCAGTCTTAAGCCTCCTTTGCCTTTATCTTATTACAAGCTTTACTTTTGCTACGTTGCTTATGAAATTACTTTTTTTGGCTTGTTCTAGATTCCCAGCTTAATTGTTTATATTTATGATATATATTATATAACTATTGCCTGTTTTAAACATTTGGCACCTTTTTAAGTTTTGTAAGTTGGAAATATTGCTTAAAATGTTTGGTTAATAATTTTTGGCAGAAGTGTTGTCACCTTAAGACCTATTTTTACTGTTATTCTCCATCAAAATCAAGTATATATTATTGTACTCATTCTTTTCTAGTCAATTTCTTTAGTTAAATTATGCACAAATTGTGTAAATATTTAAAGAAGCCAAACTAATTAAAACTGTGAGGTTTTAGAACTGTTTTCAGGCAATATTACATTTTTAAAATGTTCCTTTGGTAGAAATTTTAATCAATTTTTTATCCTATTTTTTAAAGTTGTTTCGTCCCTGTATTTATATTTACTTTTTGTTTGTAAAAAATTAATTTGCATATTTTTGTAATTGCCTTATTTTTTCTAATTATTTATTTGCCTTGCGGAATATATTAAAACGATTACTTTAAATTATTGTAGAAAATTATTGTCAAGTGTACATAAATGTTTTCACCTTTATTTATAAAAAAGTTGATTTTTTGCTGAAAGTTAATTCATGTGCTGAAAAATTGTCCTTTTTATTTTCGCGCCAAGCACTTAATATTTACAAATACCACAACAACATAGTGTTATCATCTGATCTACTAGCTTGGTGTCTTTTAGCTTTTGTTGAAAATTTGTTTTTATTTTCTCTCATATTTTGTTTAAAGTTCCATTTGTATTGAAATCAGTATTTTTGCTTGAATGAAAACAATCATCGGATCAAGTTTTTTAGTTTTTATACTTGTTGGATTTAAAGTTTTGATTTTAACTTTTTTTATACAGTATCATGCCATAGCCTAAACATAGAGTAACATTTGTTACCAAAATTACTTAAAAAGTAACAACTGTCTTATATAATATGGCTAAATTTTGCTTTTTACGCTAAGTTTGTTTTCTGCAAAAAAAATTAAAAAAGTACAAAAAACGGCTCAAAAAAGGCAAAAAATGTTATTTGCCTATGTCTGCCAGCATATGATCTTACGACGATGACGTCGTGCGTCACGTGACTCGCGACTTTCCCTATTTACAATATTTATCTTCAAATCCCAATATCTCAAAAACTACTTGACCAATTTTTAAAATAATGGTATCCTCGTGCAAGTTGGAAAAATTTCCAATATAATTAAAAAGAAACTCTGCGACCTCACTATCTCTTTAAATAAAATATTTAACAGCTGTTGGCTTAAGGAGTAAAGAAGAAACGTTGATTACAAATACCTGCGCGAGATTTTTCAACACGTGGTCTCGCTCCAACAAAAGCGTGGTTTTGCACTGTAGTAGTTTTACATCAAAAATCCTAAAGAAGGATAGTTTAGAATAGGTAGGCTTGTAACTTATTGTAGTTGTACCAGTTTTATGAATTTATTATACAAAAATATAGCAAATATATAAGTTAGTTATCTAAATTATTTGTTATATTTTAGCAAATGGATTGTTTCTAAATCCACATTAATAATAGTTTGTATGATAAAAAGCTATTCTATGAACAAGGTAATAGATGTATTAAAAGATGCTACAACATGCCAGCAGTGGGAATCAAACCCAGGACCTCATGTATTACTTAAAGACGCTACAACATTTCAGCAATGGGAATCAAACCTAAGACCTCCGGTCTTACTTGAGGATGCTACAACATGTCAGTAGTGGGAATCAAACCTTTAATCTTAGGGTTACTCAAGAATGCAACAACATGGCAGCAGTGAGAATCAAACAAAAGATCTCAAGACATCTGTTTTTTTTACTATTAAAAAGCCATAATTTATTACCATTTTATTAAAATTTTATCAACCGCTACTGGGCGCTATGGGACCACAAACAATAATTTTAATTAATATTTTTTCGAAATTTTACTAACCGCTACCGGGCGCTATGGGACCATAAACAATAATTTTAATTAATATTTTTTCGAAATTTTACTAACCGCTACTGGGCGCTATGGGACCATAAACAATAATTTTAATTAATATTTTTTCGAAATTTTACTAACCGCTACTGGGCGCTATGGGGTCATAAACAATAATTTTAATTAATATTTTTCCAAGTATTTACTTTTTTAAAATGGCGGGAACCGCATTCTTAAATTTTTTAACAATTAAATTTATAATTTTTTCATTTATGAATTTATTAAAATTTAAAATTTGTAACTTTAAAAGTAAAAATGGTGATGTTTATTCATAAAATTAGGCCTAAGGAACACATATTTGGTTTGTTTAAAGTTTTTTAAAAAACGTGGCTGTTATAAAATGGCGGTAGGCAGATTTATTAACTTTTAAAACAACTTTAAAAAACATAATTAAACAAGATTATTTAATGTGAATAAATTATTTAAAAGGCGCTATGATGTGTTTATGTTTGGTTTACTTTATTAGTAGGTTTAATTAAATTAGAGTAACAAGATCTTTAAGTTAAAGTTAGGTTAAAATTTCAACAAAAATATTCTAAGCCTAGCTTTAACTATATATTCATTAATTAATAATAAAATGGCGCTTATTTAACATATATATTTTTAATAACTTAACTTATATATTTACTTCTATAATTTAGAATTGTAAAGTAAAAAGATAAGTTTGTGAAAATGCCAAAAAAAGCTTCAAGTAAATCTGAAAAGTCGAAACAAAATGAAATTTGTTTACTTTTTGACTTTTCTGAGCAGAAAGTGAAAACTAAAAAAGATGAAATTAAAAAAAGAGAAGGTAGAATATTTATTATACGAATATTAATTTTTAGTTGAACAACAGTATAAACCGGCAGCGTGTTGTAGGGGTAAGAACACTTGCTACACCACCATGAGATCGTGGGTTCAATCCCCACTGATCTTATGCTGTAGCGTCCAAAGGTGGGCACCAAATCGTTAATGCGTTAAACGTTAAATAGCGAAGTTAATTTTTTTGTTAAAATTTAACTTTTAAGTTAATTTTAAAAATCGTTATCGGACCTGTTAACTTTTGTTAAATTGTACTTCCGTTAAATTAAGCCCGTTAACTCAATATTTTACAAGTAAATCCATGGTAATATAAGGAATATATATGTTTAAAATCGTCGTTTATCGGGTTTAATCGTCGCAATTTTTAAACAATGTAATAATTACTATCCGGCCACTGTTATTTGGGCATTAGGCCTATGCCAGTTTTAAAAACTTCTTCTAAACCATTTTCGTCTAGTTAAAACATCGATTAAGAAAAAAACTATTTTTTCAAAATCTTTTTTTATAAAAAAGGTAATTTCTTTGTTTGTTTTAATTAAATTTTAACGTTTAACGATAACTTCCGGTACACTTGGTTTAATTTAACGAAAAAACGTTAGCGAAGTTACTGTTATGTGTAACGAATAACCATTTAACGAAGTTGCTTTTTTGTTTAACTGTGCCCACCTATAGTAACGTCCTTGAGTAAGGCGCTATAAACGGTATGAACTCCTGCTGAGCCAGCACTTAATCAGCAGCTTAATTATTGGGCAATTATAATCTATAATATCCCAAACTGCCACAGGCAACAGGCAACTCGAGATTGGTTTGGAGTAACTGATGTTACTCCATGTTTAGGTCGCGCATTCGACCTTTCCACATAGAGGATAAAGAAATATACATAAAAAAGTATAAATCAGAAAAATTTACTTACCCCAATTAAGCTGTAGCCTTATGCAAGTTTGTTATCTAAACTCAAGTCAAGTTTTAATTATTTGACTGAGGTAATAATTGGTTGTGAATTGTTTTACAGGTCCACAAAACCCAAAAGAAATTCCGATGAAAAAACAAGCAAAAATGTTGGAACAAAGGGAAGAATTTTCTGGAGATGAAGAAAATGAAATGATGTAAAATTAGATTTTGTTCTTTACAGTAAACATATTCATTACTGCTGGCATATTATTCCATCTTAAAGTAGGACCTATGGTTTTAGGTTTGATTTTTGATGCTGGCATGTTGTAGCATTCTTGAGTAAGACCTAGGATCCTGGGTTTGATTCTCACTGCTGGCATGTTGTAGCATCCTTGAGTAAGACCTGAGATCCTGTGTTTGATTTCCACTGCTGGCATGTTGTAGCATTCTCAAGAAAAGTTTAGGTCCTGGGTTTGATTCTCACTGCTTGCATGTTGTAACATTCTAAAGTAAGACCTGAGATCCTGGGTTTGATTTCTACTGTTGGTATGTTGTAGCATTCTTAAGTAAGACCTAAGATCCTGGGTTTGATTTCCACTGCTGGTATGTTGTAGCATCTTTAAGTAAGACCTGCGGTCTTGGGTTTGATTCCCACTGCTGGCATGTTGTAGCATTTTTGAGTAAGACCTTGTGTCTTTGATTTAATTTCTACTGCTGAGATGTTATATTATCTTTGATGATGACATAAGGTCCTTGGTTTGATTTTTAATGCTGGCATTCTGTATTAACCTCAGTAAGACCAAGATTTTGAGATTTAATTTTTAATGTTGCCATGTTGTAGCATTGTTAGGTAATACTTAAGGTCTTAAGGTTGGTTTTTACTGTTGGTATGTTGTTTTATTTTTATGTTTTGCTTAAATTTAAATTGTTAACACACAGACAACCTTCAATGGTCAAAAACTTGAGTTCAGGTTGGAAGAAAACATTGGCGATTAAATGTAAGAAAGTTGAAGGATTTATTGAACAATGTTCGGCAGCCAGAGAGAAAACTGAGAAATGTTTTGAGGCTCAGGTAAACTATATTTACATGCTTTAGTGTTATAAGATTTTGCTTGTTTATATTTAGTCAATGTGGGTGTTTTTTCTGATTTTGCTGATACTTAATTTTTGGGTTTTTAAATCTTATTTGACTTTAAATTACTGGCAGCATGGTCTAGTGGTAGGAACACTTGCTACACCACACATGAGGTTGTGGGTTCAATCTCCACTGTTATCATGCTGTAGCGCCCTTGAGTAAGGCGCTATAAATGGTATTAACTCCTGCTGAGCTAGCACTTAATCAGCAGCATAATTATCGGGCAATAAAAACTTTAATATCCCAAACTGTCACAGGCAACTTGAGACTGGGTTGAAGTAACTTATGTTACTCTATGTTTAGGTGGCGCATTTGACTTTTTCACATCAAGGATAAAGATATATACAAAAAAAAAAAAAAATTTAGATTTAAAGGCAAACCTAAATCTGATGTTGTTAAAAAACGGAAATAAAGTTTTGGCATATTTTTGTTTAAAAACTTTAGGCAAAAGAGCAACATAATTTAAACGAGGAATATGGAAAACAATTAGGTTTGGTGATCAAACAATGGGAAAATGATATTAAACAAGCTAAGGAGACTGAAGACAATATTAACGTAAGTTTGAATTTCTAAAAACTATATTTGATGACTAAAATATTTCTGTGGAATTTGTATTGAAATGACTAAGGTCCTTCTTTTAATTCATAATGCTGTGCTGACATGTTGTAGCATTCTTTAGTAAGACCTAAGATCCTGTGTTTGATTCCCACTGTTGGCATGTTCTGGCATCCTTAAGTAAGACCTAAGATCCTGGGTTTGATTATCACTACTGGCATGTTGTAGCATCCTTAAGTAAGACCTAAGATCCTTGGTTTGATTCCTACTACTGGCATGTTGTAGCATCTTTAATAAGAACTAAGATCCTGTGTTTGATTCTCACTGTTGGCATGTTCTGGCATCCTTAAGTAAGACCTAAGATCCTGGGTTTGATTCTCACTGCTGGCATGTTGTAGCATCCTTAAGTAGAGCCTGAGGTCGTGGGTTTGATTTCCACTGATGGCATGTTGTAGCATTTTTTAGTAAGACCTAAGATCCTTGGTTTGATTCCTACTACTGGCATGTTGTAGCATTTTTTAGTAAGACTTAAGGTTCTGGGTTTGATTGACACTGCTTGCATGTTGTAGCATTTTTTAGTAAGACCTAAGGTTCTGGGTTTGATTCACACTGCTGGCATGTTGTAGCATTTTTTAGTAAGACCTAAGGTTCTGGGTTTGATTCTCACTGCTGGCATGTTGTAGCATCTTTAAGTAGAGCCTGAGGTCGTGGGTTTGATTTCCACTGCTGGCATGTTGTAGCATTTTTTAGTAAGACCTAAGGTTCTGGGTTTGATTCACACAGCTGGCATGTTGTAGCATTTTTTAGTAAGACCTAAGGTTCTGGGTTTGATTCACACTGCTTGCATGTTGTAGCATTCTTTAGTAAGACCTAATATCCTGGGTTTGATTCACACTGATGGCATGTTGTAGCATTCTTAAGTAGAGCCTGAGGTCCTGGGTTTGATTTCCACTGCTGGCATGTTGTAGCATTTTTTAGTAAGACTTAAGGTTCTGGGTTTGATTCACACTGCTTGCATGTTGTAGCATTCTTTAGTAAGACCTAAGATCCTGGGTTTGATTCACACTGCTTGCATGTTGTAGCATTCTTTAGTAAGACCTAATATCCTGGGTTTGATTCACACTGATGGCATGTTGTAGCATTCTTAAGTAGAGCCTGAGGTCCTGGGTTTGATTTCCACTGCTGGCATGTTGTAGCATCCTTAAGTAGAGCCTGAGGTCCTGGATTTGATTCACACTGCTGCCATGTTGTAGCATTCTTTAGTAAGACCTGAGATCCTGGGTTTGATTTCCACAGCTGGCATGTTGTAGCATTCTTGAGTAAGACTTGAGGTTCTAGGTTTGATTCCCACTGCTGGCATGTTGTAGCATTCTTAAGTAAGACCTAAGATCCTGGGTTTGATTCACACTGCTGGCATGTTGTAGCATCCTTAAGTAAGGCCTGAGATCCTGGGTTTGATTTCCACTGCTGGCATGTTGTAGCATTCTGAGGTCCTGGGTTTAATTCACAGTGATGGCATGTTGTAGCATCCTTAAGTAGAGCCTGAGGTCCTGGGTTTGATTTCCACTGCTGGCATGTTGTAGCATTCTTGAGTAAGACCTAAGATCCTGGGTTTGATTCACACTGTTGACATGTTCTGGCATCCTTAATTAAGACCAAGCATCCTGGGTTTGATTTCCACTGCTGGCATGCTTTTACATCCTCGCGTAAGACCTAAAGTTCTAAGTTCGATCTCCACTGCTGGCATGTTAGCAAGCATTATTTAAACCTGATAAGTTTTGTGTTCTCAGTTAAAAAGTAATCCAACTGTTATTTTTCTTTTTATTCTTATTAACTTAACTTTTTATTTATTTAAAATTATTTTAACTCATCTACAACTTTTTATACAGAATTTGCTGAGTCAAGAACAAAAAACGCTGACTCAGATACGAGATGCACAAACAAAGTGGTTTGATTCGTTAAAGAGTTTGCATGCTTATTATGTTAACAGGTACATTAAATAAATTTATTTTTGTTTTGTTTTTTTGAAGTTTTTATATTATGACAATTTTTATTGTAAAATATTTTTGTTTAAATTTTTATAGTTAACAGGTGTTTGTTATAGTGTGATCATTTTAATTTATATTTAAAAAAAATCTATTTTAGTTTTTTAGTCCTTACTTTTTACAAATCGTGAGGACTGAGGACCGTTGAATTTTTACTGTTTTATCCTTTTTTAGTTGCAAAGAAAATTCTGACCAATGCAACAAATCGTACGAAACTGCAAAAGATGAAATGAAAAAGAATTTAAAGATCGAGGAGAAAAAATTTCTTTCAGAAACTGTAAGTTTTTGTTTCATTTTTCAGTTTTAAATATTTATTTTAATATCTCTTTTTTATTTTTTTTATGTTATCCATTCTAATTAAACAATTAAATTACTTTAAAGAAAAATCAAGAAATATCAAATTTCCGAAAGTCAATGGAAGCGATGATATTTAACTAAATTTTTTTTGTTAATTATGTTCTTTATATAGACTTAGTTTTAGCCAGTTGATTTAGTTTTTTGTTCCTTTTTTAGTTCACAAATAAATTTAGTTAGAATTAAATTTTTAGAACTCATAAATGAACAAAAATATTTTATTAATTGCATAAAAATGTAAAAATGTACGAAAGGAAATCGACAAAATTAAACAATATTTATAAAAAACAAAACGAAAACTTTTATAAAACCATTTTAAGAACAACCGAATTAAATTTAAACATAATTAACTGCCTGTTTAAAACGCAGAATTATTTGAAAAAGATTAAAATGACAACTTTACAATTTATTGTGACGTTTGACCAACTTTTTTGCACATTATTTTGACAAAAAATTGCTAAAATAATAAACCTAAAATCACTAGTAAATACAAAATAATTTCCCTACACATCTAATAAATGAAAAACAACAAAAATAGATCAATTACCATCTCAATTAAGTTAAGTAATGACCAAAAATTTAAAGTTAAACAATAAGAAATTATATTGAGTTAAAATTGTTACTGAGATACTTTTTAAGTTATTCAAGAATTTGTTCTACTGCAGCAGGCAATCGAGTTGGTCGTGGTGCTTGTTTGAACGATTTCAAGTTTCTCTTCTTTGGGGCCAAATAATTCCGGGTTTAATTTTAATTGCTGAAATATTTAATTATAGTTTTAGTGTGCTTAACATGCCAGCAGTCGGAATCAAATCTAATATTTAGGTTTTACTCTGGAAAGTTACAACATGCCAGCAGTTGGGATCAAACCCGGGATCTTAGGTCTTACTTAAGAATGCAACAACATGCCAGCAATGGGAATCAAATAAACAATAATTTTAATTAATATTTTTTCCGTAATTTTACTAACCGCTATGGGGCCATAAACAATAATTTTAATTAATATTTTTTCGAAATTTCAATAACCGCTACTGGGCGCTATGGGGTCATAAACAATAATTTTAATTAAAATTTTTTCAAAATTTTATCAACCGCTATTGGGCGCTATGGGACCACAAACAATAATTTTAATTAAAATTTTTTCAAAATTTTACTAACCGCTACAGGGCGCTATGGGACCACAAACAATAATTTTAATTAAAATTTTTTCAAAATTTTACTAACCGCTACAGGGCGCTATGGAACCATAAACAATAATTTTAATTAAAATTTTTTCAAAATTTTATCAACCGCTACTGGGCGCTATGGGACCATAAACAATAATTTTAATTAAAATTTTTTCAAAATTTTATCAACCGCTACTGGGCGCTATGGGACCATAAACAATAATTTTAATTAAAATTTTTTCAAAATTTTATCAACCGCTACTGGGCGCTATGGGGTCATAAACAATAATTTTAATTAATATTTTTTCGAAATTTAGAAGCTTAAACTCGTAGAAGCTCACCCGTTCGACAATTTTCTCGAGTAAAAGTTTAAATATTTGGTTTATGTTGATGTTTTCTTTAGCGCTCGTTTCACAGAAAATCATATCGTGAGATTTTGCAAGCTAGAAAAACAAATTGTCTTTAAATAAACTTAATTTTAAACGCTTTCAACTGCAAACTAGTCCCTTTTTTAATTAACAAATAAACAAATCGCTTACAAGCCAAACACGCCATTTTTAACATACTACCATTTTAAACTCACTTTTCTGCCATCTTGTTGTTGTACAGCTCTCTCATTTTCTAAATCACATTTATTTGCGATTAAAGCCGCTTCGATATGATCGCCAGCCCACTATGACGTAATAATAGATTTATTATAAAACACAATGCGTCGTTAAGTATTAATATTGTGACGTCATACCCGCCTGAAATTGGTGACCCAGTTAGTCACGTGGTCAAATGACTTGGTGTTTGTGATGTCATAGACAATAAGAACTCCTTTAGCTCCTCTGTAATAAGCTGTAGTGATAGATTTATATTTTTCTTGTCCTGCAGTATCCCTGGACAACAACAAAATTATAATTTATCGACTTGTGGTTTAAACTAGTAGAGGAATATAAACACTCACCAAATCTGAACTTTAATGTTCTTCCCGTTGATATTGACATTTCTAACCTTGAAATCGATCCCTGCAAATCACAAAGAAAAAATAATCAAAAGAAGTAGATCGAGAAATAACTTTAACTAACCTATTGTCGCGACAAAGTTGAGCGAGAAAGCGTCGTCTGTAAACCTCCTCATAACACAAGTTTTTCCCACCCCCGAGTCCCCGATTATCACCATCTTACATTGCCAGTCAGCACGTGGTTTATATGGGGTGACGTCATCGGCCATTTTAATCTATATTTGTTTCTTATGCTAAAAATATAAACAGGGAATCTGGACATTTTAGTTTAAATCCTGGTTGTCGTAAGTTTAAAGAAAAAACCCTAAAATGGGTTCGCTTAACTATTCTGGCATTTTTGTACTTTTAGTAAATTACAAAAACACTTATGAAGTATATTTTCTTAGTGTAAAATGACTTTAAACTACATTCCTATGTAAAATGCCTTTATCTAAATAAAGACGAAGCTAACATCGTAGGCACGTACTTCAAACTACATTAATTCGCGATAATGTGACGTCATATGGGGACAATAAACTATAAAATGTTGTAGTAAAAGGTTTTTATTTGCTTACACAGGATGCTTCATATTGATACAATGTTTATATAAATATTAAACAGGTCGCAATAACTACACTTTCTACTTTAAAAATAGAATAATATTGATATTCATTTTTGCTTACTCTTTGCGAATTTATTTTGTTATTACGTGGCTACCTGCTTAAATCTAAGAGTTTTAACTTAACTACGAAATTAATACACCACGCTATACACTAAGTAAGTAATATTGGCGCGCTAGGCAAACAAAACTGAAAACATATTTAAAGTAATTTAAGCATAACTACCATCCTAAAAAAAACATAAAACCATGACATTTAACATGCTACAAAGCTTGTCTCAACGCACGACTGCATTGGAGCGTCCACCGTAGTGTAAACAAACATCGAGTTAATAACTGACGTTAAACTACTGATCAATGCAGCAACAAGTTGAACCAATAAGTGGTTTTAGATCGTTGGGTAATCTTCGTCAATGTTTAAGCCTAGCTTTAAATTAAAAATATTGAACAAATTATTCTTACAATTTGTTTTAAATTTCGTGTTAATTTTTTAACAATTTTTTAAATAACAAACCCAGAAACTTTTTTACAAAAATTCATGAAAATATTTTTTACTAAATTATATTTTTTTTCTAACTATTTATACAAAATATACACCTTCTATATCACATTATTGCAACTAAATTACTGAAGAAATTACGAAAATAATAAACTAAAAATGAAATAAATTGGCTAGGTTGTAAGTAAGTGCAACGAATGGGCAAAGAAATAAATTGAAGGAAAAACAAAAAACTTTTTCTTGTGACGACGTCGTCGTTAAACCTGAAAAATATGAAAATATTTGAACATAAAAGTCGTTATTATAAAAGCATTGTTGGAAGGTCGACTTCACGACCTAAACATTAACTCAAGTCTCGATTTGCAAGTTTGCTTAAGTCTGTTTAAGTTGCGGTTTCGTGTTTGTTCAAACTTGCTAATTTATGGATTCGGTTGCTTTAATTTAGTAAACGTCTTACTCAAATACCCTTCGACTTAAGTCGGGAATCGAACCCAGAAGCTAAAGAACTTTAAAAATCGAAAATTTAACCTTGAAGAAATGTGCTCGTTTCACCATTCTCTCGTTCATTTATGCTCTCTGTGACGTAATTTGTGTTCTCTGTGACGTAATTTTGGATCTCTGTGACGTCATTTGTGCTTGTGCCAACTGCGTTGTTTGTTGTTGGGACATAATTAACGGTGGTTGTAGTGACGTCATCCGTTGTAGAAGCGTCATTAAAAGAAAAAGTGACGTCATTATTAGACATCGTGTTTATTTTATTGTTTGTTGTTGTGACGTCACTTATTGTAGTTGTAGTGGCGTCACTGATCTTAGTTGTAATGACGTTACTGATCGTAGTAGTGGTGACGTCACTAATACTAGTTGTAGTGACGTCACTGATCGTAGTAGTGGTGACGTCACTAATCCTGGATGTACTGACGTCACTGATTGTCGTGGTTGCAGTGTCATCCGCAACTGTTGTTGTTTCTAAATTTTTATTTAAAAACTTTTAAAATTGAGGATAAAGCAACATACATAGAAACAATAAAACTTAATTAATACCTTGATTAATTTCCATATTTTCCCGGATCCAATCTTCGTAGAACCCGACCCGAGTGAAAACTCCGGGAAACTCCGGGTCCGCACAACCGTACCCGAATGAAGTGATCCCGAATTGGAACCAGGTCGAACCCGAGACCAAACACACCAATGGACCGCCCGAGTCCCCCTATGACGTCATATTCAAATTACAAACACATGTAGGTGACGTCATTATGCCACATGGATATGTAATAGGAGGTAGAACTTTGTTTTCTTTTTTATTCTTAATATAGGAAAGCCAACTTACAAACAAAATAAGGGTTGTAACTTAATGTGATTTATTTATTAAGATATTAATAACACAAACATTTTTACCCAGGTGTTTAATCACTGGGTTGGGACTCAAAACTCCTACTTAACCAACTAAATAACAATTGTGTTTTATTGTCATTGGTCTGTTGGTTTCGACCAGGTATTCCATTGGTTATAATAAGTTACAACCCTTACTTTGTATGATGTGCTTTTACACAAGATTTGAAACTTTTAACATTAACTTATTCGTTACATATTCTGGGTTCACTACAAACATTTTTTCGTCTTTGAGTGTATGAGTGACATCTTTACACCTATCCTTAATATAAAAGGCTAATTGCCTTGTTATAACTTTGACCTTTGTTTGAATAACTTTTTGGTCCAATTCTTAACATGACGTACTCACATTAAACAGTTTTTACTTTGTTACATTGAGCTTTAATTTAAAACTGAGGATAAATATTTTACCTGGCAAGCATCAGCTCCACCTTGTGGTAAACCTGCACATATTTGTGATTGGTCGACATCTAGGTTTATCCTCGAATATTGTTGTTTGCAAATGTTTCGGTCAATAATGTCGACTTTAGCTTGTTGTAAGATTGGGGGGTGAATTACTTGGTTTGGGTCTGGGGCTAAAAACAAAAATTACTTGAAACCCAGCCTTGTGATTTTGGTTTTTATTAGTGGGTAATTTAAGAAATCTTGACATAAAAATAATTAATCTGTGGATTAAGGGTTGGTTCAACAAAAGTTTATAGTGTTTTACTTAGGGGTGCTACAGCATGAGAGTAGTGGGGTCAAACCCAGGATTTCATGTAATAAAGCCAATTGTTCTTTTAAATACACTATGCTGCTGATGACTTAATCATATCTTTCCCTACCTATACTCCAAAGGCTAATTATTCAACATACAAAATATGAATAAGTTAACTTACATAAATTCCCCCAACCAGTTACCACGCAACTGGTCCCAGTTTTAAGAAAATTTTGCGAAGTTTCGAGGCAAATTGGTCGAATATTATTGGGTGTAAATGATATTGTCTGGTTGATTTTAATTAAGGCAATATCATATTTGATTGAACTCCTAAAAATAGAAAATTTAAATAATTATTTACAAATAAAATTATAAATTAATTTAAGTTTTAAACCCGAATAGAACAAAGTGTTTAATGAGAAGGTAATTACTTTAAACATGAAATAAAACTCACTTGTTGTATAATTCATGAACTGTTAATTTTTCAACAAAATATTTTTGTTCTCCACTATTTCCTGTAGCTAAAAATCTTCCAACAACAACATAGAAACTATAATCACCTGACCTGTAAACATAAAATGTACATTTTTAATTTGTTACAGTTCTTTTTCTGTTAATATCTATTAAACACTAACTATGGCCCCACATTTAACATCACAGTTTTTAATTATTACATCATCAATTTATGACATCATAATCAACAACTTACTTTACAGATGTGAAACAATGAGCGGCAGAGAGGATATATTGATGGGAGATGATTGATCCCCCGCAGAAGAAGTTGTCGTTGCTTGAGTTTACCATCATGACCTGCCACGGCCACGAAGATGGAGCCGCGTTATTTCCACCAATCACACGAGCACTCTGTGAGTTCATTTGTTCAAAAGTTAAATTTTAAGTAATTTTGTTTTGTGTATAAAGTTAGAATCATGGAATATTTGATTATTTCTAACAGTTTGAGTTCAGATTTGCATAAGTTTTTAATTAGGAGAGTTTAATAAAAATAAAATATTTACTGAGATAAAAGTGGGAGCTGTTACTGTTTTGCCGCATTCTTCACTATTTGTTGGAGTTTGGGCTAAAGTAATTAAAGTTGTTTATTAGTAAGTTGTTTGTTGTTAAACTAATGGGAAAATTATTTTGTTTAAATTAGGTTGTTAGATAAAAGTTATTTTTATTTTCGTTAAAAAGACAGGAAATTATATTTTATTAAATGTACAAAAGTTGTACAAAAGAAATTATTTTTGAATTGTTATATTTTAAAATATTTATAAATGTACAAAAGAAATTATTTTTGAATTGTTATATTTTAAAATATTTATTTAAAAATTTGTTCTTTTTTAGTTAGTTGGTTTATTGGATTCAAGATATTTTTGTTTCTGTTTTAAAATATAAGTTTAAGGTTAAGCAGTTTATATTTGTAGGGTGTAATAAAGTTGAAAGAGTTTAATTACCACATTCAATTTCATCTTTGTTATTCGGACATTCTTGTATTTGATTGCATCTTAAATTCCCGTTTATACAACTCCCATCCCAGCATGTAAACTCATTGCTTGCGCATTTAGCTGTAGAGTTCAAAAAACAAAATTATCTTAAAAATAAATTTAATGAAACTTTAATACCAAATTTAAATAAATTCTGAACAGTGTTAGTTAACAATGCTTAATTATTTAATAACAACCTGATAATCTCCACAATATTCTAAACCCTTTATCAGTAACTAGAGAATCAGTTCTGAATAAAATCGAAACAGTTTGGAAAGTTGCGGCAAAGTTAACGGGTTTATAAGTTCCACAAATACGTCGGTTGTTGTGCTAAAAACACAAACCAAAAATTTAAATTAACTGTCCGGTAACCTGTTCTATGGTTGGCATCTTTGTTGTTGTAATATGGGCACAACTCGCAACTTATATTTGTCTGCAATAATTTATTCGTGCACAATAAATGGCAGTTTTAATTTTATTTAGCCGGTAAATTAAACAAACAAGTAATAATAATTTATATATATTGTCCATTCGGCTCCATTATGTATAGATTAGTAAAAAAATATTATGAACATTTTATATAATTTACATAGCTTATATTTTATATTTTGTTTAAATTTTAAAGAAAAAGTTTTTACCAAATTATTTCCATCATAAACTTCGATGTGGTCGAAATTACATTTTGGGTTATTTTCAATATTTAAGTCAATAAATTCAATGTTAATTACCTAAACATTAATTAACTAATTAGCAACTAATAAAATTTAATAAAAAATTAGGGAAAAGAACATTTAAGGATTCAGATATATTAGATAAATAATTTTTTTGTTAAAAAAGTGTTAAAAATACTTTAGTTTGTGATGTAATAATCCATTGACAATATAAGTTGTTTGTGTAATTGTTAGGATATAATGGTGAAGTAATTAAACCGATCTCGGTGTTTAAATTTGATCGAGTTAGACACTCACTAAAAACTAAATAAGGTTTTGTTTTAAAATAATTTAGTTTATTAAAAGCTCATTAGTAATATTATAAATCCCCCTGTTTATTTAATTGTTACCTGGTATAAAATCCCAACTTATTAAAAATCCAGTTTCTGTTACACTTGAATCTGTTATAAATTTAATTTCAATATTTCTTGAGATTGAATAAAAATTTTCAAAGGTTTCGTTTCCACAAAATTTTGTATCCTGAAACCCAAATAGGAATAAATTAAATAAATAAATAATCTAATTAACATGCTAAAACTAGCTACAATATTAACTTAACAGTCAAAATGATAATCCAATATTAATATAAATGAAAAACAGTTTCAATTAACAAAATGTTTATTTATTTTTCTTACCGAATATTGGTCGTCAATAATTTGTAAATAATCGTAACCACAACTAGAATGTTGTTCAATGTCTATCTTGATAAAATTTACTTTTACTACCTAAAAAAAAATATTAATTAAAATTAAAGTTTAAAATTGAATAATTTTTAAAAATGAATTACCATTAGGTTTTACTAGAATTAAAACTTTAAAGATTTCGTAAAACTATAAATGTAGAGTATAGACTCTATACTAAAAAATTAAATTTATACTCTATACCAGGGGTCGGCAACCTTTTTCGCACTGCGGACCGATTTAAAACTGGAATCTTTTTCGCGGACCAGCCTTTAAACATTTTTTTGGCATTTTCGGGTGAAAGAATAATGATGTTTCAAGAGACGCAAATTAGTAAGAGACGCAAATTAGTAATAAAGAGACGCAAATTAGTAATAATGATGTTTCAAGAGACGCAAATTAGTTTAAAGCAATTTATTCCTTCATCAAATCGATAAAAAACATTTTTAAATGTTTCTACGACAAAATAAGCTTACAAATCTAAAAGAAAAGAAGTTTCTGTTTCTAAGCATTAAACCTGAAAACAAAACGGCCCGGTAACGTACTGCTCGTGGACCGGCACCGGGCCGGTGGTTGCGGACCACTGCTCTATACTATAGAGTATAAATTTTTTTTTGTTTTTTAGCGATGTGGGAAGACTTCACGAGCTAAACATAGAGCAACAGCAGTTACTCTGACCCATTCTCAAGTTGACTTTGAAAGTTTGGGATATTATAGATTATAATTGCCCTGAATTATACTGCTGATTAAGTGCTGGCTCAGCAGGAGTTCAGTAGTGGGGCAAAGTGTTCTGATCACAACACTACACTGCCAGTCAATATTTATAATTTGTTTTTTTAAATAACTTACATGATTAATTGGTGCCGTGATGTTGTAGAAACAAAGTTGGTTGTTAGGATAGGGATCTGGGTAATTTTGTGAACTCAAATCTCCCGTTGTGTTGAATGTAGTGGCTTGGCATTCTAAAAACAAATGCAGAAATCAAATAATTTGTTAGTTTACCTAATACTTTACCACTGCATATTTTTGTACTGGGTTCACATAAGTTTTTTACCATTTTCATTGCAGTAGTCACTTGTATAACAAAAACCACTTGAATATAGAACAAAATTTATTATAATAATTAAACTAAATAATAAAAACTGTAACATAATCTAATCCTAAAAACATGAAGTAAATTTGATGTTAGAGCAGCCTACCATAAAATTAAGAACAATTTTATGTTTTAAACGATAATTTTGTTTTTAACCAACACTTTATAATATTTTTAACTTTCTTTTAACTGTTTAGTCGGTTAATCAATAATCTCGGTTTATATTTTTTTTACTAATAAGTTAAAGTTATTTTAAATTAACTTATATTTGTCAGCTAAGTTAATAAAATTAATCCAAAATATTGGATTTAAATAAAACTTCTTCTTCTAATATTTATAATATTTAATGTTTCTTTTTCCAAATTACCTGTTATATTTATGTCACAATAGAATATCGGTTTAATGATTATGACATCACAATAGCTCTATTATTATTTTGCGGACTAATTTATACCTCTTGGAAAACTGGCTATTATGTTTGAAAAAACTTTAATTTAAAAAATCTGATTTTTATTAAAACATATTGGGTTAAAATTATATGACATATTTTCGGGTTAGTTTAAAGTTTAATTGAATGTTTAATTATATTTTTAACATTATTGAAGAAATTGTAATAATTAATTTGGGAAAATTGGTAAACAAATTAAATTATAGGTTGCCCTAACAAGATATAAAACTTATTTTAATGTATATGTATGTCCAACTTGTAGGCCTACAAAACTAAAAATAAAACTGTTGTTTGTAAGGCAAATATTAGTGAGAAGTTGTGACCATGTTACTATAACTGAAATTCCGGCCCTGGGCGGGCTTATGACTAGTTCTAATAATTTATTTTACTAAAAGCTCATTAGTAATATTATAAATCCCCTTTTTATTTAATTGTTACCTGGTATAAAATCCCAACTTATTAAAAATCCAGTTTCTGTTACACTTGAATCTGTTATAAATTTAATTTCAATATTTCTTGAGATTGAATAAAAATTCTTAAAGGTTTCGTTTCCACAATATTTTGTGTCCTAAAAAAATAATTTTTATGACAGTAATTTAAGGTTTTATAAAAATTACCAAGAAAAAAAGATTTTTAATTAAAAATAAAGATTTTTTAAATCACTCACTGAATATTGGTCGTCAATAATTTGTAAATAATCGTAACGACAACTAGAATGTTGTTCAATGTCTATCTTGATAAAATTTACTTTTACTATCTGGAAAAAAATTCCATATTTAAATTTGCAAAAATAATTTAATTTAATCAAGTTCTTAAACTAAGAGTTTTGTTTAAAGTTGAATAAGGATTAAAATAAAAAGAATATTGTGGTTAACTACTTTACAGTTTTGTATTTTCTGGTTTATTATGATTACATGATTAATTGGTGCTGAGATGTTGTAGAAACAAAGTTGGTTGTTAGGATAGGGATCTGGGTAATTTTGTGAACTCAAATCTCCTGTTGTGTTGAATGTAGTTGCTTGGCATTCTAAAATTTAAGTTTAATAAATAAATAATTTGGTAGCTTTAACATACTACTTACTTTGTACTCATTTTTTTACTATTTTATTGAAATAGTCACTTGTATAACAAAAACCTTTAGAATATTAAACAAAACTTATTAAACGTAATAGTAAAAACCTAAACATATTTCTAAAAACACAAATATTCTTTCAATTTTCTTATATTTAATTTTAAATATTTAAAAGAAAACTTTAAAACGCAATGTTAGTTTTGTTTAAATATTAAAAAATTAGCAGGATAAAAGTTTTAAAACTTTATTAATTTAATTGTTACCTGGTATAAAATCCCAACTTATTAAAAATCCAGTTTCTGTTACACTTGAATCTGTTATAAATTGAATTTCAATATTTCTTGAGATTGAATAAAAATTTTTTAAGGTTTCGTTTCCACAAAATTTTGTGTCCTAAAAAAATAATTTTTAATAAATTGGGTGAAATTTTTTTTGAAAATGTTTTTCTTACCGAATATTGGTCGTCAATAATTTGTAAATAATCGTAACCACAACTAGAATGATCTTCGATATCTATCTTGATAAAAGTTACTTTTACTACCTAAAAAATAGAAAATAATAATTTTTAAAATTGTAATAAATTTTTAAATTTATTTAATTTCTTTAAAGAAGAGTTTTAATAACTGAATTTGAAAATAACTGGCCCTAGGTAGTAAACCAACTTAATATTGTAATTTGTAGTTCTCATTCCTTACATGATTAATTGGTGCTGAGATGTTGTAGAAACAAAGTTGGTTGTTAGGATAGGGATCTGGGTAATTTTGTGAACTCAAATCTCCTGTTGTGTTGAATGTAGTGGCTTGGCATTCTAAAAACAATTAATTGATTATGTTTATAAAGTTTATCCCTAACATTTTACCACTGCATATTTTTGTATTGGGTAAATAGTTTTTTACCATTTTCATTGCAGTAGTCACTTGTATAACAAAAACCATTTGAATACTGAACAAAATTAATTATAATAATTAAGTTACTAATTTTAAACATATTTCTAAAAACACTAAGAAAAATGTATCATGATCACCATCTGTAAAATTTAACAACAATTTTTTCTAAACAAATAAAATGTTTTTTTTTGTAACTTTCTGGCCACTATCACCTTTTAATAACTTTAGTAAAGTAATTTTTTCTGGTTAAATTTAATTGTGTAGTTTTTAACTTACTATTCTATACTAAGCACATGAAGTTGTCTATATAATATTTGTTTAAAAAAACTCTTTTTGAAAAAGTTTTTTGTAACTTTTTGTTAAATTATGTGTTTGATTTATGTCACAATAGAACAAGTTGTAATTATTATGACATCACAATAGCTATATTATACTGTAACAGACTGCTTTATTGTAAAAACTACCATTAGCTACCTACACAAAAAGTTTATTTTATGTAAAATAGCAACAAAATTAAACAGTTTAACACTTTAGCAGAGTATTTACATAAAAATAATATTAAAAACTTGGGTATGCAAACTTTAAAACCAATCACTTTATTAAACAAACAAGTTCAAGATAATTTGATTTCGTGAAACTTGAAACTGTGATTAAACAAGTTTAAATTATTGTTTTTTTGCGCTAAATGAAAGCAAGAAAGGTAAAAAAAGAAAATTAACTTTAAACATATTCCTCCGACACTCCGGTGTTATTAGGTTTATCCGGGCTGCTAATTTCATCCACATTTGGTCGGAATGATGTCTGGAGATATTACAAATTTGTTAGTAAAAAATTTACCACTTGCCAAAATTTATTTTTAAAACTATGCATTGTAGTGGTCAGAACACTTGGCTTTACTACATAAGGTTCTGGTTCGATCCTAAATGATCTCTTGCTGTAGCGTCCTTAAGTAATAGACTATAAATGGTATAAACTTCTGCTGAGACTAAAACCAATCAGCAGCTTAAATACAGAGTAATTATATTTTATAAATTTTTAAACTGCCAAAAGCAACTTGAGACTGGGTCGGGGTAACTGATGTTACTCTGTTTAGGTCGCGCATTTGACCTTCTCACAACGAGGATAAAGATTTAAAAAAAAATAAATAAATAAAACCAAAACTAACCGAATCATGCAGTAATCCATATTCCTCTCTTCTCCTAAAAATCACTTTCTTAACAACCACATAAGCAACAACAAATAGGATAACCAGGACAACAATTGCTATGACGATAGCTCCCCCAGTGGACAAACCACCCTCCTTGTGCGGGTTTCTAACCATAAGGTTAAAGCACTGTAGTTTTTCATCAGTTTTTGTTGCTGAGCAACAATATTGGCCGTCATCTTGAATTGTTATGTCTGGGGTATAAGAGTGAAATATTGGTTCAAAAAAAGGAAATTGTCACAAACTAACTATATTTAATTTATTTAAAGCGGGAAAAAATACTGAACAACTGTTATTGTCTCAGCCTTAAGTTGGCTTTTTTTTTGTTAAGTTCACTTTATGTTGTATTGTTTGTGTACAACCTTATAAAAGGACAAGAATAGTATTTAATTTTAGATCTTTGGAACCCAGTTTTGTGGTTTTATTGCTCGTCAAAAAGAGATTTAAGAATTTAACTTACTATTAATTGTGAGTTCATTGTCCATAACTCTGATGTGATCACTTATTTTATTGGCTTTGAAACTCCACTTTATGTTCTGGTCTTCTGTTTTAATGCAATGGAACTGAATCATGGAACCTTAAATAATTAGAATAAAAGTTAGTTGAAATATAACCAAAACTTCGGGTTGTAGTGCTTAGTAATTCCACACAGAAATTTAATTGTATAATGTCTCACCTACGACCCCAATCTTTGATTGTGTTGCAAAATTTTTCACTGGATGACATGGTGTTTTACCACACGGTGACATAAGAGAGGGTCTCACGATCATGCCGGTGATTGGTATGTGATCCTGAGTTTGTCTGGTCATCGTATCATGAGGATTTTGTTTATCATGACTGTGATTGTGATCACTCACATCATTAGCTGCTGGGGTCGCGTGAGTGTGAGTGTCAGCACCGTGAACATGAGTCGTGGTTGTTGCATGAGTGTGATCACTTTTACCTCCATCGTGAGTGTGAGTATCAACCCCGTGAGCATGAGTTGTTGTGGTCACGTGAGCGTGAGTTGTTGTGGTCACGTGAGCATGAGTTGTTGTGATCACTTGAGCATGAGTTGATGAGTTGACTTGAGGGCACTTAAAATCTTTCAAGTGGAGTGAAAAGATGTCTTTGTTCTTGAGATTTGGCGGCGATCTAAAAAGTTCAATTTTATTTTACAAAGTCCTATTTTACACTAGTTCAAGAGATTTAAATCTTTGCTTTATTAATTATAAAAAAAACCAATGGGATGTCTTTCTTAAAGTTTAACAACAAACCCAAAATACACAAATAATATAAGAAAACAGTAAAAATTTATCTTACTAGTTAATAGCCTGCCCTACAATTTACATTTGTAATTTGGTCGACTTTTAACAAATATTTGCTCGCAATAATTTACTTGGCACCACAAATATAGTTGCCCAGCTCCATGTAATGTAGATAAAACATCCACAATATTGTGTACAGACCTGCATGTTAAATGGAATGCAGTTCCAACGTGCAATTGTAATGTTTTCGATCCATTCCTGAAGTCAACCATTGTGCAATTACAAGCCCACTCATTATTATGTAGATGAAGAGTGTTCAGGTGGGAGAGAGGTTTAAACCATTTGTATTCTGCCACTTGTAAGCTGTTCGACTAAAAGTTTTGTTTAAATTTAAATACTGTAAAGAAAACCATAATCACAGATGTCTTTATTAAGATTGGGTTATTTATTTTGCAGGATTAAATAATTGTTATGAAGCTAATTAAATAGGCGCGTTAAAGTTTTGGTCTAGGTTTAACTTGTATTGTTTGTGTTTTTTTTTCGTCAGTCATGTGCAGAACAGTTGTATATTGTTACTGTTTGTCAAAATTTGAATTTTAGGCTAGTTTATTAGTAAGTAACAACAAAACCGCAAAAACTTTACAATAGTTTTTTTTTGTCGTAAGACTTATGTTGTTTGATTTTATTTAAAAATACTTTGTTTTTGTAGTACATTTTGTTTTTACCTGAATATTGATGGAAGTTAATTTCTTCATCTTTGAGAAAGCATGAAGGTTAATGTAAGTGATTAGATTGTTGGATAAATCTAGAAACTAAAATTAAACTAGTTTTATTCTCTATACAAACTTAAATGCTATTAGCTTGGGAATTTTTGACTTAAATCTAATGTTGAAAACAAATTGGGAAACTTTGAAGCAGTTAGTTAGTCTTACTTTCAAGCCAGTTAAGTTGTCGAGAGTATTTTGTCCAACTCTCCTAAGTAAGTTTGCAGATATTGTCAGGTTCACCAAAGTGGCAAGGTCACTGATAAAATAATTTTCCATCGTCTGAAGTTTGTTGTCATTTAAGTTTAAGCTCAACATGTTGGTTAGGCCCCTGAAAATATTATATTTGTTTAAGTGATAAATTGTGTAAAATGATATTTAAAGGGTTAAAAAGGGATTAAATGTAAACCCCTGCCCTAACGCTACCCCAACATTTATTATCTTTCTGAGTTAAAACCCTCATTTTGTTTTGTGCCTGTGCTCCTAAATGCCCTTTAAAACTAAATAAAAACTAGTATAACCCATACAAACAAAGTTAAATTTCTAATTATAAAAGTAACTGATTATTATTTAAATTAAAGGTCTCACAAAAATAATATAGTCATACTTAAAAGCATTTGTGCTAATTGTTTCAATTTTATTCTGAGCCAAATTTAAATTTCTTAATTTTGTGTAATTTGTGAACTCTGCATCTTGTAAATGTTGTAAATTATTGCCACTAAAATTGAGGGATTTTATTGATGTTGGTATTCCTAAAAAATAATCTTAATTCCAAAATTAAAATCTTTTAATCAAGTTAAAAATATATTAAACTTTAAACGTAATTTTAATTTAAAAAAATATGATTTTAAAATAGTGAAAAAGTTATAAATGTTCTTGTAAAAACCTTTTGGTATTGTTGGATATAATCGAAAAGAACAATTGGCATTATTGTTTAAACAAATACAATTAGTTGGTCCACATAATTCAGATTGAATGCTTGTAACACAAAAACATAAAACCAGGAAATGGAAAATAATCTAAAAAAAGAAAATACCTTTTTCATTTTATTTTAATAAATTTAACAATGTAAATGTTTACCCTTAATTTGTAGGCTATTGGTACTTACATTTCTTAAGGTCATTTTCCAGTTTTTAGCTAGATTTTTTTATTAAAAATCATTTATATAAACACTAACTTAACAGTTTTTTTAAATCAGTAAAATAGCCAGTTTTACAACCTTTTTCTAAATGAAATTAATAATTAGTTTTAAATTATCAACAAAAAAGTATTAATATTTTTGTTTTTCAATTTTTAATGTTTCAATTGTTTAACCTAACTTCGGTAAATTATTATTACTATTTTATTAATCTTATAAATCCATATCTGATACTGAACAACAACAAACCTTAAAGTTTTTGTATGTTTTAAGTTTAATATTGCCTGGGGGTATTGATAAGTGTAAAATATGTAGATGAAGGTTTGTAGAGAAATTTAATTATTGCTTCGCGATGATTAAGCATTTATCACAAAAAATATGAAATTATAAATGTTTAAATTGTTTGTGTGTTGGCTATGAGGTGTGTTAATTAATCACTAAAATAACTTGTAATAAAGCATGTACAAACTATGTTAATTCCACTTTAAAATATAATTTTATTAATTACATTCATCTAATAACTTGGTAACTAAAAAATAAACATTTTAATAAAGCTTTAATAAACAATTTTATTTTTGCTGCAATAAAAAACAGCAACAATATGTAAACCTTAAAAGTACAAAAAAAAGGCTTTTAATATTATAAAATTTAAAATAAAAAATGTTGGGTTTACATTCTGTTGTTAAACAAATACAATAAAACTTTTGGAATATATAATATAATTGTAAAAACATTTTGAAGGTCTTCAGTCTTTAAAAACAAAAAGATTAAAAGTTTGATAAAAACCGAGGTCTGTCACTAATGTAGTCATCATCGCTGTTGGTTGGGATACAACGGTTGTCGTGACTTGGTTTGTAATCTTTCAGACATTTACAAACAAAGCTCCCACTAGTGTTCACACATCGGCCGTTTATACAAAGTTGAAACAAAGCGTTATGTTCCATACATTCGTTTATATCTAAAATTTAACAAATTAATTACTTTTGTTGTTGAATAGCTCACCCTACAGCCTTATCATAGAACTTATTATTAATTCACTGAGTTTTCAGTAGTTTTTGGCGATTTTTAATTGTAAATGCAGATATATATTTTGTTTTATTTCTGTGTTGTTTTGTAGTAATAAAAGTAATTTGTTTTTATGAAATAACTTTTGTTACTAATATTATTCCAGTAATGTTTTTAGTTTGTTTGTAAATATTGTTAGACTTGTCCAAAAATACTGCTGATTCGTTTTTGTTTTGTCAAAGTCAATACCTTTGGTGTCCCATATATTCAAGGCTGCTAAGTTGTAAAGAAAATCAACCCTAACTTTGTCCTACTTAAACCAAACACACACACTCACCTTCACATTTCATTGTTCCCACATTGAGTCGGTACCCCTTCTTACACTGACAAGTAAACCCCCCTTTTATGTGGATGCAATACCCATGTCCACAACCGTCCTGGACCCCACATTTTGTTGGTGGGTGCTGGGCTAAAAGGGTAAACAAATGATAATTATTCAAAAATATAAATATTAAATAAACTAACTTGTCGATAGCCTGCCCTACATTCTGCATTTAAATTTTTGTGATATG
Organism: Corella eumyota; assembly: GCF_963082875.1. Taxonomy (NCBI): domain Eukaryota; kingdom Metazoa; phylum Chordata; class Ascidiacea; order Phlebobranchia; family Corellidae; genus Corella; species Corella eumyota. The sequence goes on along the minus strand of NC_137496.1, from coordinate 228,489 downwards.
GTTGCAACTCTGAGTTAATATTTGCCTACGATAATTTACCTACACACCACAAACAAAAGTTTCATTTCTTTTAATGGCTTATAAATTGTACATACATATATATTGCCTACTAAGCTCCTTGAACAATTGAATTTAAAACTAAATAATAAACTTACCGATAAGATTATTCCTTACATCTAACAAGGGTGAATGAAGCTTGGGTGAACAAAGGAAATCGAAATCTTCTGAACCCCTGTTGGGGCACATTGAACATCGGTCACCCCATGCTTTACCCATGTTACAACAACAATCCTGGGAGTAAAAAGTTTAATTGGTTAGTTAAAAAAAAATTGTTTGGGTATCATTAAGATCTGAGTTTGATTCCCACGGTTGGCAGTTTAATTCCTATCATTAAATCAATTTATGTTGGGGTCAATATTAATAACTTAATACTTAGCTTGGAAAGTTTACATTACCTTATAGGTGATATTAACTGGCATTGGGTTCACGCACAAATAATGATTTCTGATTGAACGATAACAAGATGAAACTGGTTCACTTGGTTTAAGAGGAAGAAGGGTGGTGTCCGGTTCTTAAAAAAACTTAATGAGTTAAAAGAGGTAGAATGTTATTAGATTATTTTAACCAACAATAATTAATTTCCTACTTGTTCTGACACATGTGTTCCCTGCTCTTGTCTTCTTTAAAAGAAACCCAATATCACAAATACATTTAAACGATCCAAGTTTGTTGTTACACTGACCTCCAATGCAGTTGTTTGGGATCATACATTCATTAAAATCTAAAAAGAAATTTATTTCAAGGGTTTACTGTTATAATTAACATTGTGCAGCTGCCTATTAAGTTTAAAAAGGTACCTTTAAGTTTAAATTGCCTAAATTTTGAAAAAAAAATGTTCTCTCTAACCTTCACAAGCCCTAGCAGCCATGTTGTAGTAATAGCCAATATAACATACACACTCGAATGCTGAATAGGAGTTGACGCATCGACCGTTTGGGCAAACAACTTGTGTTGGAAACAGTTGGCATTCATCAATGTCCAGCGAGTGAAAGGAATTTGTTTCCGGAACTAATCCTCTGCCATGAGGGCACAGCAGTCGGAATGCAGCTAAATTTTAAAATTATTTAAAAACAGTTTTAATAAGTTTTGTTTGTTAGGGTTTTGATCAAGGTTCTTGGAGTTATTTGGTTGTTGGTGGTTTGTTATTGTAGTTTTAAATGCTGGTTATCCTATTTATAGTTTAACAACTTTGCACAAAATGTATTAATTTTAAAAAATAAAGAAAACTTTTTGTGATAATATTTTTACTTGAATTAAATTTTAGACAAACTCACCCGAATTTACAAAAGGACAAGCATTACAAACTCCCCAAGATCCTCCTAATGAGCAACAACATTCACGCTCTGTTATATTTCGAGCTAACATCACGTTGCAAACTCCATGGTCAACAAAACATGAATCCATCGGTTCACCTGGAAATAAAAATGGTAAAATTATGTTTTTATTTTTAGATTGTGTAATTATAGCCTTGGCTAGGGCTTAAATTGATTAAATTTTAAGTTTTGTTGTGTTTGTTGATATGGCGACAAACTGAGAAACTATTCAGTTGGACCTTAAAGTGTCCTCTAACTTTCAACAAAAAAAAACAGAATTAATTAAAACACAAAAATTGTTAATTATGAACACACAACCACCACATTTACTTGGTAAAGTTTGTGGATCTGATGGTGCTTCATCGGGTGAAGTTTCTTCAAAAGTTGAGGAGATGCAATCACGGGCAGTGAAGTCGTAATATTCACCTTCCTTCTCACACTCACATTGGTAACTACCTGGGTAGTTCTGGCAAACTCCCTTACCTCCACATTCAACCAAGATACATTCATCCAAATCTGTGGAGGGAATTATTTTAAAATCAAGTTTTGGCAACAAAGTTTTGCTTTCACATAATGGAAGTAATTCTCTTTGAATTATTATTTATGAGAGTAACAACTTTTAAACGAAAATAGTTATATTGAACTGGAACACTTGAAATTAAGTTTAGTTATCTAAGCTTACGGTTTTGATTAATATTCTATGTTAATTATCTACAACAGATTAGTTTAAAGTGGTAAACACCTTGACATGAGGTTCTGATTTCCGATGTCATGTAACCAATTCCACAACTGCAATGAAATGAACCTTCAGTATTAACACAAGAACCTCCCACACAGTTTATTGTGTTCTCACATTCATCAATGTCTGTAATGTTTACATAAAGTTTGTTATAGCGACCATGTTATCTTGCGATATATGGTTTTTAAGAACTTAAAACTTATTAATTTAACTTCTTTAGTCTTTAAATATCATATCAACTTCTTAAGTTACAGTTCAACTGTGAGACACCTTATTATTATTTACCCTGATCACAGTTGACTCCTTTATATCCTGCGTTACACTCACAAGTAAATGTGGTTTCACCATTTCTACAAACTCCATTAACACATGGGTTAGAAGAGCATCCATTTGTGTCTAAAATTAGAAAACTTGCATTACTTTAAACATTACTTTCTCAGTTATTCCAAATGTAATTTGTACAGACTTAAACAAACTCAAGCAAATACTTTGTTCACAGAATTTGCCCTGAAATCCTGGCAAGCAGACACAAGTCAGATTTCCTTCAAGGACTTGGCAAGTTGCTCCATTTTGACAAATATTTGGTTGGCAAATGTTTTGTTGCTGGTTCTCTTGTTGAAGTACATTTACTTTTGCTATCTTAGGTTGAGGTCGGCGGGCCTCTAAAAATCTTAGAAATAAATCAAGTTAAGTTTACTGAGTTGATGTTTTTATTTGGTTTTTATTGAAGAAGGTTTTAATAATTTTTGTGTGCCGTAGTTGTATATTTGTTTAATTGAACGACCAATTCATTACCTTTGGGGTTCTGTTTGACTTCCAAAGTTTTGTTGTTTGTTCTTAGAAGGATCGACAGATTCTTCAGCATCAACTTCTGGTTTAAGTTGAAATATTTCTCCAATGTCTTTATTTATTGAAATTACTTTATTGTTGACTTTCAAATCTGGGAAAACTGAAGCTTCTGTTGTTAAGGGTTTTGTGGTTGTTGTTGTAGTTGTTTTTTTCGCTGTAGGTGTTAATGTCGTAGGTTTTAAAGTTGTTGTTGCTTTTGGTGTAGTAGTTGGTTTTGATGTAGTAGTTGTTGTAGGTTTGGTTGTCGTAGTAGTTGTTGTAGGTTTAGTTGTTGTAGTAGTTGATGATAATGGTTTTTTTGTGGTTGTTGTTGGTTTTGTTGTAGGTTTAGGTGTCGTAGTTGTTGTAGGTATTGTGGTTGTTGTTGTGGGTTTTGTGGTTGTTTTCGTAGTTGTGGGTTTTGTTGTAGTTGTTGTTAATTTTGTTGTCGTAGGTTTCAAAGTTGTTGTTGCTTTTGGTGTAGTAGTTGGTTTTGTTGTAGTAGTTGTTGTAGGTTTGGTTGTCGTAGTAGTTGTTGTTGGTTTTGTTGTAGTAGTTGTTGTTGTTGGTTTTGTTGTTGTTGTAGGTTTGGTTGTTGTAGTAGTTGTTGTTGGTTTTGTTGTAGTTGTTGGTTTTGTTGTAGTAGTTGTTGTTGGTTTTGTGGTTGTTGTCGTAGTTGTAGGTTTTGTTGTAGTTGTTGTAAATGTTGTTGTCGTGGGTTTTAAAGTTGTTGATGCTTTTGGTGTAGTAGTTGGTTTTGTTGTAGTAGTTGTTGTAGGTTTGGTTGTCGTAGTAGTTGTTGTTGGTTTTGTAGTTGTTGTCATAGATGTGGGTTTGGTTGTCGTAGTAGTTTTTGTTGGTTTTGTTGTTGCCTTAGTTGTTGTAGGTTTTATTGTTGTTGTTGTAGTTAATGATGTAGGTTTTGTTGTAGTTGTTGTTGTTGTAGTTTTAGGTGTCGTAGTTGTTGTAGGTTTAGTGGTTGTTGTCGTAGTTGTAGGTTTTGTTGTAGTTGTGGTGGGTTTTGTTGTTTTTGGTTTTGTTGTAGTTATTGTTGATTTTCTTGTCGTCGTAGATGTTGTAGGTTTAAGTGTCGTAGTTTTTGATTTTGTAATTGTTGTAGATTTTGTACTTTTTAATGTTGTTGTTGGTTTTGTTGTCGAAGTTGTTGTGGGTTTGATTGTTGTAGTAGTTGTTGTAAGTTTTGCGGTTGTTGCCATTTTTGTTGTAGTTGTCGTAGTTGTTGTTGGTTTCGTGGTTGCTGCAGTTGTTGTTGTAGGTTTTGGAGTTGTTGTTGTAGTTTTTGTTGCTGTAGGGTTTGTTGTTGTCGTAGGTTTTGCAGTTTTTTTCAAAGTTGTTTTAAGTTTTGTTGCCGCTGTAGTCATTGGTTTTATTGTTGTTGTAGCTTTTGTTGTTGTCTTTGTTGTAGTTGTAATTGTTTTTGTCGTTGTTTTTGTAGGTTTTGTTGTCGTTTTTTTTGTTAATTTTGTAGTTGTTGTTGGATTTGTTGTAGTTCTTGAAGGTTTTGTTGTAGTTGTAGGTTTTGCAGTTTTTGTCGTTGTTGGTTTTGTTGTCGTGGTTGTTGCTTTTGGTTTTGTTGTTGTTGTTAATTTTAATGATCTGGGCTTTGTCGTTGTTAATATTGTTGGTTTCGTAGTTGTTGTAGGTTTTGTCGTTATTGTTGTAGTCGTTGGTTTTGCAGTTGTTGTTGCCGGTTTAAATGTTGTTGTAGCTTTTGTTGTCTTCGTTGTTGTTGGTGTTGTAGTCAAACTTCTTTTATCTAAAATATTTTCACCCAAAACATTTTTGTTTCCTAAACTTCGTGAATTGGAAACTTTTTTGTTTGTTCTCTTCGGAACAATTATGATGATCGGTTTTCTGCGCCCCTGTTTTTTTGGTATGACGTTATTAGGTTTAGTAGTGACGTCATTATTTTGTGTTGAGGCGTAATTGTTTTCACTAATCGCGTGGTGGGGTAATACAGTTGTTACGTCATTTTCTTGTGACGTAGGTAATATGTTGAGGTCGTTTGATTTGGTTGTGACGTCAATAATAACAGAGGTAGTGACGTTATTTGTACTTGTGGTTACGTCATGGGATATTATGACGTCATTGTTATGTTGATTGATCTCCGAACTTGAAGGAACTCTTGCGTAGCCCGACAACTTTAAACACAACTTCGTGTGTTCCGCTGTAAAATATAAATATTTGTTAAATTCAGAATTTCTCCGGACCTTTAAAGTAAGGCTAACTATAACTTTTAAAGAAACGATAATTTACACATTAATTACCCCATTACATATAATAAGAATAATTTTTTGTTTTAAATTTCTTTATATCTTTAAACTCACGCGATCCTTGTTTGGGGCAAACTTCGCAATCCTCTCCCCAAGCCACCCCAACAGAACAACAGCAACCCTCCCTCGTACTTGTAAGACCCTCTGTTGTTTGTAAACATGAACCTGGGTTCGGTACGGTGGTGAAGCAAACATTTTTCCTGGTTGTAGAGTCCTGGTCTTCTATATATTTAGATTTAAATTGGGTTATCGTTAAAGTTTGTCTTAAATTCTTATGGTTTGAAGTTTAATCCTTTCTTGCTGGTCTTTCTTTTGATAAAACTATAACCCGAGGTCCCGAGTATGATTTCCATCGCTGGTAATAAATTCAACTTCAAACTTACCTAAACAAGAATTTTTGTCAGAATTTAAATGAAATCCATGATCACATTTACAAACAAACGATCCTTTGTTGTTTACACAAATACCATTGTTACATCGATTTTCTTCGCGACATTCATCCACATCTAAAAAATAAAAAATACAAACAATTCTTAACTCCAACTAAAAGAATTTACCGTTGAAGTTGTAAGGAAAAAAGTACTTACCATTACAAGCTCCATTATGTTGGAGGTAGCCAGTTGGGCATCTTAATACCAAGGACCCTGAAACATAAAAGTTTAGTTTAGCCAACAAACAACTAAATAGGAGACCGTTTGTAATGGTGCAAGTGTTCGTCTTATCACGTTTTTTAGGCGTTGTGTCTGGACCTAAGCCTTAACCTCAAATTATGACGTGACAGGAACTAATTGTGTTCAATCGCGCTTTGAACATTTCAATTGTTTCCGTGGTTAAGGTTACAGAACAGATGTTTAGAATTTACAAGTTGCGTTACGTCATCAGACGAAACAAAAATTCGTAAAAAGATTAGCACCAATTTATATTTAATTTTCTTTCACCTGTTTTATGGCTGATATGTTTAGTCGGTGAAACCTGTGAAGTTTGACTTGTTACAGGTTTGGTCTTGGTACAAAAATCTCCGATATAGCCTTGGTAACAAATACAAACCGCCAACTTGCTTCTTATAATTCGACAATTTCCATACCGGCAAAACGAACGACACGTTGCTGTAAAAATTCAGTTTTCAAATAAGTCATATTAACCGAGATGTTAACTTTTGTAGCTTTCGTCCGGGGTCATCGGTTTAATTCCCACTGCTGATATATATTTGTGCAAAGCTGATCTTTAAGGGGGTTGTATTTAACATTTAATGAAAAGTCTTTTTGTACTTACCTACTGGAAAACCATGCGTCTGTATTCTTGAACTAGATGCGGAGTGGGATTGAGATGTTCTGGAAGATGGAACGTAAGAATGGGATGTTCTGGATGATGGAACATAAGAATTGGATATCCTTGATGATGGGATATAAGATGTCCTGGAAGTTGGGGATGTTCTTGAGGTCGGTTGTTTTTGGGTGTAAGTTGGCCAGGTGTAACTCTTGCGTTCACATCTTGAACCTTGGAGTAAAAAGCGTTTTAATGAACGTGTGCAAAAGTGCCACAGGATCTGAGTTAGTTAAATGTAATAGCAATGTAACATGTTTATAAATTAGACTTACCTGAATATGAAGACGCGCAATAACACTTCCCGTTGATGCAGGAGCCTCCGTTGTGGCAGTAAATGTTGTAACATGAACTACTCCGATATTTGTGGCCTAAAATGTTTGTTTTAGTGTGATGTATTTAAAAGCGCTTAAGAATGTTAACAAGAAGAATTAATTCAAAGCAATGTTTAAAAAATAAGTCGTGCAGAGTGGGTTTATTTACTGAGCTTCACCAAACTTGTTTTTAAATAAATCTGTTTTTTTTATAAATATAATTTTTATTTTTGTTCAAGATAAGGCCAATTAAATTATTAATAGTTTTGCGATAATGTTGAACTTGAAAGGAATGATTCCGATTCAGGAAATAAATCAAAGGAAATTGTTTTAAACTTTGCAACTTTTAAATAATTTTGATAATTAAGTTATTTTGGGGTATTGGCATATTTATTGTAGGATAAATTGATTGAACTATGTTATCAAGTCTACTTAAAAATATATTTACCAACCCTAAAAATAAATTAAAAATAACAAAATAAGAATTCTTCTTAACAAAGCATTAACTTTGCTTTAATACATTAACAAATACAAAAAAAGAGATTTTTATAATTTTAAATGGTTTTACTTAAAATAACTTACTTGAGATTGGAATGTAAATTGGTTTGTATCTTCTTCTCACAATTTGTCGCGGGGTTCGTTTCAAAATTCGGATCAAACGATCGAAAGTTGTTTTAAAATTTTTGTATTGGCAAGTTGCTCCTTTGAATGGAAACTGACATTTACATCTGTTGTTGTTCACACAGATTCCCTCGTTTTGACAAACTGGGTTGCAAATAGCTGCAATATTTATTGGTTAATACGAATTAAAATGTGATGTGTTTTTTACTGTAGCCTTTCCTTTAATTTATTTTAAACAGGTAATAAAAAAATTAAACGCAAAACTTATTGAACTTACGAATTATACAATTTCCTAGATTTGATCTTTTCCATCCTGGGCAGCATTCGTTACCGCAAACTTTACTAAAACATACAAAAAAGTTTTCACATTTTTGCATTGCTGTAAGCACGGTTATCTTGTTTTTATAGGCTTGAAATGGTTGTTAGAAAAACAATCTTTTACAGTTTATTAACTTTGCCGAAATATTGTTCAAATAACTTTTTATTTTCTTACCCAATTACATGGCGAACCGGTCGTTGTAGATAAGCGTTAACACCGCTACCAATAATATAACGATGCTGGTCTAATCTTCGTTGTTCTCTTCTCAACTGTTTTGTGCTCAATATTACTGAAGAATTGCTGAATACTTGCAATGTTAAACAACTTAAAATTAAGGTTAAGACGAATTGTGGTTTGATTTTAGTAATAGATTTCATTTTATATATTTTGCTCTGCGAAGTAAAAATGGTGCTTCATAAAAGCTGCTTAACTTTAAGTTCTACAATTAAGAAGATGTCAATATTAACACCTTTGAAACTTGGTGTAAATCTAAAAACTTAAAACAAGACGTACAATTTGACTTAGACTTAATCTTGTACATTTTTACCTACTTAATGATATTTATTTAGGCCGGCTTCGAAAGTTTTTAAATTTGCGAAAAGTTGCTTTCCTAATATAGTCGTCGAAGAAATATTTTAATTGTTTCCGAACTACATAAGCTTACATGTCAAACAGAGGTGTTTGTTTCTATTTATACATTCAACTTTATTTGTCTAAATGTAAAACTTTGTTATATTTTCTAGAACTTTTTAAATATATTTTTTTAAATTTTGGATGCTTAGCCTTTTTTAAAGTAAATTTGTTTCATTTAAAAGAAATAAAGTTTTTAAAAATATGCATTTTTGAATATAATTTAAATATTATTTTGTTATTATTTGTTTTTTAATATAGAAAGTTTAAACTTTGTCCATAGAAATCGTATAATTGGTATTATTTTAGTCATGCGTAGCAATGTGTGGTCTTAATCGCTACAGCGAGTAAACAAATTTGATGACGATTCTGAAAAATAAAAAATAAAATTTTGAAAGCAAAAAATTGAATTTTTGACAATTTTTGTTAAATTAGGAGTTTTTTGTTGCAAAATCTTACTTAGAATGATTACAATAAGAACTTAGATATGCTTGATTTATCAACAGCTAATTTTTAAAACGGTTAGACAACTAAAAATATTTTAATCTTTTATTTTATTTTTAGAATCTCGTAAATTAAAAACTATGGATCTTCAATTTTGTAATTTATTTATTTTTTTTCAATTTGTTGGTTTTTGTGTCGGTCAAAAAGTGATTTATGCAGTAAATGCGGGAGGTAACAGTCATGTGGATTCTAAGGGAATTAAATATTTGTAAGTTGACTTTAAAATACAAATTAGAAATTATTTGTTTCTTTAAAATCTATGTTTTTTGCATTTATTTGTTAATAATATGTAAGACCAACTTTACAGCCTTCAGTTCAGAAAGTTTTGGGTTAATTTTAATAATAATGTCTTGTTTTTGAGTTAATTTTAATACCAGTTTAAAGTTTCTGACGAGGTCTTGTGCCAACAAGCGTAAAAGATGGCATGACCACAATCGTACCAAAATATTCAGTTTACACATCTTTTAATTTTAAACTAAAATCTTAAACTTAAATATAGAATTACTAAACTCTGCGCAAATATTTGTGAAAAAATGGTATGACTAGAACAATAAATGCATGTTTATTTTTCAATTTTTATGTTACTTTTAAATTAAATGTAGTAAAAAAACTATTAATGAACTGCTGGACATCAGCTTTGTGTGTACAAAATTTTTAAGCAACCAGGCAGGCAAAAACAGGGCAATAAATCTTCCATGATATTTTAACCATCTTTAAATATATTGAATTTAATCTAGATAATTTGGAAACCAACTTTTCACATAGAAAACCAATTGCAATAAATATAAATCAGTTATTTCATATTTTTAGATCTGATCCCTTAACCATAGGAGTGAGTAGTGATTATGGAAAGAGGCAACCAATTCATCGAGTTGATGGTCAAGATATGATTTTGTACCAGACTGAAAGATGGCATGATGGTCCTTTTTCTTATGAGGTACAACTTCAAATTTTTGTAAAAGTTTATTTTTTTCTAAAAAAATAAGTTTTATTCAGGTTCCGATTAAGGAAGACGGAGACTACGTCCTGGTGTTAAAGTTTGCGGAAGTTTACTTTTATGGACCTAACTTGAAAGTAGGTGTTAAAGTCTGACTTAATTGTTTAACTTAAATAATATCAGTTATGTTAAAAATTGCATAGTTTTTTGATTTTTAATTTGCCAGTATTAACATTAAACAAAATGCTAATAAGTTTTTTTAAGAAATCTTAATTTGTCAGTTTTAGTATTAATCTATAATTTTATTTCTACTTTCAGGTATTTAATGTTCAATTAAACAACCAACATTTGGTTTTACAAGACTTAGATATTTACGATAAAGTTGGTCATAGCACGGCACATGAAGAAGTTATTCCACTTTCTATTAAGAAAGGAAAGTTGAGCGTTATCGGTCAATATTCAACTTTTAACGGGGTTCTTAAAGTGGAAATGGTCAAGGTGGGTTCACTTTTTCTGCTTTAAATAAACTATTTTGTTTAATTTTATAGTTATTACCATGCAAGACCATTTGGGATCACTGTTATCTGTCATTACTGTCATTTAATTAAAAAAACAAATATTGACAATTAAACAATTTTTATAACCACAGGCCTAACCCTCTTCTTAGAAATTCTCTTAGTTGCCCTAAATAAAATATCTATATACACAATTTTGACATTTTATATTTTGTTCTGCATCGTAAATGTGTGGTCCTGTAAAGTAATTGGTAGACCCAATATTATAGTTTTTACAAAGGGTTGGGTATTAATGTTTGATTGTTTAATATAAAACCCACTCTTATTTTGTTTCCATATTATCACAAGAGTTGTTGTTTTTATTGGTCATAATTTAATAATATTTTAAATTTGTGCAATTTCTTTCAGGGTGCAGCAGATAACCCCAAGATTTGTGCTTTCTATGTAATGAAGGGAACGGTGGAAGGTAAACATTTATCTCTTAAGTTATTTTGGAACGCCTGATTAACTTTCAAAGCCCGTGTTTTTATTTTCTCTTTGGTTTTGGTGGTCTAACTTCTGTAACCAAAGATTAAAGTATAACTTTAACCTGGTGTAAACCTTGGTGTTTGTTTTGTTTATTTTCTTCTTACTTAAATATTTTTTGTTGGGTTTAAAGTTTTGAAGTCACTGTTGTGTAAAATTTCAATTTATTTTAGTTTTTTAATTTTTTTCAAATTTTTGTAGATGTCCCTCAACTTCCGGATCTTGAGAAGAAATTCCAGAAAACCTTGGAATCAAATCAAGAGGAGGAAGAAGAGGACCTTGATGAGGATTCGGAAGAAAACTTTGATAGAAATGAGAAAAAACCTTCGAAAAAAAATGAGAAAAAATCAAAATTTAAGTCAGGTCCTCCAGCTGCAAATCCATATGCAGAGGACAGTAGTTCTCTTGTGATGCCAATAATGATCGCTTTTGCTCTTTTTATTCCAACTTTGTTGTGTTTATGCAGATTATAAACTGGTAAGTTTAACATTATTGTCGTTATTTTAAAAACAATTATAAAAAACTCAAATTTATTTTTTTAGGATTATCGAAAATGCCGAAAAAAAAACTTTTGCAAATTTTATTTTATAATCTTCAGAAACGAGGCAGCTTTTTAAACTTCAGTTTGATTCAAAGTAAATATTAAATTGCGTTAATCTAAAAACTTTTACAATTTTATCCTAAACTTGAAATATTTAATGTCTAACGTTATTGGTAAGAACAATATATTTACAATTAAGTTTTATTTTGGGAGCCTTAATTGAGTGGTTTTGCAATAATTATTTGTGGCAATTAGTTTGTTTATTAATTAACTTAAGAATAGAAATTTGTAAAAAAGGGTCAAAACTTGATTTTAAATTGTCAGTAATCTCTTAAATTTGCACTGTATCTAGTTGTACATTATAAATGTCAACAACTTTTAAACTGAATTTTGCACTAAAATTAAAGAAATTGTCGTTAAATTTAAAAATGATCCAAAATTTAGCTTCTGTGTTTGCTATGGTCTGCCTATTTTAAGTTGGTAACTTAAATTGTTTGTTGTTTTAAATGTTTGTGATAGTTAAATAATTATTTGTTATATGCTCTCAGAGACTGATAAGATTTAAATATCTAGTTGTATTTATATATGTATGTGTGCTATGTTTCAGACAAATCTGTTACTCTTTAGTTTGTTTACAAGTTAATCATATAATGTTGATGTATTAGTATATTTGGTAGTAATTGTTTCGTCTTTTAATAAAGTTCAATTCTATATACAAGTTTAATGTGTTGATTAATAAATTGAAGCACAATTCTTGTTTTGACATTATTTCAGTTTCCACCATTACAATATGTTTATAACTTTGAAATTATAACCTCTTTATCTAAAAAACAAATGTTAGATAATTGTTCAACTTTAATATTATTCCTTTTTCTTACCTTCTGATTTTGTTTTAATGATCTTCCCCTTTGCCCAACTTTGTTCCACCCCTGATCCAAAAATTAAATAAATGATTGCCCCTGCCAAGTAAATCCCAGCTGAAATCCAGAACACTGTTTGCCATTGGGTCAGGTTGTTCTGCGTGGGGGGTTAAAAATGGGGTGAAAATAAATTAAATTAAATTTGCCTTTTAATAAAAAATTCAAATTTAAAAAATTTTCTCTCTCACCCCATCAAGCAATAATAATCCAACCACTTGTGGGGCTAAGAACCCGGGAATATTTGAAATGGTGTTGGATATCGAGTAGGTGATTCCCCCATATTTTGGGGCTATATCAATCGCGTTCGCTTTACAACCTGGGACTGGGGAGAAAATAACAAAATATTCAAATATGGAAATAATTAGAAAGTTGTTTAAAAACTCCCTATTCTGCAAAATGTTACGACATTAGATGATGAGCCGTCAGGTTTCGAGTTAGAATCTCACCAATGCCACACCATTCACCCTGAAGCCTGGGGTTTACTGATAGCTCAAACACGTCACAACAGCACATCCTTCCTTAATAAAATACCCAAGGAAAAAACACTCACCTGTAAGTCCTATAAACATGACACTGATGCAGAAGAACGCAACAGCAGTTGTGACGTCACAACCGATATAACCCGCCAATACAACAAACAGGGCCGGAATAACCAGGCCTAGAGTTGTGTTTACTTTTCGGATTGCCACGGTTTTGAGCAATCCTCTTCGTCGTATGACGTCAGTAAAGTATCCTCCAACTACGGTGAAGATCCATTGTAAGATGTAGGGAAGAGAGGATAGGAAACCGCTCTGAAATTAAAGGATTTTTGAACCACGGGAAAAAACGTGCAAGTGGTGGTAATTATATCTTGGATCTCATAAATTAGTTTTACTAAGGCTTTAAATAACTGCATTTAAAACCTTGGATTCCAATAACATTATTACTAAAACCTAAGTACCAGCAATCAAAGGTTTCTGTAACATGCCGGCAGCGGTAATTTAACGCACAACCCCAAGAACTCACCGCTTTAAGATCGAACTTGAGTATGGTTGACATGTAAGTGGGTAGCATGGTGAGTAGAGTGTAGTTCCCCCAATTACTCGCAAAATGTCCGCAAACGATCGCTAAAAGGGGAAGTGACGTCAGCATCGATGTCCACGGGGTTCGAACTTTTTCGGTATGCTAGAAAAAATTTGGTGACGTCATTTAATTTTAACCTATCACGTCATTTAGCTTGTAACGTTATGATATCATCGTATTAACAACTACTTTTGAAAATCACCATTATAACGTAATCGTTCTTACATCTTTCTTATGATGATCCCTTCCGATGGAATCGATGATGAAAATCTTCTCCTGGTCAGAGATTCTTGGATGTAGAACTGGTTTATTGTGAACCAGCAGGAACCAGAAGATCGACCACAACAACGCACCACCACCTGAATGTGTTTATGATTAACTGGTGCAAGTTAAAAGACCGCGTAAGCCAAGTTGTAAGCAGCTGGTAGTAACGTGACAATCAAGTTTAAAAACGCTTTTATTAACAAAAAAACCCTGACCCTAGTTTTACATTGGCTGGAGCAATTGGCTTTACTACATGAAGTCTCGGGCCCTTGAATAAAGCTCTATAAACAGTATGAATTCCTGAGCCAACACTTATTCAGCAGCCTAGTTATCAGGCAATTATAATCCATAATATTCCAAACTGCCGAAGTCAACTCGAGACTGGGTCAGGGTAATTGATGTTTCTGTATGTTTGGGTCGTAATATCAACCTTCTCACATCGAGGATAAACAAATAATAAAAAAGTAGACAAACTTCAACAACTCAGTTACCAGTTACATAAAACACGGCCTCCCAGCCCAAAGTATCAGCAATAACGCCAGCTAGTGGTAGAACGACACACGTCCCAAAACTTGATCCCGACATGTGGAAGGAGACGAGAGCACTTCGTTCAAGAGGAGGAGACCAATGCTCCCACGCTCCGTGCATTGTAGGAAACGTTACGCCCTGTAAGTAGGAGATTTTGATACCCCGTGTAACATTTTAATCGCTTTCAAAAAAACGTTCAATGCGTTAGGCCTCGACTTAGGCAGATGTGACGTAGTTTATGAGTTAAAGTATAAACCCTGTAACAAATAGGACATTAAGTTACCTGAGTCAGACCAAGCAAAATTCTCAACGCCACAAATAACTCGAAACTTGAGTAAGCTGCGATGGGGCTGAGTAGAGTGATTCCTGAGCTAATCAACATCGCCAAACCAAGAACAATTTTGAAACCGAATCTTCTGGCCAACCAAGCACCTGGGATGTTGCTGAATATGTAGCCGTAGTAGTAAGCTCCTAACACTAAACCTTGCTGCGCTGTGTTCCAAGCAAATATCCCGTTCTATAAGTTAAGTGTACTTAAAAAAATAAGCTTAAAAATATCAGTTAAAAAACTCCGTTGGTGACAAAAATGCCTAGAAATTAACAAATCGTTTTCTACAAAGAGTTCTGAACAAATTGTAATCTTGTGCATCGGCAGAATCAAGAAAATATAATGTTGGCACTTATAGGTATTCAAATTAACAAAAGCACAAATGCCTTTTATTTGATTAAAAAAGTTTAACTTTCGTTTTACCGTGTTAGGTTGAGAAGATCCAGCCATACCCTGATCCGGGCAAATATCTGAAGCGTTTCCCTCGTTCTCGGAGCTGGAGTTCACCATGGCAACGATGGCGACGCTCAAATTGTTCCTGGTCGAGTAGACGTTGAACATTCCCATGAAGCCCATGAAAGCGAGGACGTAGCGAGCTTTGATGTAAAATCCAGGCGTCTTCTCCTAGATTGTTAAACTTTATGATCATATTTGACTTACTTTAAGAGGTCTTAATGATTGTAGTTTTACTTGGCAGGTGATTTTTATAGATATGGTAAGAAAACGTTAATTAATACTTCATGTAAAATTACTACGACATTGGAGCAATGTTGATCAATCTTATGATTATGGTTTAATCTTTATATAAGTTGACTTGTTAGTAGAGACATTAAAGTTCATTTGGAGGACTTTGTATTTAAGTTTGCATATTTAAGAATTTATAAAACCGCAATTTTTAATTAGTTTAGAATAACAACCATTTTACCTCAATAACTTCCACTTTCTTTTCATCATTTTCTCTCAAGGAAGACATCTTTAAAACCTTAAGTCTTTCTTATTCAAGCAATATAGGTTACAAATCAAACTTTAATGCATTAAAACTTGGCTTAAATGTTGCACAAACAAGCAATAATGTTTTACATGTTGCAGACTGGGCAAATATTTACAAAACTTTTTTGTTAGATCGTAAAACCTAATCGAGCGTTAAACCACCATCCCTTATATTGGTTGTATAATTTGATTTACTTGGATTAGTGTAATTAAACTAAACTATCTTACATTACTCTACAAAAAAATATCTTTGTTATTTATAAATATTATTTATGGCAATACAACAGCCAAAGGATTTGAACAAACTTATTTTTACAACTGTAAAATAAGGTTTACAACAATTTAAAACTTAAAATTTGTTGTTTTTAGTTTTAATTTATGTTGTTTTTACGTTTAAAAGGCAAGGTCTGACAGTCTGAAGGTAATTTGATTAGTTACAATATTTTGCAAACGAATAAACGATAAAATTTATCTAGTTTATTCAAAATTAATTTAAAGCAATACGGAGAATAGTTGTACGTTTATTTATAACTAATATTCAGGGCAATAAAACAGTGGAATCGAACAAACTTATTTTACGACTGTAAAATAAGGTTTACAACAATTTAAAACTTAAAATTTGTTGTTTTTACGTTTAAAAGTTTTCATATTAGCTTTAAAATAATTTTTTTAGAAAATTTTTAATTTTAAAAAATGTACCGAAGACAAAAATTGTGCCGAAAAAGATTCAATAAATTTCGTGCCACAAGTAAAAGTCGGTGCCTGATATTAATTGAAAACAATTTGCAAAATTTTAGAGCAATTATATAAAGTTTTTTGCAATTTTATAAAAGTTTATTTTTAAATTTTAATTGTTTTAAGTTTGTATAAAAGCAAATACTTGTTCTTAGTTTGCACGAAAATGCAAGATTACAGGTCTGAAGGTAATTTGATTAGGTACAATCTGACAATAGTTTGCAAACGATAAAATTTATCTAGTTATTCGAAATTAATTTAAAGCAATACGGAGAATAGTTGTACGTTTGCAAAAGTCAGTTTGTAATTTGTGCATTCTTTGTGTTGGTAGTAATTTTGTTTAGTTGAATGATTGTTGTAAAAGATGGTTGCAGTTCTGGTTTGTTTTAATTAAACCATGAAACTAATTTTGACAACTATCTGGATATCGGATTTGTTACAAACTTCTAAGTTGTTACAGTTATTTCTGAATTTTATATTTTGATAAATTTGTAAAAGAATATGGTTTTAAAATCGGCAGCGTGGTGTAGTAGTAAGAACACTTGCTACACCACCATGAGGGCATGGGTTCAATCCCCACTGCTCTCATGCTGTAGCGTCGTGCATTCGACCTTTTCACAGCAAGGATAAAGATTTATACAAAAAAAATTTTAAATTAATTGTCACAAAAATTAAATAATTTAATTGGAAATGGATCTTAAATATTCCTCACTGCTTCAATGTTGCAGCTTACTTTCGGTTTGTAGGTCAAGCAAGGTCAACTTTATCCCCTAAACTTGCACAAATTTGATATTAAGTTGAAAGGGGTTTAAAGTTTAAGTAAAATCTTTTTGTAAAAAGAATTAAGAGAGATAATTGCCTTAACTACAGTGTAGTTTTTAACTTAAATTTACATTTTATTGACTTTTACCATGAATAATTTAAGTTTAATATTGTTTAAAAAATTAAAATTTCTTGGTATTAAGTTTCTATTTTTTTAATAAGTAATTGATTTTATAATAAAATACTTATTTCTTTAGTATTAAATGTTTAATTTACTTGGTATTTGTAATAAGGTTTTCAAAGTAAAGTTACATAAAATATCGTGGGTTTTTTTGTTAAATGTTGCATAATATCAACAAATGGTTTGAGTTTAAGTTGGTTCACGAATTCTCTTCCTCTAAAAAACAAAAAATGCCACGTTTTATTTTACAAGCTCTTATTACGTTGTGCATTGAAATATAAAGGCTTGTCATTATAAAGGAAACGTTAACATCCTGAGTTTAAAGAAGAAGATAATAAATAATGGTGTCTAGACCTTTTCATAATACGTGATCTAATGTTAACTTAATATTAAATAATAAAGAAATATCAGTTGGCTATTATTGGGGTAAATTTGTTATTGTAAATTTATTGTATTTTTAAGTCAAGTTATATATTGGATTTTTTATTTTATGTTTTAAAAAACATTTAAAAAAAAAAAAAATTTTATATTTTTCTTACAAAGTGTTTTAAATTTGTTATTTATTTATGTTTAAAAAAAGGTATTTTTCTAATTAAATTTTTTAGAAATTTATACAATATCAGAATATGGTAAACTAATTATACAATATCAGAATATGGTAAACTAATATACAATATCAGAATATGGTAAACTAATTATACAATATCAGAATACGGTAAACTAATATAAACTAATATGCAAATATTAAATTGAAATTTGATTCTTAACTCTGCTAAAAATATTCCGCTTAAATATTTCGTTTTTTTAAATATTTTTGTATTTATTAAAATTTTTAGATGGTAACGTTGTTGTTAGTTTATAAAAAGTGTTTTGGTTATTTCAAATTAAGATGTTTATGTTGTTTATTTATTTTATTTATTATTCTTAATATTAAACAAATTTTAAAGTAACCGAATTTTTAACAAGATTAAAAATTAAAAGATAATAGTTTTACAGTTAGGTAATGCTTAATTAAAATCATAATTAAAGTTTATTAACGAATAAAAAAAACGTTTTTATATTAACAAATGTTCACTAATTACAAATAATGATAAAACTTAATAATGATGATTGCTAATTTGATAAAACAAGTTGATTTTTCCCAGCTCATTATTTAAGTTTTTTTATTATAGTGAGTGGAGGAAGTTGTGAGTTAAATTACACTGTAATTTTCCAATCAAAACCTCACACTGAGATTTAATTATACTTTGTTTTAATCATTCTCTAATTATCTGGGATTAAAAAAAGGTGATTTTTACTTTTAATTTCAACGTTAAATTAGCAAGTTTTTTATTTTGCTCAAATAGTTTATAAAAAATTGGGTCAAAGGATTTTTTAGCTAAAATTAATCGGTTTAATTCCTAAATTTAAGATTTCAAAAATTGTAAGTTTTAAGGTTTTTGTATTTTTAGTTTAATATTTATATTTCAGTTATTTTTAATAATTATTTATATTAAATATGGTTATAGCTTAATATATTTATAAAAATTAATATTATTTTAATATTATAATGTTTACTAACGACTCTAAAAATTGTTGGTTTAACAAAAATTAATAAAAAAACTTGTTTGATGAATTATTTATAGTTCTAGTTTTAAATTTAATTAAAAAAATACTTTTATTAAAGTTGCTAATTAATTTAAAAGGTTATTTTTAATTAATTTTTATATTAAGCAGATTTTAAAATAGATTAAAAACTTTAAAATAATAATTTTAAATTAGTTTTTTGTAAAATTTTAAATTATATTTAAAAGCAATTGTTTTTTCAATATATTTAATTAAAAAAATAAATTAAAAATTCTAAAAAAGTTTTTTTTTGAATATTAGATTAGTTTAAATAATTAATAAGTCTGATCATATAAAACTTTTTATTTTAAAGTAACATAGAAATAACAATATTTAATTTTAGTTTTTTAAATTGTTTTTTGATATGAAGTTTTAAAATTTTACTAAAATAGTAATATCATAAAAATGCCAGCATTAAGAATTAAAAAAGAGAAACCTTTTGAGCAAAATAAATAATTTTTAGTTTATTTATTTAAACTCTTTATTTGTTTAGTTAAAGTTTTAACATTTTTTACGAACTTTTTTTTTAGACTGGATTGGGTAAACATTAGTTTTTGTTGAATATTTTTAGTTATTAAAAATCTAATTCATTTAACTTGTGCTTTTTAAAGAGTTTAAATATTTTATTTTTATTAAATTTGCCAAATAAATTGCATTGACTTTGAATAAGTAATAACATTTTATCACTTTATTTTTATAAGCTTGTAAAAATATTTTTAAATTAACTTTTCAAAATAAAAATTTTATTTATTTTTGGTTGACTGACTTTTAAAAATAAAGTTATTATATTTGAGCATCTGTTAAAACTTTAAAAATCAATAAAAATTCCTGATAAATATAAAGTACTTTTTCAAAATAAGAATTAATGGCTTTGTTATTTTTATTCTGAATTTCTGAAATCTTTAATCTTTGACAGAGTGCTAAAAATTTCTTTTAAAACAATTCTTAAAATGTCAAAAAAGAATTTTTATTTTTACAAGAAAATAGTGGAAATTAGTTTGTTTATATTTCAGTTTGGCAAAAATCACAATTTTATTTATTTAAAGCGTAACGGTAAAAATTTTAACTAAACACGAAATCTCGATAAAATGACAAAAAGTGCAGTTGGGGCCGCGTTGTTTTTTTAGCGAATTTTTTGTTGTTTTTTGTAACTTTATAAAAGTCTTTTTATTTTGATAAGGTGGAACATTATAAAAACATTTGTTCAGCTTTATTGCAAAATTTTCTTTTCTAAAACCAGGTCGAAAACTTTTAGGATTCAGATTTTTTTAACTTTTGTTTTTATTTTTAAATTAGGTTAAGCTGTTGAAAGAAGAAGTTAATATGTTTTTTAATGACATGATAGGTTATGTAAGTGGTTTGTTTTTTTAAGATAAATAAAATTAGGTTTTAAAGAAAACTATTTTTATGCTAAAGGTGTTTTTTTTATAAAATTAATTAAATTTTGTTTAAAAATCAATAAATTGGACATTAATTTTAAAAATTTAAATTTGTTCAATGTTTTAAATTGGATTTTATCTTTATTGCATAAATTAAATAAATGTGGCCAGTTTAAAAATTTGTACAATTTAATGAATGCAAAAATTTATGTTTTTAAATTTAAAAATATTTTTTATATTTTATTTATTTAACTTATAATTAAATGTTTGGTTAACCTATTTACTTAATTTGTTTAATAATTGATAACATAAAAATAATTTAATTTTAAAATAAATTGTTTTAAATAGTGGTTGCTGTTATTTTTTCATATTTTTAATTTTAGTAAACGATTAATTCACCAAATCTAAAACTTTTTACTATTTTTAAAATTGTTAACTTCACAGAATTAATTTTTATTTTAGTTTTACTTGGAAATAATTAAAGAAAAAATAATTTTAGAAAATAGGAATTATGACATTTAAGTATTTTTTCCTGCTACTATTTTTATTAAAAACATGATAAAGTTAAAAACTATATTTATATTAATTTTAATTATTTATCATGAT
Organism: Corella eumyota; assembly: GCF_963082875.1. NCBI lineage: Eukaryota > Metazoa > Chordata > Ascidiacea > Phlebobranchia > Corellidae > Corella > Corella eumyota. The sequence goes on along the minus strand of NC_137496.1, from coordinate 207,666 downwards.
ATTATTTAATTAAATTTTTTAATTTTATTATTAGAATTTTTAATGCATGTTTGGATAAAGACTTTCGTGTATAAAAATAATTTAATTAAAAAACGATTTTAACTTTTAACTTTATTTTTTGAGCAAGTAAAAATAACAAGATACGAAGTAATAAAATTATTATTAAGCTTATGATAAATGTTATTTAAAAAAAAGTGAGTCAGTGTAAAATGTAAAACACGGTCTTAAAATTTTAATAAATTTATAAATTTCCTATATAAAATAGTTTTAAACATGCCATAAAAACCTTTTTTTAGTTTCAATTAAATTTTATTATTTGTTTTAAAATATGTTTTAATAATAAACAAAAATATTTTTTTAATGTTTTTTGCCCGAAGGCTTTAATTAAATTTTTATGTTTTTAAACCAATAATTTTAAATTTATTAAAACAATGTTAATTTGCATAGAATTTTTTTAGCAGAGTTTATTTTTAAGCTGACTTACTAGTTTTTATAACAGGTTTTTTTGACTGGACAGGTTTTAAGATTTATCAGAAATATTATTTGTAATTTTTAATAAATAAAAAAGTTGGTTGCCTAAACTTTAAACAGTATTAAGAGCAGTGCAGTGTAGTAGTTCGAACACTTGGGTTTACTACCAGAGGTACTGGGTTTAATCCTCGCTGCTTTCATGTTGTTAAAAAGGTGCGATAAACTAAACCAAAATTTAATTGGCAGTTTTAATTGCTGGGCAATTAAAGTCAATAAAGTAATATTAACCAAACAATAGATTTAGGTTGCACATCCAAAGATAAAAATAAATAAAAAATAAAATGTTTTAGTAATTCTTTTATATTTTTAGATGTTTCATTAAAATTTAGGCTAAAATCAAAATTTCCCGAAATGAATGTTTCAAAATATCTTTCCCCGAAGTTGAATGTTCCAAATAATTTACAAGAAAAATTCAATGACTTCCAAGTTGCCCAGTTTCTTGACTCCCATCCGCAACTTCCTTCAAGACTCAACTTTATGGACTCCTCCCATTTGGGGGAGTTTATTGAATCCCGGCAAAAATTTACCAGTAATTCCCATCACCCGAGAATTTACCCCAAAAATAATGAACATCGACTGAAAATGGAAGATTTGGCTCACAATTTTTTGGACTCAAAAATCGACAATTTGGGTTTGAATTTTGCTGAACAGAATTTTGAAAGTCATCAGAATTTACCACCGATGCCATCCTTGATGCCGTGCTTGGATGAAAATCTTCGACACTCTTGTAAGGTTTGTGGAAAATGTTTTCGAGCCTCCAGTCTCCTGGACATCCACATGAGAGTCCACGTCGGAGCAAAACCGTTCGTTTGCACGGTTTGTAATCATCGGGCAACACAGAAAGGAAATCTTAAACTTCACATGAAGAAACATCATGGGTTGGATCTTCCCTCCCACATTGATAACATCCCGGACTCAGGGATCTGGGGGAACGGGAATGTTTCGGAGAAGTTTTCCGCGGAAACTCTTCATGATTACACCGCCGAGGAACTTGTTCTAAGGTTCGGGTTTAAAAAGAAAAGCTCGCAAGCTCACAGCTCGATGCTGGACCCAAAAGTTGTTGAAATCATCAAGAAATGTCAGAACAACATCGGACAGAGCAACATGGGACGAATCACGGAAAGTTTAAACGATTTTCTTGACATGGCAAACCGAAATATCCACGATAATATTGACAACGATAATTCAAACAACAACATTTTTCCAACTTTGTTGAAATCCACGGAGATGTTCGATCATCAATCTACAAGTGTGAACCCAAAACCTTTCTCAACTAATAATAATTATAGTTGTTGTAAAATATGCAACTGGAAGACTACGAGTCCGGGTTATTTAAATGTTCATATGAGGAAGCACAAAGCTGAGACTCATGTTTGTCCGATTTGTCAGCGGGCTTTTAAGGAAACTTGGTATTTAAAAAACCACATGAGGTCGCACTTGAACGAGCAGTTTATCCCCAATCTTGAAAATGTAAAACAAGAAAATTTTTCGAGTGAAAATCCCAACTTTGTTGAAAAAGAGAAAATAAATAAAAATAATTTCAACAAAGATTTTAATGTTTTACAATCGGCCAAAAAAGTTGCTGAAAAAATTTATTTTATGGAAAACCTTGGACTTAAAAATAAAATCTCGGGTTTCAAGGCTATAAAAATTGAGAAAACTGATAATACTGTAAACACTCAACCTCAGGACTCAAATTTGATCAATTCTGACTCAAAATCAGTAAATTTAAACTCAACTCAGAAGTTAAAACCTTACTCCAACCCAGCCATGCAAAATCTAGCTGAGATTGGCTCAAGTTTAAAAACTCACGAGTATATCCAACTCAAACCTATCCAAGAAAACTCTGAAGAAATATTTCATGAGAACAGCGACAACGTGAACGGGTTCAAATGTAAATTTTGCCCGAAATGGTTTAAATATCGGAGTGTGTTGGGAATACATGCAAGATCACATACAGGGGAACGACCGTACAAATGCCCTTACTGTAGTTACGCTGGCACTCAACATAATTGTCTCAAGTTGCACATCCAGCGACATCATCCCAACCAACTCACAGGAAACAAACAAAATAACGAAAGTTTCGAGGAGAATTTATTGGATAAAAATCCAGAAATTTTGGGGGATAAAAATTTAACTGGGGCTAAGTTTGCCCCCGCACAATGCCCCATTTGCAACAGGGTCTCTCCCTCGCCTGGGTACCTTAAAATCCACATGAGGTCCCATAAAAAGACCCTCGATCATGTTTGCCCCATTTGTGGAAGGGGGTTCAAGGAATATTGGTATCTAAGCACCCACCTGCGAACCCATGATAAAGACATCCCAAGGAATGAGTTTTTAGCCAACATCGACGAAAATGTTTTTGTCCAAAATGAAAATCCGGATTTTTTGTTGAACTTCGACCAAATTGAAGTGAAACAAGAAACGAATGAAATTGAAATATTTAAAAATCCACATTTTTCGGGGAATAATAATAATTTCGAGAAAGAAATTAAACAAGAAGATAATGTAGAAAAAGTCGGACAGTTTCCTGACAATAATCCCTCCTGGAATCCAACGGACAGTCTTGAAAGTTTCCAAGCAGACGGGGCACAAAGTCTGGCAACAAGAACACAGTCTGACAATTTCAAGAAACTGTCGACGGACAAAACTCAGTTACACAAATTCCAAACATTCTCTCACAATAAGTCCCCCAATCTGACATCGCAATCTGACAACTACCCAGCAGACAACCCACTGTCTGACGAATTCCTAAAACCCAGGTTGCTTAGCAACAAGCGAAAACTGTTGCAACCCAAATCGAGAACTCGAATGTTTCCGTTTCAAACCGAGAAGTCGAGTCGTTCAAGAAAATCGAGGCCAAGAAAAATCCTGAAAGGAAATTATTTGGATCAAAATAATAATCAAGATGAGGTAAAAATGATTCTGATAATTTAGGATAAAATAGTTAACATATTTGTAACTCTCAAAATATGACTTAGACCAAAAAATTTCACTTTTACTGTTTTTAGTTTATTTCTAACTAAATTTTTATTGTTATAGGATTTTGATGCTGTTTTAAAATATGAAAGTTCCACTAACAAAGGAGGATCAGGTAAATTATTGAATTGTTTAAAATTTTCATTGTAATTTTGGTTTAATAATTTCTGTATTGCTTTAATTTTAAGGATGTTTTAATATAGCAGCAGTGGGAATCGAACCATGAACCTCAGGTTCCACTTGAGAATGCTATAACATAAAAGCAGATAGAATTGAGCCCTGAATTTTCAGTGTGAAAATATAAACATTTTGTTACAGACGAACCTCTGGACTTGTCCCTGATTTCCAAACCCCATACAATCCCCCAAACACCCCCGAAAGAGAATGAGCCCCTCAACCTTGCAATGAAATAAAAGTTCTCGTGCTTTTGTAACAAAATCTTTTTTTTTGTAATTAGGCAATCATTGTTTTGCACTTTCATATCTTGTTTCTGACTTAGTTTAAAGATTTTTTGTAATCAAATATTAATATTATTATGCAGACACATTTTTACACTATTGGAATTTTAAATTTTTATTACACACAACTTTGTCATATAAAAGTCAACTCCAGACTTTAAAATATTTGCTTTCAGTGCTTGCATGTTTTAAACATTTCGCAAGAATAATTTAGTTCTATTCAAGTAAATACTTAAAGTTAAACTTAGGCATGGTACTGCTTTATACATTCTTGCTGCTCCTTAATGAAATTAAATGTAGCAATATTTTGTTCATATTATGTTCACTAACTGTTCTAGAATGCAATTAATTGAAAATTTTATATTTAGGAATTCTTATAAATCGTACTTTTTAGTCTTAGTTGTTGTCGTGCAGTCGTACTTAGACAGTTTAAGGTGTAAACCAATTGGTTTAGCATAATACATTATTTTTGGTGCTTAAACTTTGTTGTTTTTTGTTGTATTTATAGTTTGTTGGGGGTTTTAAACATTAGGTTTTTGACCCCTTATTATAGGAGCATCTAAAGTTGGTTTAATATTTTGATTTATTGTTGATTTGGAAAGGTGGAAATTGTCAAATTGTGGGATATATTATTCAATTAGTTGTTGACATTTGTGTTAGAGTTTGTTTGTTAATTTTACTTTAAGTTTTAAAAAGCTGGCAAAACTTAAAGATTTAACAACATAAAAGCAGTGGGGATCTAACTCAGAACCTCACACTTTGATTTAAATACTTTTGCCAGACAGTTGTGGTTGCTTTAATTTTTTGCAACACTGACCAATTAATGACGTCATATATAAACAAGGTAGGAAACTAAGGTCGTTTTGGGTCAGTGGTTTCGCTATAGCGTTTAAAGAAGAACACATGTTCAAGTTGTTGGTGTTTAGGAAAGTATTTGTTAGTTTAGAAAATTAAAGCTATTTACGTCACAATTTAGAGGTTATTCGAGGTCAAACAAGGTTTAATGGTGAGTAGATGTTTTATTTTTTATAAAACAACAAATTTATGATTTCTAGTTTATTGATAAAAGCTGAAAAAACGTTTCACAAACAAAGAGTTAATAACATTTAGTAAAACTAACAATTGTAAATTGAAAAATATTTGGCAACGGTTTCATAAAAATTTAGTATTTAGTGCAAATTTAAAAATAATTTCATCTTAAAAACTAATTTGTTAAAAACATAAAATTATTATTTTGTGAAATCTCGAAACTTAACTGCATGTAAACAATGTAGCTAGCACAAAACAAAAATGTTGAAATCGATGCCGACTTCAATGTCGAAATATTTATTGCCTTGACTCAGCCTCGAATTATATCCGGTTGTGGTTAAGTTGGTATTATTGTCGGTTTATTTGGTCCGCAGCCACTTAATTAGGTTGACTTAAGCAACAAATATAACAAAAATAAACGATCGAAGAATAAAAGTAGTAACTGATAAATGACTGAAAATTATATCAGGGACTGTTTCGGTCCACATTGCCACAGATTATTTTAAAATGGAGAGTAGTGGGAATCAAACCCAGGGCCTTAAGTCCTGATTGAACAAAATATTTAATGCTTTTATTTATACAAACTTTATAAAAGTAGTAAAAATTGTCATTTTCGGAAATGTTCATAAACTCTCTTTTTCTACAACTTGTAGAAAATAAATTCTTTATTGGCAAGAAATTGTCTAAAAAAATTATTTATTTTTAGTAAAAGAATAAAATAGTCGTTAGTATTTTTTAAACCATCAAAACTTACCTAATATCAGGTTGTTCGTCTTTTCATGTCGATCCGAACTTTTACTCCTTTAATTCAAGTTCATTAACCTAAACAAAAATAATATTTTAGTAAAGATAAATAAATGTTTCGTCGTAAGAAATTTCATTTTAGTTTAAAGTATTGATCCCTTATAGATTTTCGATTGGTGTTGGGTATTAATTTTATATAGAGATTGCTCTAATTAAATGCTTACAATAGTGGTAGATTGGTGAATTGAGGAGGTTGTATCAAAATGATCGACTTCAATCAAAAACGAACCTGAAAATAAGTTTAAGAAAGTGGATATTGTGGCATAATTTAAAGTTGTATTAAGTTTTCTTGTTTATTTTTAAATTAATTGAATGTCAGAAGGTAGGAGATTATAAATATTTGATTGCCACAAAAATTTCTAACTTACCACAATCTCTGTTGTCTTGATGCGGGGGCGGTTGACTGAAAATAAAAACAATTCATGATCCAAACATAATTTGGCAGAATTAAATAAATGTTAAAATAAAAACTTAAATAAAACTTACAAAGTTTGTTCGTTTGTGATATATTGCCTGGTTGCAAGATGACTGTAATCTTCCGGGTTGTTTCCAATTTCGTTGAACTCGGCCGTATGTTTGTCAGCATAAGTTGAAGGACCAACGTCTAAGTCATGGTCACATTGTGTAACGTTAAATCTAGGGCTGGGTAAAAGAGGTTGTGGTTAAAATAATGTTGCAAAAAGGGTTCTGGGTTCAATTTCCACTGCTGGTATGTCAAAGTGGCATAAAATTGTATAAGAATAAAGGCCATAAACGAAAATAAATATTGTTGTTTATTTTTAAAACTTTTTTGAACGAATTTTCTGGTGCCAGTTTAAAGTCAAATTTTAAAAGACTTTTATTATATTCTAAATCTCTTAAAACCTAAACAATAAACCTCAGTAGTCAAGAATTTGAACAAAAACTAAAAACCCTTTCAACTTAAGTATACTTCATTGTTTAACAAAAACATAAAAACTTTAAATTTTAAATGTCAGAACAACCCTTATAACTCACACTTCTTGCTCAAGTGGGCAATCCTTGAGTGGAGTAGAGAAATTAGGTTTTTCCTGGCAGTGGTCGTTGTAGTTTTTAGTAAGGGGTTCAAGAGATGAACTGGTCACTGTATCTGTTGAACTCTTGCACATCAAAACTCGCCAGATATTGTTATTAGGGAGACTTGCATTTGAATCTGTCACATTTTTCGACTCTAAATAATGTAAGAAATATGTTTTGAATTAGATCCAAATTTCTGTTATATTATTGAAATTGTTTTTATGAAATAACAATTTTTTCGAACACCATATGCCCCAAAACAGTACTTAAATGACAATGACACATTATGTATCTTTACCCTAACCCCTTTCTTAAAAATGGCCTTGAATTGTTGAACAAAAATTTAAATATCAACTAAATTTCTGTCAAATTTTGGTTTTTGGTATATATACATTTGATGCTAAAAAAGCGTAGGAAGTAAGAAATTGAATAAGATGAGTACAGCAAAGCACTAAGAACGAAATTTAACTTTTATAATACAATCCGGGTCTCACCATTTTGTCTTCTATTTCCCTGCTTCTTGTATTGCCTTCTCACACAAAAACTAATCCCTATGAGAAATATTACGGAGAATACGACGATCAAAATAATTGTAATGAACTTCCAATCTGCTTCCGATTTAAGACCTGTAAAAAAGGTTTTATTAAGAAAAGTTTAAGACTACATAAAAGCCACGCAAATTTGCACAAGCTTACTAACTAACTAAATCATCTTTTAAATCAACTGCAATTTATAAACCTTTAACGAAAATGAATTTAAAAAAACACCCAAATCACCTTTGACTAACTTACACTCTGCTATTTCAGAGCCTTCCTTGCACAAATGACATTCGTTGTCCAAATCACCGTCACTTTTGATTGGCCGATAGAACCCACTGAAGCATGAACTGCATTGTGAGTTACTCGTGCTCGTACAACTCGATGAAGTGTAAGAATTCCACCTCGAACAAGGCTGAGGACAAAAATGTTGGGGGATAAATTAAAAGTAAAACCATCTCTGCTTTTACTTAGTGAAAATATTTGTTTAACTTGTAGCTTAGTGGTTTACAAGTTGGTAAATAAACACTGTAACAAGATTGACAATTTCCGAAACTTGTACAACTTTAAACTGGGTTAGATTTACAAATGTTAAACTTTCAAGTCAACTTTTTACATCTACTGTGAACTTATATTGTGAACCATATTGAAAAGCTGTTTAACAAAACCCTTTAAACTCACGTTGCAAGTGATGCAAAGACGATAATCGTTGTTGGTTGAATAAGTCCCAGCTTGGCAGGGTACACATCCATATTCCTTATCCTTAACTCCAAATCCACAGTGGAACTAAAATAAAAAAGATTTTAGCTGGTATTAAAGCTGGGTTTAGTTCACTAGACATTAGGGATGGGCCAATCGAATCCGAGTCCGAGTACTCGGCCCGAGTATTAAGCATATTTTAATACTCGTGCTCGTCGAGCATTTTTTAGTACTCGGACGCCGAGTAATAATTTGTCATTTAAGATCGTATACGATTTACTAAACATAAAAAACACGAGGTTTGCCTTTTTCTAATAATTTATAATCTACTCTCAATTATATTACGTTATTTAAGCAACAATTGCGCAACTAATACACTTTTTACTACACTTTTTTTACTAAATTTTACGCATAATAAATTTGAGACTTAAACATTTTCGTTTGGACTTAAAATGATATTGCTATCAGCGCCAAGTAGTTTTGCCAACGTTAAACACTTTATAATCCATAAATACGTGTTTTTTGGCAAATTTTGCAGTTTTAAAATTATGCGGGAAAGATTCTCGTGAACAGTTATATACGTTTAAATGACGTCATAACCGAGTACTCGGACTCGGCCGAGTATCGTGACAAAATACTCGGGCTCGTCGAATCCGAGTAATTTGGATTTCAGCCCATCCCTACTAGACATACAAGTTTTTTGGTGTCTAAACTGATAAAATGATTACAAAACTATATTTTGTTTAAACCCAGACCCAATTGAACTGTCACAAAAATGTAATTTTAAAACGTGTACAACTTGAGATTATGAGCATTCTAAGTTGCCATTTAAACTTAAATTATTAAAAGTTTTTACCATTGAAGGTTCGAATCCCGGTGCACACTTCTCGCAACTTTTACAAACTCCAAGCTCATCTTTATATTGATGTTCCCCTGTACAACTTGATCCAAGTGACATCTAAAATTTAAATAAAAACTTAAAAGCAAGACAACTCATAACAACAAATAGTTTCTTGTTAGTTTATAAACATGGGACAATGAACCAAACTGTAAAATATCTAATAATGGGCAACCCACCAATACTTTTGTACTTTTACACAAAAATAAGAAATTTAAAAACTTAAATATAATTTAACTTTCCCATTATATTAACCTAACTCTTTTACTTATATTGGCAATAACATATTAAGTTAAGTATAAATATGTTAAAATACTTACCGTGAAAAGGGTGCTAAGAAGTAAACAAGAAAATAACTTCAACATTTTGAACTTTCAAACAGTATTAATTTTAATAAATATTCTGTTAATATAAAATAAAATTAAAATCAATTTAATTAATCATCTAACTAATTAATTAACTTAACTACGCTTATCCATTAATATTGCACGTGCAGACGTGCAAATATTTCTGTAAACTCGAAAAACTGATTTTTATTTTGTAGCGACGGACGCTACTTCGGTCGTTAGGACGTGCCTGGGCTTGTCTCGGCATGCCTTAAGCCTGCAGGGTTTCCAAATTTAACTTTCTATATTTAAAACTTTATTTAGAGCCTTAATTTTAGAAATATATTTATCTAAAATTGATTAAATTATATTTAAACGTTGTGTATTTTATTAAAAAGCAAATTTGTTGCATAAAAAAGTTATTCTATTAACTACTTTTTCGGTTTGGCAACTCTAGAATAAATGTAGCAAATATTATTCTCAGCTTATAGCGGCCTCGTAAAACTTTAAATTTTGAATTTAAATGCCTCAAAATTTACGAGTTTACAAACTTTAACTTTTTGTCATCAATCAAGTAAATATTTAAACTCAAAAACACTGAAGTTCGGGGAACAACGAAGCGGTTAAAAATATACAAACGGAAATAGTTTCATGAAATTGCTTTTTTGAATTCCTTTCTATTTTTGGTTTATTTATTCACACGTACAAGCGAATTACAATATTTAAATTCGTAATTATTTAAAGTTTTAATTAATGTTTGATTAATTATGGTTAATTTTGTATTAAATTGCTAAATAAACCCTCAAAATATTATACAAACATACTAAACATTCTCTTAAGTTGGATACACTTAAACTTATGTTTGTTTTATTATTTAAAGCAAATACACTTATTTTGAAGTAGGTAAAAACTTTAAAAACACAAACATTTACATCAAAAGCGACTTAATTTTTAATTAAAGACTCTACGCACCTTTATTTTAATTACGTAATTAAACACTAAGGTAACTATACATTCCTATGTCTTACTTGTACGCAATAAAATATTATTTTTTACGTTAAATCGATTGAAATTGAACTTCAATAAACAACCCGCTAAACAACGTGTCTTCAATCTTAAACGCTGTAGCGCGATTTACTTATGACGTCATTGAGCTTGCGCAACATGTTGCAATCGTAGTCTGACGACATCGGGTCGAGTTTTCTCCTTAATATTTTCTTAAAATTTAAAACTTTATAAAAATGAAAATTTGACAGCGCAGGGATAACTGAACATTCAAATTTGCTGATTGTTTATTTTAGGTTACGAAATTAATTAATATTTACAACGGCAAGTCTTTGGATTAACTTGTAGATTGGGGTTTGACAGGGGTAAAATGGGGCTTAATTGTTTAACTTTGGTCAAATAGTAGTAATTAGTTGCAAAACTGGGTAAATTCGATTTTTTTAACGAATAATTAAAAATAACTATTGCAATCAAATAAAATTTTATTTTTATGTTAGTTAAATAATTAAAAATAACTTTTTTCCTTGTATTTAATTTACGACCTTTTTATAATATCACGTTACCACTAAATTATTTTATATTTTTTACAGTTTTAAAGTTGAAAAATCTTCTAAACCATGATCGATGATCAAGAAAGAAAATATTCGCAAGAATTGGATCGGAAATCAGAAAAATGGTAAAATTTAAATAAAATATTTTTCCAACCCATTTATTATATTTTACTGCTCTCTGTTATTATAAAAAGTCTAAACTTTAAACCAACAAACTAAATGCTTGCAAAATGAAACGAAAATTAGTAATTTATTGTTTATTAAAAAAAATAAAAAAATAATCTTTTAACGGATAAGCGTCATCGCAGATGTTGATCACGAAATCTTAAGTTACGCAGATGTTGATCACGAAATCTTAAGTTTCTTTAACAAAAATCGTCTTTTACAGCTTTAAACGTCATAATTTACAACTTTAAACGTCATAATCTATTATAACAACGTCACATATAGGGCGCATGCATTGTAATTCGGTCAAGCGTTGAAATGGTTGTAATTCGGTCAAGCGTTGAAATGGAAATGGTGCTAACTTTTAGATAGTTTAGTGTTTAGTTATTTTTCCAGTTCTACCGAAAAAACAATTAAATTTTTGCCAGTATTTCGAACTCTAAATAGACAGTAGATTTAACTATTTGAATTTTACTAACATGTTAAATTTATTTATGCAATTAATTAATTAGTTCAGCAGTAAAACCCCAAAATATAAATCATGAATTTTTGTTACGAATCGGAGAATATTGTGGAAAATTATGTAAAATATCGTCCCCCATATTCCAAAGCCATCGCCTCAATTATCATCGATTACATTAAAACTTATGGAAATAACTGCTGGGAGACAATTGTGGATGTTGCATGTGGTAGTGGTCAGTGTACCCAACTACTTGGTCCTTATTTTAACAAAGTTTATGGGTTTGATGTCAGTAAAAAACAAATTGAGATGGCAAAACGTTGTCATGGTGACAAGGGATTCCATTTCGAGGTTTCGTTAGCTGAAGATTTACCAGTTTCAAGCGAAAGTGTCGACCTAGTTTCATGTTCTTGTGCAGCTCATTGGTTGAATTATGATCAATTTCTGGCCGAAACTTGGCGAATTCTAAAACCTGGAGGTGTCCTTACAATATTCACCTACTTACCTGGCGAGTTTACCGACAAAAACGGACAAAAGGATAATTTCTTTTGTGTCAAAGCCAACAGGTTACTTGATAAATTTCATTCTGAATGCCATGCTCATCCTGTTTGTATTAAGCATTGTTTCAACCAAGATTATGACGACATATACGAGGATTGTGTCGGAATAAACAAAACAAGTAACACCTCAGTTGTGCTGGTTAATAACTGGTCTTTACAAGATATTATTGGTCATTTTCTCTCTTATGATGGTTATGAAACCTACGTTAATTATACCAAGCAAAAGTTTGAAGCTCAAGGTGAAATATTTGGTGACAAGGATGATATTTTGAAGCATTTTATCGATGGAATCAGGGAATTACTCGGAGTGGAGGAAGGAGTGGAAAATGATCGAATCGAAATTACTTTTACGTTTCGAACCCGAGTTATTTTGAGCACCAAGGCGAAAAAATAAGTTTTAGCATCATTAGGTTTAGTTCAGGAAATTTAAACTTACTAACCTCTTTTGTATAATTTTTCTAACTTTGCACTATTTTTAACCACTATTTTACCTGATGTTTACTTCTATTATCAGCTGCTTTGATGTAACAGCTTATTATGCTCTTGTACGTCTACTAGCGGATTGTTATTCTTATGACAAACTGTTAATCTTGAAATACCTCATTAGTAATCGAAAAATTGACAAAAAGATTTTTATTCTTGTTTTAAATCGTGCTTTTAAAAAAACTTTTAAATCGTGATTTCAATAAACTGAAAAGTTTACTAAAAATAAAAGTCCTTCAATTTTAAATATTATTTAAAACTCACTTATTTTTACATTTGTTTCTATAAAGAAATATTAATAAAAAATAAATGAGTTAATATTTTCAAATAATGAGTTTTGTTATGATTAATGACGTCACAATCTGTTGTTCGTCAATGAAGAAACCGCGTAGATTTGGTGTACATCGCTGGAGGCGAGGTTTAGAGCGAAGAATGCTTTTAGTTGATCTAATTTAAGATAAATGTCAGAATACACAAACAAGAGATTAAACTTGTGCAGATTTGAAAGTTTACAGGGTGAAACAAAATTAAAAAGTTTTTAAATTTTGAATTAAAATCTTTTTTTTATAAAAACAAATACCATTTATATTTTTGTAATTAATATTCGTTAAAGAAGTTGTAGAAATAATATAATACAGGTGATAGTTTGTAGAAAATGTAAACCTGTTAACAGATACTTATTATTATTCTTTAACAGCAAAAAATTTAAAATATTTGCCGAAAAAAGCTTAAAATTCCTGATAGAATATCGTGTCAATGCTCGGCCTTCTCTCATATAGTGAAGAGAAAAGCTTGTTCAACCACCTGTAACGTTGTTGTCTGCGGAGTCAGTTTGATTATATGTTGTAGTAAGTTTAGTACAAGTTATAAAGTGCTATAACATATACGGCAAAGTATAAAGTCGCAAATACTGGGTTCGTTGTTGAATAAACTTGAAATTGTTAGCTTTAAGATACGGTTTTAGTTGAAAGTGTATTAAGTTTATTTCCACTGTGAGCAATGGTTTAGAATATTGTCAAAAGTTTAGTTTAATTTAAGTAAAGGTTTTAAATTGAAAGTAGTTTGTTGTATACTTGAATGTCAAACAACATTTATTATTAATTAGGTTTTATAGCAAATAATATCAAGATATCGGTGCTTAACAACATTAATATTAAATCATATTTCTTTGTGGTATAAAAGTGTTTAAAGGGCACTTAAAACATAGTTGAAACATTTTAAAAATTCTAAAAAAATGTAAACGCGAGAAAAAAAAGTACTTTTTAAAATCGAAAAATGTTTATATAGTAAGCCTATACCATTTAAACCTATTATGTAACTGTAAAAGGTGCAAAAAACGACCCAATTTAGTGCTAATGTAAGTAAGTAGTGCGTACAACTTTAGAGAGTTAAAAACTCTTGAATTTCCATTGTTAAATTAAATTCTTTATGACGTAATAAAAGGGGGTTGTTATTGTTGAATAATGGAACAATTACCGTTTGATTAAAACAATAAAAACAATAGGATTTTGTTTTGAACAATCATATAACAATAAGAAATATTTATAACTAAAGTTATTGTTGAATTTAAATTGGGTTTGGTTAACTTTTGACATTTTTGAAATTAATTTTAAATTTAACCTCGTTTTATTTAATTTAAGTTTAAAAGAATGTTTGAAACCTGTAATTAAAACCCAATTTATTCAAAGTGTTCTTGATATAAACTATAATTATAATTTAATATCATGTAAAATATAAGATCTTTCTTCAATACTATACAAAATGTAACTTCTTTATATTACAAGCAATATATTTAATATTTTGTTGACATAAGTCGCCGGGTTATTGGAATAAAAGCGAAACGTTCTAGTTAATCATTCTCCGATGTTTGCCCAGTTCCTTCGCCTCGCCCTCCCAGTATAAAGTTAACTTAAAACATGGAATATATAAGTTTAAGATTGTTCGTATTACGTGAACTACAGATATTACATGAGTTTAAACTTAGAATAAAACATTAGTTTAAATTTAAACAACTTATACAAAGAATAAAAACAGTAAAAACACATATAAGTACAGGTTAAACTTTGCTAAAATATCAAGTTTAAGATGATTCGTTAGACTTTTAAGAAGATTTTATATTTTAAATTAAATTTTAGATAAAATGATCAGTTTCTTGATTTGTATTTAAAATAAAAATAATTTAAGTTAAAAGTTGTTTGGGTTTTGTTTGGTTGCTTTAAAACTTTAATAAAATCGAGTGTTTTAATAAATTTGAAGCCAGAGTCAACTCCGTTAATAAAATAAAAATAGGTTAATCCGAGACTTATAACTTTTTAATAAACTCCTCATAAAAGTTTTATTTTATTTACAGAATTTATTGGGAAAATTTAATTAAAATTGGATTAGATTGAATATGAAGTTGTTTCTTGTTCTTTGCTGTCTATTCGGTGAGTTTTAAACATTATTTTGTATTATTAATTCTAAAAATAACGTAATTTAAATGACGTCACAATCCCAGGTATAAAGGTCGATTGTTATTTGCAACTACGTCACGATGAAAATATTCCAGCGATTGATCGAAAGTCGGTTGAGTTGTTGTGCTTGGTGGACACGGATGAGATTGTTAAGGAAGTGAAATGGTAAAACCTTTTTATGTTGGTGCAATGATGTTGTGAAGTTAACCTGTTTGTTATTGGGTTTGGTTTATTAACTTAATGACACTGATTATTCAGGTTAAACTTTTAAATATGGTCGCAACTACTTAAGCTTATAATTCTCTCTATTAAGACATGGTGGCAGTGGGAATCGAACCCAGAACCCTACGGGGTGACTTTTATGAGCCCAGGGGTTCAAAAAGTTAAACTACCGTGTGACGCTCTTGAAAATTTATAACGACGCACTGGATAGGGTCCTGGGTCCATAGGGTCCTGGGTTAGATTTCCACTGCTGCTATATCTTAAAAGAGTGATGGGGAAAACCTATGACGTAATAAAAGTAATGTAGAGTTTAATAATAAGTTGTTTATGACAGGTACAAGATATTGGAGAACGAACCGACCCGGGTAGTTTATTATTACGAACCTCCAAAGTTTAATCTACCCGGACCTTACTACCAGGTGAGCTTCAGGGTTTGATTTCCACCGCTTGCATCTCCTTTTAACTAGTTAGCTAATGTTTATGTGTTTGAAACCAGGGCAAAACAAAGCTGGCAGCCGATATGTCGTCTCTTGTGTTTAATTCTGTCCAACCAGAGGACGAGGGAGTCTATCAGTGTCACGTAGCCGTGGTAGCCAATAGGAACCAATCAATATCAGCTGTTCGCATCCCTGATAGTCAGAGTGTTACAATGAAGCTCACAGTTTATGGTAATTAAATAAATTTAACGTCTTTGTGTGGTTAATATGAAGTCATAGAGTTTACTTTAGAGCGTTTCTTCATAAATAATCGGTTGCGTTGTTAACAATGTAAATAGTGTGATCATAAATGTTTTTATTGCGTCATAAACAACAATAATCACTGCCAATGGCAATTTTCTTCACCACAAGAATTTGAAATTAACAAATTTGTATTACAGTGCCACCTAGTGGTATAACGTTGACTGCTTTTACATCAAACAAGAACCTCACGCTCACTTGTCGATCTAGTCAATCCAAGCCCTCTGCTGACATCTCGTGGTTGGTGAAAAACGGAAACGGGAAGACAAGAAATGTGAAGTCGACCAAGGTAAAAGATGTTCTAGTATTTTAAGATATTCTAAAATCAAAACCAAAGCAAAGATACTTTTAAAGAACTTAACACCATAACAATTAATACTGGTGTAGTGGTTAGAACATTTGGCTTCACTACATGAAGTCCTGGGTTTGGTCCCCACTGCTCTCATTTTGTAGCAACCCTTAAATGAGGCGACGATGTTACTCTATATGTAGGTCATGAAGTCGACTTCTAACATCGAGGATAAATAAATATGAAAAATAAAATTCTTATTTAAAACTTTTTAGGTTGTGAGTGAACTTAGTGGTAACCTGGAAGACACGGTTGGATATTTGGATTGGAGTTTATCCTCAAATGACGACAACACAACTTTCGAGTGCGTTGTGAGTCATCCTGATACTGCGACGACGTTGAAGAAAAACTTAACAATTGGTGAGATTCAAGGTTCCGTGTTTGATTCCCACTACCAGCTTGCTAATTATTAATTTTTGAAATTATTTATTTTAGTTGCTCCTCATATTCTTCACCCTGTAATGATGGATTTTGATTGGATGAGCGGAACGGTTCCATGTAAGTATGACGTCATAATAAACAACAATAAAAGGTCACATGGTTGTTAAAAGGTCATCGTCGAATTAAATCACAATTACGTCATAATAAGCGATTTAGTAAATGAGTTACCATGACAGTTGTTTCCAACATTATTACGTCATTATTATATACTGTGACGTCATATGATGGTTATTGTTGTTAGTTAGGTCAAATAAAGGTCATATTATGACGTCATAATTTCAACAGATACGTCATACGAATCCAATGATGCAGAACAGATTGAGGAACCAATCACAATCGTTCCAGGTTTAGTTGTTATGGATGTTTTTCCATCCCAAAAAGTTTCACAAAATTCCACCGTTGTTATAACCGTGACGTCACAAGGAACATTCCCTGAACCCAGGTATTTGTGACGTAATAATCAAATGTATAATACCAAAATAACTAGAACTTAACTTTAGAAATGGAAATAATTTAAATGTTTAACGTTGATGCAAAGATTTTAATTGAAATTGGTAACTGGGCGTATACCATCGAAGTAAAGGTCAAAAATTAAATCGGAGAAGAGTTTTAGTAAATTGATAGAAATTGTGTAGTAGTCAGTAAATTGGTGTATTCGGGCCTATGGTTAAAAGCTTTCTCAGTAATACAGCGAGGCCCCTATATTATAACAACACTTCTTATTAAAACCTAATCAAGAATGTGATAATTAACTTGAACATTTTAATATCTAAGGCGCCATCAGATTAAGTTTACATCTCAACTTTAAATATCAGGATGCAAACATCTCATTTACGTCATCACCTTTCAAATATAAATAACAGAAATCACGTGGTTGGGTCACGTGACATTTCCCGCGAGACTCTTATAATAAAGGGACATTGTGACGTATATTGACTTAAATAGATCGAAGCTACAAACAAATTAAAAATAAATTGTTTTGATAAACGACGGTTTGATGTATGTTTGTTAGTTTAATAAAGCGAGCAGAGAAAGTAAATACCATAAGTTTATTTATAAGGCTGATTATTTGGTGATTAGAGTTTTTATTTTGTTAAATTTAGTTTTAGTTGGTGGGCTGAGGTAGACGGAGCTGTAAAGAGTCAAAAGAACAAATTAACAATTCCTCATCTGGTTAAATCCCAGGTTTATTATTGTTTGGTAGAGAACCCGGTTGGAAGGGTGGTGATGTCGGTTCAACTGGATGTAGACGGCATCGCAGGTAAATATTGCTTTGTTAGTTGTTGAACTAATTATATCTTTAGTGCTTAAACTTCTATTTAAACTGTATTAGTGCAGTTTGTGGCTGATATTGCTTCGTTATAACGATCTTCATTAATGCTTATTGTATGTTTCTTGTTAATAAACAATAATTTAGCAATTCTTTAAATGCATGAAATCTATTTTTTATGGTGTTAATATTATTCTTGCAACTAACTTTCTGTTTGTTGTGTAGGAACAGAAGGGGATAAAGGATCAAGTACAGGTAAACCTCTTGCTTCTCATATAGCATGTTGCTTGTGTTTTTTTGCTGCTTTATATTTCTTTAATTTCTATGTTCACGCGACTTTGTAATTCTCTTTATATTTTAGGAGATGAATCTGAAGAAGATGCTGCTCTTGCAAGCGGCCTTATTGTGGCCGGAATCGCATTTGGGACGTTGGTTTTCATGTTCTTGGTTGCTTTTATTATTTATTATTTCGCTTGCAGAAAGGCTCAAGAGAAAAAACAAAATCAAAACTTGGGTAAGTAAAATATAAATAAACCCATCAACTGATACTAGCTCTTATAATTCAATACTAAGGGTTCTGGGTTTGATTCCAACTGCTGGCATGTTTTAATTAAGACTTGTACATTAAAAAGATATTTTATTTTGTAGAAGGAGTTGAAGATGGAGAATTCGATTCTTATGTTGTTAAACAGTGAGTTTAAGTTAATTCTTTCTGTTTCAATATAAAAATGTCAGCACAGACGAAAAAGTTGGGCCCTACACTTTAAGTTTAATTTCTTAACTAATTATTTTTGTTTTTACTAAGTTTCTGACTTTAAGTTTAAATTCTCCTTTAAAACTTATCATTTGTGTCCACAGAAAACCTTATTTGGAAACAACAGTACAACCTACCGGTCAGACTAAAGACGTGAGTTTTATTTAAATTTCTTCTTAAATTTATTTGATCGAGAAATGACGATAACTTTGTTTTTGTAGAATCCAGCAAACATTTACCAAAACTCTGATGTTGTCGTGAAGTCTCCAGAAAAACAAGCTCTTCTACAGAACGCGAACAACGTCACAGACAGCCCGCCCACTCCCCGCAAAAATAAACGCGACTTCGACACCAAGTCGACGGGGTCCGAAGCGACCACAACCTCAGGGTACGAAGACGACGAAGAAATGCAGGGAAAAGAACGCGCGATTACGAAACATCTCAACGACTTTGACGAAAACGCTTCGTTCGTTGGCGAGTACGGATCGACTTTCGGGTTAGATCGAGCTCCAACCCCGAGTTTGGTCGAGTTAGAAGCCCGTGAAAGTCCGTTCGATCGCTCGATGTCCGCGGAAGAAAGCGACGATGGCGAGAGCCGAAGTGACCAAAGTTGTTTAAGCCGAAGCGAGAAAAGTTGTATAAGTCGAAGTGAGGCCAGTTTCCGTAGCGACAATAGTGGGGTCGAGGGTCGGTACACTTTACCCCACGATAGCTGGGAGAAAATTGACCCAAACCAAACTGTACAAATCCCCAAAAGATCATAAAACAAAATAAAAAAACGCAGTTACTTAGGTACTAAACATTGCTGTCGTTTAAGACATAAAGTCCTGGGTTTAATTCTCACTGCTGCCGTGTTGTAGCATTATAAAGTTATCACACATAAGCTATATCGGGTTTAATTATAAAAGTTTTTACTTGCGGTTTATTGAATTATTCTTAGAAGAGAAGTTCTTGTGACGAGGATAAAACTTGAAAATGAGAACTTGTGTCTTTGTGCCTTCGATCAAATATTATTACGTGCTATTATACATTATGTTGTACTATTATAAGCATTAAATGCATCGCTTGTTTCCAGGTTTTGTCCTAATTTGGCTAAAGTTTTATTTGTGTTTATAACCAGAATAGAAAATTAATTTTGCAAGATTAAAGTAAAGAACGAAATATCTAGGTCGCATGATAAACATATGCGGCAGACCTTTAAGATTCATGTTTTAGATTTTTAATAAAGTCAGAGTTATACTACAACTTCACTGGGTGAAATATTAAAAAAACATTCATTAAATCCCAGGTTGTGATGTGTTTTATATTTCATGTGTTGCAAACATATAATGATCAGCGAAGGTAAACTCAGCCTTGACATTTATAATTAACCTCATCTTGAAAAAACAAAGATGCTTTTTTTATTAGAAGGGAGGACCGCCAATTATTTGTTTTAATTAAGTCAATTACAGTTCTGTCGTTCATTAAATATTTTAAATAAAAAAGCGATTTTTTTTCCTTAAATTTATGTTTTTTAAAGTATAAACTTAAAATAAATAATTAGTTATAAGTATATAATAAAATAAATTTAATTTCAAAATCCCAATTATTTTTATGAATGAAAACTTTTTGATAACATTTTTATTGGTCGTATTTTTATATCAAATCTAATAAAAATGAAACTTCGACAATTTTAACGCAGCAATTTGGTTTAATATTTAAGTTAAATTTATTTATTTGGAATTATAAACAAATATTTAAAAATAGAGCAGTAAATATAAAAGTAATATTTATAAATAAATAAAATAATTTGACAAATTGGAACGTTTTGATTGGATTTTCATGGCGTATACTACGCTCCAATCAACCGTAACTGATCACGTGATCAGTTCCCAAGTTGTTTACGAAAAATTGTAAAAATTTCCGAAATTAGGCTGAATTTTTTCCATGTTTTTTTAATGAATTTTATGAGTTTATAGTAGTTTTATATAAATTTGATGATGAATTTGTATAATACACAACTTAATTTTACAAATTACTTGCATTTACAACGATTTAAATGTCGTTAAGACCACGTAAATGCTATTTTAGGCCGTTGTTTTTAAAAAAATAATTTTAAAACGTTATAAACTTGCGCTAAATTGATTTAAACTGAGGTAGAATCTTATTTTTTAAATGTGGTAAAAGTAATTAAGTAAGTGACATTTAATTAAATTAGATTTAAAGTAAAATAAAAGTTTAGTCGAGCTAAAAGTTAAGAAGTTTAAAACGGAAAAAAATTAACGTTTATTTACTTGAGAGCAAAAAATAATTATAATGTCAGAATGTAAGATTAAAATGTAAAGTAAAATAAAACTGAACAAAAGATGCAAACTCAATCTTTAGTTGTCCTTCTTATATTAATAATAAGTTGAAAGGTTCTAACAGTTTAAAATATTTTTTATTGTTTGTGGTAAAATGTGAATTTACAAAACAAAACTTATTATTAGAAACAAATTAATTTTATTTTGAAATTATCACAGTAATATTTACGGTACAAAAGTTATTTTACCACCATGTTAAAGTGTTGTTTATAGCATGATGATCATCACAAGAAAACTTTTCATCCTCATTCAAATTTCTAGTTTATTTGCATTCTCACATTCCAATTTCCTCGGTCGTCGAGACACAAAATTAGCAAAAACTTTGGCAAAAATTAAACTAGCTCATCGTAACTCGCTCGGTACTTCACGCAATTTGGTAAAATTACGACAAAAACGCTCGGAAACGGACACAGTTACTGTTTCTAGTAACGATACTGACTCAGATTATTACGAGAGTGAATATGAAAAATATTACGTCGGCCCAGGTGAATTTATTTAATATTGTTTTTAATTTTGTTCTTTAAAATATTTATATTCTGCATAATAGGAGTTGTTGACTCATTTTTAAATCTTGTGTTTTAGTTTATTTAAATAAATCCAAGATATTTTTAAACAACTTAGGATGATATTAGTTAATTAAATCAATCATCTCTATATAGTTGTTAAAAATAAATTATTTTGGTGTTTTCTAATTGGATATTTTTGTTACAGTTTGCTCGAGTATTTTTGTATCCTATTCTGATGAAGGTTTTAAAGATTTAGAGAATTGTGTCATCGTTGACGGTTTTGTTTGGATTTATTTCCTAAACGATCTTAAACTTAAATATGATCTCACTGACCCCAAGTAAGTTGTAAGGTTCTGGGTTTGATTCCTGTTGAAAGCAATTTAGCCACTAGGTTTTATCTTTAATGAGCTATCATAACATTAAAAAACATTTTATTATTTATCTTAAATTAATTTGTAATAATATGCAGTTAAAAAGGTAAACATTAACAAACCTGATGATAATAAAGTAAATCCAGTTTATGCCTAAAATTAATTTTATGTCATGTTGTATTTTTTTAAGATATTCCTTTCCAAAACTGAGGGTGATCACAGAATATTTGTTATTATATCGGGTCCTGGGTCTTACAACTCTTAATCACTTATTTCCCAACTTGGTGATGATTCGGGGTCAACAGTTGTTCTACGATAAATACGCCATTGTTATATATGAGAGTCTACAACTAGCAAATGTAAGAAATATTAAGATGTTTTGATTTTTTTAAACAGGCGTTAAAAAGTTTTTATTATTTGTTCAAGTGAAGCTTTTTACTATTTTAAATTTAGTGTTTATGTTATTCTGTTAACCTTTAATATGACAACATTATTTGAATTATGTCACTCTAGTACGTAACAACTTGGTCTTTAAACGAGCTAACCTGATAATTAGTGGTTTTCAATTAAACCTTGATTACCATCTGATGTTAATTAGTTCTTTAATATTTCGGGTTATCTAAAAATATTCCAAGAAAAAACTAAATAATTATTTTATAATTTTTTTTGAATATATTTTTATACAATCCTTTTTTTAATCACCTTTTTAAATTTTAATAATTTGATTTCCACAGATTGGTTTAGATAATTTAAAGTTTATTCAAGAAGGAGGAATTCGTTTACAAAAAAATCCCAAACTTTGTTATACTTCAACTGTGGACTGGGCCAGACTAGGAAAGGTAAAAAAGATATTTTATGTAAAATAAAATTTAGTTTTGTTGAAATTTAGATGATTAATATTCACCTAAAAATGTTTTTCTTATTTTCTCTGTGACAAATTTATTTTTATGAATCATATTTGTCTGAAATTGATTTTGTCTGGCTGGAAAAATGTCAACTTTCTGTTATTGAATATAAATAACATCTTTGTTTGGTTTACGATGAAGTTTTAATATTTTTCAAGTCGTTAAGTTGGTGTTGTATTAAACTTTTTTTAATTAATTATATTTTACTTCTAGTTAAACAATAATATCGACATCTCAAATCCTGAAATTAAAGACAATGATTTTGAGGGCTGCGTGAACCAGTGTGGAAATACTGAGAACGCTTGTTCCTCAATTGGGGAGGACGGGGTATCAGCCCCCTACTGTTGGGGTCTCGATCTTTGTCAGAAAAGTGAGTTGACCTTTAAGTCAGAATTATATTTATAATGGGTTCAAGTTAAGATGTGAACTCAGTTCTAATTACCCTTTTTTTACCCACAGAAGTTTGTCCTAGCAACTGCTCTCATGCATGCAGTGACGCGGGTGAATGCACATGTGACCCCGAGTGTTTGGCGGGGTGCACACGACCCAATGACCCCTCAGCATGCCATGCATGTCGCAACTTTTATTACAACCACACTTGTTACGCTACTTGTCCTGGTGACACTCTGCGGGTGAGATTAATATTTACATTATGAAAGCAGCGGGAATCAAACCTGAGACCCCATACTTAATAATTTGCCAGTCCATGTATTTATATATCCTCATTGTAGGAAGGTTACAGTCCATACATAGAGGAAAATCAGTAACCTCCAATCATTTTTAAGTTGACTTTGGCAGTTTGGGATGTTATTAATTATATTTACCCTATTTTTTTAATTAATTTAAATAAAATAATTAACAATTTTAAAAAATATTTCATTTAGAAACACGACTGGCTTTGTGTCACGAAAGAGAAATGTGATGACGACCAATGGATCAGACATGAAGGACAGTGTGTGTATGTTTGTCCGACTGGTCATGTTGTTATCACTAAAGATGGCCGAGTTTTCTTCTGTGAACTTTGCAAGGGAGGTGTCTGTCAGGAAGGTAAGTTGTGTCTGAGTGTCTGTCAGAGTGTTAAGTTGTGTCCGAATGTCTGTCAGAGTGGTAAGTTGTGTCTGAGTGGTAAGTTGTGTCTGAGTGTCTGCCAGGATGGTAAGTTGTGTCCTAGTGTCGTCATAGTGGTAAGTTGTGTCTGAGTGTCTGTCAGAGTGGCAAGTTGTGTCTGAGTGTCTGTCAGAGTGGTAAGTTGTTTCTGAGTGTCTGTAAGGATGGTAAGTTGTGTCTAAATGTCTGTCAGAGTGGTAAGTTTTGTCTGAGTGTCTGTCAGGATGTTAAGTTGTGTCTGAGTGTCTGTCAGAGTGTTAAGTTGTGTCCGAATGTCTGTCAGAGTGGTAAGTTGTGTCTAAGTGTCTGTCAGGATGGTAAGTTGTGTTTGAGTGTCTGTCAGAGTGGTAAGTTGTGTTTGAGTGTCTATCATAGTGGTAAGTTGTGTCTAAGTGTCTGTCAAAGTGGCAAGTTGTGTCTGAGTGTCTGTCAGAGTGGTTAGTTGTGTCTGAGTGTCTGTCAGAGTGGTAAGTTGTGTCTGAGTGTCTGCCAGGATGGTAAGTTGTGTCTGAGTGTCAGTCATAGTGGTAAGTTGTGTCTGAGTGTCTGTCAAAGTGGCAAGTTGTGTCTGAGTGTCTGTCAGAGTGGTAAGTTGTGTCTGAGTGTCTGTCAGAGTGGTAAGTTGTGTCTGCCAGGATGGTAAGTTGTGTCTGAGTGTCAGTCATAGTGGTAAGTTGTGTCTGAGTGTCTGTCAAAGTGGCAAGTTGTGTCCGAGTGTCTGTCAGAGTGGTAAGTTGTGTCTAAATGTCTGTCAGAGTGGTAAGTTTTGTCTGAGTGTCTGTCAGGATGGTAAATTGTGTCTGACTGTCTGTCAGAGTGGTAAGTTTTGTCTGAGTGTCTGTCAGGATGTTAAGTTGTGTCTGAGTGTCTGTCAGAGTGTTAAGTTGTGTCTGAGTGTCTGTCAGAGTGGCAAGTTGTGTCTAAGTGTTTGTCAGAGTGGTAAGTTGTGTCTGAGTGTCTGTCAGGATGCAAAATATTGTTAGTTATAAAAGTTAAATTTAATTTCTAACTGGGTTTGACTCACATGTTGTAAAAATTTAGATAAAATTTTTAAACATGGGGTTTTTAAAGGGGTAACAACAATTCAGGACTGGGGTAACAAAAGTTTTAATTTAGTTTGCGAAAATCTTGATTCTCCGTATATTGTGGACAGCGTTGAAAAGTTGAATTCACTCCAAGGTTGTACGACAATTCCAGGCCAACTTGTCATCACAATCACTAGAGGGTGTAAGTCTCAAGTTTTATTTAAAGTTTAATTTACTCGAGCGTGGAAGATTACTCGAGATGTAAGATGAGGTGTAAGATTACTCGAGGGTGTAAGATCACCCAAAGTTAAACATAACTCGAGGGTGTAAGATCACTTAAAGTTAAAAATTACTCGGGGGTGTAAGATCACTCAAAGTTTAACTTCACTCAGGGGTGTAAGATCACTCAAAGTTAAACAATACTCAAGGTGTAAGATCACCCAAAGTTTACCATTACTTGAGGGTGTAAAATCACTTAAAGTTAAAAATTACTCGGGAGTGTAAGATCACTTAAAGTTTAACATTACTTGGGGGTGTAAGATCACTCAAAGTTTAACATCACTCAGGGGTGTAAGATCACTCAAAGTTTAACATTACTTGGGGGTGTAAGATCACTCAAAGTTTAACATCACTCAAGGGTGTAAGATCACCCAAAGTTTACCATTACTTGAGGGTGTAAGATTACTTAAAGTTAAAAATTACTCGGGGGTGTAAGATCACTCAAAGTTTAACATCACTTGGGGGTGTAAGATCACTCAAAGTTTAACATCACTCAGGGGTGTAAGATCACTTAAAGTTTAACATTACTTGGGGGTGTAAGATCACTCAAAGTTTAACATCACTTAAGGGTGTAAGATCACTCAAAGTTTAACATCGCTCAGGGGTGTAAGATCACTCAAAGTTTAACATTACTCAGGGGTGTAAGATCACCCGAAGTTTAACATCGTTCAGGGGTGTAAGATCACTCAAAGTTTAACATCACTCAAGGGTGTAAGATCACTCGAAGTTTAACATCACTCAGGGGTGTAAGATCACTCAAAGTTTAACATTACTTGAGGGTGTAAGATCACTCAAAGTTTAACATCACTCAGGGGTGTAAGATCACTTAAAGTTTAACATTACTCAGGGGTGTAAGATAACTTAAAGTTTAACATTACTCAGGGGTGTAAGATCACTCAAAGTTTAACATTACTTAGGAGTGTAAGATCACCCGAAGTTTAACATCGCTCAGGGGTGTAAGATCACTCAAAGTTTAACATCACTCAAGGGTGTAAGATCACTCGAAGTTTAACATCACTCAGGGGTGTAAGATCACTCAAAGTTTAACATCACTCAGGGGTGTAAGATCACTTAAAGTTTAACATCACTCAAGGGTGTAAGATCACTCGAAGTTTAACATCACTCAGGGGTGTAAGATCACTCAAAGTTTAATATTACTTGAGGGTGTAAGATCACTCAAAGTTTAACATCACTCAAGGGTGTAAGATCACTCGAAGTTTAACATCACTCATGGGTGTAAGATCACTCAAAGTTTAACATCACTCAAGGGTGTAAGATCACTCGAAGTTTAACATCACTCAGGGGTGTAAGATCACTCGAAGTTTAACATAACTTGGGGGTGTAAGATCACTTAAAGTTTAACATTACTTGAGGGTGTAAGATCACTCAAAGTTTAACATTACTCAAGGGTGTAAGATCACTCAAAGCTTAACATTACTTGAGGGTGGAAGTCTTAACTTTTATTTAAAACTCAATTCTTTAACATCTTAATTTGCAGCTGACATGGTCCAGAAGTTGGAAGAAGTTCTTGGAGGACTGCAGGAGGTTGGAGCTCTAGTTGTGAAAAGATCCTTTGCCCTCGTCTCTCTCTCCTTCCTCAAGAATTTAAGGAGGATCATCGGGACGAAAGAGTTTTTGTAAGTTGGGTTTTGGGTCTTCAGTTCAATTCCCAGTGTTGCCAATTTAAAATAATTTTAATAAAGTTTAAATTTCTTCCAGAGTTGACAACATTTACAGCCTTTTTATATGGGACAACCAGAACTTAAGGGATTTGTGGAACTTTGGGACAGTTAATGGGCGAAGTAATCTCACTATTGGGGGAGGAAAAGCTTTTTTCCACTACAACCAATATTTGTGTTTGGACAAAATTGATCCGATCAGGAATTTAACGAAATTAGTAGAAGATGAAAAAGATATTTCACTCTCAACTAATGGGGATCGAACACCTTGTAAGTTTCCTATTTTGTTCTGTTAAACTTGAACACAAAGTTTATGTTGTAGAGCAAAGGTCATAAGTTCAATTCCCAGTTCCGTCATTCTTGTGCAAACAAAAAAGATTATCACCAACAATATCAAACAAAAATTTACTGCTTTAAAATTTTAAAAGATTGAAATTACTTTAAGGTCAAGTAGAGGAGATCGTGGTGGATGTCAAAGTGAACAAACAGGATGTGAAACTGACGTGGAGGAACCCTTTTGTCAAGGACTACAGGACTTTGATCGGCTACCAAGTCTTCTTCATGGAATCGTAAGAATTTTGTAGAAATTTGGTCAAAATTTAAACAAGAATTTTGCTTTAAAATAAATTTAAAAACAAGTTAAAAAGGGTGAATTTTAATCTTTGTAATTTTTGCCTGCTTGGACTAGATGCCCATGACAATAACAACTCGTTTTATTGACCTTTCTATAGTGCTGGCGAGACAATATTTACATAATCTAATTATTAATCTGTCTGTAAAATATTAATAAATTTACACATAATATTATTATTATGTTGAGTGATCAACTTCTTAATTTAACAAAATAATTGCTTCCATGTTAGACTTACTCTGATTATTGTTTTTTACATTAACTTAACCTAAAATTATTTCTTTAAGTATAACATTAACTTTTTTAAATTGATTAAGTAAAACTGAAAATGCGACGAGATATCATGGAGCTGATGCCTGTGGCAGAACCAGGTGATTAAACTTTTATAAAGTTAATTAATCAGTTTATGAATTAGGATACAGATTTAATAATAACTGAATAAATAACATGATTTAACTAAATACACTTTAATTTTTTTGTTTACTTTAAAGTTGGTTAACTCGAGATGTTGAAAAAAAGGAACCAGTTGGCGACAAACCAACTTATTCGTCGGAGGTTCTCCCTGGTTTGAAATATTACACAAAATATGCGTATTACGTTGTCATGTCAACCACCATGACAGCTAAAAAAGCCGCTCAATCCAACATCAGTTATTTTACAACTGCCCCCGGCCGTGAGTTGTTTAAAATATTTCTGTGATTTTTTTTTCTTGAAGGTCAAATGCACAACCTAAACATAGAGTAACAAATTTTAAGCTGTTCATGAAATGAGTTTATACTGTTTATAGCGCCTTACTGAAGGGCACCACAGAATAAGGGCAGTATACCCAGAACCTTATGTAGTGAACCAATGAACTAATTCCTAACTATCACTATTATTTTATTGCAGCTCCTTCAAGTCCAAAAGATGTTGTAGTAACAGCTGTGAATTACTCTTCCATATCTGCCGTTTGGCAACATCCGGACTTTCCAAATGGGAATATTACTCACTACTTTGTAAGATGGCAACGTCAGCCTGATGATAGTTCCCTGATGTATAAGATCGATACTTGTATTGAGGGTAAGTACTTTTATTAGAGATAGATACTTTTATAGAGGTGGGTACTTTTATTGGGGTAGGTACTTTTATTGGGGTAGGTACTTTTATTGTGGTAAGTACTTTTTCTGGGTGTTGGTATTTTTATTGGGGTAGGTACTTTTACTATTGGGTAGAAACTTTTATTACTTAGAATGTTTGTTATATTTCAGGTCAGTTACAAGATAGAACATTGAAACCAGTTGAACCCAAACTAGTGAAACCAGAACCAACAAATACAGACAACCAGGTTGGATTTATATTTTAAAGTTGTCCTGGTTGAAAATATTGCTGCAGTTGGAATCAAACCTTAAATTTTCAACTGCAAAATGTTGTTAAAATGTTTTTGTAAAGTTGGTAGTTTTATTGGATTCGAATTGGTTTTTATTTATCTATCCTCAATGTGGAAAAGTTGACTTTCTGTCCCAAACATAGAATAACATCCCAGACCTACTCTTAAATGGACTTTAACAGTTGCCCGGTATTTAATCTGCTGATTAATTGTTGGCTTAGAAGGAGTTTATATCATTTATATTGCCTTACTTAAGAGCAGCAGGGATCAAACCCAGGACCTCATGTTGTAAAGCCAAGTGTTCTGACTACTACACCACACTGCTAGTAGTTATAACATGGTAGCCATGGGAATCGAACCATGGACCCCAGGCACAAAATAATAATGAGTTTATCAATGTAGGAATGTTGTTCTTGTGAGTACAACGGGGGAGTAGGAGGAGGAGGAGTTAAAAAACCTTCGTTGACCGAAATTGTTGAATCTCAGTCGTTTGAGGATTTTTTGATCAACAAACTCATTCACAGGTAAGAAAATTAAAAATATTTATTTTATAATTTAACTTTTTGTTTTTATTTTTAAGTCGGGTTGACGAGAATTATGAAGATTCTTCCAGGAAAAAAAGATCAGCAAGTTTGTTGGAAAATCATAGGTAGGAAAAAAATGTCAGAATTTTTCAGTTTTTATCGTAAAAATTAAAAAATTCTGCAATTTTTTGTTCGTAAAAATTTAAATATTTTAGATACAGACGAGAGTTTAATAATGGAACTTTGATCAACTCAACAGCGCCACCTCCAGGTAAGTAGTTTGAGGATAAATACAACTGTTACGAGTTGATGTATTATTCGTTTTGATAAAATAATAAAACAAAATTTTTTAAAATATTTTTCAGCTATCAACAACACAGAATTGCCAACTGAAAGCCCGGGAATATTTTCGTACGCTTGGGAGCAGAAATATGTTTATGGAAACAATATTACTCTAACTGGGTAACTTAATTGTCTATTTGTTCTAAAATGAGGTTTTGAGTTTGATTTTCAGTAGGACCTTTTTAGCTTTAACTTTACTTAAACTGGATTGGGGTAATATCATGAGGTCAATAATATCTTAAACTTGTACAACTTGGGACTGGGTTGGGGTAATATCATGAGGTCAATAAAATCTTAAACTTGTACAACTTGGGACTGGGTTGGGGTAATATCATGAAGTCAATAATATCTTAAACTTGTACAACTTGGGACTGGGTTGGGGTAATATCATGAGGTCAATAATATCATAAACTTGTACAACTTAAGACTAGGTTGGGGTAATATCATGAGGTCAATAAAATCTTAAACTTGTACAACTTGGGACTGGGTTGGGGTAATATCATGAAGTCAATAATATCTTAAACTTGTACAACTTGGGACTGGGTTGGGGTAATAATATGGGGTCAATTATATCTTAAACTTGTACAACTTGGGACTGGGTATGGGTAATATCATGAGGTCAAAATTTTTAAAAAACAAATAAATTTTAGTTTGCACCACTTCTCTGAGTACAACATAGAGATTAGTGCTTGCAACCACGCTTACAAAGAAGTTGGTTGTGGCTCTGTTTACATCAACACCAAACGAACTCAAATCCTTCGAAGTGCTGACGTTATTCCACCCAAATCTGTTCGTATTGTCAGCAAAAATGATGTAAGTTGTTGTGGGTGAAGTTTATTAATTTGGTGGGAAGAAAATTTAACTTTCTGGTTTGATTCTCGATGCTGACATGTTGTAACAGATAATTCTTGATTGTGTGGGTTAGTTTCTACATTGAGGATAAATTAAATAATATTTTAATGTTTTAGGTTCGAGTTATTGTGTTTAAACCTCCAAAAGATCCGAATGGTTTTATTATTAAATATAAAATCCAACAATTTATTCAGAATACTCAGGTTAGTATGAAAAAAAGTTAAAATGTGAGTTGGTAGTTTTACAATTTTGTGTTTTCCAGACCAATCTCCATGAGAAATGTTGTTCTGTCATGTACTTCTATGAACATGGCCACTGTGAACTAGAAATCGAATATTTGAGCCCGGGTAAATATGAGGCGAGGATTCAACCCATCAGTGTGGCTGATGCGGGGTTATGGAGCCCCAGGGTTGGGTTTAAAGTCACTGAAGAGGACCCTGGCCCCATTTCTGAGAATACTTTACCCCTGGTTTTGATTATTGTCAGTTTGGTGATTATCGCAATTATTGGTCTCGTCGTTCTTTATTTCTGCAGAAAAAGGTAAAAAAAGATTTTTGTTTTTTCTTAACTTTAATTTAACCGGGTCGTCTGTTCTACAGTTTGCATTTCAATTGTTAATATACAGTCTCAACTTTCAACTAATATTTGTCTGCGATAACCACAAATGGCAGTTTTATATTGGTCTATTAATTGACATCATATATATATTGTCCACTAAGCCTCATTTTAATCTCCTGTGAAACATTTTTTGTTGCTTCAGATACTTAAACTCGAAAATCCCTCAAATTTATGCCTCAGTGAACCCCGAGTACTCGAGTATTGCGATTTATGAACCTGATGAGTATGAGATCGCTGCAACTAATATCGAGTTGTTGGAGGAGATCGGGCAGGGACATTTCGGGAAGGTAAGTGGTCCTGGGTTTGATTTCCACTGCCGATAATAAGTTTTCTCTTGCAGAAGTTAAAATAAAAAGTAAATCAAATAAAAACAAGGTCAGAACAGAGTAAATTAAAAATTTAAACATTTTTTTCAGGTTTTTAAAGGTCTTGCGACAGAGGTCGTCAAAGGTCAACATCAAACCAGGGTTGCCGTTAAAACTTTGCACGGGAACGAAAGTTTAGCTAAACGGTGATTTAAACTTAATTGTTGAAAAATTAAAAATCCTAAAATGTTTTTAATATGGAAAAAATATTAACTTTTTAATCTTTTTTGTTTATGGATTTAGTGGCTAAAATTTATAAACTTATATATATTTGTTTAATTTATGAGCCTATAAATAAAACTTTTGTTTGTGGTGGGTAAGTTATTGTGGGCAAATATTAACTTAGAGTTGCGACTATACTACAACAAGCAAAATTCTGATAGGGCAAAAAATCCTGATATCCAGTTAAATATGTAACAAAATTAATGATAATTATTTATTTTTTCAGCATGGAATTCTTAAAGGAAGCGAGTGTGATGAAGGTTTTCAACTCTCATCATGTTGTGAGGTTGTTAGGAGTTGTATCTTTAACCAACAAACCCATGGTTGTGATGGAATTCATGGCTCGTGGGGACCTCAAGTCTTATCTCAGATGCACCAGACCTGATGCGGAGGTGATTAAATATTTGTATTTATCCTCGATATTGGTAGGTCGACTTCACAGCTTAAACATGGAGTAAAATTTATTACCCTGGCCCAGACTTGAGTTGACGTAGTTTGAGATATTATAAATTATAATTGACCGATAAACAATCTCTGGTTGATTTTGAGTCATAACAAAATTTGCTTACTTGAAGTTGAATTTTTTAGTTTTTTTAGTTTTTTTAGTGCCTATAATTAGGACAAATCTGTCATTTTGCTTCAACATATTTATTTAGTTTTTTGTAAACTTAAACCCAGATAAAGAAAGGGGATCCCCCGACTTTACAAGAGAAACTCCAGATGTGCGGAGAGATTGCGGATGGGATGGCGTACCTGGCTGAAACTAAATATGTCCACAGAGATCTCGCTGCGAGGAATTGTTTGGTCCACAACAATATGACGGTGAAGATCGGAGATTTTGGGCTCACTCGCGATGTTTATGAGACGGATTATTACAGAGTTGACACCAAAGGTAAAATTTAAAATATTTATGTGTTTCATATAAGTTCTATATTTGCTGTCTGTATTCAGGTATCCTACCAGTTCGCTGGATGGCGCCAGAGTCATTGAAAGACGGAGTTTTTGATTCGCGCAGTGATGTGTGGTCATACGGGATCGTTTTATGGGAGATCGCGACCTTGGCCGAGCAACCTTACCAAGGTCAACAACACGATCAGGTAACAAGATATGTTATAGATGGTGGATACATGGAACAACCCAAAGAGTGTCCAAAGAAAATGTAAGTTTAATGCAATATTGTTTTAAGGGAGCACATTTATATCTAATGAAGCTTAGTGGACGATATATTCGAATATGTCCAATTATGGGCAGACAAAATAAATAAAACTTCTGGTTGTGGTGCGTAGGTGAATTGTTGCAAGCAAATATTAGTTGCAAGATGCAACCATGTTACAACAAATAAAATTCGAACCGTAGGTTAGGCTTTCGACCAGTAGTAATAGACCAGATGAACAAGTTAAATATATACATATATATACCGATGTATGATTCATAGGCTTACAAAATAAATAAAACTTCTGGTTGTGGTGCATAGGTGAATTATTGCAAGCAAATATTAGTTGAGAGTTGTGGCCATGTTACAACAATTAAAATTCCGACATTAGAGCTATCGACTAGTAGTAATATTTAATAATGTTTATATTTGCCAAACTTAAAATAAGTTAATGTTTTAGATATGATTTAATGTTGATGTGCTGGCATTATAGTCCAGCCATGCGACCAACTTTCTTGGAAATTGTCGCTTCTTTATCTCCTGATCTGAGCGATGATTTTAAACAAGTTTCATTTTTTCACGAAGCTCAGTAAGTTTCTCAACGATTTATTTATAAAATTTGTCTATAAATGTTATCCACCCACAAAAAGTATCCATAATTTTATTTATCCACAAAAGTTATCCACAAATTTTATTGATCCACAATTTTTTAGACCAGACGAACAAGTTGGGGCTGAAGAGGATAACTTTCTGCCGGAACAAGCCCCAATTTTAGGGGATTCCCCTGGTGTGCTGGTCACTGCAGACATTCACGGAGGAAAAGACCCCGATCCCTATCTTCACTTAAACGGGGGTCAAACCCAGGGGGATATCCCTGGTCTAAATGGGGGTACTGGGGATTCCCCAATTGTTCATCGGACCCAGTCCACTATTTGTTGAGGATAAACTGATGGGGTTATAGCCCCCTCTAGTGTAAGGCACTTTAACACCACAAGTTGTAGTGCGACTTTTACACCACACTGAGGTGATGGACAATAGGTTCAATTGTTTTATTGATGACATCACAATCAGCGCTTGCTTGCGCTCTTAGTGACTTTTTATTTATTTTTCACTGTAAATAATCCTGAGTATTCATCCGCGCTCACTGCAAATCTCTCCGTCAACATTTTAAAGG
The DNA here is from genome assembly GCF_963082875.1 of Corella eumyota. NCBI lineage: Eukaryota > Metazoa > Chordata > Ascidiacea > Phlebobranchia > Corellidae > Corella > Corella eumyota. The sequence continues at coordinate 173,460 of NC_137496.1, read as the reverse complement.
AAATCTGGCAAAATATTTTGGTGCAAAAACTTGGGTTGCTACATTTTTGCCAAATTCTTTTTTTGCCTCAATTTTGGTTTCTTAAAAATTTTGCGTTTTTCAATCTTCTCTGTTTTTGGATGGCGGTGCTTTGTATTAGAACAAATTTTGTGCCATTTTTTCTAAGTTTCAGATAGTACAAACTGTAAAGGTACTTTTGTTGCATCGAGGTACTCTTAAACTTATTGGAAGAGTCTACCTCTTTATCCTCGAACTTCTGTTAAAAATCATCGAAAAGTGTTTACTTTTTGATCATGAAAAAGTGTTTACTGCAAAGCTTAAGTGTTTTCCATTTTTTTGATGTTTTTTAGTGTTTTTTGTGCACCTCGAACACCGCTCACTTTAGCGGGAAAATTTTACTTTTACCCCCGCGGATTTTACTTTTTTCCCCGACATCAAGTGAACTGTTTTTTGTGTAAAATAAAATGTGCGACTTTTTTTTAATCAGTTTTTTCTTTTTCGCAACGGAATTTCGAATTAACTTTTTTTAAAGTTGATTGTTCAACATCGCTCTATGGCGCTCTCTTGTTTTCTTTTTGTGGTAATCACGTCATATGACGTCATCACGCTAAGTTGTACATAGTCTTTGCTATAATTCGCATTGCAATTTTTACTTTTTTTGGGTCAAATAAATAAACTTTTTCGAAAAACTTGGTTTGTTGTAAAATTAAAATAAACTTTAGTTTTATAAATTAATATTTTATAAACAGTTTATTATTTAAACTTGTTTAAGGAACTAGTTTACATAAATATTATTTCCCAAATAAGATATCCAAGAAAATCTTATAAAACAAGGCCAAACTTCAGCTAAGGGAGCAAATGTTTTTGTAGCAAGAGACGCAAGAGTTCAGGCGACAAAGTGAAATAAGTTGGAGGCAAACCCGGGCAACTTTTTCATCAAGGTTTTAATTAACGCGTTTTTTCTTGCTTAGGACTTCTTCTAAACACAAAAAGACTTTCAGTAAAGCTAGTTCTGTGTTGGAAAGTAAAGTAGATTTAGTTTTAATAATATTTAAATGTTACTTTACAATACGTTAGGGTTATATTAGAGTAAAATATGTATTTATTTGGTATTTTGGTGCTGCGGAAGAATACATTAGTCACATGGCAGTGTTCGCACCCTTTTAACTTGTGCAAAAGGTCGTCTTAACTACGTCATTCCTGTAGTCGTGTTTGATTCGTCCTCATGTACATCCGGGTATTCGAATTTGCAGGTTAGAGTTGAAGTAATCAGATTTAAGGACGTTTAGTTAAGTTCTTGTCCATGTAGAAGTTGGTCGGCCATTGTTATGTTAAGATTGGGCGGTGAATATGGTTTAAAGTTAAGTTATTAGTCTTAGTAACAGTTTAATACTAATAAGGTTTATTTATTTTACAGCTTAGTATTATTTATTTTTTGTTAATGTTTATTTAATCATCTTTGAAGATTGGTGTTTCGACGAAGCAAACTTCAATAAATCGAGTTAAGTAGATTGATTTTTGTATAGTTGTACAAATATTTTTATAAAAGTATAAAGTTTATATGGTGTTATTGATCTGAATATGCAATGGGTTAGGGGTAGGAACGCGCGCGTGTCGACACTCGTTATTTTAATGTCTGGCGTTTAACAGTCCGCATATTCAGAACACGACACCATTTTAAAAGTGTTTAAATAACTAAATAATTTCTAATTAGACAAAGATGACTGCCCCCTGTTTTTTTTATTTGCAGTTTCAGATGACGACCTCGCGGAACTGGAGGGTCTGATGATGACGACGATCTTATGAGAAGTGGAGGATCAAAGAGGCAGCATATCGTCCTCCAGCAACAAGGTGAAATGTTTTCTGTAAAATATTTTAATTTTTCTAATTAGACACAGATAACTGCTCTTGTTTTTTATCAGTTTTAGGTGAAGACTTCGCGGAGAAGGAGGGTCTGGGGGATGACTTCACGAGGATGGAATGGGTCACGAAGATGAATGACGTAAGGAGAAATGGAGGAACGAACATGACGTCATTTGAAGAAACAACCGGCAACCAACACACAAAACAGGGAAGATACCGTTTTAATTAATATTTTAGTTGTTATTTTAAACAATAATGTTAGTTGTTTATTTAAATGTAAGTAAGAATTGTGTAGTTGAATAGCGACTAATGATTTGCTAATTTTCAGTTCATTAATTATCAAGAATGGATGAATGAAAGATGACGTCACAAGAAATAAAAGAAAGGTAACGTCACATATATTTCACAAGTAAAATACAATAGGTGTAAATCTTATATAAAGATTTTTACGTGTAACTAAAAGTCTTGTTGTTACAGGAGCAGGGAGGAAGGGCGATTCTACGGTGATTTGATGAGGAATTGAAGAATTGGATGTGGCCTTAAGGTAGTTGTTAGTTTAGGTATTGATGAGCTGTGAGGAAAAGACCAAGAAAGGTGATTCCTTTAACATACAGGTGAGATACTTGTTCTTTAATAAATATACTTAATTTAAATAGATAATAGTAAATTTATACCTTTTGCTTGTACATAGAACTTATTTTTTTATACCTTTTTAATAAAAAGGCCAACCACCCTGCCCTTAAGGCAATGGCCCCACTTGCTAAGTTTAAGATATTGTTGACTTGGGATATCATACTCAAATGACCTAATACTAGGATCAGCCTAGTTAGATTAAACAAGTCGTCAGTTTTACGTTAACTTTAAATTCGCTGCGCGTGTTGCAACACATCGCTTCGTTCGCTTCAGTTTGCGTCGCTTCAGTTATTACGTCAGTTTGCGTTTTAGTTATTACGTCAGATTACGTATTTTAGTTTTGCTTTGGTTAAACTTAGTTGCTATTAGACAGATTTATTAGAAGTTTTATAACTATCCGCTAAGTGGTGTACTATCACTAGGGTATTCCCCCACTCTGTTATCAACCGCAATGTGGTGTTGTATAACATATTTGGGCAGCCGCTAGTGGGCGCACTGGGGTACAGAAACAGAGTAGCAATTGGTAGACTACTATTATTATTTAAATACCTGCTTTTTGTAAGCAACATTTTATTAATTAGTAGGCTACTAGTAATTTAAAAATATTAATTGGCATTAATATTTAATTAACCGCTAATTATTAGCAACATTTTATTAATTTGTAAGCTACTATAAATTTAATTAAAATAATTGATTTGCTTAATTTGTTAGTTGATAGTTAGTTGGTTATTAATATTTAATTAACCACTGATTATTGGCAACATTTTTTATTAGTAAGTCACTTATTTTCCTAACATAATCACCTTAATTTAAATTAAAGTTTGGTGTACATGCGATTGGTATAAATATTGATATTAATTAATTTTTTTGTTTAAAATTTATATACAATTACATTGCTAAAGAACACGTTTAATCATTTTCTTTTTTCTGAGATACTTCTGATGCTATTGGATGATGCCGCTATCCGATGATGCCGCTATCCGATGATGCCGCTATCCGATGATGCCGCTATCCGATGATGCCGCTATCCGATGATGCCGCTATCCGATGATGCCGCTATCCGATGATGCCGCTATCCGATGATGCCGCTATCCGATGATGCCGCTATTTGATGATGCCGCTATCCGAAGATGCCGCTATCCGAAGATGCCGCTATCCGAAGATGCCGCTATCCGAAGATGCCGCTATCCGATGATGCCGCTATCCGATGATGCGCTATCCGATGATGCCGCTATCCGATGATGCCGCTATCCGATGATGCCGCTATCCGATGATGCCGCTATCCGATGATGTCGCTATCCGATGATGTCGCTACCTAATGACTTTCTTTGTTTAAATGTGGCAAAACCATTATTATTGCCCACTTGTTGTTTTATCCTCAACAACAACAACAACATACTTGGTAGTCAACTTTTAACTACCATCATAACAGCACATTGTTATGTTGCCATGCGTGGCGTGTTTAGTTTCTTCCTCCCTGTTTAAATGTGCACAGCCTTATAAAGGTGCCGCACAACCATTTCTCATTTAATTCTATATAGTTTATGGTTGGCGCTAAATGTAGCATTACTTCATAATTGTTATATTGTTATTATTTCAATATCCATGGTTACATATTCGATACCACATATGTGACACCCCCTACTGGACAGTAGGTTGTTCAATATATTTGTGCATTGTATGTGACAAACGTTATTTCGAAAGGCCGAGTTGGGACGTTCTTTCTTTTCGGTAGGTTTATTTTCGGTTAGTCCCTTTATCACATGCAATTTATCGTGACCAGTTCGTGCTTTCCTACTAGAGCCATACTGGGTTATATTAAACGTAATTTTACAATTATTGGAACATCAACTGTTTTATGATTCAATAATCTTGTAACATATATTTGAATGTTACACATAATTTATCAAATGTAATTTTTAATTTATTGGAAGAAACTTTTATTTTGTAATTGTCTTTGTAATCGTTTTTTTGTAAATGTTCTGTTTAATGTCTCTTCGTAATTGTCTTTTTCTAAATATTTTTTCTAAATATCTCTTTCTTAATGTCATTTTGTAAATGTCTTCTTGTAAAAAGCTTCTAAATGTTTCTTTGTAAATGTCTCTTTTGTAAATGTCTCTTTTGTAAATGTCTCTTTTGTAAATGTCTCTTTTGTAAATGTCTCTTCGTAAATGTCTCTTCGTAACTGTCTCTTCGTAACTGTCTCTTCGTAACTGTCTCTTCGTAAATGTCTCTTCGTAAATGTCTCTTCGTAAATTTCTCTTCGTAAATTTCTCTTCGTAAATTTCTCTTCGTAAATTTCTCTTCGTAAATGTCTCTTCTCTTCGTAAATGCCTTCTTTTGTAAATGTCTCTTTTGTAAATGTCTCTTTTGTAAATGTCTCTTCGTAAATGTTTCTTCGTAACTGTCTCTTCGTAACTGTCTCTTCGTAAATGTCTCTTCGTAAATGTCTCTTCGTAAATGTCTCTTCGTAAATGTCTCTTCGTAAATGTCTCTTTGTAAATGTCTCTTTTGTAAATGTTTCTTCGTAAATGTCTTCTTCTAAATGTTTCTTCGTAAATTTCTCTTCGTAAATTTCTCTTCTCTTCGTAAATGTCTCTTCGTAAATGTCTCTTCGTAAATTTCTCTTCTCTTCGTAAATGTCTCTTCGTAAATGTCTTTTCGTAAATGTCTCTTCGTAAATGTCTCTTCGTAAATGTCTCTTCGTAAATTTCTCTTCTCTTCGTAAATGTCTCTTCGTAAATGTCTCTTCGTAAATGTCTCTTCGTAAATGTCTCTTCGTAAATGTCTCTTCGTAAATGTCTCTTCTCTTCGTAAATGTCTCTTCGTAAATGTCTCTTCGTAAATGTCTCTTCGTAAATGTCTCTTCGTAAATGTCTCTTCGTAAATGTCTCTTCGTAAATTTCTCTTCTCTTCGTAAATGTCTCTTCGTAAATGTCTCTTCGTAAATGTCTCTTCGTAAATGTCTCTTCGTAAATGTCTCTTCGTAAATTTCTCTTCTCTTCGTAAATGTCTCTTCGTAAATGTCTCTTCGTAAATTTCTCTTCGTAAATGTCTCTTCGTAAATGTCTCTTCTCTTCGTAAATGTCTCTTCTCTTCGTAAATGCCTTCTTTTAAATTTTTTTTAATATCCCTATTGTAAATGTCTCTTATGGGTTTTTCTTGATGTCTCTTTTTAAATGTCTTTTTTTATGTTTCTTTGTAAATGTCTTTGTAAATGTTTATTCTTATTTTTTTCAGATGTGTTGATTTATTTCATTATAATATTCAATACATTACATTAAATTTAAATTCTGTCATGTAATACTCATGAAGTTTAGTATCAAGTAATATTACTTGCATTTAAAAAAAGATTTCTTATTATTTTAATTATTCATTAAAGATTAAAAAATGCATGCAAAATAGGTAATATAGTTGAGTTAAACAAAGAAAAAATAACAATTTCGGTTAGTTGACTATCAAACTGAATTAGGTTTCTTTTTTGACAAATTTGGTAATCCACAACACACATTTGTCAATATCTAATGTTGATATTTTAATATAGATAACTGCCTCTGTTTTCTGTTTTCGTCATGAGGAATGGAAGATGACGTCACAAGAAATAAATGAAAGGTAACCAAATATGTTTTTCAAGATTGTTTATTAGCCCCCTACTGGACAGTAGGTTGTTTAATATATTTGTGCATTGTATGTGACAAACGTTATTTCGAAAGGCCGAGTTGGGACGTTCTTTCTTTTCGGTAGGTTTATTTTCGGTTAGTCCCTTTATCACATGCAATTTATCGTGACCAGTTCGTGCTTTCCTACTAGAGCCATACTGGGTTATATTAAATGTAATTTTTATCTGAGAACTAAACCATTTGTACTAGTTTTTTATCAGTTGATTTCAAACAATTTTATTTCGTACTTTTATTTTTTTCTTGTTAATTATTTTCGTTATTGTGATATTTAATTTGTTTTATGTTAAATGTAAAAGTTAATAAATTGTTTAAAAATTAAAATTTAATATTTTAGAAATGCAAAAGAAACTTTGTTTGACTATAATTAGAGTTGGATTTAAATTTATTAATTGTTAATTAATTAGTGAAGCAGATTCTAATTAATTGGGGTAAAAACACCAAGGTATCCCGGAAGTGTTGGATTCCTCCCAGCAACATCCGGTTGTTTGACATTCATCCGCGTTTATTCCTAGGTATCCACAATCGAGTTTCAAGTTGTCCTGGAAAGATTTTTGGTGAAAAACAATTTTATTTTATTGAAAAAAAATAGAAAAATATGAACTTTAAACTTACGCTAATAGAGCAACTACTTCCACCACCTCCAGTGCTGCCCCCCGATTTATAAATACACCAGGGGTCGCTGCTCCCCGACGAAGCCGGGCACCACATACAACCATCCGCCTCGCACGACGCTTGGGTGCTTCCCATGTACCCACAATCTACCTTGCTTGAACACGACGAACATGAACTACATTCACCGCCTGTGGGAGGTAGAGAACACTTGAAAATTAAGTTTAGCTTCTTTGTTTTTAGAATTCTTACCTCCCGTGCCAGGTGATGTGGTTGTTCCGGTTCCGGTACCGGGATCGATCGGGGTTCCTCCGGAGCAAGGTGCTCCGACGTGGATCGCAATGACCGGATCGGAGCTTCCTCCGCTTATAAAGAAATCCGCGTTTCCTTGTCCGTTTACGTGGATGCATTCATCTGAAATACAACCCTTACAAATAAATTTATAATGCGGGAATATTCACAACTAGGTTAACTCTAGTTTAAAGTAAATATATTCACCGCAGTTTCCACTGGAATCGTAATCGTTGTTGTAGACGTTGCAGTAATCCCCGCTTGGCAAACCTGTGTAGTGAGTTTCGTACAAGTCATAACCAGCCGTGTTACTCACGAAGAAAGCTCGATCCCCGCGTGCAAATGCGATTTGGTTGTCTCCGTTGTCTGACCAATACGTGACCGGGGTTCCTACAAACAAGATAACAACATTTCTACAACTAAATCCTCAAGTTGATTGAACCTATCTTGTGCGGTGGCAGCAAAGTGCGCCATGTTAAAGTTAATTGAACCTACCTTGTGCGGTTGCAGCAAAGTGCGCCATGTTAAAGTTGATTGAACCTACCTTGTGCGGTGGCAGCAAAGTGCGCCATGTTAAAGTTGATTGAACTTACCTTGTGCGGTGGCAGCAAAGTGCGCCATGTTAAAGTTAATTGAACCTACCTTGTGCGGTGGCAGCAAAGTGCGCCATGTTAAAGTTGATTGAACCTACCTTGTGCGGTGGCAGCAAAGTGCGCCATGTTAAAGTTGATTGAACCTACCTTGTGCGGTGGCAGCAAAGTGCGCCATGTTAAAGTTAATTGAACCTACCTTGTGCGGTGGCAGCAAAGTGCGCCATGTTAAAGTTGATTTGAACCTATTGAACCTACCTTGTGCGGTGGCAGCAAAGTGCGCCATGTTAAAGTTAATTGAACCTACCTTGTGCGGTGGCAGCAAAGTGCGCCATGTCAAAGTTAATTGAACCTACCTTGTGCGGTGGCAGCAAAGTGCGCTATGTTAAAGTTAATTGAAACTACCTTGTGCGGTGGCAGCAAAGTGCGCCATGTTAAAGTTAATTAAACCTACCTTGTGCGGTGGCAGCAAAGTGCGCCATGTTAAAGTTAATTGAACCTACCTTGTGCGGTGGCAGCAAAGTGCGCTATGTTAAAGTTAATTGAAACTACCTTGTGCGGTGGCAGCAAAGTGCGCCATGTTAAAGTTAATTGAACCTACCTTGTGCGGTGGCAGCAAAGTGCGCCATATTCTTGATTTGGCGCCATCTATGTTCGCAAACCCAACCGTTTCCGCAGGTTCCGTCCCCGTTGATACTTCGTTGTGAGCCTGGTGGGCCCTGGTCACCGTTGCTGAAGAAAAATACTTGTTTACCTTTCGGGCAATAATATGTTATTCAACAATAATTGGTTTGAGGTCAATACCTGAAGTAGTAGCTGGACATAATTCGAGGAACGCCGTAATCCCAGGCCATCATGAAAGCGTTCAATACTTTAAGATCTGAACAACAAACATGTCACTCAACTTTACAATTATGTAATATTTAATGTTGTGACAAGTTGCTAACCTCAAAATCGTCAAAATTTGCCGTAAAGTTGGTGAAAACACAAAAAGTTTAAGGCTACTTACAGTAAGGGTCTTCGAACGTGACGATATTTCCGCCACCGCCATGTCCTCTCTGGTTGTCGTGGTTGTTTAGGAAAACCACAGCGTTACCATAAGGCATAAGGCCCCATGATTCACCAAAGGTCGCTAGGTGGTGCATGCTGTGCTTGTTGTTGCCGAGTTGGATCCCATATTTGAACTCGGTGACTCGGCCGAGGTAGAAGTATTCGCTGGCTGTGATTGGTTCGCCTTTGAAAAAGTTTAACTGCTGGTTAATTATCATTATAGTTAATAACAGAATATTTACAGGATCAATATTTGGTTCTAGGGATGAATGACAGAACAATATTAAAATATTCACCTCCTTGATCGATGACCTCCTGGAAGATAAAAGCTCTTGATCCTCCACTAAAACCTTTGGAAGTTGGTAAATCGTGCAAAGATCCGAACACAGCTTCAAGATCACCCGGCCACATGTGTTTGCAAGCATCGACTCTGAACCCAGCAACTCCAATTCCGATGAGGTCGTTAAAGAAATCGATGATTTTACCACGAACGTAGTCTTTGCTTAGAGCGAGATCCAACAATCCGACAAGTTTGCAGTTTCTGACCTGCAAAAAAGCATCCATTTATAAAAGGTTTTAATAAATTAGTTTAAAGAATTTGCTATTTCAACATCAGTTACCTGGTTAACATCTTGGTAGTTTTGAATTTCTCCAGATGCAGAATTACAAATTGCGTCGTTAAAATCTTGTGCTGAAAAATCCGGGAAATCTTTGCTATTGGCGTCGAAATAACTTCCAGCCGTTCCGGTTCCTTAAGTAAAATATAGTGATTATTGTATCACATGTGTGCTCTGCTTATCCGACAATTGTTTAAACTACCTGTTCCGCCTTGTCCACACATGTGGTTGACAACCATATCCGCATAGATCCGCACTCCGACAGCGTTACATCGATCCACCATGTTTCTAATAAGTAGAAAGGAATTAAGAAAGTGTTTAACGTTAGACCACATTTTAACTCCTAAAATAGCAATGTAGAGAGGTTTGATGGAAATACTTACATGAAGGCGTTTCTATCACCCGACCTAGTGTTAAGAATATATGAGATCGGTTGATATCTCTCCCACCAAGGCCTCCCATCAATCACCCTGTTCTCGTTTGGTGGAGAGATCTACAAACAGAGTCAACTTTAAGGCGGTTACTTGAAGATTAATTCTAGTTTATGATGAGGTACCAAACCTGAACTCCGGCGTAATGATTCGGGGCGAGGAAGTTCTCACATTCGTCTGCGATTGTTCCCCAATGCCATTCAAACAAATGCACGATCCCGGCTCGTCCCGGGGCAAAATTTGGATCCCATTGTGCCAGGGTGGAACCCAACAATGCGAAGAATATTAATAATTTCATCTTCTGCGACTAATCAAAATAAAAATAAATAAATTTGTGCAATTAAATTCGAAATTTAGGGGCGTTTTTTAAATTTTTATTGAACAGTTTTTTTTGAAAAAATACTTAAATAACTTAATATAAGTAACTGGCATATTTAACTTCAATTACAAAATAATTTCTCAAATTAAAACAAAATTATTTAATTATCTTTCAATCTAACTGCGATCATTACCAACCATAAACTCCAATTTATACAAGATATCAGTGGGAAAGTTGCCAGGTGGGGAAACGTCATCGGAGTCTATTTTAAAACCAATATCGATAAAAACTAAACTTAAAACGTTACAGGTTTGTTATATAAAACATTTTATATTGGGAAAATTCGTAAAACTCTATTTTTTTTTATAACGTTTTGATTTAAAGATGTATTAAATTTTGGAGCAAATTTTTTGTTATTTTATTTTGCAAGTTTCCATAGTTGTTGAAATTGTGTTAAGTTAAGTTTTGCAACGTTTAATTTATTAGAAAATATCTGCCAATGTTCGCACGGTTTGTTATTGAGTCAGCGTTAAGTGTTTAAAAATAACTTTTTATTTATTTTGTTGGCTTCATATTGTTTAAATAGTTTAAAATAGTTTTAAAGTTAAATATTGCGCTTAAATAAGCAACATTTAAACAGTTATGAAAGACAGCAATTTGTTGTTTTACAAAATAAAATAATATTCGAATTAAATTCGTGACTCTCTAAAAGTCCTTGGACATTTTTTTATCGTTATTTGATGTCCAGGGGGTGACGCTACAGAGTTATAACAATACGATGTACAATTAATTGTAATAAGCCAATCACATTTAATCAAAAGCCTAAAGTTATAATGAGGGTCAGTTTTAAATTGAAATGAGTTATTGTCGTACTTCAATAAAAGTATTACCGTTACCAGCTTTTTGTTTTAATTTTGTAACTCAACAAAATGTTAAATTTATAACTATATCAAATTAATTTTTAATGTATTTTAGTGAAAATTAACTTTTTATAAAGTTTTGAAGTTTATTTTAAATCAAGGATAAAGTGAGTACGGATAAAAAATATTGCAGGGATTTTATAAAACGGCGGAAACAAATTTCCGTTATCCGTAAAAAAGTCCGTCTTTACGGACGTTCTCTATAATATTGATTAATCAGACAACTCGTATTTGTTTATTTATTTCTTTTCTGTATATAATCATTTATCGGGTAACACTAAAAGAAGGAATGAGGAAATCGAGGAAAACGAGGAATTGACACTAAAACGAGGAAATCGAGGAAAATGAGGAATCGAGGAAATATTGCAATACTAAAAGAAGGAATGGGGAAAGTGAGGAAAAGGAGGAAATTAAAGTTGCGGAAAACGCGGAAATTTTTTTTTGTATTTAAAAAAATAAATATAAGATAAAAATACAGAAAAAAACAGAAAAAAAAACGAGAACGAAAACAAGTAAATAAGAAAACAAGGTAAGGAATAAGGAAATCGAAGAAGAATAGGAAAACTAAAGAAACTAAGGAATAAGAAAAATAAAGAAATCGAGGAATAATGAAAATAGAAAAATCGAAGTATAAGGTTATGGGAAAACCGAGAAATAAGAAAAATAGAGAAACCGAGAAATAAGGTAACGGGGAAACCGAGGAATAAGGAAAATAGAGAAACAAAGGAATTGGAAAACAGAAAAAATAAAAAATACGAAAATAGGGAAATCTAGAAATAAGAAAAACTAAAAAATTGGGAAATAAGTAAAATAGGGAGATTAAGGAGTCAGTATATAAACAAGAGAATGCGAAATAGATGATCAAGAAATAAGGAAAATAAAATAAAAAACAAGGAATAAGAATAATAGGGAAATGTTAAAAAAATAATTAAACATAGACTAAAAACGAGATACTTGGTATAAAGAAAAAAATTGGCAAAAAGAAGTGGAGAAATTGGGAAATCATTTTTTTTTATTTAATCATAATTATTGTTTATTGTTGCTATAACTATGTTTTAATTATTGCTAAACCTATGATTTTAAGGCGTGCAGTCATTTAACAACATTTTTAACTAGGTTTAAGTTTAAAACAAAATCATTAAAGGTAGTTTGTAGAACTAAATGTTCGTACAAATTTTTAGACGAATCATTTCGCTATTGACTACTAAATGTTTTCTTATTGAATTACGTTAAATGCAAAGGTGGGCACCAAACCGTTAATGCGTTAATCGTTAATTAACGAAGTTGACTTTTTCATTAAAATTTAATTTTTAAGTTAACTTTGAAAATTATAAACGGATCCCTTAACTTTCGTTACATTGTGCTTTCATTAAATAAAGTACGTAAGTACCAAAAATGTCTTAAATATACATATTGTATGTGGTTTATTGACATCTTACGATTTAAAAAAACGCGCCATAAGACGAATTAGTTGTTACAATATAGAAGTTTATTTAAAACTCGACTTTAATAAGCAGACGGTTTCCCCATTACCCTTTACCTCGGTTTCCCTATTTTTCTTATTCCTCGGTTTCCCTTTTACCTTATTCTTCCATTTTCCCATTACCTTATTCCTCGATTTCTTTATTTTTCTTATTTCTCGGTTTCCCTATTTTCCTTATTCCTCAGTTTTCCCATTATCTTATTCCTCGGTTTCCCTATTTTCATTATTCCTCAGTTTCCCCGTTACCTTATTTCTCGGTTTCCCTATTTTCCTTATTCCTCGGTTTTCCCATTATCTTATTCCTCGGTTTCCCTATTTTCCTTATTCCTCAGTTTCCCCATTGCCTTATTCCTCGGTTTCCCTATTTTTCTTATTCCTCAGTTTCCCCATTGCCTTATTCCTCGGTTTCCCTATTTTTCTTATTTCTCGGTTTCACTATTTTCATTATTCCTCGATTTCTTTTTTTTCTTATTCCTCGGTTTCTCTATTTTCCTTATTTCTTGGTTTTCCCATTACCTTATACTTCGATTTTTCTATCTTCATTATTCCTCGATTTCTTTATTTTCCTTATTCCTCGGTTTCCCTATTTTTCTTATTCCTCAGTTTCCCCATTACCTTATTCCTCGGTTTCTCCTTTTTCTCATTCCTCGGTTTTCCCTTTACTTTATACCTCGGTTTCTCTTTTTTCTTATTCCTCGGTTTTCCCATTACCTTATAGCTCGATTTCTCTATTTTCATTATTCCTCGATTTCTTTATTTTCCTTAACTTGGTTTCTTTAGTTTTCCTATTCTTCGATTTCCTTATTCCTTACCTTGTTTTCTTATTTACTTGTTTTCGTTGTTTTTGTTTTGTTTTTCTTATGCTTTTTTAATCTTATAATTAATTTTTAAAACATAAAAAAAAATTATTTCCGCGATTTCCGCGAAAAAAATTTCCCTCTTTTCCTCACTTTCCCCATTCCTTCTTTTAGTGTTACCCTCATTTATCTTCCATGTGGGAAAGTCGAAAGCGCGACCTAAACATAGAGTAACATCAGTTACTCAGACCCAGTCTCGAGTTGCCTGTTGCCTGTGGCAGTTTGGGATATTATAGATTATAATTGGCCCAATAATTACGCTGCTGATTAAGTGCTGACTCAGCAGGAGTTTATACCGTTTATAGCGTCTTATTCAATAGCGCTACAGCGTGAGAGCAGTAGGGATTGAACCTACGACCTCATGAGTGGTGTAGCAAGTGTTCTTACCGCTACAACACGCTGTCGGTTACCTTAACCCAGTTTTAAGTTTTTACCTGAAATATTGCACTATTACAAACTTGTATTTATTTGTACTCATTTAGCCCATTTATTTGTACTCATTGTTTTACAGGGTTATATACTTGCTTTAAATTAAATATTCTATTATTTTACATGTTGGCCATTATTACATGTTTTTCACACTTGAATTCCAGTTTTTAACGTTGACGAAGCCAGTTTTTACTTCGCAGTGGTTTATGTCATTTTTTGATGAAGGCAAATGGTGGTAAATATTCATTGACATAGTAACTTATATATATACAGTTTTCTTCTGACTGTTGTGATTAGTGCAGTTGTTTTGATTTGATATTTTAAAACAACTCATTGCTAGTTATCAACAGTTATTTGGGAATACCCATGATACTTCTTCTGTATTGTTATGTAAACACAAAATTTTAAAGTTAAAAAAAGTCAAGACTTCATGTTTGGTGCCGATCAGGGGTGTGACAACTTTGTCTTCCAATGAACACATGTCTATGTGCTTGGTTGTGAGATCATTACATCTGTGTAATGGTTATCGGTTCTAATTTAGTTGTGGTATATGATATTGAAGATTAGGGTAATTGTAGAATTTTCGGTGATAGCAATAATTTGACTATTGATTAATTTTAGGTCGATCTGCCTAAACTTGCTTAAGTGCGTCTTCCCTGCGGAACAGCAACAAATCTGCACAATCCGGAGGATCCCCAAAGTCAAACCAATCTCTAACGTCACAACATGGAAAGGTAACTACGGCTTATTAATTACATCAAAGTAATGACGTCAGCGTTTCGACTTTACATTACCTACGATACACATTATCTACATTGCGTTATTAAGCCAAAGTTATGGGACGTCATGATGAATTTACTTATTTTTTAGTTCAAAGAAATTGGGCGAAATTCTCGAGTTTTTGCTGATTGTGATTTCTTCTAAATCTCAACTGCACGAGTTCACCCATTTTTCACCCAACCTGGCCATGCTGTTGTTTGTAACTTGACTAACTCACCAAGCTGTGGCACAAGACTAGAATGTCTCAGTCATTCTGTAGCACATGCAGTTACTGAGATATATTCACTGATTACAAAGTTGTTCAACAAAACAAGGTAGATTTTCTAATTATTGGAGGATTACTTTTGATATAATTGTTGGTAAACTTATTTTGTTAGTTTGTCGGTAGCAAAACTTTTATCCAGGCCTACTGATAATCAGCTTTATTGCAGTTTGTATTTGTAATTGTTTTTAGTGTCAGAACAAGGAATGGGAAGATGATTTGTTGAATAGCTTAAAGATTTGAGTGTTGAAATCCTTATACTAGCAAAATCATGCAAGTTATTATAGTTATTTTGACCACTGTGCTAAGGAAGAATATTAATCTTTAATATTTTAGACGAAAAATGGTGCCTTATAATGTAGCAAAATGATATATGTGCTTGTAGTTTAATTTAAGCAATGTAGTCATTGTCTACATGTACAATTGGTAATTTGAAAAAAAACTTGTTAGACACTATTCATGTTGTAGTACATAAAGTGGTTCGGTAGCGTGATGTTTTTCGTTGTCTTGTTGAGCTATACTTATTATTGTCTGTTGGTTAAGTCCAACTATTTGAGCTATCTTAATCTCGTAATAAAAATTCAGAGAAACAGCAATTTGTAATTCTATTGTTGGAAATGATATGCGGCATAATTATTGTAAGGCAATTTCAACCCTCTTAAGAGTGCAATTACAGATCTATGTTTCTAGTTGGAAAAGTTACGACATTACTCCGAGAAATAGTATTATAATTTAGTTCGAAAGAAGTTAAATATTTAAATGATCGCCACGATTAAGTGTTGGCTTAGCAGGAGTTCATGTCGTTTTTGTGCCTTACTTGTGAACCCTACAGCAAGAGAGTGGTGGGCATCGACCCAGGACCTCATATAGTGTAGGAAAAAGTGTTCTGACTACTACACGAAGTATGTTAGCTCGACGACAAAGCTGGACTTGCCGCACCCAATAAATGTTTTAATAACTTCCCAATGTTCGAGTAGCATGTGGTGGTTTAACTAATATCGCTGTATTCAGTTTATATTTTAAACATCGAGATTAATGTGTATTTTTTAGATTGTATTAAGGCGGCCGGAAACGGAAAAGATGAGATTTTATTGTGCAGAGAATTCTGAGGTGTGAAAATGTAAGAAAAATGTTGCAAGTATGAGAAAGAGTGTTCTAATGGAATGTGTTAGTTCAAGCTAGATTTCGATGTTCGGACATTACGCTTCGGTGTAACCTTGTATTGTTTAAACAGCTTGCTAGAATATTTAGGTAGCACCCCATGCAGGGTGTTCTACTTTTGCAAATTGGGGTTTTAAGTTTATCCTCGAATATAGCAACAGACGTTGCTGGAAAAAACGGTTATACCACAACATGTATATTTATTTTTAAAATGTGTTAGGAATTTTTT
The DNA here is from genome assembly GCF_963082875.1 of Corella eumyota. Classification (NCBI taxonomy): domain Eukaryota; kingdom Metazoa; phylum Chordata; class Ascidiacea; order Phlebobranchia; family Corellidae; genus Corella; species Corella eumyota. Next base: position 157,256 of record NC_137496.1, on the reverse strand, counting down.
AAAGTAATCTGACAGGAAATTTAATTAAAAATATGTTAATCAAAATTATGCAGCTTTTTGCGACAGTCGATTTAAATTTCGCGTCGGCGAAAATTTTAAAATCGAGTTTTTTGGAATTTTGTTATTTTTAATACATATATTGTTGTCACAGAATTGTTTTGCAAGTTTTTGGTACGTGATTTATGTTGAAAATGAATAAAATTTTATATTTTTGTATGTTACGATTTAAGTTTTTTGACAAAAATTCTTCGCCTTGTTTTTCCGCTTTTTTTCGCAAAAAATTGGCGGAATTCATTGCAGCGCGCCAGCTGACGGCAATGAGAATTCAAGTTGAATTTTTTGAATTTATTATTCGAATTTGATGTAGATCTGTTTGTTTAACCTCGGTGAACTAAACTCATTTAGATAAAAAATGTTTATGTATTTGTTTATACAATTTAAAGGTTTAAAAAAGATGCATTTAACGGGTTAATTTATTTGCGCATTTTGCACGTTTCCGTATATTTGGGGTTGCTTGAAATGTTTTTATTGATTTTTTTACGAAATTAGATAAAAAAAAGGGTATTTTGTGTAGTGTTTTGACGTTTATTTTAAATCGAGGATAAAGAATATACGGATAAAAAAATTTTGCGGAGATTTTATAAAACGGCGGAAACAAACTTCCGTTATCCGTAAAAAAGTCCGTCTTTACGGACGTTCTCTATAAGATTGATTAATCAGACAACTCGTATTTGTTTATTTATTTCTTTTCTGTATGTACACATTTATCCTCGATGTGGGAAAGTCGAAAGCGCGACCTAAACATAGAGTAACATCAGTTACTCAGACCCAGTCTCGAGTTGCCTGTTGCCTGTGGTAGTTTGGGATATTATAGATTATAATTGCCCCGATAATTACGCTGCTGATTAAGTGCTGACTCAGCAGAAGTTTATACCGTTTATATACCACCACCTTTCTGCCAGAGAGTAGCAGAGAATTTTGCTTGGGCGGATAATTATAAAAAATGGTGATTCCAAATATTTTATAATCGTACAATACAAAAAATAACGGGGTAAAATAGCCCCTTTAAAGGGAACAAATTAAAAACAAACCTAATATAGAATAAGTTGGCAAATTTCTTAACACTTTAGAATTAAAATAAAATTAAACAAAACATTGAAAAACTGTTAAAAACAGGAGTAAACTTTGGTACTGAACTGAAATACGTGTTATTACTAACGTCACAAATCGGGGGTTTTGACAACTTACCTATCATGTCGCTCCAATTCTTTTTTGATATTTTGTGGAGGACAACGTACCCAACCACGACATATCTTCAAAAAAGTGAACAAAATATTAGAAAGTGGTCAAATGCAGGTGTAAACTTTGTATTTTCGTAATATACGCTATATAAGTGACGTCACAAATCGGGGGTTTTGACAACTTACCTATCATGTCGCTCCAATTTATTTTTGATATTTTGTAAAGAACAACGCACTTAATTACCACATATTTTCGAAAAAGTGAACAAAATATTAGAAAGTGGTTAAATACAGGTGTTAACTTTGTATTTTCGTAATATACGCTATATAAGTGACGTCACAAATCGGGGGTTTTGACAACTTACCTATCATGTCGCTCCAATTTATTTTTGATATTTTGTAAAAAACAACGCACTTAATTACGACATATCTTCAAAAAAGTGAACAAAATATTAGAAAGTGGTCAAATACAGGTGTAAACTTTGTGTTTTCGTAATATACGCTATATAAGTGACGTCACAAATCGAGGGTTTTGACAACTTACCTATCATGTCGCTCCAATTTATTTTTGATATTTTGTAAGGAAAAACGCACCCAACCACGGCATACCTTCAAAAAAGTGAACAAAATATTAGAAAGTGGTCAAATACAGGTGTAAACTTTGTGTTTTTGTAATATATGCTATATATGTGACGTCACAAATCGGGTGTTTTAACAACTTACCTATCATGTCGCTCCAATTTATTTTTTATATTTTTGAGGACAACGTACCCAACAACGACATTCCAAAATATATTAACATAAAATGTTAATTCCACAATTTTGGAAAAAATTTGCAATTTTGTAAAGTGTCATCCTAATTAAATATAATTTTTCCAAATTTTAAAGGGTGTTTTAATAATTTAATTCTATTTAAAATAGCTAAGTAAGAAAAATTATCCACATGCACTAAAAAAGTTAAATAGGCATCGACGACGTATTTTGAAAACCAACAGATGTTGTAATTAATGTAATATTGCATTATTTTATTATGCATATCATTGGAGTGATAATAAATTATTGTTGCCAAGTCAAGCCAATGTATATTTTGATTATCAACATTTTTAAAAGCGATATCACAAAAATTGGTAACTTTAAAAAATTATCGTATAGACCAATTAGATTCGTAATATTTTAAATGTCAGCATTTATCATCTCAATTGTTTTAATTTTTAATTGGTTTATGGAGTGTTTTTGTAATAAATTTTGTTAATCTACCGATGGTAAAGGCCGTGAATCTGATGACGTATTTTCAAATTTTAGCCTTTTCGCTGATTCGTGTAAAATCCCTTGTTTCTGCGTTTTTGCTTTTTAAATGAAGAAACCACCAACAGCGTCATTTTAAATGGGGACTTCTTTTTTGCTTTAAAGGTTGTGTTTTAGCTTATGTTTTATTTTCCTTAATAAGTTTCCTACCCATTTTTAAATTAATGAATTCGCTTGAAAACTGTTTTCGGTTTCAATAATTTCTTTATGATATTGCTTTACGAAATGGTCCAAACCAGAACTACGTTTACAATAAAGATTTGTTTATTCAAGTTCCCTAAAATCTTGTTCTATTAAACTTGGAGTAAGTTTGTTGGTTAAAACCGATTGTAAAAAACAGTCTAGCATACTTTTAACAAGTGTGATTATCAAAATTGGAGCGACATAATAGGTAAGTTGTCAAAACCCCCGATTTGTGACGTCACTTCTATAACGTATATTACGAAAATACAAAGTTTACACCTGTATTTGACCACTTTCTAATATTTTGTTCACTTTTTTGAAAATATGTTGTGGTTGGGTACGTTGTTCCTTACAAAATATCAAAAATAAATTGGAGCGACATGTTAGGTAAGTTGTCAAAACCCCCGATTTGTGACGTCACTTATATAGCGTATATCACGAAAACACAAAGTTTACACCTGTATTTGACCACTTTCTAATATTTTGTTCACTTTTTTGAAGATATATTGTTGTTGGGTGCGTTGTTCCTTACAAAATAACAAAAATAAATTGGAGCGACATGATAGGTAAGTTGTCAAAACCCCCGATTCGTGACGTCACTTCTATAGTGTATATTACGAAAATACAAAGTTTATACCTGCATTTGACCACTTTCTAATATTTTGTTCACTTTTTTGAAGATATTTCGTGGTTGGGTGCGTTGTTCCTTACAAAATATCAAAAATAAATTGGAGCGACATGATAGGTAAGTTGTCAAAACCCCCGATTTGTGACGTCACTTATATAGCGTATATTACGAAAACACAAAGTTTACACCTGTATTTGACCACTTTCTAATATTTTGTTCACTTTTTTGAAGGTATGTCGTGGTTGGGTACGTTGTCCTCCACCAAATATAAAAAAAGAATTGAAGCGACATGATAGGTAAGCTGTCAAAACCCCCGATTTGTGACGTCAGTAATAACACGTATTTCAGTTCAGTACAAAATTTTACCCCTGCTTTTAACAATTTTTTAGAGTTTTGTTTAATTTAATTTTAATTTTAAAGTGTTAAGAACCTTGCCAACTTATTCTATATTAGGTTTGGTTTTAATTTTTTTCCTTTGAAGGGGCTATTTTACCCCGGTAATTTTTGTATTGTACGATTATAAAATATTTGGAATCACTGTTTTTTATAATTATCCGCCCAAGCAAAATTCTCTGCTACTCTCTGCCAACTCTCTGGCAGAAAGGTGGTGGTGTTTATATCGTCTTATTCAATAGCGCTACAGCGTGAGAGCAGTGGGGATTGAACCTACGACCTCATGAGTGGTGTAGCAAGTGTTCTTACCGCTACAACACGCTGTCGGTTACCTTAACCCAGTTTTAAGTTTTTACCTGAAATATTGCACTATTACAAACTTGTATTTATCTGTACTCATTGTTTTACAGGGTTATGTACTTGCTTTAAATTAAATATTCTATTATTTTACATGTTGGTCATTATTACATGTTTTTTACACTTGAATTCCAGTTTTTAACGTTGACGAAGCCAGTTTTTACTTCGCAGTGGTTTATGTCATTTTTTGATGAGGGCAACTGGTGGTAAATATTCATTGACATAGTAACTTATATATATACAGTTTTCTTCTGACTGTTATGATTAGTGCAGTTGTTTTGATTTGATATTTTAAAACAACTCATTGCTAGTTATCAACAGTTATTTGGGAATACTGATGGTACTTCTCCTGTATTGTTATGTAAACACAAAATTTTAAAGTTAAAAAAAGTCAAGACCTCATGTTTGGTGCCGATCAGGGGTGTGACAACTTTGTCTTCCAGTGAACACATGTCTATGTGCTTGGTTGTGAGATCATTACATCTGTATAATGGTTATCGGTTCTAATTTAGTTGTGGTATATGATATTGAAGATTAGGGTAATTGTAGAATTTTCGGTGATAGTAATAATTTGACTATTGATTAATTTTAGGTCGATCTGCCTAAACTTGCTTAAGTGCGTCTTCCCTGCGGAACAGCAACAAATCTGCACAATCCGGAGGATCCCCAAAGTCAAACCAATCTCTAACGTCACAACATGGAAAGGTAACTACGGCTTATTAATTACATCAAAGTAATGACGTCAGCGTTTCGACTTTACATTACCTACGATACACATTATCTACATTGCGTTATTAAGCCAAAGTTATGGGACGTCATGATGAATTTACTTATTTTTTAGTTCAAAGAAATTGGGCGAAATTCTCGAGTTTTTGCTGATTGTGATTTCTTCTAAATCTCAACTGCACGAGTTCACCCATTTTTCACCCAACCTGGCCATGCTGTTGTTTGTAACTTGACTAACTCACCAAGCTGTGGCACAAGACTAGAATGTCTCAGTCATTCTGTAGCACATGCAGTTACTGAGATATATTCACTGATTACAAAGTTGTTCAACAAAACAAGGTAGATTTTCTAATTATTGGAGGATTACTTTTGATATAATTGTTGGTAAACTTATTTTGTTAGTTTGTCGGTAGCAAAACTTTTATCCAGGCCTACTGATAATCAGCTTTATTGCAGTTTGTATTTGTAATTGTTTTTAGTGTCAGAACAAGGAATGGGAAGATGATTTGTTGAATAGCTTAAAGATTTGAGTGTTGAAATCCTTATACTAGCAAAATCATGCAAGTTATTATAGTTATTTTGACCACTGTGCTAAGGAAGAATATTAATCTTTAATATTTTAGACGAAAAATGGTGCCTTATAATGTAGCAAAATGATATATGTGCTTGTAGTTTAATTTAAGCAATGTAGTCATTGTCTACATGTACAATTGGTAATTTGAAAAAAAACTTGTTAGACACTATTCATGTTGTAGTACATAAAGTGGTTCGGTAGCGTGATGTTTTTCGTTGTCTTGTTGAGCTATACTTATTATTGTCTGTTGGTTAAGTCCAACTATTTGAGCTATCTTAATCTCGTAATAAAAATTCAGAGAAACAGCAATTTGTAATTCTATTGTTGGAAATGATATGCGGCATAATTATTGTAAGGCAATTTCAACCCTCTTAAGAGTGCAATTACAGATCTATGTTTCTAGTTGGAAAAGTTACGACATTACTCCGAGAAATAGTATTATAATTTAGTTCGAAAGAAGTTAAATATTTAAATGATCGCCACGATTAAGTGTTGGCTTAGCAGGAGTTCATGTCGTTTTTGTGCCTTACTTGTGAACCCTACAGCAAGAGAGTGGTGGGCATCGACCCAGGACCTCATATAGTGTAGGAAAAAGTGTTCTGACTACTACACGAAGTATGTTAGCTCGACGACAAAGCTGGACTTGCCGCACCCAATAAATGTTTTAATAACTTCCCAATGTTCGAGTAGCATGTGGTGGTTTAACTAATATCGCTGTATTCAGTTTATATTTTAAACATCGAGATTAATGTGTATTTTTTAGATTGTATTAAGGCGGCCGGAAACGGAAAAGATGAGATTTTATTGTGCAGAGAATTCTGAGGTGTGAAAATGTAAGAAAAATGTTGCAAGTATGAGAAAGAGTGTTCTAATGGAATGTGTTAGTTCAAGCTAGATTTCGATGTTCGGACATTACGCTTCGGTGTAACCTTGTATTGTTTAAACAGCTTGCTAGAATATTTAGGTAGCACCCCATGCAGGGTGTTCTACTTTTGCAAATTGGGGTTTTAAGTTTATCCTCGAATATAGCAACAGACGTTGCTGGAAAAAACGGTTATACCACAACATGTATATTTATTTTTAAAATGTGTTAGGAATTTTTTAAAGTAATCTGACAGGAAATTTAATTAAAAATATGTTAATCAAAATTATGCAGCTTTTTGCGACAGTCGATTTAAATTTCGCGTCGGCGAAAATTTTAAAATCGAGTTTTTTGGAATTTTGTTATTTTTAATACATATATTGTTGTCACAGAATTGTTTTGCAAGTTTTTGGTACGTGATTTATGTTGAAAATGAATAAAATTTTATATTTTTGTATGTTACGATTTAAGTTTTTTGACAAAAATTCTTCGCCTTGTTTTTCCGCTTTTTTTCGCAAAAAATTGGCGGAATTCATTGCAGCGCGCCAGCTGACGGCAATGAGAATTCAAGTTGAATTTTTTGAATTTATTATTCGAATTTGATGTAGATCTGTTTGTTTAACCTCGGTGAACTAAACTCATTTAGATAAAAAATGTTTATGTATTTGTTTATACAATTTAAAGGTTTAAAAAAGATGCATTTAACGGGTTAATTTATTTGCGCATTTTGCACGTTTCCGTATATTTGGGGTTGCTTGAAATGTTTTTATTGATTTTTTTACGAAATTAGATAAAAAAAAGGGTATTTTGTGTAGTGTTTTGACGTTTATTTTAAATCGAGGATAAAGAATATACGGATAAAAAAATTTTGCGGAGATTTTATAAAACGGCGGAAACAAACTTCCGTTATCCGTAAAAAAGTCCGTCTTTACGGACGTTCTCTATAAGATTGATTAATCAGACAACTCGTATTTGTTTATTTATTTCTTTTCTGTATGTACACATTTATCCTCGATGTGGGAAAGTCGAAAGCGCGACCTAAACATAGAGTAACATCAGTTACTCAGACCCAGTCTCGAGTTGCCTGTTGCCTGTGGTAGTTTGGGATATTATAGATTATAATTGCCCCGATAATTACGCTGCTGATTAAGTGCTGACTCAGCAGAAGTTTATACCGTTTATATACCACCACCTTTCTGCCAGAGAGTAGCAGAGAATTTTGCTTGGGCGGATAATTATAAAAAATGGTGATTCCAAATATTTTATAATCGTACAATACAAAAAATAACGGGGTAAAATAGCCCCTTTAAAGGGAACAAATTAAAAACAAACCTAATATAGAATAAGTTGGCAAATTTCTTAACACTTTAGAATTAAAATAAAATTAAACAAAACATTGAAAAACTGTTAAAAACAGGAGTAAACTTTGGTACTGAACTGAAATACGTGTTATTACTAACGTCACAAATCGGGGGTTTTGACAACTTACCTATCATGTCGCTCCAATTCTTTTTTGATATTTTGTGGAGGACAACGTACCCAACCACGACATATCTTCAAAAAAGTGAACAAAATATTAGAAAGTGGTCAAATGCAGGTGTAAACTTTGTATTTTCGTAATATACGCTATATAAGTGACGTCACAAATCGGGGGTTTTGACAACTTACCTATCATGTCGCTCCAATTTATTTTTGATATTTTGTAAAGAACAACGCACTTAATTACCACATATTTTCGAAAAAGTGAACAAAATATTAGAAAGTGGTTAAATACAGGTGTTAACTTTGTATTTTCGTAATATACGCTATATAAGTGACGTCACAAATCGGGGGTTTTGACAACTTACCTATCATGTCGCTCCAATTTATTTTTGATATTTTGTAAAAAACAACGCACTTAATTACGACATATCTTCAAAAAAGTGAACAAAATATTAGAAAGTGGTCAAATACAGGTGTAAACTTTGTGTTTTCGTAATATACGCTATATAAGTGACGTCACAAATCGAGGGTTTTGACAACTTACCTATCATGTCGCTCCAATTTATTTTTGATATTTTGTAAGGAAAAACGCACCCAACCACGGCATACCTTCAAAAAAGTGAACAAAATATTAGAAAGTGGTCAAATACAGGTGTAAACTTTGTGTTTTTGTAATATATGCTATATATGTGACGTCACAAATCGGGTGTTTTAACAACTTACCTATCATGTCGCTCCAATTTATTTTTTATATTTTTGAGGACAACGTACCCAACAACGACATTCCAAAATATATTAACATAAAATGTTAATTCCACAATTTTGGAAAAAATTTGCAATTTTGTAAAGTGTCATCCTAATTAAATATAATTTTTCCAAATTTTAAAGGGTGTTTTAATAATTTAATTCTATTTAAAATAGCTAAGTAAGAAAAATTATCCACATGCACTAAAAAAGTTAAATAGGCATCGACGACGTATTTTGAAAACCAACAGATGTTGTAATTAATGTAATATTGCATTATTTTATTATGCATATCATTGGAGTGATAATAAATTATTGTTGCCAAGTCAAGCCAATGTATATTTTGATTATCAACATTTTTAAAAGCGATATCACAAAAATTGGTAACTTTAAAAAATTATCGTATAGACCAATTAGATTCGTAATATTTTAAATGTCAGCATTTATCATCTCAATTGTTTTAATTTTTAATTGGTTTATGGAGTGTTTTTGTAATAAATTTTGTTAATCTACCGATGGTAAAGGCCGTGAATCTGATGACGTATTTTCAAATTTTAGCCTTTTCGCTGATTCGTGTAAAATCCCTTGTTTCTGCGTTTTTGCTTTTTAAATGAAGAAACCACCAACAGCGTCATTTTAAATGGGGACTTCTTTTTTGCTTTAAAGGTTGTGTTTTAGCTTATGTTTTATTTTCCTTAATAAGTTTCCTACCCATTTTTAAATTAATGAATTCGCTTGAAAACTGTTTTCGGTTTCAATAATTTCTTTATGATATTGCTTTACGAAATGGTCCAAACCAGAACTACGTTTACAATAAAGATTTGTTTATTTAAGTTCCCTAAAATCTTGTTCTATTAAACTTGGAGTAAGTTTGTTGGTTAAAACCGATTGTAAAAAACAGTCTAGCATACTTTTAACAAGTGTGATTATCAAAATTGGAGCGACATAATAGGTAAGTTGTCAAAACCCCCGATTTGTGACGTCACTTCTATAACGTATATTACGAAAATACAAAGTTTACACCTGTATTTGACCACTTTCTAATATTTTGTTCACTTTTTTGAAAATATGTTGTGGTTGGGTACGTTGTTCCTTACAAAATATCAAAAATAAATTGGAGCGACATGTTAGGTAAGTTGTCAAAACCCCCGATTTGTGACGTCACTTATATAGCGTATATCACGAAAACACAAAGTTTACACCTGTATTTGACCACTTTCTAATATTTTGTTCACTTTTTTGAAGATATATTGTTGTTGGGTGCGTTGTTCCTTACAAAATAACAAAAATAAATTGGAGCGACATGATAGGTAAGTTGTCAAAACCCCCGATTCGTGACGTCACTTCTATAGTGTATATTACGAAAATACAAAGTTTATACCTGCATTTGACCACTTTCTAATATTTTGTTCACTTTTTTGAAGATATTTCGTGGTTGGGTGCGTTGTTCCTTACAAAATATCAAAAATAAATTGGAGCGACATGATAGGTAAGTTGTCAAAACCCCCGATTTGTGACGTCACTTATATAGCGTATATTACGAAAACACAAAGTTTACACCTGTATTTGACCACTTTCTAATATTTTGTTCACTTTTTTGAAGGTATGTCGTGGTTGGGTACGTTGTCCTCCACCAAATATAAAAAAAGAATTGAAGCGACATGATAGGTAAGCTGTCAAAACCCCCGATTTGTGACGTCAGTAATAACACGTATTTCAGTTCAGTACAAAATTTTACCCCTGCTTTTAACAATTTTTTAGAGTTTTGTTTAATTTAATTTTAATTTTAAAGTGTTAAGAACCTTGCCAACTTATTCTATATTAGGTTTGGTTTTAATTTTTTTCCTTTGAAGGGGCTATTTTACCCCGGTAATTTTTGTATTGTACGATTATAAAATATTTGGAATCACTGTTTTTTATAATTATCCGCCCAAGCAAAATTCTCTGCTACTCTCTGCCAACTCTCTGGCAGAAAGGTGGTGGTGTTTATATCGTCTTATTCAATAGCGCTACAGCGTGAGAGCAGTGGGGATTGAACCTACGACCTCATGAGTGGTGTAGCAAGTGTTCTTACCGCTACAACACGCTGTCGGTTACCTTAACCCAGTTTTAAGTTTTTACCTGAAATATTGCACTATTACAAACTTGTATTTATCTGTACTCATTGTTTTACAGGGTTATGTACTTGCTTTAAATTAAATATTCTATTATTTTACATGTTGGTCATTATTACATGTTTTTTACACTTGAATTCCAGTTTTTAACGTTGACGAAGCCAGTTTTTACTTCGCAGTGGTTTATGTCATTTTTTGATGAGGGCAACTGGTGGTAAATATTCATTGACATAGTAACTTATATATATACAGTTTTCTTCTGACTGTTATGATTAGTGCAGTTGTTTTGATTTGATATTTTAAAACAACTCATTGCTAGTTATCAACAGTTATTTGGGAATACTGATGGTACTTCTCCTGTATTGTTATGTAAACACAAAATTTTAAAGTTAAAAAAAGTCAAGACCTCATGTTTGGTGCCGATCAGGGGTGTGACAACTTTGTCTTCCAGTGAACACATGTCTATGTGCTTGGTTGTGAGATCATTACATCTGTATAATGGTTATCGGTTCTAATTTAGTTGTGGTATATGATATTGAAGATTAGGGTAATTGTAGAATTTTCGGTGATAGTAATAATTTGACTATTGATTAATTTTAGGTCGATCTGCCTAAACTTGCTTAAGTGCGTCTTCCCTGCGGAACAGCAACAAATCTGCACAATCCGGAGGATCCCCAAAGTCAAACCAATCTCTAACGTCACAACATGGAAAGGTAACTACGGCTTATTAATTACATCAAAGTAATGACGTCAGCGTTTCGACTTTACATTACCTACGATACACATTATCTACATTGCGTTATTAAGCCAAAGTTATGGGACGTCATGATGAATTTACTTATTTTTTAGTTCAAAGAAATTGGGCGAAATTCTCGAGTTTTTGCTGATTGTGATTTCTTCTAAATCTCAACTGCACGAGTTCACCCATTTTTCACCCAACCTGGCCATGCTGTTGTTTGTAACTTGACTAACTCACCAAGCTGTGGCACAAGACTAGAATGTCTCAGTCATTCTGTAGCACATGCAGTTACTGAGATATATTCACTGATTACAAAGTTGTTCAACAAAACAAGGTAGATTTTCTAATTATTGGAGGATTACTTTTGATATAATTGTTGGTAAACTTATTTTGTTAGTTTGTCGGTAGCAAAACTTTTATCCAGGCCTACTGATAATCAGCTTTATTGCAGTTTGTATTTGTAATTGTTTTTAGTGTCAGAACAAGGAATGGGAAGATGATTTGTTGAATAGCTTAAAGATTTGAGTGTTGAAATCTATATACTAGCAAAATCATGCAAGTTATTATAGTTATTTTGACCACTGTGCTAAGGAAGAATATTAATCTTTAATATTTTAGACGAAAAATGGTGCTTTATAATGTAGCAAAATGATATATGTGCTTGTAGTTTAATTTAAGCAATGTAGTCATTGTCTACATGTACAATTGGTAATTTGAAAAAAACTTGTTAGACACTATTCATGTTGTAGTACATAAAGTGGTTCGGTAGCGTGATGTTTTTCGTTGTCTTGTTGAGCTATACTTATTATTGTCTGTTGGTTAAGTCCAACTATTTAAGCTATCTTAATCTCGTAATAAAAATTCAGAGAAACAGCAATTTGTAATTCTATTGTTGGAAATGATATGCGGCATAATTATTGTAAGGCAATTTCAACCCTCTTAAGAGTGCAATTACAGATCTATGTTTCTAGTTGGAAAAGTTAAGACATTACTCCGAGAAATAGTATTATAATTTAGTTCGAAAGAAGTTAAATATTTAAATGATCGCCACGATTAAGTGTTGGCTTAGCAGGAGTTCATGTCGTTTTTGTGCCTTACTTGTGAACCCTACAGCAAGAGAGTGGTGGGCATCGACCCAGGACCTCATATAGTGTAGGAAAAAGTGTTCTGACTACTACACGAAGTATGTTAGCTCGACGACAAAGCTGGACTTGCCGCACCCAATAAATGTTTTAATAACTTCCCAATGTTCGAGTAGCATGTGGTGGTTTAACTAATATCGCTGTATTCAGTTTATATTTTAAACATAGAGATTAATGTGTATTTTTTGGATTGTATTAAGGCGGCCGGAAACGGAAAAGATGAGATTTTATTGTGCAGAGAATTCTGAGGTGTGAAAATGTAAGAAAAATGTTGCAAGTATGAGAAAGAGTGTTCTAATGGAATGTGTTAGTTCAAGCTAGATTTCGATGTTCGGACATTACGCTTCGGTGTAACCTTGTATTGTTTAAACAGCTTGCTAGAATATTTAGGTAGCACCCCATGCAGGGTGTTCTACTTTTGCAAATTGGGGTTTTAAGTTTATCCTCGAATATAGCAACAGACGTTGCTGGAAAAAACGGTTATACCACAACATGTATATTTATTTTTAAAATGTGTTAGGAATTTTTTAAAGTAATCTGACAGGAAATTTAATTAAAAATATGTTAATCAAAATTATGCAGCTTTTTGCGACAGTCGATTTAAATTTCGCGTCGGCGAAAATTTTAAAATCGAGTTTTTTGGAATTTTGTTATTTTTAATACATATATTGTTGTCACAGAATTGTTTTGCAAGTTTTTGGTACGTGATTTATGTTGAAAATGAATAAAATTTTATATTTTTGTATGTTACGATTTAAGTTTTTTGACCAAAATTCTTCGCCTTGTTTATCCGCTTTTTTTCGCAAAAAATTGGCGGAATTCATTGCAGCGCGCTAACTGACGGCAATGAGAATTCAAGTTGAATTTTTTGAATTTATTATTCGAATTTGATGTAGATCTGTTTGTTTAACCTCGGTGAATTAAACTTATTGAGATAAAAAATGTTTATGTAGTTGAAATTGTAAAATTGAGACATTTCACTTGTTGGTTTAACTTTTAATTTTGCCAGCCCACCGCTTGTTTTTAGTGATTAAGAGTTTTTTTATATATTTTTTAATAATTGCGGCATATTTTTGTAAATTTTAATCATTAAATAACTAAGGTTTAAGATAAATAATATTAAAATATTAAATAAATATTTATTTAATGGTAACATGTTTTGACGAAATTCTTAAGGGTTTTAAGGTTTATTTAAATCGACACAACAAAAATAACTTTTTTTTTACAATATTTATTAAAATATTTTTTTAATATAAATAATATTTATGATTAGAACTTGAACTTACAACAAAAATTTTAGATTTAAATCACTTGAAACTCAAATTTGAAATCGTTAAACAATTATTTGGCATCACTGCTGGGAATGAAATAACACCACCTTTTTTTAATTCGACAATACAAAAAAATTAGATGTTTTTTATTTTACATTTATTTTTAATGAAACTTTGCATACTTTTTAATTATAATATTTTACGTTAAAATTAAGTTTAAAAATTGTTTAAAATTGCGTAGTTTTTGCCTTAAACTGTGATACATTTTGTAGCTAAATTTTAATATTATTGGCAACTTGTTTGACGATTTTTGCGTTATTTATAAGGAAATTTTTGACGAATTTTTTTCATTCATTTGTTGCACTCGTAAACAAAACTAATCGGCTATGTGTCCAGCCTAATTTTAAAACCTTTGGTTTTTAGGTGGTATTTTGTTTTATTGCGTTAAAAAAATGAAAGTTAAACTCAGAATGTTAAGTTAAGTGCTGTCAGAATGGGTAGCTTTGCACAGTGCTTGAAATATTATCAAAATCTACCAAACTTTGACCGACTAAAACGTCGAATACGGCCAGGCTGCAAGACAGTCTATGGAGATGGGTAAACCCAGCCAGTCGAAGGAGTGCGGTTGTTGAAGAAACTGGACATTAATATTAAGGGACTGGCATTGATTTTCAAGATTTTAATAATGCAAAAACTCTAAGCAGTGCAATATTTGAACCTACCTAATGTGGCTAGTTGTTCTTGTGATTTATACAGTAAAGGTAGGTCCATGTCATTTTTTTCATAATTAAAAAAATTACGTTTTGGAATCACTTGTACTTTACTGTCCTTGCCTTCTTCCGTGTCCATTGCAGTCCTAAGTTTGTCTGAGAACCTCAAAACACGAGTGATCTCAATTTAGCAACAAAGCTTGTTAAAAATAAAGTGATATATTTATTATAGTGTACAACATATTTAAACTTTTAGTTTAAACGAAAAAAAAAGATGTAGCAAAGTATGAGTTGCCTATAAAAACTAGTTAGGTATTTTTGTAGACTATTTTCTTTAAAACCAAATCAATTTTACTGAGTAATTAAATTATTTTTCTTAGGTTCGTACTCGTATGTTATCGACAACAGTTGATGTTGAAGGTCGAGGAAAACATATAAGACAGTCAGCTAGTGGTGGTGGAAAAGCTGGTTTGGTTGCACGACACAACTACAGGTTTGCTTTTTTTGTATCAATACCAGTAGCCTTTTTTTGTGGTCATATTATTTGCATGAGATTTCTACTCGTCCACGTTTTGTACTATTGATGTTTGAATTGTTGTAACAAGAATTTTAATTTTTATGAGGCCTTATGTAAACTCTGTTCATTCAGGTTTTGATGCAGCGAGGTAACTACAGTATAATACCTGAAACTGGAAAGAACAGTTTGCAAAGTGGGAAAGACAATGCTTTTTCCCAGCAAAGCAATTTCGATTTCTGCACCAACCGGCACTGCACAATTAACAGGAATACCTGTTTATTTTTAAAGAAAAGTTAAAGAGAAGAAAAGGATGAGTTTTGCATTTAAGTCTGGTAGCATAATCAACCAGTTGGTATTATTGATGTTACCTTAACCCAATTTTTTTCCATACCTTAACCCAGTTTTAAGTTTATACCTCAAATATTGCACTATTACAAATTTGTATTTATTTGTACTCATTATTTTATAAGGGTATATGCTTGCTTTAAATGAAATATTCTATTATTTTACATGTTGACCATCATTACAGGTTTTTCACACTTGAATTCCAGTTTTTAACGTTGACGAAGCCAGTTTTCACTTCGCAGTGGTTTATGTCATTTTTTGATGAGGGCAACTGGTGGTAAATATTCATTAACATAGTAACTTATATATACAGTTTTCTTCTGACTGTTATGATTAGTGCAGTTGTTTTGATTTGATATTTTAAAACAACTCATTGCTAGTTATCAACAGTTATTTGGGAATACCCATGATACTTCTCCTGTATTGTTATGTAAACACAAAATTTTAAAGTTAAAAAAAGTCAAGACCTCATGTTTGGTGCCGATCAGGGGTGTGACAACTTTGTCTTCCAGTGAACACATGTCTATGTGCTTGGTTGTGAGATCATTACATCTGCATAATGGTTATCGGTTCTAATTTAGTTGTGGTATATGATATTGAAGATTAGGGTAATTGTAGAATTTTTGGTGATAGCAATAATTTGACTATTGATTAATTTTAGGTCGATCTGCCAAAACTTGCTTAAGTGCGTCTTCCCCGCGGAACAGCAACAAATTTGCACAATCTGGAGGATCCTCAAAGTCAAACCAATCTCTAAGGTCACAACATGGAAAGGTAACTACGGCTTATTAATTACATCAAAGTACTGACGTCAGCGTTTCGACTTTACATTACCTACGATACACATTATCTACATTGCGTTATTAAGCCAAAGTTATGGGACGTCATGATGAATTTACTTATTTTTTAGTTCAAAGAAATTGGGCGAAATTCTCGAGTTTTTGCTGATTGTGATTTCTTCTAAATCTCAACTGCACGAGTTCACCCATTTTTCACCCAACCTGGCCATGCTTTTGTTTGGAACTTGACTAACTCACCAAGCTGTGGCACAAGACTAGAATGTCTCAGTCATTCTGTAGCACATGCAGTTACTGAGATATATTCACTGATTACAAAGTTGTTCAACAAAACAAGGTAGATTTTCTAATTATTGGAGGATTACTTTTGATATAATTGTTGGTAAACTTATTTTGTTAGTTTGTCGGTAGCAAAACTTTTATCCAGGCCTACTGATAATCAGCTTTATTGCAGTTTGTATTTGTAATTGTTTTTAGTGTCAGAACAAGGAATGGGAAGATGATTTGTTGAATAGCTTAAAGATTTGAGTGTTGAAATCCTTATACTAGCAAAATCATGCAAGTTATTATAGTTATTTTGACCACTGTGCTAAGGAAGAATATTAATCTTTAATATTTTAGACAAAAAATGGTGCTTTATATTGTAGCAAAATGATATATGTGCTTGTAGTTTAATTTAAGCAATGTAGTCATTGTCTACATGTACAATTGGTAATTTGAAAAAAAACTTGTTCGGTAGCGTGATGTTTTTCGTTGTCTTGTTGAGCTATACTTATTATTATCTGTTGGTTAAGTCCAACTATTTAAGCTATCTTAATCTCGTAATAAAAATTCAGAGAAACAGCAATTTGTAATTCTATTGTTGGAAATGATATGCGGCATAATTATTGTAAGGCAATTTCAACCCTCTTAAGAGAGCTATTACAGATCTATGTTTCTAGTTGGAAAAGTTAAGACATTACTCCGAGAAATAGTATTATAATTTAGTTCGAAAGAAGTTAAATATTTAAATGATCGCCACGATTAAGTGTTGGCTTATCAGGAGTTCGTGTCGTTTTTGTGCCTTACTTGTGAACCCTACAGCAAGAGAGTGGTGGGCATCGACCCAGGACCTCATATAGTGTAGGAAAAAGTGTTCTGACTACTACACGAAGTATGTTAGCTCGACGACAAAGCTGGACTTGCCGCACCCAATAAATGTTTTAATAACTTCCAAATGTTCGAGTAGCATGTGGTGGTTTAACTAATATCGCTGTATTCAGTTTATATTTTAAACATCGAGATTAATGTGTATTTTTTGGATTGTATTAAGGCGGCCGGAAACGGAAAAGATGAGATTTTATTGTGCAGAGAATTCTGAGGTGTGAAAATGTAAGAAAAATGTATGAGAAAGAGTGTTCTAATGGAATGTGTTAGTTCAAGCTAGATTTCGATGTTCGGACATTACGCTTCGGTGTATCCTTGTATTGTTTAAACAGCTTGCTAGAATATTTAGGTAGCACCCCATGCAGGGTGTTCTACTTTTGCAAATTGGGGTTTTAAGTTTATCCTCGAACATAGCAACAGACGTTGCTGAAAAAAACGGTTATACCACAACATGTATATTTATTTTTAAAATGTGTAAGGAATTTTTTAAAGTAATCTGACAGGAAATTCAATTAAAAATGTGTTAATCAAAATTATGCAGCTTTTTGCGACAGTCGATTTAAATTTCGCGTCGGCAAAAATTTTAAAATCGAGTTTTTTGGAATTTTGTTATTTTTAATACATATATTGTTGTCACAGAATTGTTTTACAAGTTTTTGGTACGTGATTTATGTTGAAAATGAATAAAATTTTATATTTTTGTGAGTTACGATTTAAGTTTTTTGACAAAAATTCTTCGCCTTGTTTTTCCGCTTTTTTTCGCAAAAAATTGGCGGAATTCATTGCAGCGCGCCAACTGACGGCAATGAGAATTCAAGTTGAATTTTTTGAATTTATTATTCGAATTTGATGTAGATCTGTTTGTTTAACCTCGGTGAACTAAACTCATTTAGATAAAAAATGTTTATGTATTTGTTTATACAATTTAAAGGTTTAAAAAAGATGCATTTAACGGGTTAATTTATTTGCGCATTTTGCACGTTTCCGTATATTTGGGGTTGCTTGAAATGTTTTTATTGATTTTTTTACAAAATTAGATAAAAAAAAGGGTATTTTGTGTAGTGTTTTGACGTTTATTTTAAATCGAGGATAAAGAATATACGGATAAGAAAATTTTGCGGAGATTTTATAAAACGGCGGAAACAAACTTCCGTTATCCGTAAAAAAGTCCGTCTTTACGGACGTTCTCTATAAGATTGATTAATCAGACAACTCGTATTTGTTTATTTATTTCTTTTCTGTATATACACATTTATCTTCCATGTGGGAAAGTCGAAAGCGCGACCTAAACATAGAGTAACATCAGTTACTCAGACCCAGTATCGAGTTGCCTGTGGCAGTTTGGGATATTATAGATTATAATTGGCCCGATAATTACGCTGCTGATTAAGTGCTGACTCAGCAGAAGTTTATACCGTTTATATCGTCTTATTCAATAGCGCTACAGCGTGAGAGCAGTGGGGATTGAACCTACGACCTCATGAGTGGTGTAGCAAGTGTTCTTACCGCTACAACACGCTGTCGGTTACCTTAACCCAGTTTTAAGTTTTTACCTGAAATATTGCACTATCACAAACTTGTATTTATTTGTACTCATTGTTTTACAGGGTTATGTACTTGCTTTAAATTAAATATTCTATTATTTTACATGTTGGTCATTATTACATGTTTTTTACACTTGAATTCCAGTTTTTAACGTTGACGAAGCCAGTTTTTACTTCGCAGTGGTTTATGTCATTTTTTGATGAGGGCAACTGGTGGTAAATATTCATTGACATAGTAACTTATATATATACAGTTTTCTTCTGACTGTTATGATTAGTGCAGTTGTTTTGATTTGATATTTTAAAACAACTCATTGCTAGTTATCAACAGTTATTTGGGAATACTTATGGTACTTCTCCTGTATTGTTATGTAAACACAAAATTTTAAAGTTAAAAAAAGTCAAGACCTCATGTTTGATGCCGATCTGGGGTGTGACAACTTTGTCTTCCAATGAACACATGTCTATGTGCTTGGTTGTGAGATCATTACATCTGTATAATGGTTATCGGTTCTAATTTAGTTGTGGTATATGATATTGAAGATTAGGGTAATTGTAGAATTTTCGGTGATAGCAATAATTTGACTATTGATTAATTTTAGGTCGATCTGCCAAAACTTGCTTAAGTGCGTCTTCCCCGCGGAACAGCAACAAATTTGCACAATCCGGAGGATCTCCAAAGTCAAACCAATCTCTAAGGTCACAACATGGAAAGGTAACTACGGCTTATTAATTACATCAAAGTAATGACGTCAGCGTTTCGACTTTACATTACCTACGATACACATTATCTACATTGCGTTATTAAGCCAAAGTTATGGGACGTCATGATGAATTTACTTATTTTTTAGTTCAAAGAAATTGGGCGAAATTCTCGAGTTTTTGCTGATTGTGATTTCTTCTAAATCTCAACTGCACGAGTTCACCCATTTTTCACCCAACCTGGCCATGCTGTTGTTTGTAACTTGACTAACTCACCAAGCTGTGGCACAAGACTAGAATGTCTCAGTCATTCTGTAGCACATGCAGTTACTGAGATATATTCACTGATTACAAAGTTGTTCAACAAAACAAGGTAGATTTTCTAATTATTGGAGGATTACTTTTGATATAATTGTTGGTAAACTTATTTTGTTAGTTTGTCGGTAGCAAAACTTTTATCCAGGCCTACTGATAATCAGCTTTATTGCAGTTTGTATTTGTAATTGTTTTTAGTGTCAGAACAAGGAATGGGAAGATGATTTGTTGAATAGCTTAAAGATTTGAGTGTTGAAATCCTTATACTAGCAAAATCATGCAAGTTATTATAGTTATTTTGACCACTGTGCTAAGGAAGAATATTAATCTTTAATATTTTAGACAAAAAATGGTGCTTTATATTGTAGCAAAATGATATATGTGCTTGTAGTTTAATTTAAGCAATGTAGTCATTGTCTACATGTACAATTGGTAATTTGAAAAAAAACTTGTTCGGTAGCGTGATGTTTTTCGTTGTCTTGTTGAGCTATACTTATTATTATCTGTTGGTTAAGTCCAACTATTTAAGCTATCTTAATCTCGTAATAAAAATTCAGAGAAACAGCAATTTGTAATTCTATTGTTGGAAATGATATGCGGCATAATTATTGTAAGGCAATTTCAACCCTCTTAAGAGTGCAATTACAGATCTATGTTTCTAGTTGGAAAAGTTAAGACATTACTCCGAGAAATAGTATTATAATTTAGTTCGAAAGAAGTTAAATATTTAAATGATCGCCACGATTAAGTGTTGGCTTATCAGGAGTTCGTGTCGTTTTTGTGCCTTACTTGTGAACCCTACAGCAAGAGAGTGGTGGGCATCGACCCAGGACTTCATATAGTGTAGGAAAAAGTGTTCTGACTACTACACGAAGTATGTTAGCTCGACGACAAAGCTGGACTTGCCGCACCCAATAAATGTTTTAATAACTTCCCAATGTTCGAGTAGCATGTGGTGGTTTAACTAATATCGCTGTATTCAGTTTATATTTTAAACATCGAGATTAATGTGTATTTTTTGGATTGTATTAAGGCGGCCGGAAACGGAAAAGATGAGATTTTATTGTGCAGAGAATTCTGAGGTGTGAAAATGTAAGAAAAATGTATGAGAAAGAGTGTTCTAATGGAATGTGTTAGTTCAAGCTAGATTTCGATGTTCGGACATTACGCTTCGGTGTATCCTTGGATTGTTTAAACAGCTTGCTAGAATATTTAGGTAGCACCCCATGCAGGGTGTTCTACTTTTGCAAATTGGGGTTTTAAGTTTATCCTCGAACATAGCAACAGACGTTGCTGAAAAAAACGGTTATACCACAACATGTATATTTATTTTTAAAATGTGTAAGGAATTTTTTAAAGTAATCTGACAGGAAATTCAATTAAAAATGTGTTAATCAAAATTATGCAGCTTTTTGCGACAATCGATTTAAATTTCGCGTCGGCAAAAATTTTAAAATCGAGTTTTTTGGAATTTTGTTATTTTTAATACATATATTGTTGTCACAGAATTGTTTTGCAAGTTTTTGGTACGTGATTTATGTTGAAAATGAATAAAATTTTATATTTTTGTATGTTACGATTTAAGTTTTTTGACGAAAATTCTTCGCCTTGTTTTTCCGCTTTTTTTTGCAAAAAATTGGCGGAATTTATTGCAGCGCGCCAACTGACGGCAATGAGAATTCAAGTTGAATTTTTTGAATTTATTATTCGAATTTGATGTAGATCTGTTTGTTTAACCTCGGTGAACTAAACTCATTTAGATAAAAAATGTTTATGTATTTGTTTATACAATTTAAAGGTTTAAAAAAGATGCATTTAACGGGTTAATTTATTTGCGCATTTTGCACGTTTCCGTATATTTGGGGTTGCTTGAAATGTTTTTATTGATTTTTTTACAAAATTAGATAAAAAAAAGGGTATTTTGTGTAGTGTTTTGACGTTTATTTTAAATCGAGGATAAAGAATATACGGATAAGAAAATTTTGCGGAGATTTTATAAAACGGCGGAAACAAACTTCCGTTATCCGTAAAAAAGTCCGTCTTTACGGACGTTCTCTATAAGATTGATTAATCAGACAACTCGTATTTGTTTGTTTATTTATTTCTTTTCTGTATATACACATTTATCTTCCATGTGGGAAAGTCGAAAGCGCGACCTAAACATAGAGTAACATCAGTTACTCAGACCCAGTATCGAGTTGCCTGTGGCAGTTTGGGATATTATAGATTATAATTGGCCCGATAATTACGCTGCTGATTAAGTGCTGACTCAGCAGAAGTTTATACCGTTTATATCGTCTTATTCAATAGCGCTACAGCGTGAGAGCAGTGGGGATTGAACCTACGACCTCATGAGTGGTGTAGCAAGTGTTCTTACCGCTACAACACGCTGTCGGTTACCTTAACCCAGTTTTAAGTTTTTACCTGAAATATTGCACTATCACAAACTTGTATTTATTTGTACTCATTGTTTTACAGGGTTATGTACTTGCTTTAAATTAAATATTCTATTATTTTACATGTTGGTCATTATTACATGTTTTTTACACTTGAATTCCAGTTTTTAACGTTGACGAAGCCAGTTTTTACTTCGCAGTGGTTTATGTCATTTTTTGATGAGGGCAACTGGTGGTAAATATTCATTGACATAGTAACTTATATATATACAGTTTTCTTCTGACTGTTATGATTAGTGCAGTTGTTTTGATTTGATATTTTAAAACAACTCATTGCTAGTTATCAACAGTTATTTGGGAATACTTATGGTACTTCTCCTGTATTGTTATGTAAACACAAAATTTTAAAGTTAAAAAAAGTCAAGACCTCATGTTTGATGCCGATCTGGGGTGTGACAACTTTGTCTTCCAATGAACACATGTCTATGTGCTTGGTTGTGAGATCATTACATCTGTATAATGGTTATCGGTTCTAATTTAGTTGTGGTATATGATATTGAAGATTAGGGTAATTGTAGAATTTTCGGTGATAGCAATAATTTGACTATTGATTAATTTTAGGTCGATCTGCCAAAACTTGCTTAAGTGCGTCTTCCCCGCGGAACAGCAACAAATTTGCACAATCCGGAGGATCCCCAAAGTCAAACCAATCTCTAACGTCACAACATGGAAAGGTAACTACGGCTTATTAATTACATCAAAGTAATGACGTCAGCGTTTCGACTTTACATTACCTACGATACACATTATCTACATTGCGTTATTAAGCCAAAGTTATGGGACGTCATGATGAATTTACTTATTTTTTAGTTCAAAGAAATTGGGCGAAATTCTCGAGTTTTTGCTGATTGTGATTTCTTCTAAATCTCAACTGCACGAGTTCACCCATTTTTCACCCAACCTGGCCATGCTGTTGTTTGTAACTTGACTAACTCACCAAGCTGTGGCACAAGACTAGAATGTCTCAGTCATTCTGTAGCACATGCAGTTACTGAGATATATTCACTGATTACAAAGTTGTTCAACAAAACAAGGTAGATTTTCTAATTATTGGAGGATTACTTTTGATATAATTGTTGGTAAACTTATTTTGTTAGTTTGTCGGTAGCAAAACTTTTATCCAGGCCTACTGATAATCAGCTTTATTGCAGTTTGTATTTGTAATTGTTTTTAGTGTCAGAACAAGGAATGGGAAGATGATTTGTTGAATAGCTTAAAGATTTGAGTGTTGAAATCCTTATACTAGCAAAATCATGCAAGTTATTATAGTTATTTTGACCACTGTGCTAAGGAAGAATATTAATCTTTAATATTTTAGACAAAAAATGGTGCTTTATATTGTAGCAAAATGATATATGTGCTTGTAGTTTAATTTAAGCAATGTAGTCATTGTCTACATGTACAATTGGTAATTTGAAAAAAAACTTGTTCGGTAGCGTGATGTTTTTCGTTGTCTTGTTGAGCTATACTTATTATTATCTGTTGGTTAAGTCCAACTATTTAAGCTATCTTAATCTCGTAATAAAAATTCAGAGAAACAGCAATTTGTAATTCTATTGTTGGAAATGATATGCGGCATAATTATTGTAAGGCAATTTCAACCCTCTTAAGAGTGCAATTACAGATCTATGTTTCTAGTTGGAAAAGTTAAGACATTACTCCGAGAAATAGTATTATAATTTAGTTCGAAAGAAGTTAAATATTTAAATGATCGCCACGATTAAGTGTTGGCTTAGCAGGAGTTCATGTCGTTTTTGTGCCATACTTGTGAACCCTACAGCAAAGAGAGTGGTGGGCATCGACCCAGGACCTCATATAGTGTAGGAAAAAGTGTTCTGACTACTACACGAAGTATGTTAGCTCGACGACAAAGCTGGACTTGCCGCACCCAATAAATGTTTTAATAACTTCCCAATGTTCGAGTAGCATGTGGTGGTTTAACTAATATCGCTGTATTCAGTTTATATTTTAAACATCGAGCTTAATGTGTATTTTTTGGATTGTATTAAGGCGGCCGGAAACGGAAAAGATGAGATTTTATTGTGCAGAGAATTCTGAGGTGTGAAAATGTAAGAAAAATGTTGCAAGTATGAGAAAGGGTGTTCCAATGGAATGTGTTAGTTCAAGCTA
Organism: Corella eumyota; assembly: GCF_963082875.1. Classification (NCBI taxonomy): domain Eukaryota; kingdom Metazoa; phylum Chordata; class Ascidiacea; order Phlebobranchia; family Corellidae; genus Corella; species Corella eumyota. The sequence goes on along the minus strand of NC_137496.1, from coordinate 132,833 downwards.
GATTTCGATGTTCGGACATTACGCTTCGGTGTAACCTTGTATTGTTCAAACAGCTTGCTAGAATATTTAGGTAGCACCCCATGCAGGGTGTTCTACTTTTGGAAATTGGGGTTTTAAGTTTATCCTCGAACATAGCAACAGACGTTGCTGGAAAAAACGGTTATACCACAACATGTATATTTATTTTTAAAACGTGTAAGGAATTTTTTAAAGTAATCTGACAGGAAATTCAATTAAAAATGTGTTAATCAAAATTATGCAGCTTTTTGCGACAGTCGATTTAAATTTCGCGTCGGCGAAAATTTTAAAATCGAGTTTTTTGGAATTTTGTTATTTTTAATACATACATTGTTGTCACAGAAATGTTTTGCAAGTTTTTGGTACGTGATTTATGTTGAAAATGAATAAAATTTTATATTTTTGTATGTTACGATTTAAGTTTTTTGACGAAAATTCTTCGCCTTGTTTTTCCGCTTTTTTTTGCAAAAAATTGGCGGAATTTATTGCAGCGCGCCAACTGACGGCAATGAGAATTCAAGTTGAATTTTTTGAATTTATTATTCGAATTTGATGTAGATCTGTTTGTTTAACCTCGGTGAACTAAACTCATTTAGATAAAAAATGTTTATGTATTTGTTTATACAATTTAAAGGTTTAAAAAAGATGCATTTAACGGGTTAATTTATTTGCGCATTTTGCACGTTTCCGTATATTTGGGGTTGCTTGAAATGTTTTTATTGATTTTTTTACAAAATTAGATAAAAAAAAGGGTATTTTGTGTAGTGTTTTGACGTTTATTTTAAATCGAGGATAAAGAATATACGGATAAGAAAATTTTGCGGAGATTTTATAAAACGGCGGAAACAAACTTCCGTTATCCGTAAAAAAGTCCGTCTTTACGGACGTTCTCTATAAGATTGATTAATCAGACAACTCGTATTTGTTTATTTATTTCTTTTCTGTATATACACATTTATCTTCCATGTGGGAAAGTCGAAAGCGCGACCTAAACATAGAGTAACATCAGTTACTCAGACCCAGTATCGAGTTGCCTGTGGCAGTTTGGGATATTATAGATTATAATTGGCCCGATAATTACGCTGCTGATTAAGTGCTGACTCAGCAGAAGTTTATACCGTTTATATCGTCTTATTCAATAGCGCTACAGCGTGAGAGCAGTGGGGATTGAACCTACGACCTCATGAGTGGTGTAGCAAGTGTTCTTACCGCTACAACACGCTGTCGGTTACCTTAACCCAGTTTTAAGTTTTTACCTGAAATATTGCACTATCACAAACTTGTATTTATTTGTACTCATTGTTTTACAGGGTTATGTACTTGCTTTAAATTAAATATTCTATTATTTTACATGTTGGTCATTATTACATGTTTTTTACACTTGAATTCCAGTTTTTAACGTTGACGAAGCCAGTTTTTACTTCGCAGTGGTTTATGTCATTTTTTGATGAGGGCAACTGGTGGTAAATATTCATTGACATAGTAACTTATATATATACAGTTTTCTTCTGACTGTTATGATTAGTGCAGTTGTTTTGATTTGATATTTTAAAACAACTCATTGCTAGTTATCAACAGTTATTTGGGAATACTTATGGTACTTCTCCTGTATTGTTATGTAAACACAAAATTTTAAAGTTAAAAAAAGTCAAGACCTCATGTTTGATGCCGATCTGGGGTGTGACAACTTTGTCTTCCAATGAACACATGTCTATGTGCTTGGTTGTGAGATCATTACATCTGTATAATGGTTATCGGTTCTAATTTAGTTGTGGTATATGATATTGAAGATTAGGGTAATTGTAGAATTTTCGGTGATAGCAATAATTTGACTATTGATTAATTTTAGGTCGATCTGCCAAAACTTGCTTAAGTGCGTCTTCCCCGCGGAACAGCAACAAATTTGCACAATCCGGAGGATCCCCAAAGTCAAACCAATCTCTAACGTCACAACATGGAAAGGTAACTACGGCTTATTAATTACATCAAAGTAATGACGTCAGCGTTTCGACTTTACATTACCTACGATACACATTATCTACATTGCGTTATTAAGCCAAAGTTATGGGACGTCATGATGAATTTACTTATTTTTTAGTTCAAAGAAATTGGGCGAAATTCTCGAGTTTTTGCTGATTGTGATTTCTTCTAAATCTCAACTGCACGAGTTCACCCATTTTTCACCCAACCTGGCCATGCTGTTGTTTGTAACTTGACTAACTCACCAAGCTGTGGCACAAGACTAGAATGTCTCAGTCATTCTGTAGCACATGCAGTTACTGAGATATATTCACTGATTACAAAGTTGTTCAACAAAACAAGGTAGATTTTCTAATTATTGGAGGATTACTTTTGATATAATTGTTGGTAAACTTATTTTGTTAGTTTGTCGGTAGCAAAACTTTTATCCAGGCCTACTGATAATCAGCTTTATTGCAGTTTGTATTTGTAATTGTTTTTAGTGTCAGAACAAGGAATGGGAAGATGATTTGTTGAATAGCTTAAAGATTTGAGTGTTGAAATCCTTATACTAGCAAAATCATGCAAGTTATTATAGTTATTTTGACCACTGTGCTAAGGAAGAATATTAATCTTTAATATTTTAGACAAAAAATGGTGCTTTATATTGTAGCAAAATGATATATGTGCTTGTAGTTTAATTTAAGCAATGTAGTCATTGTCTACATGTACAATTGGTAATTTGAAAAAAAACTTGTTCGGTAGCGTGATGTTTTTCGTTGTCTTGTTGAGCTATACTTATTATTATCTGTTGGTTAAGTCCAACTATTTAAGCTATCTTAATCTCGTAATAAAAATTCAGAGAAACAGCAATTTGTAATTCTATTGTTGGAAATGATATGCGGCATAATTATTGTAAGGCAATTTCAACCCTCTTAAGAGTGCAATTACAGATCTATGTTTCTAGTTGGAAAAGTTAAGACATTACTCCGAGAAATAGTATTATAATTTAGTTCGAAAGAAGTTAAATATTTAAATGATCGCCACGATTAAGTGTTGGCTTAGCAGGAGTTCATGTCGTTTTTGTGCCATACTTGTGAACCCTACAGCAAAGAGAGTGGTGGGCATCGACCCAGGACCTCATATAGTGTAGGAAAAAGTGTTCTGACTACTACACGAAGTATGTTAGCTCGACGACAAAGCTGGACTTGCCGCACCCAATAAATGTTTTAATAACTTCCCAATGTTCGAGTAGCATGTGGTGGTTTAACTAATATCGCTGTATTCAGTTTATATTTTAAACATCGAGCTTAATGTGTATTTTTTGGATTGTATTAAGGCGGCCGGAAACGGAAAAGATGAGATTTTATTGTGCAGAGAATTCTGAGGTGTGAAAATGTAAGAAAAATGTTGCAAGTATGAGAAAGGGTGTTCCAATGGAATGTGTTAGTTCAAGCTAGATTTCGATGTTCGGACATTACGCTTCGGTGTAACCTTGTATTGTTCAAACAGCTTGCTAGAATATTTAGGTAGCACCCCATGCAGGGTGTTCTACTTTTGGAAATTGGGGTTTTAAGTTTATCCTCGAACATAGCAACAGACGTTGCTGGAAAAAACGGTTATACCACAACATGTATATTTATTTTTAAAACGTGTAAGGAATTTTTTAAAGTAATCTGACAGGAAATTCAATTAAAAATGTGTTAATCAAAATTATGCAGCTTTTTGCGACAGTCGATTTAAATTTCGCGTCGGCGAAAATTTTAAAATCGAGTTTTTTGGAATTTTGTTATTTTTAATACATACATTGTTGTCACAGAAATGTTTTGCAAGTTTTTGGTACGTGATTTATGTTGAAAATGAATAAAATTTTATATTTTTGTATGTTACGACTTAAGTTTTTTGACGAAAATTCTTCGCCTTGTTTTTCCGCTTTTTTCCGCAAAAAATTGGCGGAATTCATTGCAGCGCGCCACCTGACGGCAATGAGAATTCAAGTTGAATTTTTTGAATTTATTATTCGAATTTGATGTAGATCTGTTTGTTTAACCTCGGTGAACTAAACTCATTTAGATAAAAAATGTTTATGTATTTGTTTATACAATTTAAAAGTTTAAAAAAGATGCATTTAACGGGTTAATTTATTTGCGCATTTTGCACGTTTCCGTATATTTGGGTTGCTTGAAATGTTTTTATTGATTTTTTTACAAAATTAGATAAAAAAAAGGGTATTTTGTGTAGTGATTTGACGTTTATTTTAAATCGAGGATAAAGAATATACGGATAAGAAAATTTTGCGGAGATTTTATAAAACGGCGGAAACAAACTTCCGTTATCCGTAAAAAAGTCCGTCTTTACGGACGTTCTCTATAAGATTGATTAATCAGACAACTCGTATTTGTTTATTTATTTCTTTTCTGTATATACACATTTATCTTCCATGTGGGAAAGTCGAAAGCGCGACCTAAACATAGAGTAACATCAGTTACTCAGACCCAGTATCGAGTTGCCTGTGGCAGTTTGGGATATTATAGATTATAATTGGCCCGATAATTACGCTGCTGATTAAGTGCTGACTCAGCAGAAGTTTATACCGTTTATATCGTCTTATTCAATAGCGCTACAGCGTGAGAGCAGTGGGGATTGAACCTACGACCTCATGAGTGGTGTAGCAAGTGTTCTTACCGCTACAACACGCTGTCGGTTACCTTAACCCAGTTTTAAGTTTTTACCTGAAATATTGCACTATCACAAACTTGTATTTATTTGTACTCATTGTTTTACAGGGTTATGTACTTGCTTTAAATTAAATATTCTATTATTTTACATGTTGGTCATTATTACATGTTTTTTACACTTGAATTCCAGTTTTTAACGTTGACGAAGCCAGTTTTTACTTCGCAGTGGTTTATGTCATTTTTTGATGAGGGCAACTGGTGGTAAATATTCATTGACATAGTAACTTATATATATACAGTTTTCTTCTGACTGTTATGATTAGTGCAGTTGTTTTGATTTGATATTTTAAAACAACTCATTGCTAGTTATCAACAGTTATTTGGGAATACTTATGGTACTTCTCCTGTATTGTTATGTAAACACAAAATTTTAAAGTTAAAAAAAGTCAAGACCTCATGTTTGATGCCGATCTGGGGTGTGACAACTTTGTCTTCCAATGAACACATGTCTATGTGCTTGGTTGTGAGATCATTACATCTGTATAATGGTTATCGGTTCTAATTTAGTTGTGGTATATGATATTGAAGATTAGGGTAATTGTAGAATTTTCGGTGATAGCAATAATTTGACTATTGATTAATTTTAGGTCGATCTGCCAAAACTTGCTTAAGTGCGTCTTCCCCGCGGAACAGCAACAAATTTGCACAATCCGGAGGATCCCCAAAGTCAAACCAATCTCTAACGTCACAACATGGAAAGGTAACTACGGCTTATTAATTACATCAAAGTAATGACGTCAGCGTTTCGACTTTACATTACCTACGATACACATTATCTACATTGCGTTATTAAGCCAAAGTTATGGGACGTCATGATGAATTTACTTATTTTTTAGTTCAAAGAAATTGGGCGAAATTCTCGAGTTTTTGCTGATTGTGATTTCTTCTAAATCTCAACTGCACGAGTTCACCCATTTTTCACCCAACCTGGCCATGCTGTTGTTTGTAACTTGACTAACTCACCAAGCTGTGGCACAAGACTAGAATGTCTCAGTCATTCTGTAGCACATGCAGTTACTGAGATATATTCACTGATTACAAAGTTGTTCAACAAAACAAGGTAGATTTTCTAATTATTGGAGGATTACTTTTGATATAATTGTTGGTAAACTTATTTTGTTAGTTTGTCGGTAGCAAAACTTTTATCCAGGCCTACTGATAATCAGCTTTATTGCAGTTTGTATTTGTAATTGTTTTTAGTGTCAGAACAAGGAATGGGAAGATGATTTGTTGAATAGCTTAAAGATTTGAGTGTTGAAATCCTTATACTAGCAAAATCATGCAAGTTATTATAGTTATTTTGACCACTGTGCTAAGGAAGAATATTAATCTTTAATATTTTAGACAAAAAATGGTGCTTTATATTGTAGCAAAATGATATATGTGCTTGTAGTTTAATTTAAGCAATGTAGTCATTGTCTACATGTACAATTGGTAATTTGAAAAAAAACTTGTTCGGTAGCGTGATGTTTTTCGTTGTCTTGTTGAGCTATACTTATTATTATCTGTTGGTTAAGTCCAACTATTTAAGCTATCTTAATCTCGTAATAAAAATTCAGAGAAACAGCAATTTGTAATTCTATTGTTGGAAATGATATGCGGCATAATTATTGTAAGGCAATTTCAACCCTCTTAAGAGTGCAATTACAGATCTATGTTTCTAGTTGGAAAAGTTAAGACATTACTCCGAGAAATAGTATTATAATTTAGTTCGAAAGAAGTTAAATATTTAAATGATCGCCACGATTAAGTGTTGGCTTAGCAGGAGTTCATGTCGTTTTTGTGCCATACTTGTGAACCCTACAGCAAAGAGAGTGGTGGGCATCGACCCAGGACCTCATATAGTGTAGGAAAAAGTGTTCTGACTACTACACGAAGTATGTTAGCTCGACGACAAAGCTGGACTTGCCGCACCCAATAAATGTTTTAATAACTTCCCAATGTTCGAGTAGCATGTGGTGGTTTAACTAATATCGCTGTATTCAGTTTATATTTTAAACATCGAGCTTAATGTGTATTTTTTGGATTGTATTAAGGCGGCCGGAAACGGAAAAGATGAGATTTTATTGTGCAGAGAATTCTGAGGTGTGAAAATGTAAGAAAAATGTTGCAAGTATGAGAAAGGGTGTTCCAATGGAATGTGTTAGTTCAAGCTAGATTTCGATGTTCGGACATTACGCTTCGGTGTAACCTTGTATTGTTCAAACAGCTTGCTAGAATATTTAGGTAGCACCCCATGCAGGGTGTTCTACTTTTGCAAATTAGGGTTTTAAGTTTATCCTCGAACATAGCAACAGACGTTGCTGGAAAAAACGGTTATACCACAACATGTATATTTATTTTTAAAACGTGTAAGGAATTTTTTAAAGTAATCTGACAGGAAATTCAATTAAAAATGTGTTAATCAAAATTATGCAGCTTTTTGCGACAGTCGATTTAAATTTCGCGTCGGCGAAAATTTTAAAATCGAGTTTTTTGGAATTTTGTTAGTTTTAATACATATATTGTTGTCACAGAATTGTTTTGCAAGTTTTTGGTACGTGATTTATGTTGAAAATGAATAAAATTTTATATTTTTGTATGTTACGATTTAAGTTTTTTGACGAAAATTCTTTGCCTTGTTTTTCCGCTTTTTTCCGCAAAAAATTGGCGGAATTCATTGCAGCGCGCCAACTGACGGCAATGAGAATTCAAGTTGAATTTTTTGAATTTATTATTCGAATTTGATGTAGATCTGTTTGTTTAACCTCGGTGAACTAAACTCATTTAGATAAAAAATGTTTATGTGTTTGTTTATACAATTTAAAGGTTTAAAAAAGATGCATTTAACGGGTTAATTTATTTGCGCATTTTGCACGTTTCCGTATATTTGGGTTGCTTGAAATGTTTTTATTGATTTTTTTACGAAATTAGATAAAAAAAAGGGTATTTTGTGTAGTGTTTTGACGTTTATTTTAAATCGAGGATAAAGAATATACGGATAAGAAAATTTTGCGGAGATTTTATAAAACGGCGGAAACAAACTTCCGTTATCCGTAAAAAAGTCCGTCTTTACGGACGTTCTCTATAAGATTGATTAATCAGACAACTCGTATTTGTTTATTTATTTCTTTTCTGTATATACACATTTATCTTCCATGTGGGAAAGTCGAAAGCGCGACCTAAACATAGAGTAACATCAGTTACTCAGACCCAGTATCGAGTTGCCTGTTGCCTGTGGCGGTTTGGGATATTATAGATTATAATTGGCCCGATAATTACGCTGCTGATTAAGTGCTGACTCAGCAGAAGTTTATACCGTTTATATCGTCTTATTCAATAGCGCTACAGCGTGAGAGCAGTGGGGATTGAACCTACGACCTCATGAGTGGTGTAGCAAGTGTTCTTACCGCTACAACACGCTGTCGGTTACCTTAACCCAGTTTTAAGTTTTTACCTGAAATATTGCACTATTACAAACTTGTATTTATTTGTACTCATTGTTTTACAGGGTTATGTACTTGCTTTAAATTAAATATTCTATTATTTTACATGTTGGTCATTATTACATGTTTTTTACACTTGAATTCCAGTTTTTAACGTTGACGAAGCCAGTTTTTACTTCGCAGTGGTTTATGTCATTTTTTGATGAGGGCAACTGGTGGTAAATATTCATTGACATAGTAACTTATATATATACAGTTTTCTTCTGACTGTTATGATTAGTGCAGTTGTTTTGATTTGATATTTTAAAACAACTCATTGCTAGTTATCAACAGTTATTTGGGAATACTTATGGTACTTCTCCTGTATTGTTATGTAAACACAAAATTTTAAAGTTAAAAAAAGTCGAGACCTCATGTTTGATGCCGATCTGGGGTGTGACAACTTTGTCTTCCAATGAACACATGTCTATGTGCTTGGTTGTGAGATCATTACATCTGTATAAGGGTTATCGGTTCTAATTTAGTTGTGGTATATGATATTGAAGATTAGGGTAATTGTAGAATTTTCGGTGATAGCAATAATTTGACTATTGATTAATTTTAGGTCGATCTGCCAAAACTTGCTTAGGTGCGTCTTCCCCGCGGAACAGCAACAAATTTGCACAATCCGGAGGATCTCCAAAGTCAAACCAATCTCTAAGGTCACAACATGGAAAGGTAACTACGGCTTATTAATTACATCAAAGTAATGACGTCAGCGTTTCGACTTTACATTACCTACGATACACATTATCTACATTGCGTTATTAAGCCAAAGTTATGGGACGTCATGATGAATTTACTTATTTTTTAGTTCAAAGAAATTGGGCGAAATTCTCGAGTTTTTGCTGATTGTGATTTCTTCTAAATCTCAACTGCACGAGTTCACCCATTTTTCACCCAACCTGGCCATGCTGTTGTTTGTAACTTGACTAACTCACCAAGCTGTGGCACAAGACTAGAATGTCTCAGTCATTCTGTAGCACATGCAGTTACTGAGATATATTCACTGATTACAAAGTTGTTCAACAAAACAAGGTAGATTTTCTAATTATTGGAGGATTACTTTTGATATAATTGTTGGTAAACTTATTTTGTTAGTTTGTCGGTAGCAAAACTTTTATCCAGGCCTACTGATAATCAGCTTTATTGCAGTTTGTATTTGTAATTGTTTTTAGTGTCAGAACAAGGAATGGGAAGATGATTTGTTGAATAGCTTAAAGATTTGAGTGTTGAAATCTATATACTAGCAAAATCATGCAAGTTATTATAGTTATTTTGACCACTGTGCTAAGGAAGAATATTAATCTTTAATATTTTAGACGAAAAATGGTGCTTTATAATGTAGCAAAATGATATATGTGCTTGTAGTTTAATTTAAGCAATGTAGTCATTGTCTACATGTACAATTGGTAATTTGAAAAAAAACTTGTTAGACACTATTCATGTTGTAGTACATAAAGTGGTTCGGTAGCGTGATGTTTTTCGTTGTCTTGTTGAGCTATACTTATTATTGTCTGTTGGTTAAGTCCAACTATTTAAGCTATCTTAATCTCGTAATAAAAATTCAGAGAAACAGCAATTTGTAATTCTATTGTTGGAAATGATATGCGGCATAATTATTGTAAGGCAATTTCAACCCTCTTAAGAGTGCAATTACAGATCTATGTTTCTAGTTGGAAAAGTTAAGACATTACTCCGAGAAATAGTATTATAATTTAGTTCGAAAGAAGTTAAATATTTAAATGATCGCCACGATTAAGTGTTGGCTTAGCAGGAGTTCGTGTCGTTTTTGTGCCTTACTTGTGAACCCTACAGCAAGAGAGTGGTGGGCATCGACCCAGGACCTCATATAGTGTAGGAAAAAGTGTTCTGACTACTACACGAAGTATGTTAGCTCGACGACAAAGCTGGACTTGCCGCACCCAATAAATGTTTTAATAACTTCCCAATGTTCGAGTAGCATGTGGTGGTTTAACTAATATCGCTGTATTCCGTTTATATTTTAAACATCGAGATTAATGTGTATTTTTTGGATTGTATTAAGGCGGCCGGAAACGGAAAAGATGAGATTTTATTGTGCAGAGAATTCTGAGGTGTGAAAATGTAAGAAAAATGTATGAGAAAGAGTGTTCTAATGGAATGTGTTAGTTCAAGCTAGATTTCGATGTTCGGACATTACGCTTCGGTGTAACCTTGTATTGTTCAAACAGCTTGCTAGAATATTTAGGTAGCACCCCATGCAGGGTGTTCTACTTTTGCAAATTGGGGTTTTAAGTTTATCCTCGAACATAGCAACAGACGTTGCTGGAAAAAACGGTTATACCACAACATGTATATTTATTTTTAAAACGTGTAAGGAATTTTTTAAAGTAATCTGACAGGAAATTCAATTAAAAATGTGTTAATCAAAATTATGCAGCTTTTTGCGACAGTCGATTTAAATTTCGCGTCGGCGAAAATTTTAAAATCGAGTTTTTTGGAATTTTGTTATTTTTAATACATATATTGTTGTCACAGAATTGTTTTGCAAGTTTTTGGAACGTGATTTATGTTGAAAATGAATAAAATTTTATATTTTTGTATGTTACGATTTAAGTTTTTTGACGAAAATTCTTTGCCTTGTTTTTCCGCTTTTTTCCGCAAAAAATTGGCGGAATTCATTGCAGCGCGCCAACTGACGGCAATGAGAATTCAAGTTGAATTTTTTGAATTTATTATTCGAATTTGATGTAGATCTGTTTGTTTAACCTCGGTGAACTAAACTCATTTAGATAAAAAATGTTTATGTGTTTGTTTATACAATTTAAAGGTTTAAAAAAGATGCATTTAACGGGTTAATTTATTTGCGCATTTTGCACGTTTCCGTATATTTGGGTTGCTTGAAATGTTTTTATTGATTTTTTTACGAAATTAGATAAAAAAAAGGGTATTTTGTGTAGTGTTTTGACGTTTATTTTAAATCGAGGATAAAGAATATACGGATAAGAAAATTTTGCGGAGATTTTATAAAACGGCGGAAACAAACTTCCGTTATCCGTAAAAAAGTCCGTCTTTACGGACGTTCTCTATAAGATTGATTAATCAGACAACTCGTATTTGTTTATTTATTTCTTTTCTGTATATACACATTTATCTTCCATGTGGGAAAGTCGAAAGCGCGACCTAAACATAGAGTAACATCAGTTACTCACACCCAGTATCGAGTTGCCTGTTGCCTGTGGCGGTTTGGGATATTATAGATTATAATTGGCCCGATAATTACGCTGCTGATTAAGTGCTGACTCAGCAGAAGTTTATACCGTTTATATCGTCTTATTCAATAGCGCTACAGCGTGAGAGCAGTGGGGATTGAACCTACGACCTCATGAGTGGTGTAGCAAGTGTTCTTACCGCTACAACACGCTGTCGGTTACCTTAACCCAGTTTTAAGTTTTTACCTGAAATATTGCACTATTACAAACTTGTATTTATTTGTACTCATTGTTTTACAGGGTTATGTACTTGCTTTAAATTAAATATTCTATTATTTTACATGTTGGTCATTATTACATGTTTTTTACACTTGAATTCCAGTTTTTAACGTTGACGAAGCCAGTTTTTACTTCGCAGTGGTTTATGTCATTTTTTGATGAGGGCAACTCGTGGTAAATATTCATTGACATAGTAACTTATATATATACAGTTTTCTTCTGACTGTTATGATTAGTGCAGTTGTTTTGATTTGATATTTTAAAACAACTCATTGCTAGTTATCAACAGTTATTTGGGAATACTTATGGTACTTCTCCTGTATTGTTATGTAAACACAAAATTTTAAAGTTAAAAAAAGTCGAGACCTCATGTTTGATGCCGATCTGGGGTGTGACAACTTTGTCTTCCAATGAACACATGTCTATGTGCTTGGTTGTGAGATCATTACATCTGTATAAGGGTTATCGGTTCTAATTTAGTTGTGGTATATGATATTGAAGATTAGGGTAATTGTAGAATTTTCGGTGATAGCAATAATTTGACTATTGATTAATTTTAGGTCGATCTGCCAAAACTTGCTTAAGTGCGTCTTCCCCGCGGAACAGCAACAAATTTGCACAATCCGGAGGATCTCCAAAGTCAAACCAATCTCTAAGGTCACAACATGGAAAGGTAACTACGGCTTATTAATTACATCAAAGTAATGACGTCAGCGTTTCGACTTTACATTACCTACGATACACATTATCTACATTGCGTTATTAAGCCAAAGTTATGGGACGTCATGATGAATTTACTTATTTTTTAGTTCAAAGAAATTGGGCGAAATTCTCGAGTTTTTGCTGATTGTGATTTCTTCTAAATCTCAACTGCACGAGTTCACCCATTTTTCACCCAACCTGGCCATGCTGTTGTTTGTAACTTGACTAACTCACCAAGCTGTGGCACAAGACTAGAATGTCTCAGTCATTCTGTAGCACATGCAGTTACTGAGATATATTCACTGATTACAAAGTTGTTCAACAAAACAAGGTAGATTTTCTAATTATTGGAGGATTACTTTTGATATAATTGTTGGTAAACTTATTTTGTTAGTTTGTCGGTAGCAAAACTTTTATCCAGGCCTACTGATAATCAGCTTTATTGCAGTTTGTATTTGTAATTGTTTTTAGTGTCAGAACAAGGAATGGGAAGATGATTTGTTGAATAGCTTAAAGATTTGAGTGTTGAAATCTATATACTAGCAAAATCATGCAAGTTATTATAGTTATTTTGACCACTGTGCTAAGGAAGAATATTAATCTTTAATATTTTAGACGAAAAATGGTGCTTTATAATGTAGCAAAATGATATATGTGCTTGTAGTTTAATTTAAGCAATGTAGTCATTGTCTACATGTACAATTGGTAATTTGAAAAAAAACTTGTTAGACACTATTCATGTTGTAGTACATAAAGTGGTTCGGTAGCGTGATGTTTTTCGTTGTCTTGTTGAGCTATACTTATTATTGTCTGTTGGTTAAGTCCAACTATTTAAGCTATCTTAATCTCGTAATAAAAATTCAGAGAAACAGCAATTTGTAATTCTATTGTTGGAAATGATATGCGGCATAATTATTGTAAGGCAATTTCAACCCTCTTAAGAGTGCAATTACAGATCTATGTTTCTAGTTGGAAAAGTTAAGACATTACTCCGAGAAATAGTATTATAATTTAGTTCGAAAGAAGTTAAATATTTAAATGATCGCCACGATTAAGTGTTGGCTTAGCAGGAGTTCGTGTCGTTTTTGTGCCTTACTTGTGAACCCTACAGCAAGAGAGTGGTGGGCATCGACCCAGGACCTCATATAGTGTAGGAAAAAGTGTTCTGACTACTACACGAAGTATGTTAGCTCGACGACAAAGCTGGACTTGCCGCACCCAATAAATGTTTTAATAACTTCCCAATGTTCGAGTAGCATGTGGTGGTTTAACTAATATCGCTGTATTCAGTTTATATTTTAAACATCGAGATTAATGTGTATTTTTTGGATTGTATTAAGGCGGCCGGAAACGGAAAAGATGAGATTTTATTGTGCAGAGAATTCTGAGGTGTGAAAATGTAAGAAAAATGTATGAGAAAGAGTGTTCTAATGGAATGTGTTAGTTCAAGCTAGATTTCGATGTTCGGACATTACGCTTCGGTGTAACCTTGTATTGTTCAAACAGCTTGCTAGAATATTTAGGTAGCACCCCATGCAGGGTGTTCTACTTTTGCAAATTGGGGTTTTAAGTTTATCCTCGAACATAGCAACAGACGTTGCTGGAAAAAACGGTTATACCACAACATGTATATTTATTTTTAAAACGTGTAAGGAATTTTTTAAAGTAATCTGACAGGAAATTCAATTAAAAATGTGTTAATCAAAATTATGCAGCTTTTTGCGACAGTCGATTTAAATTTCGCGTCGGCGAAAATTTTAAAATCGAGTTTTTTGGAATTTTGTTATTTTTAATACATATATTGTTGTCACAGAATTGTTTTGCAAGTTTTTGGTACGTGATTTATGTTGAAAATGAATAAAATTTTATATTTTTGTATGTTACGATTTAAGTTTTTTGACGAAAATTCTTTGCCTTGTTTTTCCGCTTTTTTCCGCAAAAAATTGGCGGAATTCATTGCAGCGCGCCAACTGACGGCAATGAGAATTCAAGTTAAATTTTTTGAATTTATTATTCGAATTTGATGTAGATCTGTTTGTTTAACCTCGGTGAACTAAACTCATTTAGATAAAAAATGTTTATGTGTTTGTTTATACAATTTAAAGGTTTAAAAAAGATGCATTTAACGGGTTAATTTATTTGCGCATTTTGCACGTTTCCGTATATTTGGGTTGCTTGAAATGTTTTTATTGATTTTTTTACGAAATTAGATAAAAAAAAGGGTATTTTGTGTAGTGTTTTGACGTTTATTTTAAATCGAGGATAAAGAATATACGGATAAGAAAATTTTGCGGAGATTTTATAAAACGGCGGAAACAAACTTCCGTTATCCGTAAAAAAGTCCGTCTTTACGGACGTTCTCTATAAGATTGATTAATCAGACAACTCGTATTTGTTTATTTATTTCTTTTCTGTATATACACATTTATCTTCCATGTGGGAAAGTCGAAAGCGCGACCTAAACATAGAGTAACATCAGTTACTCAGACCCAGTATCGAGTTGCCTGTTGCCTGTGGCGGTTTGGGATATTATAGATTATAATTGGCCCGATAATTACGCTGCTGATTAAGTACTGACTCAGCAGAAGTTTATACCGTTTATATCGTCTTATTAAATAGCGCTACAGCGTGAGAGCAGTGGGGATTGAACCTACGACCTCATGAGTGGTGTAGCAAGTGTTCTTACCGCTACAACACGCTGTCGGTTACCTTAACCCAGTTTTAAGTTTTTACCTGAAATATTGCACTATTACAAACTTGTATTTATTTGTACTCATTGTTTTACAGGGTTATGTACTTGCTTTAAATTAAATATTCTATTATTTTACATGTTGGTCATTATTACATGTTTTTTACACTTGAATTCCAGTTTTTAACGTTGACGAAGCCAGTTTTTACTTCGCAGTGGTTTATGTCATTTTTTGATGAGGGCAACTGGTGGTAAATATTCATTGACATAGTAACTTATATATATACAGTTTTCTTCTGACTGTTATGATTAGTGCAGTTGTTTTGATTTGATATTTTAAAACAACTCATTGCTAGTTATCAACAGTTATTTGGGAATACTTATGGTACTTCTCCTGTATTGTTATGTAAACACAAAATTTTAAAGTTAAAAAAAGTCGAGACCTCATGTTTGATGCCGATCTGGGGTGTCACAACTTTGTCTTCCAATGAACACATGTCTATGTGCTTGGTTGTGAGATCATTACATCTGTATAAGGGTTATCGGTTCTAATTTAGTTGTGGTATATGATATTGAAGATTAGGGTAATTGTAGAATTTTCGGTGATAGCAATAATTTGACTATTGATTAATTTTAGGTCGATCTGCCAAAACTTGCTTAAGTGCGTCTTCCCCGCGGAACAGCAACAAATTTGCACAATCCGGAGGATCTCCAAAGTCAAACCAATCTCTAAGGTCACAACATGGAAAGGTAACTACGGCTTATTAATTACATCAAAGTAATGACGTCAGCGTTTCGACTTTACATTACCTACGATACACATTATCTACATTGCGTTATTAAGCCAAAGTTATGGGACGTCATGATGAATTTACTTATTTTTTAGTTCAAAGAAATTGGGCGAAATTCTCGAGTTTTTGCTGATTGTGATTTCTTCTAAATCTCAACTGCACGAGTTCACCCATTTTTCACCCAACCTGGCCATGCTGTTGTTTGTAACTTGACTAACTCACCAAGCTGTGGCACAAGACTAGAATGTCTCAGTCATTCTGTAGCACATGCAGTTACTGAGATATATTCACTGATTACAAAGTTGTTCAACAAAACAAGGTAGATTTTCTAATTATTGGAGGATTACTTTTGATATAATTGTTGGTAAACTTATTTTGTTAGTTTGTCGGTAGCAAAACTTTTATCCAGGCCTACTGATAATCAGCTTTATTGCAGTTTGTATTTGTAATTGTTTTTAGTGTCAGAACAAGGAATGGGAAGATGATTTGTTGAATAGCTTAAAGATTTGAGTGTTGAAATCTATATACTAGCAAAATCATGCAAGTTATTATAGTTATTTTGACCACTGTGCTAAGGAAGAATATTAATCTTTAATATTTTAGACGAAAAATGGTGCTTTATAATGTAGCAAAATGATATATGTGCTTGTAGTTTAATTTAAGCAATGTAGTCATTGTCTACATGTACAATTGGTAATTTGAAAAAAAACTTGTTAGACACTATTCATGTTGTAGTACATAAAGTGGTTCGGTAGCGTGATGTTTTTCGTTGTCTTGTTGAGCTATACTTATTATTGTCTGTTGGTTAAGTCCAACTATTTAAGCTATCTTAATCTCGTAATAAAAATTCAGAGAAACAGCAATTTGTAATTCTATTGTTGGAAATGATATGCGGCATAATTATTGTAAGGCAATTTCAACCCTCTTAAGAGTGCAATTACAGATCTATGTTTCTAGTTGGAAAAGTTAAGATATTACTCCGAGAAATAGTATTATAATTTAGTTCGAAAGAAGTTAAATATTTAAATGATCGCCACGATTAAGTGTTGGCTTAGCAGGAGTTCGTGTCGTTTTTGTGCCTTACTTGTGAACCCTACAGCAAGAGAGTGGTGGGCATCGACCCAGGACCTCATATAGTGTAGGAAAAAGTGTTCTGACTACTACACGAAGTATGTTAGCTCGACGACAAAGCTGGACTTGCCGCACCCAATAAATGTTTTAATAACTTCCCAATGTTCGAGTAGCATGTGGTGGTTTAACTAATATCGCTGTATTCAGTTTATATTTTAAACATCGAGATTAATGTGTATTTTTTGGATTGTATTAAGGCGGCCGGAAACGGAAAAGATGAGATTTTATTGTGCAGAGAATTCTGAGGTGTGAAAATGTAAGAAAAATGTATGAGAAAGAGTGTTCTAATGGAATGTGTTAGTTCAAGCTAGATTTCGATGTTCGGACATTACGCTTCGGTGTAACCTTGTATTGTTCAAACAGCTTGCTAGAATATTTAGGTAGCACCCCATGCAGGGTGTTCTACTTTTGCAAATTGGGGTTTTAAGTTTATCCTCGAACATAGCAACAGACGTTGCTGGAAAAAACGGTTATACCACAACATGTATATTTATTTTTAAAACGTGTAAGGAATTTTTTAAAGTAATCTGACAGGAAATTCAATTAAAAATGTGTTAATCAAAATTATGCAGCTTTTTGCGACAGTCGATTTAAATTTCGCGTCGGCGAAAATTTTAAAATCGAGTTTTTTGGAATTTTGTTATTTTTAATACATATATTGTTGTCACAGAATTGTTTTGCAAGTTTTTGGTACGTGATTTATGTTGAAAATGAATAAAATTTTATATTTTTGTATGTTACGATTTAAGTTTTTTGACGAAAATTCTTTGCCTTGTTTTTCCGCTTTTTTCCGCAAAAAATTGGCGGAATTCATTGCAGCGCGCCAACTGACGGCAATGAGAATTCAAGTTGAATTTTTTGAATTTATTATTCGAATTTGATGTAGATCTGTTTGTTTAACCTCGGTGAACTAAACTCATTTAGATAAAAAATGTTTATGTGTTTGTTTATACAATTTAAAGGTTTAAAAAAGATGCATTTAACGGGTTAATTTATTTGCGCATTTTGCACGTTTCCGTATATTTGGGTTGCTTGAAATGTTTTTATTGATTTTTTTACGAAATTAGATAAAAAAAAGGGTATTTTGTGTAGTGTTTTGACGTTTATTTTAAATCGAGGATAAAGAATATACGGATAAGAAAATTTTGCGGAGATTTTATAAAACGGCGGAAACAAACTTCCGTTATCCGTAAAAAAGTCCGTCTTTACGGACGTTCTCTATAAGATTGATTAATCAGACAACTCGTATTTGTTTATTTATTTCTTTTCTGTATATACACATTTATCTTCCATGTGGGAAAGTCGAAAGCGCGACCTAAACATAGAGTAACATCAGTTACTCACACCCAGTATCGAGTTGCCTGTTGCCTGTGGCGGTTTGGGATATTATAGATTATAATTGGCCCGATAATTACGCTGCTGATTAAGTGCTGACTCAGCAGAAGTTTATACCGTTTATATCGTCTTATTCAATAGCGCTACAGCGTGAGAGCAGTGGGGATTGAA
This sequence comes from Corella eumyota, assembly GCF_963082875.1. Lineage (NCBI taxonomy): Eukaryota > Metazoa > Chordata > Ascidiacea > Phlebobranchia > Corellidae > Corella > Corella eumyota. The sequence goes on along the minus strand of NC_137496.1, from coordinate 114,362 downwards.
CCTACGACCTCATGAGTGGTGTAGCAAGTGTTCTTACCGCTACAACACGCTGTCGGTTACCTTAACCCAGTTTTAAGTTTTTACCTGAAATATTGCACTATTACAAACTTGTATTTATTTGTACTCATTGTTTTACAGGGTTATGTACTTGCTTTAAATTAAATATTCTATTATTTTACATGTTGGTCATTATTACATGTTTTTTACACTTGAATTCCAGTTTTTAACGTTGACGAAGCCAGTTTTTACTTCGCACTGGTTTATGTCATTTTTTGATGAGGGCAACTGGTGGTAAATATTCATTGACATAGTAACTTATATATATACAGTTTTCTTCTGACTGTTATGATTAGTGCAGTTGTTTTGATTTGATATTTTAAAACAACTCATTGCTAGTTATCAACAGTTATTTGGGAATACTTATGGTACTTCTCCTGTATTGTTATGTAAACACAAAATTTTAAAGTTAAAAAAAGTCGAGACCTCATGTTTGATGCCGATCTGGGGTGTGACAACTTTGTCTTCCAATGAACACATGTCTATGTGCTTGGTTGTGAGATCATTACATCTGTATAAGGGTTATCGGTTCTAATTTAGTTGTGGTATATGATATTGAAGATTAGGGTAATTGTAGAATTTTCGGTGATAGCAATAATTTGACTATTGATTAATTTTAGGTCGATCTGCCAAAACTTGCTTAGGTGCGTCTTCCCCGCGGAACAGCAACAAATTTGCACAATCCGGAGGATCTCCAAAGTCAAACCAATCTCTAAGGTCACAACATGGAAAGGTAACTACGGCTTATTAATTACATCAAAGTAATGACGTCAGCGTTTCGACTTTACATTACCTACGATACACATTATCTACATTGCGTTATTAAGCCAAAGTTATGGGACGTCATGATGAATTTACTTATTTTTTAGTTCAAAGAAATTGGGCGAAATTCTCGAGTTTTTGCTGATTGTGATTTCTTCTAAATCTCAACTGCACGAGTTCACCCATTTTTCACCCAACCTGGCCATGCTGTTGTTTGTAACTTGACTAACTCACCAAGCTGTGGCACAAGACTAGAATGTCTCAGTCATTCTGTAGCACATGCAGTTACTGAGATATATTCACTGATTACAAAGTTGTTCAACAAAACAAGGTAGATTTTCTAATTATTGGAGGATTACTTTTGATATAATTGTTGGTAAACTTATTTTGTTAGTTTGTCGGTAGCAAAACTTTTATCCAGGCCTACTGATAATCAGCTTTATTGCAGTTTGTATTTGTAATTGTTTTTAGTGTCAGAACAAGGAATGGGAAGATGATTTGTTGAATAGCTTAAAGATTTGAGTGTTGAAATCTATATACTAGCAAAATCATGCAAGTTATTATAGTTATTTTGACCACTGTGCTAAGGAAGAATATTAATCTTTAATATTTTAGACGAAAAATGGTGCTTTATAATGTAGCAAAATGATATATGTGCTTGTAGTTTAATTTAAGCAATGTAGTCATTGTCTACATGTACAATTGGTAATTTGAAAAAAAACTTGTTAGACACTATTCATGTTGTAGTACATAAAGTGGTTCGGTAGCGTGATGTTTTTCGTTGTCTTGTTGAGCTATACTTATTATTGTCTGTTGGTTAAGTCCAACTATTTAAGCTATCTTAATCTCGTAATAAAAATTCAGAGAAACAGCAATTTGTAATTCTATTGTTGGAAATGATATGCGGCATAATTATTGTAAGGCAATTTCAACCCTCTTAAGAGTGCAATTACAGATCTATGTTTCTAGTTGGAAAAGTTAAGACATTACTCCGAGAAATAGTATTATAATTTAGTTCGAAAGAAGTTAAATATTTAAATGATCGCCACGATTAAGTGTTGGCTTAGCAGGAGTTCGTGTCGTTTTTGTGCCTTACTTGTGAACCCTACAGCAAGAGAGTGGTGGGCATCGACCCAGGACCTCATATAGTGTAGGAAAAAGTGTTCTGACTACTACACGAAGTATGTTAGCTCGACGACAAAGCTGGACTTGCCGCACCCAATAAATGTTTTAATAACTTCCCAATGTTCGAGTAGCATGTGGTGGTTTAACTAATATCGCTGTATTCAGTTTATATTTTAAACATCGAGATTAATGTGTATTTTTTGGATTGTATTAAGGCGGCCGGAAACGGAAAAGATGAGATTTTATTGTGCAGAGAATTCTGAGGTGTGAAAATGTAAGAAAAATGTATGAGAAAGAGTGTTCTAATGGAATGTGTTAGTTCAAGCTAGATTTCGATGTTCGGACATTACGCTTCGGTGTAACCTTGTATTGTTCAAACAGCTTGCTAGAATATTTAGGTAGCACCCCATGCAGGGTGTTCTACTTTTGCAAATTGGGGTTTTAAGTTTATCCTCGAACATAGCAACAGACGTTGCTGGAAAAAACGGTTATACCACAACATGTATATTTATTTTTAAAACGTGTAAGGAATTTTTTAAAGTAATCTGACAGGAAATTCAATTAAAAATGTGTTAATCAAAATTATGCAGCTTTTTGCGACAGTCGATTTAAATTTCGCGTCGGCGAAAATTTTAAAATCGAGTTTTTTGGAATTTTGTTATTTTTAATACATATATTGTTGTCACAGAATTGTTTTGCAAGTTTTTGGTACGTGATTTATGTTGAAAATGAATAAAATTTTATATTTTTGTATGTTACGATTTAAGTTTTTTGACGAAAATTCTTTGCCTTGTTTTTCCGCTTTTTTCCGCAAAAAATTGGCGGAATTCATTGCAGCGCGCCAACTGACGGCAATGAGAATTCAAGTTGAATTTTTTGAATTTATTATTCGAATTTGATGTAGATCTGTTTGTTTAACCTCGGTGAACTAAACTCATTTAGATAAAAAATGTTTATGTGTTTGTTTATACAATTTAAAGGTTTAAAAAAGATGCATTTAACGGGTTAATTTATTTGCGCATTTTGCACGTTTCCGTATATTTGGGTTGCTTGAAATGTTTTTATTGATTTTTTTACGAAATTAGATAAAAAAAAGGGTATTTTGTGTAGTGTTTTGACGTTTATTTTAAATCGAGGATAAAGAATATACGGATAAGAAAATTTTGCGGAGATTTTATAAAACGGCGGAAACAAACTTCCGTTATCCGTAAAAAAGTCCGTCTTTACGGACGTTCTCTATAAGATTGATTAATCAGACAACTCGTATTTGTTTATTTATTTCTTTTCTGTATATACACATTTATCTTCCATGTGGGAAAGTCGAAAGCGCGACCTAAACATAGAGTAACATCAGTTACTCAGACCCAGTATCGAGTTGCCTGTTGCCTGTGGCGGTTTGGGATATTATAGATTATAATTGGCCCGATAATTACGCTGCTGATTAAGTGCTGACTCAGCAGAAGTTTATACCGTTTATATCGTCTTATTCAATAGCGCTACAGCGTGAGAGCAGTGGGGATTGAACCTACGACCTCATGAGTGGTGTAGCAAGTGTTCTTACCGCTACAACACGCTGTCGGTTACCTTAACCCAGTTTTAAGTTTTTACCTGAAATATTGCACTATTACAAACTTGTATTTATTTGTACTCATTGTTTTACAGGGTTATGTACTTGCTTTAAATTAAATATTCTATTATTTTACATGTTGGTCATTATTACATGTTTTTTACACTTGAATTCCAGTTTTTAACGTTGACGAAGCCAGTTTTTACTTCGCAGTGGTTTATGTCATTTTTTGATGAGGGCAACTGGTGGTAAATATTCATTGACATAGTAACTTATATATATACAGTTTTCTTCTGACTGTTATGATTAGTGCAGTTGTTTTGATTTGATATTTTAAAACAACTCATTGCTAGTTATCAACAGTTATTTGGGAATACTTATGGTACTTCTCCTGTATTGTTATGTAAACACAAAATTTTAAAGTTAAAAAAAGTCGAGACCTCATGTTTGATGCCGATCTGGGGTGTGACAACTTTGTCTTCCAATGAACACATGTCTATGTGCTTGGTTGTGAGATCATTACATCTGTATAAGGGTTATCGGTTCTAATTTAGTTGTGGTATATGATATTGAAGATTAGGGTAATTGTAGAATTTTCGGTGATAGCAATAATTTGACTATTGATTAATTTTAGGTCGATCTGCCAAAACTTGCTTAGGTGCGTCTTCCCCGCGGAACAGCAACAAATTTGCACAATCCGGAGGATCTCCAAAGTCAAACCAATCTCTAAGGTCACAACATGGAAAGGTAACTACGGCTTATTAATTACATCAAAGTAATGACGTCAGCGTTTCGACTTTACATTACCTACGATACACATTATCTACATTGCGTTATTAAGCCAAAGTTATGGGACGTCATGATGAATTTACTTATTTTTTAGTTCAAAGAAATTGGGCGAAATTCTCGAGTTTTTGCTGATTGTGATTTCTTCTAAATCTCAACTGCACGAGTTCACCCATTTTTCACCCAACCTGGCCATGCTGTTGTTTGTAACTTGACTAACTCACCAAGCTGTATTATTCGAATTTGATGTAGATCTGTTTGTTTAACCTCGGTGAACTAAACTCATTTAGATAAAAAATGTTTATGTGTTTGTTTATACAATTTAAAGGTTTAAAAAAGATGCATTTAACGGGTTAATTTATTTGCGCATTTTGCACGTTTCCGTATATTTGGGTTGCTTGAAATGTTTTTATTGATTTTTTTACGAAATTAGATAAAAAAAAGGGTATTTTGTGTAGTGTTTTGACGTTTATTTTAAATCGAGGATAAAGAATATACGGATAAGAAAATTTTGCGGAGATTTTATAAAACGGCGGAAACAAACTTCCGTTATCCGTAAAAAAGTCCGTCTTTACGGACGTTCTCTATAAGATTGATTAATCAGACAACTCGTATTTGTTTATTTATTTCTTTTCTGTATATACACATTTATCTTCCATGTGGGAAAGTCGAAAGCGCGACCTAAACATAGAGTAACATCAGTTACTCAGACCCAGTATCGAGTTGCCTGTTGCCTGTGGCGGTTTGGGATATTATAGATTATAATTGGCCCGATAATTACGCTGCTGATTAAGTGCTGACTCAGCAGAAGTTTATACCGTTTATATCGTCTTATTCAATAGCGCTACAGCGTGAGAGCAGTGGGGATTGAACCTACGACCTCATGAGTGGTGTAGCAAGTGTTCTTACCGCTACAACACGCTGTCGGTTACCTTAACCCAGTTTTAAGTTTTTACCTGAAATATTGCACTATTACAAACTTGTATTTATTTGTACTCATTGTTTTACAGGGTTATGTACTTGCTTTAAATTAAATATTCTATTATTTTACATGTTGGTCATTATTACATGTTTTTTACACTTGAATTCCAGTTTTTAACGTTGACGAAGCCAGTTTTTACTTCGCAGTGGTTTATGTCATTTTTTGATGAGGGCAACTGGTGGTAAATATTCATTGACATAGTAACTTATATATATACAGTTTTCTTCTGACTGTTATGATTAGTGCAGTTGTTTTGATTTGATATTTTAAAACAACTCATTGCTAGTTATCAACAGTTATTTGGGAATACTTATGGTACTTCTCCTGTATTGTTATGTAAACACAAAATTTTAAAGTTAAAAAAAGTCGAGACCTCATGTTTGATGCCGATCTGGGGTGTGACAACTTTGTCTTCCAATGAACACATGTCTATGTGCTTGGTTGTGAGATCATTACATCTGTATAAGGGTTATCGGTTCTAATTTAGTTGTGGTATATGATATTGAAGATTAGGGTAATTGTAGAATTTTCGGTGATAGCAATAATTTGACTATTGATTAATTTTAGGTCGATCTGCCAAAACTTGCTTAGGTGCGTCTTCCCCGCGGAACAGCAACAAATTTGCACAATCCGGAGGATCTCCAAAGTCAAACCAATCTCTAAGGTCACAACATGGAAAGGTAACTACGGCTTATTAATTACATCAAAGTAATGACGTCAGCGTTTCGACTTTACATTACCTACGATACACATTATCTACATTGCGTTATTAAGCCAAAGTTATGGGACGTCATGATGAATTTACTTATTTTTTAGTTCAAAGAAATTGGGCGAAATTCTCGAGTTTTTGCTGATTGTGATTTCTTCTAAATCTCAACTGCACGAGTTCACCCATTTTTCACCCAACCTGGCCATGCTGTTGTTTGTAACTTGACTAACTCACCAAGCTGTGGCACAAGACTAGAATGTCTCAGTCATTCTGTAGCACATGCAGTTACTGAGATATATTCACTGATTACAAAGTTGTTCAACAAAACAAGGTAGATTTTCTAATTATTGGAGGATTACTTTTGATATAATTGTTGGTAAACTTATTTTGTTAGTTTGTCGGTAGCAAAACTTTTATCCAGGCCTACTGATAATCAGCTTTATTGCAGTTTGTATTTGTAATTGTTTTTAGTGTCAGAACAAGGAATGGGAAGATGATTTGTTGAATAGCTTAAAGATTTGAGTGTTGAAATCTATATACTAGCAAAATCATGCAAGTTATTATAGTTATTTTGACCACTGTGCTAAGGAAGAATATTAATCTTTAATATTTTAGACGAAAAATGGTGCTTTATAATGTAGCAAAATGATATATGTGCTTGTAGTTTAATTTAAGCAATGTAGTCATTGTCTACATGTACAATTGGTAATTTGAAAAAAAACTTGTTAGACACTATTCATGTTGTAGTACATAAAGTGGTTCGGTAGCGTGATGTTTTTCGTTGTCTTGTTGAGCTATACTTATTATTGTCTGTTGGTTAAGTCCAACTATTTAAGCTATCTTAATCTCGTAATAAAAATTCAGAGAAACAGCAATTTGTAATTCTATTGTTGGAAATGATATGCGGCATAATTATTGTAAGGCAATTTCAACCCTCTTAAGAGTGCAATTACAGATCTATGTTTCTAGTTGGAAAAGTTAAGACATTACTCCGAGAAATAGTATTATAATTTAGTTCGAAAGAAGTTAAATATTTAAATGATCGCCACGATTAAGTGTTGGCTTAGCAGGAGTTCGTGTCGTTTTTGTGCCTTACTTGTGAACCCTACAGCAAGAGAGTGGTGGGCATCGACCCAGGACCTCATATAGTGTAGGAAAAAGTGTTCTGACTACTACACGAAGTATGTTAGCTCGACGACAAAGCTGGACTTGCCGCACCCAATAAATGTTTTAATAACTTCCCAATGTTCGAGTAGCATGTGGTGGTTTAACTAATATCGCTGTATTCAGTTTATATTTTAAACATCGAGATTAATGTGTATTTTTTGGATTGTATTAAGGCGGCCGGAAACGGAAAAGATGAGATTTTATTGTGCAGAGAATTCTGAGGTGTGAAAATGTAAGAAAAATGTATGAGAAAGAGTGTTCTAATGGAATGTGTTAGTTCAAGCTAGATTTCGATGTTCGGACATTACGCTTCGGTGTAACCTTGTATTGTTCAAACAGCTTGCTAGAATATTTAGGTAGCACCCCATGCAGGGTGTTCTACTTTTGCAAATTGGGGTTTTAAGTTTATCCTCGAACATAGCAACAGACGTTGCTGGAAAAAACGGTTATACCACAACATGTATATTTATTTTTAAAACGTGTAAGGAATTTTTTAAAGTAATCTGACAGGAAATTCAATTAAAAATGTGTTAATCAAAATTATGCAGCTTTTTGCGACAGTCGATTTAAATTTCGCGTCGGCGAAAATTTTAAAATCGAGTTTTTTGGAATTTTGTTATTTTTAATACATATATTGTTGTCACAGAATTGTTTTGCAAGTTTTTGGTACGTGATTTATGTTGAAAATGAATAAAATTTTATATTTTTGTATGTTACGATTTAAGTTTTTTGACGAAAATTCTTTGCCTTGTTTTTCCGCTTTTTTCCGCAAAAAATTGGCGGAATTCATTGCAGCGCGCCAACTGACGGCAATGAGAATTCAAGTTGAATTTTTTGAATTTATTATTCGAATTTGATGTAGATCTGTTTGTTTAACCTCGGTGAACTAAACTCATTTAGATAAAAAATGTTTATGTGTTTGTTTATACAATTTAAAGGTTTAAAAAAGATGCATTTAACGGGTTAATTTATTTGCGCATTTTGCACGTTTCCGTATATTTGGGTTGCTTGAAATGTTTTTATTGATTTTTTTACGAAATTAGATAAAAAAAAGGGTATTTTGTGTAGTGTTTTGACGTTTATTTTAAATCGAGGATAAAGAATATACGGATAAGAAAATTTTGCGGAGATTTTATAAAACGGCGGAAACAAACTTCCGTTATCCGTAAAAAAGTCCGTCTTTACGGACGTTCTCTATAAGATTGATTAATCAGACAACTCGTATTTGTTTATTTATTTCTTTTCTGTATATACACATTTATCTTCCATGTGGGAAAGTCGAAAGCGCGACCTAAACATAGAGTAACATCAGTTACTCAGACCCAGTATCGAGTTGCCTGTTGCCTGTGGCGGTTTGGGATATTATAGATTATAATTGGCCCGATAATTACGCTGCTGATTAAGTGCTGACTCAGCAGAAGTTTATACCGTTTATATCGTCTTATTCAATAGCGCTACAGCGTGAGAGCAGTGGGGATTGAACCTACGACCTCATGAGTGGTGTAGCAAGTGTTCTTACCGCTACAACACGCTGTCGGTTACCTTAACCCAGTTTTAAGTTTTTACCTGAAATATTGCACTATTACAAACTTGTATTTATTTGTACTCATTGTTTTACAGGGTTATGTACTTGCTTTAAATTAAATATTCTATTATTTTACATGTTGGTCATTATTACATGTTTTTTACACTTGAATTCCAGTTTTTAACGTTGACGAAGCCAGTTTTTACTTCGCAGTGGTTTATGTCATTTTTTGATGAGGGCAACTGGTGGTAAATATTCATTGACATAGTAACTTATATATATACAGTTTTCTTCTGACTGTTATGATTAGTGCAGTTGTTTTGATTTGATATTTTAAAACAACTCATTGCTAGTTATCAACAGTTATTTGGGAATACTTATGGTACTTCTCCTGTATTGTTATGTAAACACAAAATTTTAAAGTTAAAAAAAGTCGAGACCTCATGTTTGATGCCGATCTGGGGTGTGACAACTTTGTCTTCCAATGAACACATGTCTATGTGCTTGGTTGTGAGATCATTACATCTGTATAAGGGTTATCGGTTCTAATTTAGTTGTGGTATATGATATTGAAGATTAGGGTAATTGTAGAATTTTCGGTGATAGCAATAATTTGACTATTGATTAATTTTAGGTCGATCTGCCAAAACTTGCTTAGGTGCGTCTTCCCCGCGGAACAGCAACAAATTTGCACAATCCGGAGGATCTCCAAAGTCAAACCAATCTCTAAGGTCACAACATGGAAAGGTAACTACGGCTTATTAATTACATCAAAGTAATGACGTCAGCGTTTCGACTTTACATTACCTACGATACACATTATCTACATTGCGTTATTAAGCCAAAGTTATGGGACGTCATGATGAATTTACTTATTTTTTAGTTCAAAGAAATTGGGCGAAATTCTCGAGTTTTTGCTGATTGTGATTTCTTCTAAATCTCAACTGCACGAGTTCACCCATTTTTCACCCAACCTGGCCATGCTGTTGTTTGTAACTTGACTAACTCACCAAGCTGTGGCACAAGACTAGAATGTCTCAGTCATTCTGTAGCACATGCAGTTACTGAGATATATTCACTGATTACAAAGTTGTTCAACAAAACAAGGTAGATTTTCTAATTATTGGAGGATTACTTTTGATATAATTGTTGGTAAACTTATTTTGTTAGTTTGTCGGTAGCAAAACTTTTATCCAGGCCTACTGATAATCAGCTTTATTGCAGTTTGTATTTGTAATTGTTTTTAGTGTCAGAACAAGGAATGGGAAGATGATTTGTTGAATAGCTTAAAGATTTGAGTGTTGAAATCTATATACTAGCAAAATCATGCAAGTTATTATAGTTATTTTGACCACTGTGCTAAGGAAGAATATTAATCTTTAATATTTTAGACGAAAAATGGTGCTTTATAATGTAGCAAAATGATATATGTGCTTGTAGTTTAATTTAAGCAATGTAGTCATTGTCTACATGTACAATTGGTAATTTGAAAAAAAACTTGTTAGACACTATTCATGTTGTAGTACATAAAGTGGTTCGGTAGCGTGATGTTTTTCGTTGTCTTGTTGAGCTATACTTATTATTGTCTGTTGGTTAAGTCCAACTATTTAAGCTATCTTAATCTCGTAATAAAAATTCAGAGAAACAGCAATTTGTAATTCTATTGTTGGAAATGATATGCGGCATAATTATTGTAAGGCAATTTCAACCCTCTTAAGAGTGCAATTACAGATCTATGTTTCTAGTTGGAAAAGTTAAGACATTACTCCGAGAAATAGTATTATAATTTAGTTCGAAAGAAGTTAAATATTTAAATGATCGCCACGATTAAGTGTTGGCTTAGCAGGAGTTCGTGTCGTTTTTGTGCCTTACTTGTGAACCCTACAGCAAGAGAGTGGTGGGCATCGACCCAGGACCTCATATAGTGTAGGAAAAAGTGTTCTGACTACTACACGAAGTATGTTAGCTCGACGACAAAGCTGGACTTGCCGCACCCAATAAATGTTTTAATAACTTCCCAATGTTCGAGTAGCATGTGGTGGTTTAACTAATATCGCTGTATTCAGTTTATATTTTAAACATCGAGATTAATGTGTATTTTTTGGATTGTATTAAGGCGGCCGGAAACGGAAAAGATGAGATTTTATTGTGCAGAGAATTCTGAGGTGTGAAAATGTAAGAAAAATGTATGAGAAAGAGTGTTCTAATGGAATGTGTTAGTTCAAGCTAGATTTCGATGTTCGGACATTACGCTTCGGTGTAACCTTGTATTGTTCAAACAGCTTGCTAGAATATTTAGGTAGCACCCCATGCAGGGTGTTCTACTTTTGCAAATTGGGGTTTTAAGTTTATCCTCGAACATAGCAACAGACGTTGCTGGAAAAAACGGTTATACCACAACATGTATATTTATTTTTAAAACGTGTAAGGAATTTTTTAAAGTAACCTGACAGGAAATTCAATTAAAAATGTGTTAATCAAAATTATGCAGCTTTTTGCGACAGTCGATTTAAATTTCGCGTCGGCGAAAATTTTAAAATCGAGTTTTTTGGAATTTTGTTATTTTTAATACATATATTGTTGTCACAGAATTGTTTTGCAAGTTTTTGGTACGTGATTTATGTTGAAAATGAATAAAATTTTATATTTTTGTATGTTACGATTTAAGTTTTTTGACGAAAATTCTTTGCCTTGTTTTTCCGCTTTTTTCCGCAAAAAATTGGCGGAATTCATTGCAGCGCGCCAACTGACGGCAATGAGAATTCAAGTTGAATTTTTTGAATTTATTATTCGAATTTGATGTAGATCTGTTTGTTTAACCTCGGTGAACTAAACTCATTTAGATAAAAAATGTTTATGTGTTTGTTTATACAATTTAAAGGTTTAAAAAAGATGCATTTAACGGGTTAATTTATTTGCGCATTTTGCACGTTTCCGTATATTTGGGTTGCTTGAAATGTTTTTATTGATTTTTTTACGAAATTAGATAAAAAAAAGGGTATTTTGTGTAGTGTTTTGACGTTTATTTTAAATCGAGGATAAAGAATATACGGATAAGAAAATTTTGCGGAGATTTTATAAAACGGCGGAAACAAACTTCCGTTATCCGTAAAAAAGTCCGTCTTTACGGACGTTCTCTATAAGATTGATTAATCAGACAACTCGTATTTGTTTATTTATTTCTTTTCTGTATATACACATTTATCTTCCATGTGGGAAAGTCGAAAGCGCGACCTAAACATAGAGTAACATCAGTTACTCAGACCCAGTATCGAGTTGCCTGTTGCCTGTGGCGGTTTGGGATATTATAGATTATAATTGGCCCGATAATTACGCTGCTGATTAAGTGCTGACTCAGCAGAAGTTTATACCGTTTATATCGTCTTATTCAATAGCGCTACAGCGTGAGAGCAGTGGGGATTGAACCTACGACCTCATGAGTGGTGTAGCAAGTGTTCTTACCGCTACAACACGCTGTCGGTTACCTTAACCCAGTTTTAAGTTTTTACCTGAAATATTGCACTATTACAAACTTGTATTTATTTGTACTCATTGTTTTACAGGGTTATGTACTTGCTTTAAATTAAATATTCTATTATTTTACATGTTGGTCATTATTACATGTTTTTTACACTTGAATTCCAGTTTTTAACGTTGACGAAGCCAGTTTTTACTTCGCAGTGGTTTATGTCATTTTTTGATGAGGGCAACTGGTGGTAAATATTCATTGACATAGTAACTTATATATATACAGTTTTCTTCTGACTGTTATGATTAGTGCAGTTGTTTTGATTTGATATTTTAAAACAACTCATTGCTAGTTATCAACAGTTATTTGGGAATACTTATGGTACTTCTCCTGTATTGTTATGTAAACACAAAATTTTAAAGTTAAAAAAAGTCGAGACCTCATGTTTGATGCCGATCTGGGGTGTGACAACTTTGTCTTCCAATGAACACATGTCTATGTGCTTGGTTGTGAGATCATTACATCTGTATAAGGGTTATCGGTTCTAATTTAGTTGTGGTATATGATATTGAAGATTAGGGTAATTGTAGAATTTTCGGTGATAGCAATAATTTGACTATTGATTAATTTTAGGTCGATCTGCCAAAACTTGCTTAGGTGCGTCTTCCCCGCGGAACAGCAACAAATTTGCACAATCCGGAGGATCTCCAAAGTCAAACCAATCTCTAAGGTCACAACATGGAAAGGTAACTACGGCTTATTAATTACATCAAAGTAATGACGTCAGCGTTTCGACTTTACATTACCTACGATACACATTATCTACATTGCGTTATTAAGCCAAAGTTATGGGACGTCATGATGAATTTACTTATTTTTTAGTTCAAAGAAATTGGGCGAAATTCTCGAGTTTTTGCTGATTGTGATTTCTTCTAAATCTCAACTGCACGAGTTCACCCATTTTTCACCCAACCTGGCCATGCTGTTGTTTGTAACTTGACTAACTCACCAAGCTGTGGCACAAGACTAGAATGTCTCAGTCATTCTGTAGCACATGCAGTTACTGAGATATATTCACTGATTACAAAGTTGTTCAACAAAACAAGGTAGATTTTCTAATTATTGGAGGATTACTTTTGATATAATTGTTGGTAAACTTATTTTGTTAGTTTGTCGGTAGCAAAACTTTTATCCAGGCCTACTGATAATCAGCTTTATTGCAGTTTGTATTTGTAATTGTTTTTAGTGTCAGAACAAGGAATGGGAAGATGATTTGTTGAATAGCTTAAAGATTTGAGTGTTGAAATCTATATACTAGCAAAATCATGCAAGTTATTATAGTTATTTTGACCACTGTGCTAAGGAAGAATATTAATCTTTAATATTTTAGACGAAAAATGGTGCTTTATAATGTAGCAAAATGATATATGTGCTTGTAGTTTAATTTAAGCAATGTAGTCATTGTCTACATGTACAATTGGTAATTTGAAAAAAAACTTGTTAGACACTATTCATGTTGTAGTACATAAAGTGGTTCGGTAGCGTGATGTTTTTCGTTGTCTTGTTGAGCTATACTTATTATTGTCTGTTGGTTAAGTCCAACTATTTAAGCTATCTTAATCTCGTAATAAAAATTCAGAGAAACAGCAATTTGTAATTCTATTGTTGGAAATGATATGCGGCATAATTATTGTAAGGCAATTTCAACCCTCTTAAGAGTGCAATTACAGATCTATGTTTCTAGTTGGAAAAGTTAAGACATTACTCCGAGAAATAGTATTATAATTTAGTTCGAAAGAAGTTAAATATTTAAATGATCGCCACGATTAAGTGTTGGCTTAGCAGGAGTTCGTGTCGTTTTTGTGCCTTACTTGTGAACCCTACAGCAAGAGAGTGGTGGGCATCGACCCAGGACCTCATATAGTGTAGGAAAAAGTGTTCTGACTACTACACGAAGTATGTTAGCTCGACGACAAAGCTGGACTTGCCGCACCCAATAAATGTTTTAATAACTTCCCAATGTTCGAGTAGCATGTGGTGGTTTAACTAATATCGCTGTATTCAGTTTATATTTTAAACATCGAGATTAATGTGTATTTTTTGGATTGTATTAAGGCGGCCGGAAACGGAAAAGATGAGATTTTATTGTGCAGAGAATTCTGAGGTGTGAAAATGTAAGAAAAATGTATGAGAAAGAGTGTTCTAATGGAATGTGTTAGTTCAAGCTAGATTTCGATGTTCGGACATTACGCTTCGGTGTAACCTTGTATTGTTCAAACAGCTTGCTAGAATATTTAGGTAGCACCCCATGCAGGGTGTTCTACTTTTGCAAATTGGGGTTTTAAGTTTATCCTCGAACATAGCAACAGACGTTGCTGGAAAAAACGGTTATACCACAACATGTATATTTATTTTTAAAACGTGTAAGGAATTTTTTAAAGTAATCTGACAGGAAATTGAATTAAAAATGTGTTAATCAAAATTATGCAGCTTTTTGCGACAGTCGATTTAAATTTCGCGTCGGCGAAAATTTTAAAATCGAGTTTTTTGGAATGTTGTTATTTTTAATACATATATTGTTGTCACAGAATTGTTTTGCAAGTTTTTGGTACGTGATTTATGTTGAAAATAAATAAAATTTTATATTTTTGTATGTTACGATTTAAGTTTTTTGACGAAAATTCTTTGCCTTGTTTTTCCGCTTTTTTCCGCAAAAAATTGGCGGAATTCATTGCAGCGCGCCAACTGACGGCAATGAGAATTCAAGTTGAATTTTTTGAATTTATTATTCGAATTTGATGTAGATCTGTTTGTTTAACCTCGGTGAACTAAACTCATTTAGATAAAAAATGTTTATGTGTTTGTTTATACAATTTAAAGGTTTAAAAAAGATGCATTTAACGGGTTAATTTATTTGCGCATTTTGCACGTTTCCGTATATTTGGGTTGCTTGAAATGTTTTTATTGATTTTTTTACGAAATTAGATAAAAAAAAGGGTATTTTGTGTAGTGTTTTGACGTTTATTTTAAATCGAGGATAAAGAATATACGGATAAGAAAATTTTGCGGAGATTTTATAAAACGGCGGAAACAAACTTCCGTTATCCGTAAAAAAGTCCGTCTTTACGGACGTTCTCTATAAGATTGATTAATCAGACAACTCGTATTTGTTTATTTATTTCTTTTCTGTATATACACATTTATCTTCCATGTGGGAAAGTCGAAAGCGCGACCTAAACATAGAGTAACATCAGTTACTCAGACCCAGTATCGAGTTGCCTGTTGCCTGTGGCGGTTTGGGATATTATAGATTATAATTGGCCCGATAATTACGCTGCTGATTAAGTGCTGACTCAGCAGAAGTTTATACCGTTTATATCGTCTTATTCAATAGCGCTACAGCGTGAGAGCAGTGGGGATTGAACCTACGACCTCATGAGTGGTGTAGCAAGTGTTCTTACCGCTACAACACGCTGTCGGTTACCTTAACCCAGTTTTAAGTTTTTACCTGAAATATTGCACTATTACAAACTTGTATTTATTTGTACTCATTGTTTTACAGGGTTATGTACTTGCTTTAAATTAAATATTCTATTATTTTACATGTTGGTCATTATTACATGTTTTTTACACTTGAATTCCAGTTTTTAACGTTGACGAAGCCAGTTTTTACTTCGCAGTGGTTTATGTCATTTTTTGATGAGGGCAACTGGTGGTAAATATTCATTGACATAGTAACTTATATATATACAGTTTTCTTCTGACTGTTATGATTAGTGCAGTTGTTTTGATTTGATATTTTAAAACAACTCATTGCTAGTTATCAACAGTTATTTGGGAATACTTATGGTACTTCTCCTGTATTGTTATGTAAACACAAAATTTTAAAGTTAAAAAAAGTCGAGACCTCATGTTTGATGCCGATCTGGGGTGTGACAACTTTGTCTTCCAATGAACACATGTCTATGTGCTTGGTTGTGAGATCATTACATCTGTATAAGGGTTATCGGTTCTAATTTAGTTGTGGTATATGATATTGAAGATTAGGGTAATTGTAGAATTTTCGGTGATAGCAATAATTTGACTATTGATTAATTTTAGGTCGATCTGCCAAAACTTGCTTAGGTGCGTCTTCCCCGCGGAACAGCAACAAATTTGCACAATCCGGAGGATCTCCAAAGTCAAACCAATCTCTAAGGTCACAACATGGAAAGGTAACTACGGCTTATTAATTACATCAAAGTAATGACGTCAGCGTTTCGACTTTACATTACCTACGATACACATTATCTACATTGCGTTATTAAGCCAAAGTTATGGGACGTCATGATGAATTTACTTATTTTTTAGTTCAAAGAAATTGGGCGAAATTCTCGAGTTTTTGCTGATTGTGATTTCTTCTAAATCTCAACTGCACGAGTTCACCCATTTTTCACCCAACCTGGCCATGCTGTTGTTTGTAACTTGACTAACTCACCAAGCTGTGGCACAAGACTAGAATGTCTCAGTCATTCTGTAGCACATGCAGTTACTGAGATATATTCACTGATTACAAAGTTGTTCAACAAAACAAGGTAGATTTTCTAATTATTGGAGGATTACTTTTGATATAATTGTTGGTAAACTTATTTTGTTAGTTTGTCGGTAGCAAAACTTTTATCCAGGCCTACTGATAATCAGCTTTATTGCAGTTTGTATTTGTAATTGTTTTTAGTGTCAGAACAAGGAATGGGAAGATGATTTGTTGAATAGCTTAAAGATTTGAGTGTTGAAATCTATATACTAGCAAAATCATGCAAGTTATTATAGTTATTTTGACCACTGTGCTAAGGAAGAATATTAATCTTTAATATTTTAGACGAAAAATGGTGCTTTATAATGTAGCAAAATGATATATGTGCTTGTAGTTTAATTTAAGCAATGTAGTCATTGTCTACATGTACAATTGGTAATTTGAAAAAAAACTTGTTAGACACTATTCATGTTGTAGTACATAAAGTGGTTCGGTAGCGTGATGTTTTTCGTTGTCTTGTTGAGCTATACTTATTATTGTCTGTTGGTTAAGTCCAACTATTTAAGCTATCTTAATCTCGTAATAAAAATTCAGAGAAACAGCAATTTGTAATTCTATTGTTGGAAATGATATGCGGCATAATTATTGTAAGGCAATTTCAACCCTCTTAAGAGTGCAATTACAGATCTATGTTTCTAGTTGGAAAAGTTAAGACATTACTCCGAGAAATAGTATTATAATTTAGTTCGAAAGAAGTTAAATATTTAAATGATCGCCACGATTAAGTGTTGGCTTAGCAGGAGTTCGTGTCGTTTTTGTGCCTTACTTGTGAACCCTACAGCAAGAGAGTGGTGGGCATCGACCCAGGACCTCATATAGTGTAGGAAAAAGTGTTCTGACTACTACACGAAGTATGTTAGCTCGACGACAAAGCTGGACTTGCCGCACCCAATAAATGTTTTAATAACTTCCCAATGTTCGAGTAGCATGTGGTGGTTTAACTAATATCGCTGTATTCAGTTTATATTTTAAACATCGAGATTAATGTGTATTTTTTGGATTGTATTAAGGCGGCCGGAAACGGAAAAGATGAGATTTTATTGTGCAGAGAATTCTGAGGTGTGAAAATGTAAGAAAAATGTATGAGAAAGAGTGTTCTAATGGAATGTGTTAGTTCAAGCTAGATTTCGATGTTCGGACATTACGCTTCGGTGTAACCTTGTATTGTTCAAACAGCTTGCTAGAATATTTAGGTAGCACCCCATGCAGGGTGTTCTACTTTTGCAAATTGGGGTTTTAAGTTTATCCTCGAACATAGCAACAGACGTTGCTGGAAAAAACGGTTATACCACAACATGTATATTTATTTTTAAAACGTGTAAGGAATTTTTTAAAGTAACCTGACAGGAAATTCAATTAAAAATGTGTTAATCAAAATTATGCAGCTTTTTGCGACAGTCGATTTAAATTTCGCGTCGGCGAAAATTTTAAAATCGAGTTTTTTGGAATTTTGTTATTTTTAATACATATATTGTTGTCACAGAATTGTTTTGCAAGTTTTTGGTACGTGATTTATGTTGAAAATGAATAAAATTTTATATTTTTGTATGTTACGATTTAAGTTTTTTGACGAAAATTCTTTGCCTTGTTTTTCCGCTTTTTTCCGCAAAAAATTGGCGGAATTCATTGCAGCGCGCCAACTGACGGCAATGAGAATTCAAGTTGAATTTTTTGAATTTATTATTCGAATTTGATGTAGATCTGTTTGTTTAACCTCGGTGAACTAAACTCATTTAGATAAAAAATGTTTATGTGTTTGTTTATACAATTTAAAGGTTTAAAAAAGATGCATTTAACGGGTTAATTTATTTGCGCATTTTGCACGTTTCCGTATATTTGGGTTGCTTGAAATGTTTTTATTGATTTTTTTACGAAATTAGATAAAAAAAAGGGTATTTTGTGTAGTGTTTTGACGTTTATTTTAAATCGAGGATAAAGAATATACGGATAAGAAAATTTTGCGGAGATTTTATAAAACGGCGGAAACAAACTTCCGTTATCCGTAAAAAAGTCCGTCTTTACGGACGTTCTCTATAAGATTGATTAATCAGACAACTCGTATTTGTTTATTTATTTCTTTTCTGTATATACACATTTATCTTCCATGTGGGAAAGTCGAAAGCGCGACCTAAACATAGAGTAACATCAGTTACTCAGACCCAGTATCGAGTTGCCTGTTGCCTGTGGCGGTTTGGGATATTATAGATTATAATTGGCCCGATAATTACGCTGCTGATTAAGTGCTGACTCAGCAGAAGTTTATACCGTTTATATCGTCTTATTCAATAGCGCTACAGCGTGAGAGCAGTGGGGATTGAACCTACGACCTCATGAGTGGTGTAGCAAGTGTTCTTACCGCTACAACACGCTGTCGGTTACCTTAACCCAGTTTTAAGTTTTTACCTGAAATATTGCACTATTACAAACTTGTATTTATTTGTACTCATTGTTTTACAGGGTTATGTACTTGCTTTAAATTAAATATTCTATTATTTTACATGTTGGTCATTATTACATGTTTTTTACACTTGAATTCCAGTTTTTAACGTTGACGAAGCCAGTTTTTACTTCGCAGTGGTTTATGTCATTTTTTGATGAGGGCAACTGGTGGTAAATATTCATTGACATAGTAACTTATATATATACAGTTTTCTTCTGACTGTTATGATTAGTGCAGTTGTTTTGATTTGATATTTTAAAACAACTCATTGCTAGTTATCAACAGTTATTTGGGAATACTTATGGTACTTCTCCTGTATTGTTATGTAAACACAAAATTTTAAAGTTAAAAAAAGTCGAGACCTCATGTTTGATGCCGATCTGGGGTGTGACAACTTTGTCTTCCAATGAACACATGTCTATGTGCTTGGTTGTGAGATCATTACATCTGTATAAGGGTTATCGGTTCTAATTTAGTTGTGGTATATGATATTGAAGATTAGGGTAATTGTAGAATTTTCGGTGATAGCAATAATTTGACTATTGATTAATTTTAGGTCGATCTGCCAAAACTTGCTTAGGTGCGTCTTCCCCGCGGAACAGCAACAAATTTGCACAATCCGGAGGATCTCCAAAGTCAAACCAATCTCTAAGGTCACAACATGGAAAGGTAACTACGGCTTATTAATTACATCAAAGTAATGACGTCAGCGTTTCGACTTTACATTACCTACGATACACATTATCTACATTGCGTTATTAAGCCAAAGTTATGGGACGTCATGATGAATTTACTTATTTTTTAGTTCAAAGAAATTGGGCGAAATTCTCGAGTTTTTGCTGATTGTGATTTCTTCTAAATCTCAACTGCACGAGTTCACCCATTTTTCACCCAACCTGGCCATGCTGTTGTTTGTAACTTGACTAACTCACCAAGCTGTGGCACAAGACTAGAATGTCTCAGTCATTCTGTAGCACATGCAGTTACTGAGATATATTCACTGATTACAAAGTTGTTCAACAAAACAAGGTAGATTTTCTAATTATTGGAGGATTACTTTTGATATAATTGTTGGTAAACTTATTTTGTTAGTTTCATAAGCGCCGACTTCGTATAAATTTACGGGGGGCGGGGGATTTTTATGACGTCATTAGACAGCGTATAAATAAAAGGAATTATAGCGAAATAAAAAGCCTTGTGTGTAAATTAGAGATTAAAAAAGTATCAAGAATCTATGCGCGTCATTTTAAAAACAGATGTATAATACTCGCTAAGAAATATAGTTCTATTCGGCTGTTTTTACTAATTACTTTTTATTTTTTCAAAACTAAAAAAACAACAAAAAATTAAAAAAATGGTACATTTTATACTCAAAAAACACTTAAAACAAACAAAAACACATTAACGATAAGCAGGTTTGCTTCATGCAAACGCGTTTTTTCGAATGTCATTTTTTGAAATAAATTCATTTATTAGTTCAGTTTTGTTTAATTTGTCCACAATTTCTTTATGTGAAGATAAAACACATGCATGATTAAGACGTTTTTGCGTCATTGTTGTTCGTAGATAGGTTTTCACTCTACGCAAAGTACTAAACGAACGTTCAGCTTCACATGATGTGCAGGGCAAAGTTAAATAAAGTTTTAAAATAGTGGCAATGTTTGGAAAAAATGCTTGAAGAGAGTCAGTATCACGAAACAATTTTGTTAAATTTTCAGGTGTAACCACATCGTCCAAACCTTTGTGTATTTTGTAAGATTTAAATTGGGTAATTTCCGTAGCAAGGGCGTCATATTGTAAATCAGGAAATCCTTTTTCCACTTCTTTAGAAATTTGTAAGTTGCCCGACAGTAGATTTTCCATAGTTTCTACTGTTTGTAAACTGTCGGCTTCGTACCGAGTTAAAAGGGAAGAAGAAGCGCAAGTTAAAATGTCTACATATATTTTTTTGTAATAGTCTTCAACAGTGGTTGTATCATTGGAAGATCGGCAGCGACTTATTCTAATAGAAGGTAGATTTATTTTTAAACACACTGCAGCTTCTTTGACACTATTAAAAAACTCACTTGCGTTTACGATAGAACCAGCGTCGGCAGATATAACATCAATCAAATTCCCCAGTAACGACTTGCATTTTCCAATCGAAATACCCTTTTTTTGTATAACGACATGTACAGGATTAAAAGAAATTAGTAAACGTTGGAATAAACGAATCATAAAATATGTAGAAAAAGTTTCTAACAACGATAGTAGTGACCTGGCCTTATTTTTTGTCAATATATCAGCGTCGTTGGTTTTTGACACTTCATGCAGCCAATCAAGTATTCCTTCATAATTTTGCAAGAAGGCATTAACAGCAGGAAGGCGCAAAACCCAACGAGTTGGGCAAAGGGGTCGCAGTGTTAAAGTATGCTCTTCGTTACCCAACACAAATTCCTCAAACATTGCAAGTCGTTTGGGCGAGCCTTTAATAAATTTTACAGTGGCATTTAAGGCATTTAATGCGTTCATGCCATCATGACTTGCGTTAAAAGCATCTTGCACTACCAAGTTAAGTTGGTGACCTGCGCAATAAACATAGGAAGCCAGTGGGTTTTCCTCCTTAAACAAGGCCTGCAAACCCCGCAAATGGCCTCTCATATTAGCTGCGCCGTCATAGGCTTGTCCTCTACAATCACGAATATCAATCCCCAACGAGAGCAATGCGGACTTAATTACAATAAACAATGATTTTGCATTGGTCTTAACGACACAGTGCATTCCTAAAAAATCTTCGTAGATGTTGTAGGACGAATCCACATAGCGAACACAAATAGAAAGTTGTTCTTTGCACGACAAATCGGTCGTTTCATCAGCAATCAGGCTAAAGAATTTTGCATTTTTAACCCTTTGCACTATCACACGCAATACTTCATGGGCGCACATTTCCAAAATTTCATTTTGTATGTCGTGGCTCATCCATTTATACCTATAATGTCTATCAAGCCAGGTTTTGACATGCGAACTGTGGCCTTTTAAAACATTCATAAAAACTTGAAGATTTGAACTTTCATCTGTGTGGCCTCTTAATGCTTGTCCTTGGCGTGCTAAATTTAAAATAACATCGAAAATTGCATCAAGCGCCTTTCTATTTTCTGCATTAGTTTTGTTTGTGATTAAACGCATTTTGCCAATTAAATCAGTGCCGCTTTTTCCTGAGTTAAATATTTTTGAAGTGTGACAATCTTTGTGGTATGTACTAGTAGCATGTTTGTCAAATGCATATTTTCCCTTTTTCCAGTTTCTGTACCCGGTAATCCATATGCCACCCTTAGCCTGAAGTATTCGCTTCGTATTTTGAGATACCTTCCCAGTTTGAAATGCCCACGTACATATTTCGCATTTTGCTACATCCAGAAGCTCGTCGTATAAAATCCAAGGATGATCTTTTTTCCAACTACTTTGAAATTTTCTATGATCAACACTTTTACCGAGGTTTGATGAAGTCGAAGGTGCAGTACTACCAGTTTCTTCTATTAAATCTTGCGACTCGTCTATTTGTATTTCTGAATCTACTACATTTTGTTTCAATTTTTTTGGCAAAGGTGTAAAAAAAGAATCAATACGCTTGCTAGATTGTTTTTTAGACATGCTTTCTTTGCATAATACTGGTATAAAATGACTAAGTTTTATATTAAATTTTAAAAGTGGACAATTGCGTTTGGTCATTATATTCAGAAACCCCGCTGCTCGGCTTGGCTTCTCACGCTGTGCATAATTACGCATTTCCATTAATCTTTCGATATTTTAAATGGCATTTATAAGTTACGCACGAATTTTTAAAAACAATAATAAACAACGGGAATTAATATATTAACGCTTTTTGGTAGTTTAAATTACGTATTTTCCGTTTTTAGTCAGGGAAAGCCCCTTTAGCCTAAAAAACATGGGGGGCGGTGCCCCTCTGCCCCCCTAGAAGTCGGCGCCCCTGGTTAGTTTGTCGGTAGCAAAACTTTTATCCAGGCCTACTGATAATCAGCTTTATTGCAGTTTGTATTTGTAATTGTTTTTAGTGTCAGAACAAGGAATGGGAAGATGATTTGTTGAATAGCTTAAAGATTTGAGTGTTGAAATCTATATACTAGCAAAATCATGCAAGTTATTATAGTTATTTTGACCACTGTGCTAAGGAAGAATATTAATCTTTAATATTTTAGACGAAAAATGGTGCTTTATAATGTAGCAAAATGATATATGTGCTTGTAGTTTAATTTAAGCAATGTAGTCATTGTCTACATGTACAATTGGTAATTTGAAAAAAAACTTGTTAGACACTATTCATGTTGTAGTACATAAAGTGGTTCGGTAGCGTGATGTTTTTCGTTGTCTTGTTGAGCTATACTTATTATTGTCTGTTGGTTAAGTCCAACTATTTAAGCTATCTTAATCTCGTAATAAAAATTCAGAGAAACAGCAATTTGTAATTCTATTGTTGGAAATGATATGCGGCATAATTATTGTAAGGCAATTTCAACCCTCTTAAGAGTGCAATTACAGATCTATGTTTCTAGTTGGAAAAGTTAAGACATTACTCCGAGAAATAGTATTATAATTTAGTTCGAAAGAAGTTAAATATTTAAATGATCGCCACGATTAAGTGTTGGCTTAGCAGGAGTTCGTGTCGTTTTTGTGCCTTACTTGTGAACCCTACAGCAAGAGAGTGGTGGGCATCGACCCAGGACCTCATATAGTGTAGGAAAAAGTGTTCTGACTACTACACGAAGTATGTTAGCTCGACGACAAAGCTGGACTTGCCGCACCCAATAAATGTTTTAATAACTTCCCAATGTTCGAGTAGCATGTGGTGGTTTAACTAATATCGCTGTATTCAGTTTATATTTTAAACATCGAGATTAATGTGTATTTTTTGGATTGTATTAAGGCGGCCGGAAACGGAAAAGATGAGATTTTATTGTGCAGAGAATTCTGAGGTGTGAAAATGTAAGAAAAATGTATGAGAAAGAGTGTTCTAATGGAATGTGTTAGTTCAAGCTAGATTTCGATGTTCGGACATTACGCTTCGGTGTAACCTTGTATTGTTCAAACAGCTTGCTAGAATATTTAGGTAGCACCCCATGCAGGGTGTTCTACTTTTGCAAATTGGGGTTTTAAGTTTATCCTCGAACATAGCAACAGACGTTGCTGGAAAAAACGGTTATACCACAACATGTATATTTATTTTTAAAACGTGTAAGGAATTTTTTAAAGTAATCTGACAGGAAATTCAATTAAAAATGTGTTAATCAAAATTATGCAGCTTTTTGCGACAGTCGATTTAAATTTCGCGTCGGCGAAAATTTTAAAATCGAGTTTTTTGGAATGTTGTTATTTTTAATACATATATTGTTGTCACAGAATTGTTTTGCAAGTTTTTGGTACGTGATTTATGTTGAAAATAAATAAAATTTTATATTTTTGTATGATACGATTTAAGTTTTTTGACGAAAATTCTTTGCCTTGTTTTTCCGCTTTTTTCCGCAAAAAATTGGCGAAATTCATTGCAGCGCGCCAACTGACGGCAATGAGAATTCAAGTTGAATTTTTTGAATTTATTATTCGAATTTGATGTAGATCTGTTTGTTTAACCTCGGTGAACTAAACTCATTTAGATAAAAAATGTTTATGTGTTTGTTTATACAATTTAAAGGTTTAAAAAAGATGCATTTAACGGGTTAATTTATTTGCGCATTTTGCACGTTTCCGTATATTTGGGTTGCTTGAAATGTTTTTATTGATTTTTTTACGAAATTAGATAAAAAAAAGGGTATTTTGTGTAGTGTTTTGACGTTTATTTTAAATCGAGGATAAAGAATATACGGATAAGAAAATTTTGCGGAGATTTTATAAAACGGCGGAAACAAACTTCCGTTATCCGTAAAAAAATCCGTCTTTACGGACGTTCTCTATAAGATTGATTAATCAGACAACTCGTATTTGTTTATTTATTTCTTTTCTGTATATACACATTTATCTTCCATGTGGGAAAGTCGAAAGCGCGACCTAAACATAGAGTAACATCAGTTACTCAGACCCAGTATCGAGTTGCCTGTTGCCTGTGGCGGTTTGGGATATTATAGATTATAATTGGCCCGATAATTACGCTGCTGATTAAGTGCTGACTCAGCAGAAGTTTATACCGTTTATATCGTCTTATTCAATAGCGCTACAGCGTGAGAGCAGTGGGGATTGAACCTACGACCTCATGAGTGGTGTAGCAAGTGTTCTTACCGCTACAACACGCTGTCGGTTACCTTAACCCAGTTTTAAGTTTTTACCTGAAATATTGCACTATTACAAACTTGTATTTATTTGTACTCATTGTTTTACAGGGTTATGTACTTGCTTTAAATTAAATATTCTATTATTTTACATGTTGGTCATTATTACATGTTTTTTACACTTGAATTCCAGTTTTTAACGTTGACGAAGCCAGTTTTTACTTCGCAGTGGTTTATGTCATTTTTTGATGAGGGCAACTGGTGGTAAATATTCATTGACATAGTAACTTATATATATACAGTTTTCTTCTGACTGTTATGATTAGTGCAGTTGTTTTGATTTGATATTTTAAAACAACTCATTGCTAGTTATCAACAGTTATTTGGGAATACTTATGGTACTTCTCCTGTATTGTTATGTAAACACAAAATTTTAAAGTTAAAAAAAGTCGAGACCTCATGTTTGATGCCGATCTGGGGTGTGACAACTTTGTCTTCCAATGAACACATGTCTATGTGCTTGGTTGTGAGATCATTACATCTGTATAAGGGTTATCGGTTCTAATTTAGTTGTGGTATATGATATTGAAGATTAGGGTAATTGTAGAATTTTCGGTGATAGCAATAATTTGACTATTGATTAATTTTAGGTCGATCTGCCAAAACTTGCTTAAGTGCGTCTTCCCCGCGGAACAGCAACAAATTTGCACAATCCGGAGGATCTCCAAAGTCAAACCAATCTCTAAGGTCACAACATGGAAAGGTAACTACGGCTTATTAATTACATCAAAGTAATGACGTCAGCGTTTCGACTTTACATTACCTACGATACACATTATCTACATTGCGTTATTAAGCCAAAGTTATGGGACGTCATGATGAATTTACTTATTTTTTAGTTCAAAGAAATTGGGCGAAATTCTCGAGTTTTTGCTGATTGTGATTTCTTCTAAATCTCAACTGCACGAGTTCACCCATTTTTCACCCAACCTGGCCATGCTGTTGTTTGTAACTTGACTAACTCACCAAGCTGTGGCACAAGACTAGAATGTCTCAGTCATTCTGTAGCACATGCAGTTACTGAGATATATTCACTGATTACAAAGTTGTTCAACAAAACAAGGTAGATTTTCTAATTATTGGAGGATTACTTTTGATATAATTGTTGGTAAACTTATTTTGTTAGTTTGTCGGTAGCAAAACTTTTATCCAGGCCTACTGATAATCAGCTTTATTGCAGTTTGTATTTGTAATTGTTTTTAGTGTCAGAACAAGGAATGGGAAGATGATTTGTTGAATAGCTTAAAGATTTGAGTGTTGAAATCTATATACTAGCAAAATCATGCAAGTTATTATAGTTATTTTGACCACTGTGCTAAGGAAGAATATTAATCTTTAATATTTTAGACGAAAAATGGTGCTTTATAATGTAGCAAAATGATATATGTGCTTGTAGTTTAATTTAAGCAATGTAGTCATTGTCTACATGTACAATTGGTAATTTGAAAAAAAACTTGTTAGACACTATTCATGTTGTAGTACATAAAGTGGTTCGGTAGCGTGATGTTTTTCGTTGTCTTGTTGAGCTATACTTATTATTGTCTGTTGGTTAAGTCCAACTATTTAAGCTATCTTAATCTCGTAATAAAAATTCAGAGAAACAGCAATTTGTAATTCTATTGTTGGAAATGATATGCGGCATAATTATTGTAAGGCAATTTCAACCCTCTTAAGAGTGCAATTACAGATCTATGTTTCTAGTTGGAAAAGTTAAGACATTACTCCGAGAAATAGTATTATAATTTAGTTCGAAAGAAGTTAAATATTTAAATGATCGCCACGATTAAGTGTTGGCTTAGCAGGAGTTCGTGTCGTTTTTGTGCCTTACTTGTGAACCCTACAGCAAGAGAGTGGTGGGCATCGACCCAGGACCTCATATAGTGTAGGAAAAAGTGTTCTGACTACTACACGAAGTATGTTAGCTCGACGACAAAGCTGGACTTGCCGCACCCAATAAATGTTTTAATAACTTCCCAATGTTCGAGTAGCATGTGGTGGTTTAACTAATATCGCTGTATTCAGTTTATATTTTAAACATCGAGATTAATGTGTATTTTTTGGATTGTATTAAGGCGGCTGGAAACGGAAAAGATGAGATTTTATTGTGCAGAGAATTCTGAGGTGTGAAAATGTAAGAAAAATGTATGAGAAAGAGTGTTCTAATGGAATGTGTTAGTTCAAGCTAGATTTCGATGTTCGGACATTACGCTTCGGTGTAACCTTGTATTGTTTCAACAGCTTGCTAGAATATTTAGGTAGCACCCCATGCAGGGTGTTCTACTTTTGCAAATTGGGGTTTTAAGTTTATCCTCGAATATAGCAACAGACGTTGCTGGAAAAAACGGTTATACCACAACATGTATATTTATTTTTAAAATGTGTTAGCAATTTTTTAAAGTAATCTGACAGGAAATTCAATTAAAAATATGTTAATCAAAATTATGCAGCTTTTTGCGACAGTCGATTTAAATTTCGCGTCGGCGAAAATTTAAAAATCGAGTTTTTTGGAATTTTGTTATTTTTAATACATATATTGTTGTCACAGAATTGTTTTGCAAGTTTTTGGTACGTGATTTATGTTGAAAATAAATAAAATTTTATGTTTTTGTATGTTACGTATTAAGTTTTTTGACGAAAATTCTTCGCCTTGTTTTTCCGCTTTTTTCCGCATAAAATTGGCGGAATTCATTGCAGCGCGCCAACTGACGGCAATGAGAATTCAAGTTGAATTTTTTGAATTTATTATTCGAATTTGATGTAGATCTGTTTGTTTAACCTCGGTGAACTAAACTCATTTAGATAAAAAATGTTTATGTATTTGTTTATACAATTTAAAGGTTTAAAAAAGATGCATTTAACGGGTTAATTTATTTGCGCATTTTGCACGTTTCCGTATATTTCGGGTGCTTGAAATGTTTTTATTGATTTTTTTACGAGATTAGATAAAAAAAAAAGTATTTTGTGTAGTGTTTTGACGTTTATTTTAAATCGAGGATAAAGTATGTACGGATAAGAAAATTTTGCGGAGATTTTATAAAACGGCGAAAACAAACTTCCGTTATCCGTGAAAAAGTCCGTCTTTACGGACGTTCTCTATAAGATTGACCTCGTGAGTGGTGTAGCAAGTGTTCTTACCGCTACAACACGCTGTCGGTTACTTTAACCCAGTTTTAAGTTTTTACCTGAAATATTGCACTATTACAAACTTGTATTTATTTGTACTCATTGTTTTACAGGGTTATGTACTTTCTTTAAATTAAATATTCTATTATTTTACATGTTGGTCATTATTACATGGTTTTTACACTTGAATTCCAGTTTTTAACGTTGACGAAGCCAGTTTTCACTTCGCAGTGGTTTATGTCATTTTTTGATGAAGGCAACTGGTGGTAAATATTCATTGACATAGTAACTTATATATATACAGTTCTCTTCTGACTGTTATGATTAGTGCAGTTGTTTTGATTTGATATTTTAAAACAACTCATTGCTAGTTATCAACAGTTATTTGGGAATACCCATGGTACTTCTCCTGTATTGTTATGTAAACACAAAATTTTAAAGTTAAAAAAAGTCAAGACCTCATGTTTGGTGCCGATCAGGGGTGTGACAACTTTGTCTTCCAATGAACACATGTCTATGTGCTTGGTTGTGAGTGTATTATAGATTTGACATATTCCACTTGTGTTTCAATTTGGTTCAAAATATGTGACCGTTTATTTTATATTCATGCAGATTTCGGCCGACTCTCAAATCGCAGTCGGGTTCGATCAGTCTCCATTTACTTTACAATATGCTGCTCCGAGGTTCTGCAGACTACATATTTTCACGGGAACACTGGAGGTGTAGTGAAAGGTTATGGCGAGCCTTGTGACCTTCAGAGTTTAGAGAGTAACGTTATTGGTCTGTTGGTAAGTTTGTTGAAATATTTATTTTGATGGGAGGGTTACATTGGGGTAGCTTATAAATGTTTTTTAGGCTTTCTGTACCCACTTTTAGAAGTTATAGGTGCTCACTGGGGGTACATTGGCCCCCCTGGGTGTATGTTAGTATAATTTGTGGTTATTTAATACAGAATTATTACTTTACATTATGATAAACACTTTGGGGGAAATCCCCAAGGTGAATTCCCAAGGTAAATCCCCTTAAGTTAGTAACAAATCTATATAATGGAATTTAGTATAATAATGCAAAAAGTGTCTCTAAATAAGTAAAATTCTAGGAATAATTTTAAAATTTTTCCAGGAATATTTGTGTAAAGGAGCTGCTGACCAAATATTAGTTGATATGATTGTGGAAGGAATCCGTGCGGTGCCGCAATGGGTACTCGACCACCGCACAACAACCGTTATTGTTGGAGAAAGTGTTGATTGGTTGTGATGTCACAACAGATGTGGCACTAACAAAGAGAAAACAAAACAGGTGAAAATTTAGTTTAAAAATTCGATTTTAATAAAAATTTTAAAATAAATCCAAAAATTTGAAAACTAAGAAATATTTTGGTTAAGTTGTTTGAAGCAACTTTTATTATTTTGTTTTTTAATGTTGATAATTAAGACACAATCTATTCCTGGTTGTTTTACGCATTGTTAACAATAATTTGTGATATAGAAGACATTATAAAGAACTCTTGCATTGTAACGCGGTGGCCACCAGAGGGCGATGAAATAATTTCGATAAATTGTTGAACAAGTGTTTGCACTAAGCTGACTGCAAAACCCGATGAAATATCAAGTTGAAAGATTGAAGGAAAATGAAAAATTTTCAACTAAAATGTTGCATTGTTGGAAGGTTTTTATAATTTGTTAAACAGCATTTTACACCAATGTTATTTTATTAAGTTGCTGTTGAAAACCAACTTGGCATTGGCACAAGTAGCAAAATCGTCCCAAAATACCAATTCACCGCTCCAGCCGTACCAACCTGAAGTTCATGATGTCATGTGTGATGTAATGACAGTGACGTGGAGCCAAAATTCGTCGGGGGGGGGGAGCAATCTCTGAATATTATGGAGCAACAATTCCTTGAATACTCCTGGAAGCTAAATGTTCCGGATGTTGAGCGTGTGGTCTTGGATTTAGTGCCATGTGCTCGCGAATATTTCTTCAGGTAAACTTGTATTGGGAGAGCGAAATTTTAAAATAAAACATACATTAAATTAACATACATTAAATTCTTTACAGATTAATTGCTGTTAGCCGATAACTGAGGGCATCTGAAACTGTTGCAAGCCCGTCCTTAAACCTCCAGGTGCTCTTATTGGCCTTAAATTGGCCGGGACAAAGGAAATCTTACAATGGGTTCCGACCACAATGGAGGTAGTAAAATACTTGGATCTTGAGAAGCAAGAGTTAAGAAGAAATACTTGGACCACTAAAGGTTACACCGCTACTGAATTGAAGCAAGGTGGGCGAATTTGGAGGGAGACAATGAACGCTCCGGAAATGGACGGCGGCAGTGTTATTAGAAATTACATCGGTGCATTGTCAAAACTAAATGTTCAAAGATGAACTACAGCAGCCTGGTGCGCCAACTAGTGTAGGGTTCCCCCAGATTAAATCAAACAGCGTTAACCTGGAAGCAACCTTATTATGACGGAGGTTCTAAAGTTATTGAAAACGTTGTTGAGATGACGGGGAAGGAATAAATGAATTGTTGGCGATGCAAAGACAAATTACTGATGTTTAAAAGATGGGATTACTATTTTCATGTCTGTGCTTGTAACCAAACCGGGTGAGGTAAAAGTTGTCTTCAATAACTGTTCGTGGCCAAATATCTGCTCTAACTGTTGACGTTAGTGGTTTGGCTCAGAAAATACATCAAGTTATATCTGGCGATTATCATTAAACTACTAATAACTGGTAAATACAAAAGGACAACGTTAAAAGATACAGAGGATCCACAACGAACAAGTTTTAAAACTGTTGCTGATTTAACAAGCTTACATGAGTGAACAGTCAATGACGTAGGCGAGGCTCACTTTTACAAACTCATAGGGAGGTGGCACCCAATTAATTCATGTCGTAATCTTGGTCGTCCTATTGTCACCAGTGGGCTCTGTCGAGTTAAGTGACGTCACAACCAATTCGGTTGTTTTACACTGGAAAAATTGTTTTACATTGGTTGTTTTTTTTTAAACCACCCCGCCACGATGGTGGCGCTACGTTGAGCAACTACAATGTAGAAAAACTTGAGACATGGCAACCTAACTGGGCGATAGAAAGCTCTACCGTTACCCGAACTCACTCTAGGAGACTTGTTGAAGACAAAGAATACATGTTCCGAGTTATGGCTCAAAACAGATTCAGCGTTGGAAAACAACATCAGAAGAAGTTATTGTCAAGATTGCAATGTTCCAGGTTCATCTAACATACTTCAAATCGGCTCAGCAAGAACAGCATGACCGTCATCCCCACCAACAAGCAACGGTGGTTGCCAAGTTACAGGCACTTTGAACTCGAGCCAGTAGAACCACAGTCACACAGAGGCTTGGTAGATGAAGTCGAATACTTGCACTGTATTGTTGTGACTTTTGTTGCTTACGATATTAAGCATAGCCCTGTATTTTGATTTCGTACATTCTTGTTACTTTTACAATTTCAAAGATGTTGTTTCTTAAACACTTGGTTCGGTGAAGGGCAAAATGTTAACTGTCCTTTTAAATAGTCTTGCATGTGTCCTTATCATATTTATGTTTCAGAGTTTCTGTTTAAGCAGTTGTTTGTTGATTTAGAATGTTGTATTGGTTTATGCTGTACTTAGAAACAATAAACATATCCAAACTTAATAACACCAGGTTTTAAACCATGTTAAAATCAATTGTTTTGCAGTTAAAGTTATATTTTATATAAGATTGTATTAAACGTTGAGGATAAACCTATTTTATTGCTAATTGTGCCAGGTTACCACGAAGTTAGAGAAAATGTGACGATCCTTTCAATGCGAATCAACTTTAAAATTAAATATTGATCGCTGGTAATGGGTTTGAACAAGAGTTGTTCATTAAATAATCTGAATTTGTTCGTGTTGTTGTTTATTGAATTCAAAAAAATGGATTATTGGAAATATTTGTATACCAGGTAAGTGTTAACGTTTTTGTAAACTTTTTCATTGTTGGTGTTGGAATGTTGCAAAACTTTTATCTTTGTTTTTGTTGGTACAGTCGGTTTAAAAGTTGGTGCAGACGTGCGTATGTTTGTGTATGTAGTATATTACTAAACTAGTTAGGTTGTGTTGCCTGTTAGTTTGCAAATACTAATTTAAGGTCTTGGTTGTAGGTGGGCACATTTAACTAAAAAATAACTTTGTTGAATGCTAATTTGTTACACAAAATATTAACTTTGTTAACTTTAATTAATTAAATTAAATCGATGTAATTAAAGTTAAACCGTTAAAATTTAATTAAAACATCACTTTTGGATCAAATCACAGTTTAGTGAAACTTTGAAGTTAAAGTGAAAATTTTTACAAAATAGTTTTCCTAGCACAAACTTGCGGTTATTAAAATCTGGGAATAAGAATGTGGCAAACAGGGGTTGTGACATTGGTTTGATATTGTTTCGGCCAAAGTGGTGAGTTGGTGTAGTTGGAAAACAAAGTTTATGTATTGTGTAACAAATTACTATTTAACAAAGCTACTTTTTGGTTAACTATGACTATATCCAATCTAAAGTTGTATCAGTTTAAACTTTAATATCACTAAGCAACTTCGTTTTATTACCCTTTTTATGTAGTTAAGTATGTTTATAATCTTGTGGGTTAGGTGACAAAGTTGCTTTATATTTTACATTTATAAATCACAAAGTATTTGTTGTAGATATCATTGGGAGATGCTTCATGCTACCTTCTCACCACAGCAGAGGTGGAATTGGGGGTAGTTGTGGCCCTAAGTGAACATGGTTCAACTATGATCCCCCTTTCACATAACCTCATGCAGTGTCCCAGTACATTTGAGAAGGAAAGTAGGAAGGTGACCACAGCAGGAATTTATTGAACAACCAACTTGAAAATGGTAAATATTTGAATAGTTTCTAATTCCTGATTGTTTTCATCATATTTATTTAATTATCCTCGATGTGGGAAAGTCGAATGCGCGACCTAAACATAGAGTAACATCAGTTACTCCGACCCAGTCTCGAGTTGCCTGTGGCAGTTTGGGATATTATAAATTATAATTGCCCAATAATTATGCTGCTGATTAAGTGCTGACTCAGCAGAAGTACATACGGTTTATATCGCATTTCTTAATTACTTTATTTAAACATGATTTTTGCCATGTTTAGTTATTTGATCATATTTTGAGTAGTGACAAAAGTTGGAATGCACCCTGGTAAACTTTTAAAACGGGTTCGCTCTTGCCAACAGATTTCGCCATCTCTAAAACCATCACTAAACATGAATTAGTCAAACATTGTTGTTGTAAAACTAGGGGCAACTTCCATTACTATTTCAATTAGATTTTTTTTGATTCTTTTATTTCAGCCACAGATTTACTTGGATTCCTTATTTTCCGTAATAATATCTCCGAGATAAGAAACAACTGCACCCAAGGCCCACCACTTTATTGTGTGGGATCTTGAAAAGGGGGAATTCAACTTCCCATGTTCTTGTGCGAGGTTCTCCTTGGAAAGTTTTCGTCTGGATCGATTCCTGGTAAATCTTTTTTATTCTTTAAAATTATGTTGTGGTTATTTAATATTTATAGCGAATAAATTTTCAATTAAAATTGTTAACACTAAGTGAATAATACATTTTAATCCTAAACCAATATCTACATAGACCTTTTTTTAAAATAATTTTTGATTAATTTTTAAAAAGGTCTGCCAGCGGTTAAAAATTTTGATTTTAAAGTTGTTTTAAAAGTTTGGTACATTATCATGGCAGAAACTCATAATTTTTATCAGGGTATTCTTCACCAAATCATTATTTACGTAACTAATTATATACCCAACAGGAGCTTCTTAAAAATCATGATTTTGCTGGCTAGCCTGGTTGGGACAAAGTGGACGTACTGACAGAAGTTTTGTTTGGCAATTTCTTCGTCAGCTGTTGACGAAATGAAAGGGCTATTTGATAGCCTTGATGATTTTGAAGCCAATCAGGTTTTTGTCCCAACAAAAACGAGCCAGAGGAAGATTTCTTCAGAGGCAACACAGACGACTCATTTAGGAACTGTAGTTGTGGCCAGGTTAGTATGCAGAAGTGATTAGTTTTAAATACTGCTCTTACATAGAATGAATATATGTTTAATCAAATCTGTTTTTTATTATTAGATGCTTTGTAACTGGTGGCGAACCTGCCTTCTTCACAAAGTCGTGTAATGGAAGCAGTTTTGATTCTGTAACTGGCACCTGGCACCACAGAAGGCAACAGTGACTGTTTTATATTCTTCGAAATGAAAAGTTGTTGTAATATAACATACTGTGTTTTCTTGGACAGCACCTTGTCGGAACTGGACTGCAGCCATTGCCTAATATTGCCACCACATTGATGGTAAATATAGTGTACCTAAATAAAGCATAAAAACAAAAAAGTTAATCAGCTAGGTTTTAATTGGGGTGCTTAATTTTTGAGTTTAAGTTTCTGTTAAAGAACATATCTTCAAAACAGCAAAAAAATATTTTTTTAGATACAAAGGAAGTAAAAACTTGTCGTGCAAGGGATATCTGTTCCTGATTTTGAAATTACTGCTGCCCAAGCAACACCGGGCTACTTGTGCCATCCACCCCACTGGAACATGGACATCAGGACATTGACCCTGGTTCCAGATGCAGTTGGGGAGGCAGGAGTGAAATAAGAACCCTGCCATCATCTTCACAAGGACATCCCGGTAATTACTGTTGTTTAAATACTGGTTTTTGTACTTAATAAAATGTTACATTCAACTGTATATTTTTTATAACAGTATCCAAGTTGTCGAGAACAACTAGGAATCAGCGCCGCCTCTTCACAAAATTTATTAAATGCAATTAACTGTTCTTGTTTTTAATGGTTTGTACATTGTTGTGTTTTATTTCGTTCTTCCAGTAATTTGTTATCTTGAATAGCTTGTAGACTTTATGTTTTTTGTAAATTTTTTTTTTTTAAATTCCATAAATTATTCTGTCTAAATTAAAGACTAATATTTAAAAACATAACAATTATTGTGGATTTTAACTTTTTTGTTTTTATTGTCAGGAAATTTGTAAAGTTTTAAACATTAGTTACTGCTTAAATCAGTAAACAGAGACTATAGTGTGTCGGTTATGTTTCATCTTTGTACAGAGCCATCTTAATTTGGTCGTCGGGGTTAGTGATGTTCTTCATTAAACTATTTGTAGTTTTGAGTTCCGTTAACACTTCACCTAAGAATGCTGCGGTGGGAATTAAACCCAGGATCCTAGGTTCTCGATATCGTGGTACAGTGGCAAGGGAAACTAATTTCACTGCAACAGGTGCCAGGTTCGTTCCCCACTGCTTCCACGTTAGAGCTTCTTTAAGTAAGGTGATACAACAACATAAACTTTCAATGAGAAAGTAAACAAACCAACAATTAGAAAATAAATTTATTAATTTTTCAAAACTCACTTGTACTAGATCGAAGGAACTGAAGTTACTCTGGGTTTAAAAGACTCAAAGTCGTTCTTCCACATCTGTAACAAATAAAATAGAAGTAATCCTTGTTAAAAACTGTCTTGGATTAAATTATTTTAAAGGGCTCAAATAAAAAGTTGAATTCTTTTATTTCGCGCCTGTGTTGCTAGGCTACGCCAGCGCCGGCGCCGAATTTGAATAAAATCTCGCAGATATTCTTTGAATATTTTGAATCTTATTTTAAAACGTTTAAAATAACTTTGTCGTCGACCAAAAATCAAAAAGTCGTCATAAAATTCGCTTTAAGCAAAGACGACGAAAATTAGCCCACCCTGCTGCAATATAGACAGCGCCTATGATTAAATTTTTGGTAAGCACTTATTTGACCTTGTGAGAATAGCGGTATGTGATTGGTTTAAATCCAATGTTGTAAGGTATGATGCCTACTGTTGCGTGAGGTTGTTTCGAATAATTAGTGAAGCCGTTTCAATGTAGAATTATTTAAATCAAAGTTAAATAATAAATTGTTTTTGTAATAAATAGTTTTAAGAAATGTCTTTAGTTGGAGCTTAAAAAGTTAAAGTTTAAAACATTGCCAGAGTATTACTGTATCATTGATCTCAGAAGGTCGATGAAGTGTTTTCCGATGATTTCTTGTAAACAAACTTTTAATTTTTTGTCGTTTTTTTTGACAGTTTTTTAAAGTTTTTTGCTTAGCTGAGTCTAGTTTGAACTGAAGTCTGTTTTTGTGTTAAATATGTTGCATTAGAGAGTGTTTTAAGCTGATAAAGGTCGGCGATTTGTGATTTTGTAGACTGGTCTTAATTTTATGTTCTTTTTTGTTTACAGAAATTATATAATACATTAATGCCACCTACTAACAAAACGATTGCCTTGGCTCATTGAGGCAGAGAATTCAGTGAACACTTTTTCACTTGAACAAGCTATGAAGGAAAAAGATTTCGCTGTGGCTTCAAAGGATGCTGATGAGGTAGATATTAATAGTGACTAGCAGCGTGGTATTGTGGTTAGAACAATTGACTTTATTACATGAGGTCTTGGGTTTGATTCCCATTAGTCTCATGCTGTAGCGCCCTTGAGTAAGGCGCTATAAACGGTATAAACTCCTGCTGAGCCAGCACTTTATCAGCAGCTTAATTATCAAGCAATTATAATTAATAATATCCCAAACTGCCACAGGCAACTCGAGACTGGGTCGGAGTAACTGATGTTACTCTATGTTTGGGTGGTGAAGGTTTTAAAGGATAAATATATATAAAAAAGTTTTTACTTATTTTCTATTTGCTTGCATGGTTTTGTCTGTATTATATTTTTTAAACTTTATGTTTTGTTAAACTTAAATTATTTTTTTGTTTTTAGATTTTAAAGATTGTGACTGAGAAGCTACAGCCGCCGAGAAGGCCAAGACTGGAGTTCAAAAGGTCAAGGACAAAGCACAAGCCATTGTTGATGAAATAAACAAGAACAAAGCACAAGCCATTGTTGATGAAATAAACAAGGACAAAGAACAAGCCATTGTTGATGAAATAAACAAGGACAAAGAACAAGCCATTGTTGATGAAATAAACAAGGACAAAGCACAAGCCATTGTTGATGAAATAAACAAGGACAAAGCACAAGCCATTGTTGATGAAATAAACAAGGACAAAGAACAAGCCATTGTTGATGAAATAAACAAGGACAAAGCACAAGCCATTGTTGATGAAATAAACAAGGACAAAGCACAAGCCATTGTTGATGAAATAAACAAGGACAAAGAAGTTGCTGAGGTTAAACTTGTAGCAGCAAAACCAGCTCTGTTAAAAGCAGAAAGAGCTTTACAGGTAACTTTGTTGTTTTAACTTTATTTTTAAGTGCAACCTTTATAATGTGACATACTTAGGACACTTTTAAGTAAGCCTAGCAGATGTTATAACCAAATCATATATTACAAATGTTCATTACATTGCAATCATTACATTACAAAGTAATATAAGGTTAGGGCTAAAAATGTAAGATGTGTTGGCTTCATATACTTAGTACTAGTACTTTACTTACTTTTAGTTTAGCAGAAGTTGGGGCTACTTAAACCTTGTTCTAGAAGTTTTTACCATATTAGA
Source organism: Corella eumyota (assembly GCF_963082875.1). Taxonomy (NCBI): domain Eukaryota; kingdom Metazoa; phylum Chordata; class Ascidiacea; order Phlebobranchia; family Corellidae; genus Corella; species Corella eumyota. The sequence goes on along the minus strand of NC_137496.1, from coordinate 76,191 downwards.
CATGTGAGTTAAACAAAATATTCTGTGTTTAAGTTATATGTGTTGGAGGAGTTAAATAATGCTTTAAAAACATAATACTATCAGAATATATTCATTTTTCACAGACCATCAAACCATCTGATATTGCAACTGTATGTAAACTTGGGAAACTCCCTCACCTAATCATGAGGATCATGGACTGCATGTTGATCCTGATAAGGAGAAGATTGAATCCAATCGAAATGGATCCAGAGAGACCGAGTCCGAAACCCTTTTGGAGTGAAGTTCAGAGGTTGATAAATGAGTCCCAGTTCTAGAACATGTTGCTTACTATTCCCCAAGGTAATTTTTAGTTTTTTGTTGGATTAAAATATTTAATCATATTTTATAAATCCTTTTTGGGAGGGGATTTAATGTTAAAAGGTCGAATGCACGACCTAAACATAGAATAACATTTGTTACCCTGACTCAGTCTTAAGTTGCTTTTGGCAGTTTGGGATATTTTAGATTAATTGAGCTGCTAATTAAGTGCTGGCTCATCGGAAAATAATGCTCGCTACAGCTTTTTTTTCTCGCGGTGGGAATTGAACCAGTGACCTCATGTAGTGAAGCCAAGTGTCTTACCAGTACACCACGTTGCAAGCTTTACAATTCTAATTTAAAATTATTCAGAATTCCATAACTGAAGAAACAGTTGAATTATTGAAACCATTTTGGAGATGTAGGATTATAATCTAGAGACAACAAAGAGAGTTTGTGGAAATGTTGCGGAACTTTGTTTATGGACGGAAGCGATGTTCTTCTTTTATGGAATTAACAAAGAGGTTTTGCTATTAAAGGTAAGATCTAATTTGTATTTACCAACAGATTAGTACCTCTAATAATATATTGCTTTAAATTTTAATTATTTAACATTACAGGCCAACTGTCCAGAAGTCTAAGTTAGGGAGAGCTATGGTTGATTTAAGAACAGCACAAGCTACGTTGGATGAGAAACAAAAACAATGAAGTTCAGGTTGGTGTTTTACTGGTGTTTGAACCAATTCTGGTTTTAAACAACCATTCACTTAACAAAAATAATAACATTTAAGTGTTACTTATACAGAATGGGGCTTAGTGGACAATGTATAAATATATATATGTTATTTAATTTAAAGGTCGACAAAATAACTTAAACTGTTGTTCGTGGTGCATGGATAAATTATCACAGGCAAATATTAGTTGACAGTTGCAACCGCATTATGACAATTAAAATAAAGCCTATAGGGTGGGTGGGCTAACAACTAGTGGTGGTACATAATGTATGTTATCTTTGTATTTAAAGGCCAATATAACAAAGCAATCACAAGCAAATGTTGGTGGAGGATGCTGAGACTTGTAGAAGAAAGATGCTGCGATGGTTCTTATTGAAGGGTTAGAGGGAGAGTGAGTGAGTTGATCTTTTTAACTTGGTTTGGTTGCGGTAACTTTAAAATTTATTTAATGTTTACAAAATATTGGTATTTTTGTAAAAAAATTTCTTAAATTTGTTATCCATAAAATGCTTGTGATCTATTTTTAAGTAATTTTTAAATTTTTTGTTGTTAACATGATTTTAATTTGTTAAAAATCAACCAATATTACATATAAATTTATTCAAAACTTCATTATTACAAAAAAACTACTATTTCTTGATTCCAATTTATTTTTTATATATAAAACAAAAGTTAAAATACAATTTCTTCGTTCCAGGTGGAAGGCAGCAGGCCCAGCTTTTAATGTGGCGATGATGGTAATTGAACTGGCAACCCCTCAGGTGAAGGTTAAATAACTTAGACAGTAAGATTTTGTTTTATCCTTAAATTAATTACAATTTATGTCGATTTAAAGAGAATAAAAATTATCAAATAATAAATCCTCTAGGTGGAGGTGGGGAGAAAAAAGATACTAAGAAAGATATCACAGAAGGGAAATCCCCCACAGAGGGCATTACTTGGGGGGGGGAGTGGAGAGAAAAAATATGCTAAGAAAGATATCGGTTTTGGTTGAGTAAAAATCATTAAAAAATGTCTAGTGGTGAAATCCAAACTTTTATTTTGCGTTTTATTAAAATGTAAATTAATCTTGTTTATGAGCTTCAGAAATGCTTTGATGTCATTTTGTTTGATGGTTTGTGGTTTGATGAAATGTATAAAGTGTTTTAACTTTATGTTTTTTGGACGTCATAATCAAAACAAGTAAAACAACTTAAGGATTAAGCGATGACCGCATAATGTATTCGCGAGAAGTGCGGGTTTAACTTTAGCCTGAGGTGATTAACTTTCAAGTTTTCTTTATAACATTTTTAATTAAGTTTTATTTGTGGAAAACTTTTTGCTTAGAATGGAAAATAATTTATTTTATTTCATTTTACTCAGCGGAGTTATTTCAGCAAATGCTTACTCAAGACAATCGAAGGAAGGTAAAAATAATTTAAGGAGTTTATGAAAATCTTTAACCTGTTTATTGTTCGCTTTTATGACGTCACAAAACTAAATTATGTCGTAAATCGTGGAGGTATTTTAACGTCGGGGCAATTAACTTTTAGGTAATTAGTTGAAAATGTTTTGAAAATAATTTAGTTTGTGAAGTTAGTTCTGGAGGTCGCACAAAATTTTAGAGGATTTGAAACTTGAGGAATTTATTTAAATTGTTACAAAACTGGGTCAAAAGTTTGTTAAAATTTAAAAGCGGTGAAATGAGAACTTAAAATAAAATTGTTTTCCTGATTTTCGTGAATTAATTACAAAGATTTAATAATTAGCAAAATAACGCGGTTTTAATTAGTTGGCGGATGAATACGCAATTAAACTAAATATCATTCCGCAGTTAAAGGTCGACGCTGAAAAAGAGTTTTATTTTTAAAACCGATAAATTGTAAAAATATTTTCCTTAAACGCCGCGGGGTTTGAATCGATTTGTGCGAAGTTAACTCACAGGGAAATATTAACTAGTTGTCTTAGTTGTTGTACTTTATAATGGGTCGAATCACGCGAAATACGAACTCGGAAACCGGTAAGTTCTAACTTTTCCTTAAATCTAAGATTTTGTGCGACTTGTTGGAGGTAATTAGTAAAAATTAATTAAAAAGTTTAGGTTCAGTTTAATCAGAAAAAATTTGAACTTTAAGAGAATTTTAGTTTTGTTAAAAATTTAATTTAAATAAAATGGCGAAAACGAATCGGCAAGATCCGGGAAAAGGTAAAATAATTAACGACGAAACAATTAACAAAAAGTTAATTAACATATTGATTATTATTATTACGTCATAATCAAATAGCAAGTAGTTTGAAAGATAGATGTTCTAGAAGGGCCGGGGGCGATTGAACTAACGTGTTCTTTAATATTGTTGTAAGCGACATTCCGACCTACGTCATAAGAGCGATTATTATTAAACAACCGAACACAGAAGTTTGCATTATTACAAACATGAACCGTCCTAAATTGAATTTATTTTGCAGATCACAATGTCCTCACGATCTTCCTCCCGATCGTGGCCGTTGCTCTGGTCCTCTGTGCAGCTGCTTGTTGTTACTTGGAGAAGAGGAGGAAAAGAAGACTTTTGAAACGCGGAGGTTTGAACATTATTAGTGTCTTGGGTTTGATTCCCACTGCCGGCGTATTAAGCGCTTTTGTTAAACATAAGTTACTCAGTAAAGTTTAAACTAGCATAAGTTACTCAGGTAAGTTTAAACTAGCATAGGTTACTCAGTTAAGTAAACTTATTTTGCACAGAACTCCAACTCGAGGATAATTTCGACGACACCGACTCAGTGATCACCACCACCAGCTCGAAATATCGACCTTACCTGAAACCCACAACAACGACGGGGAGGGTGTCCAGGACCTCATCCAGGGCCGGTTCAATAAGGGGCGGCTCATATGACGTCGAATCTTCGTACGGGGAACCACCACCGTACAGGTGACGTCATATTTCTAGTGTTACCAATTATTTTTTAAACTTAATCAAAGTTGTTAATTAAACAAATATTAAGATATTTCTTGTTACCAGGCAACAAATTAAAACCAGAATTAACTTTCCAGCGGTCGAAACTCGAGACGTGCCTCCATCGCCAGCACCCGCTCATCGAGCCGACGTCACAACTTCGACAACCAATCATTTGTCCCCGATCAGCTGGGGCGATCGAAGTCGATGTTAGACGTCCGCGACAACGACTTTCAACCGGGACGATTACGTAGAACCAGGTCGAGCACCGGCTTGAGTTACAACGAACAAAGGTTCAACAATGACGTCATAAACAGATCGCCGACGATGTCCGAATGGTCGGTCAACACCGCCCCACAACTTCGAAACGGGGACTACGGATCGACCGGACGACCTCTGTCCGTCGCGTCACTTCCGGTGAGTCGTCGTCGTAGCAACCTACGTAGGTCGGCATCACAACCCGATTTAAACCGGGCAGGTAGCAGAATGGGGACTTACCCTCAAGGAATATTGAAGCGAAACGGAGCGAGCGACGACGGCGGACTCTCGATGAAGTCGGATGGAGGATTTTACGGAGATCCACAACAGGTTCCGCTTTTATTTTAAATCCGAGTTTTAACCTCTTATACCTTTGTTAATATTCTCTTTGTTTAGACTGAAAGTGACGTCAGACCTTCGACTCGACCGCCCTCAGTGGCCGGTTACGGGTCCACGAGAGGGCGCCCTTCATACGACGGTTACTATGGCGACCAAGGTATGGGAATAGACCCACAGATGGCAGCTTATCAAACGGGGTACCAACAACCGGGTTATAGCGACCAGGGGAGTGTTTATGGGGTAACCCCCGGGTCCTACACCCCCCAGCCGTCCCAACAATATTACCCACAAAATTATGACGCGTATAGTTACGGTGGCGGACCCCCCCAGGCAAGTTTTTGGGACCCTAATCAAACACAACAGCATGGTAACCCGTATGTGTACGGGAGCGTCATTTATTGATGTTTAAATTTTGTTGGGAGCTGGTTCGGTTCCTTGTTCCTGTGGAAATAGAGGAGAAGTTGTTACTTTATTTCTTTAAATGAATTAAACTGTTTGTTTTTATGATTTTCATGATAAGAGCGATAAAACGGCGATAAATCTTGCTAATAAATCGCTCACAAGTTTTTATGAATTTATTTCCCAATGTTTTAATTATTGTTTTAAGCTTGTAAATCTTGTTCGATTCTGGGGGTTTATTTTTAATTGTTCAACGACCCAGAAATGAATCAAGAGCCCTGTTTTTATAACTCTAGCCCCGTGTAAAAATGTTAATTTTTACCTCTTTTATTTGGCCTCGTTTGGTATATTGGAGCGGGAATTTCCAATCAGCTTTAGCAACAATAAACCCGACTGCGACCGCATAAATTAAAGTGTACAGGACCAGAAATGTGAGAAGGAATTGGAGGGCTAACTCTGGGTCGTCGCCCACGTTGTCGAATAAAACTTTTGCTGCGTACAACTTCCGATCTTCCTCGCTCATCTGCAAAATCAACTTAAGTTTAAGTCTGCGTTGAAGGATACAAAAGTTCTCTTACCCCTACATTTGGAGCGATCGTCGCAGCTTCTGTGATTCCAGTCTCGGTTGAACTCATAATCCTACCACCATGAAAAGTTAAAATTAGATCTTTAACTTGATTGTAATTAGAATGAGAAATGAACTTACGTTTGCTTTTCTGCTTAAACTTTAATAATTTCTGAATTTCTAGTAATATTGAACTCTGTGCTAAATTTTGTTGCAATTTTGATTTTTAAAGAATATTTCAACCTTATTTCTTGTAATATTACGTAACAATTAACACCTTTATGACAAATTTTTAAATAATAATTCTTTGTGGCACAAACTTTTTGTGACGCTATCACTTTATTTGAAATATAGTTTAGTAAAACATTTTTAAATACGACTAGAGACCACCTGCCAGCGATAAATCTTTAATTTTTGTTATTTTAAGCAGTTTTAAACATACTTCAAGTCGTTAGTTAAAAGCAAAGGTGGGCACTAAACCGTTAATCGGTAATTAACGAAGTTAAATTTTTTGATGAAATTTAACTTTTAAGTTAACTTCAAAAATCGTTATCGGACCTGTTAACTTTCGTTAAATTGTGCTTCCGTTAAATTAACTTTTAAACAGGAATTGCTATATAAACTCGTTTGGTTTTTATCAGGCTTTCTGTACCCACTTTTAGAAGTTATAGGTGCTCACTGGGGGTACATTGGCCCCCCTGAGTGTATGTTAGTATAATTTGTGGTTATTTAATATCAAATAATTAATTTACATTATGATAAACATATTATGGGAAATCCGCAAGGTTAATCCCCTTGTATTATTGTCTAATAAAAAACTCGGTTCACGTTAACTGTCCGTAACTCAACAAAAAAAAGTCTCTTTCTTAAAACCCGTGAATTTAGGAGTTACGTAATATTAACGAGATAGCTCTCTCGTAATGTAGCCTATGCGAATAAATAATAAACATTAGCTAAAATTACTACATTTTAGTGTCATATAATTTAATTAAACTGTAATATAGTTTAATTAAACAGTTATAAGTTCGATTATGTCCCAAATTAGGCAGTACGCTTGTTGATAAACAATAGTCGTCAGACAAGACCTATTGTTTTAAGTTTGCGACTTTACTGAACACCGACAGTTGTTTTGCAGACATCATCTTAGTCTTCAAATATATATACCCTTACCCCAACCCTATCTAAGTTTGTTGTTAAATAGCAGACAACAGACAACGAAAAAGGCGTTGCGTAGGAGAGTTACGTACAAGCTACGGGTAAATTTGGGAGGTACGTAGTGTTTATCAGTTTTGTCTGGTCACGGACAGTTAACGTGAATCCTTATTTGTAACAATACCAGAAACCGACTGGCTGTCCAATCGTAACGTTCTCCAAATAGAGCTACAATCAAGTAGTGGATGCTCACCATGCGACCCAGGGTATTATTGTAACACTAGGGCAACGACAGCGTCCACAGCTGAATGTGACGAAGGTTATTACTGCAAATTTGGTGTGCCTATACCTCACCCAGCTGGCCTGACTTGTAATATTCCACCCGGCGGTGTTTACCCCACCCGGCGGTGTTTACCCCACCCGGAGGTGTTTACCCCACCCGGAGGTGTTTACCCCAGTCTGGGCGACATTTGTCTTGAGGGACCATTTTGCATTGAGGGCAGTGAAGCCCGGTGGTAAGTGGAATGTTTTCTCATTTTTTAACTTTATTTTTTTTATTTTTTGGCCACCAGGTTTGGTCTAGTAGTAAGAACACTTGGCTTACAACATAAGGTCATTGGTTTGATTCCCGTTGCTTCTGTGTTGAGCACCCTTGAGTAAGGCGGTACAAACTCCATCTTAAGACTTGGGGTAATGCATGTTACACGATGTTTGGGCCATAAAGTCAACTTTCCTACATCAAACGTAGAAATATCAAAATATTTTCATATATTCAGGAGAAATAAAATTGTTGTTTTATTATAGATGTGCCATGCTGGGTTTTACACAGAACAACCCAAGAAGCCAGTCATGTGAACCAGGATATTATTGTTTAGCCAATACCACTACCTATGTTTGAATGCCCAAAATGTAAGTTAGTAACATTTTAAAATTAAACAATTTATTTAAATCTAAACGCTCTTTGTTATTTTTAGGCCACTATTGCCTTCTTGGTACTGAGACATCCAATATCAATGTGAACCAGGCACATTTAATGATCAGACATTGGCTCAAAATAAACTTGTACTTCTAGACATTATTGTGAGCAATGGAAGCTGTGGGGCCATTATGTCCACAAAATTATTATTGTTTGGGTAATTATTAATTTTAAACAAAAATTATTTAACTTTTGAATACCCAATATTTAGTAATAAACTTATTTTTTTGGTCATACAGAGGGAAGTATACAAAATCCGATACCCTGTCCTAATGGGGATGCCCCAATGGGTCAAAAGCAAGCGAAAGTGACTCCCAAGATTGTGACTCGGGGAGTTTTTGCAACAGATTGGGTCGAACAACGGTTGGGGAGTTTGTGAATTTGGGTACTTTTGTCCCAGAAAGAATACGGAGCCCCCTGACACCTGGTGTACAGATGTGGGCACAACTAACCCATCACAGAATCCATGTCCAGTCGATCATTACTGTCTGTTAGGCACGGGTGAAACCCCGACTGCTAATTCGACCTTGAACCCAGTGCCCCCCAGAAATTTAATATTTGATTAAAATATATTTTTGTTTTGGTATTCTTGTCTGTTGGTTTTTATGTTGTTTTTACATTGAGGTAAATTATTTAGTGGAAACTTTTTTGAATACTGAGCTTGTTATTATTAAAACATATTTACCTTTTATTTTATATTTGAAATTTTGTTATCAAATTTACAAAAAAATTTTTTGTCTTTAAATAACAGTTGATTTGTATTTTTTCAGGACAATTTGTTGTTTATGTTTTAGTTTGTACTTAGCTTTGGCATTTTTATCTAAGTGGATCTTATTTTCGTTATTTTTTAAAAGTAAGTATAGCCTTAATTAGATGAAGTTTCTTTTTGAGAAATTAGTTTTATTTTACGAACAGACCTCGTGGTTTTATTATTAATTATATTTTGTAACAAACTGAAAGTAATTTTCACCATTGACTAAAAGGTTTCATTATAATTAGATTTTACTTTAAAAACTAAAAGTAAATTAGAAAGTAATCGTAATCAAGTATCAGAATAAGTTTTTAAGTCGATTTTCAAAAAGAAAGTTTTTTTAAATTGTGTTATTTCAGTGATGTATAAAAGTTATAAATATCCTTGCTACTAAAAAACTATTGATAAATGTAGATAGAAGAAGAGCAATATAAACTCTTAAGTGTGATACTTTTTTAACTTAATGTTTTGTTTTTATTAAGTGTGTTTTAACTTCTAATTCTATGTTAAAACTTTAGGACAGTTAAAAAATGATTTGGAAAAATATTTGTCCAAGTTTATTTTTTTTGATTTGTTTTTTTAAACCATGTACAGGTAAGACATTTTTGCATTATTGTAGTTATAACTTAAAATGGTTTGGGCTTGTTTAATTTTTTTTATTTAATTATAGGATTAACATTAGGTTTAATATCAAGTAATAAATCGTTTGTTATTTTATTGTGGAAAAATAGTTTGTTTTTAATAAAGCCATGGTTAATTAAATAACACAATTTGATCGCCATATTTTTTACTTAGCAATTAACGCAGATGCAGTGATAATTCACAATGGATATGAGATCAGTTTCTATAAAAACACACCTGAGTTCTACCAACATAAAGCTGAACTTAAATGCCAGGAAATAGGGGGAACTTTGCTCATGATCAAAGTCAACTCGACCCAACAAGTTGTTGTAATTCAACTTTGGAAATGGGTAAGCGGGACATGGGGAAATCATAAAAACAACAGTTACTGGCTCGGTGCTAGTGGATTTAATTCACCATATAACTGGACATGGTTTGATGGTACACCAATACCACAGCGTGGTAATGGTGCTAATGATAATTATGAGAATTGGAGAAGAGGTCAACCTGATCCTTCAAACAGAGGTTATCTTGGAATCCTAGCAACAGACAAAATTGGATATGCGTCGTTAGGAGTATGGGATGATTGGGACCCAGATGACAAACTGCGAAATTATATCTGCCAAAGAAGTAACTTATTTACTATTATACCATTCATAAAATATTAGTTTTTAAACTTTTGTAGCATAAATTAATAAGAATAACTTTTAACTACAATATAAATATTGTAACATATATTTGGCTTCTGTTCTTATTTGTGTTTTAAATAACAGTTAATTGTTAGATGTTATATTTTTAACTATAATGTGTTTTAACAAAATATTTTATTTTAGAATTTTGCAACAATGACTACCTATGCAGAAATGAAAGCTGTACTAAACCTTGTGAAGTACAAGATGATGAAACTTGTTTGTGTTTTTGTAAACCAGACTACATACAAACTAATAATGGATGTAAACAAGGTAAAAATAAATAATTTTACTTCCTTTCATTATTAAGCCCCAAACTATATAAATTTTAAAAGTTTTAAGTAAAATCTTAATATATTTATATTACCTAATGTTTTTTTATATTTGCAGTTTTTTGTGAAGAATCCAACCAAACCTTTGTTAATGGAGAACAAAATATAATTCTTACATTTTCTTCTACATTAGCTGGTTACCTTGCATATACAATTCAAACTGGTCCAATGGAAACTACAAATGGTAAATAAACTCTACAATATAAATTCATTTACGTATTTAAAATGTGTTTAAAATATGATTTGTAAACATTAAACGTGTGTTTGTATGGTGAAAAAGCTTAACACAATTTTATGTTAAGAGGGAATCCCTTATGGAAATAGAATTTGTGGAGAAGATGGAAAGTGGGAAGATCCTGTTTACATTAAATCCTGTGATGCTGGTTTAAAGGTGAAGTTATAGTACTTTTAGTTAAACTTATTCCTTTCTATTTTAAAGAGCTTAGCATTGTATATATGCTATAAAATTTATCAAACCTATACAAACTTTTTGGTAAAAATATTTAAAATTATTATAAATTAAAATTCTAGAATCTTGAAAACCAGATAATAGAAAACGAATCCCAACGAATAGAAGTTTCCGCTGCTGTCCAGATATTAACATCTGACCCCAAGACCTTTCAAGCAGAAAATGTGACGTCAGCTGTTGAAATTCTAGAGAACATTGTTGTCTCTGCATCTTTATCTAAGAACGTTAGAAATTTGTTTTTTTTACTAGTTAACATTTGAAAAATGGTCGTTTTTAATGTTCATGCTGCTCCGTTTTACTTTTAAAATGAATTTAGCTTAAAGACTAACTTTATATTCTTTACTTGTTTTATGGTAATTTAAAACTTTCTTTAAAGGTTACAAATGCAGTTGTTCTGAAGTTGAGCAATTTGATGGAAGTTTCTAAAGATGAAATAACCAAAAGTAACTCCGCATCTAGGTAAATCTATGTTTATATTTATAAAAAACTTATATTTTTTATGTTTTTGCAAAAAGAAAATTAAGTAAACTCTTTTTTTTTAGGATTCTTGAAACATTGACCAAGGTTGGTGAAAAAGTTGAACTCAAAGAAGGGGAAACATATGAACAAGTTGGAAGCAACCTTGCCTTAGCTGTTTATCAACCAAATATAAAAGGTTTGATTAAATAGTAATAAATAAAAATAAATAAAATTGTAACTAAATTTGTTTTAATTTTTATTAGATTTTTTATATATTTTTTAGAAATGAAAAAGGGACAACATATCGGTTTTAAAGTTATTCTGCACCCAGAAATTACTGAAAGAGGTTTAAGAAGCGACCAAGTTAAAATATTTCGTGGCAATTCAAGTTCAAACTCGTATATTCAACTTTTGACTGGTTCGTAGCAATTACAGTTTAGATAAAATAACTGTGATTTATTCAAAAAATATGTATTTTTTAACTAATAAATTCGATTTTATTGTAGATGTTAGAGTGAGTTTTTATGCAATGTTGAACAACAAATTGTTCATTGAGCCAAGTTTAAATGAAGAATTGAACTCTCACGTTGTTCTTTCTGCAACATTGATTGGCAATCAAAGTTTAAAGGAACCTGTTTTAATGAAATTTGATCTAAACCAGGTAATATATGAGTTTTTTTAAGTTAAATTTACAGTTTTTAATATGTAACATAACAAAATATTTGTCTTGGTTCTTTAGAGTAATGTTTCATCTCGTTTTATTTCTATAGAACTTGACAGCAGGCATGGAAAATCTTACCCAATGTGTATTTTGGGATGAAAACATCAACGAATGGTCATCGGAAGACTCAGAAATTATTTCTCAAACTTTAGAATATATTCAATGCTCGTTTCAGCATTTAACCAACTTTGCAACTTTATTTGTAAGTTTGTAGCACTGTTAATATTTGTGTCGTCTATATGTAAGTGTATTTTACTGTTTATGCTTCATACTAAGGACGTTTAAGTATATAAATAGTGAGTATTAAACCAATGATCTCATGTTGTAAAAATATTCTAGTATTACTCGGACCCCAATGACACGGGATCTAATGAAAAGCTACTTGAAAACCCAATTCTTTCAACGATCGGTTTAATTGGATCGTGTTTGTCTATTGCTGGGCTTCTGTTGGCAGTTTTAGCAAACGTTTGCTTAAAGTAAGTGTTATATAAGTATATTTAATATGTTGTTGTTTTTTCGCTTTGTACAAATATCGAATAAAATGTTAAAAATTGTTTAGGGCACCTCGAAAGAAAAACAAAAGGCGTGGAACTTTCCTTTTAATAAATCTATCCATATCTCTGATTCTCTTGAACATAAGTTTAGTTCTAAGTGAGCAAGATTTCGTCAAAAACTGGGTTCCATCTTGCCTGGGAATTGCTTGTTTGATTTATTATTCACTCTTTTGTAGCCTTGGTTGGATGGTGGTGGAAGCAGTTGTCCTGTTTATTGCAATTTATTTTGTAAGTTTATTCAAATATGAACCAAAGTTCAAAATTTATTCTTTTTGTCTTTAAATCAACTATACAGTAACTTTGTAATAATAAAATTAAAATGTTACAATATATTCTAGCCAAAGTACCTCAAAAACAAACTAGACTCCCACAAAACATTTGTTTATTCGATAATTTGGGCTTGGTTTGTACCTGCTTTGATAACATTGGTCCCCATTATCGGCAGAGAAACATACTTAAGAAAGGATTTGGTGTAAGTACAGAATATTTGGTTGCCTTTATCATATACTGTAAAATTAAATGTAAAAAAAAGATGTGAACTTTAGACTTCATTTTTCACTTTTGTCAATTGTAGATGTTGGATTAAGAATGAATATGTTGTGTACATTGTGATTATTCCCACTGCTGTTTACATCGGTTTCAACTTGATCTTCTATCTGGCAATTATCTACAAGTTTGTCTGGAAGCTAAACAGGATTGCTGCGGTAAAATTTTAATAGTTTAAAACCTTTTTTTAATATTAATCAAATCCTTAAGCACAAGTTGGTATTTTGTTTTTTAAGGCAAAGCCAAACCCATCAAGAGATGCCTGGTTTTCTTTCACGCTCTTTGTTAGTTTGGGAATTACCTGGATACTGGGTTTTTGTGTGGCAAGTGGGGGATTAATTTTCGCGATCATTTTTGCCATTTTAACCTCACTCCAGGGTAAGTAAATAGAAAATTAAATCACTTTTAACCACCTTGAGTAAAGACCAATGTAATTTTAACTAAGGGTCAATGTTGCTTATTAATATGAAGTCATTTTTTCAGGTTTCTTGATCTTTTTGCTGCGCGTTGTTCGTGATAGGGAAATAAGGAAGGAAATAAAGATTGAAATCAGAAACGCAAGATTGACACTCGAAAACCTTCCAACATAAAGTCACGAACGAGACTTGCATAAATGTGAAAGTTGTTAAATGTTTTTATTTAGTAAGTGTATTGCCCCCTTTAAAGTATATAGCGTACATTTGTTGTTGGGTGAACGTACTGATATATGTCAATAATATAAAGGTCTTGTCCGACTAAAGTGTCTAATAACGCTTGCCACATTCAGTTATTGCTTTATTAAATAAATTTCTACTAGCAAGGTTATGACTGGTCTTTCGTAGGTTCGTTAACACAGGGTTCTGGACCAAAACTAGTAATGTCGCTACTGCTGGTAAATTAAAAGTCACTTAAAGTCGCTTCCAGTCGTTGGTTAAAAGTTAGTTAATGTTGCTTCCAGTCGTTGGTTAAAAGTTAGTTAATGTTGCTACTGCTGGTAAATTAAAAGTCAGTTAAAGTCGCTTCCAGTCGTTGGTTAAAAGTTAGTTGATGTTGCTTCCAGTCGTTGGTTAAAAGTTAGTTAATGTCGCTACTGCTGTTAAATTAAAAGTCACTTAATGTCCCTTCCAGTCGTTGGTTAAAAGTTAGTTAATGTTGCTTCTAGTCGTTGGGTAAAACTTAGTTAATGTTGCTACTGCTGGTAAATTAAAAGTCAGTTAATGTCGCTTCCAGTCGTTGGTTAAAAGTTAGTTAATGTTGCTTCTAGTCGTTGGTTAAAAGTTAGTTAATGTCGCTACTGCTGGTAAATTAAAAGTCACTTAATGTCCCTTCCAGTCGTTGGTTAAAAGTCACTTAAAGTCGCTTCTAGTCGTTGGGTAAAAATCAGTTAATGTCGCTACTGCTGGTAAATTAAAAGTCAGTTAATGTCGCTTCCAGTCGTTGGGTAAAAATCAGTTAATGTCGCTACTGCTGGTAAATTAAAAGTCACTTAAAGTCGCTTCCAGTCGTTGGTTAAAAGTTAGTTAATGTTGCTTCTAGTCGTTGGGTAAAACTTAGTTAATGTTGCTACTGCTGGTAAATTAAAAGTCAGTTAAAGTCGCTTCTAGTCGTTGGGTAAAAGTTAGTTAATGTCGCTACTGCTGGTAAATTAAAAGTCAGTTAAAGTCGCTTCCAGTCGTTGGTTAAAAGTTAGTTAATGTTGCTTCTAGTCGTTGGGTAAAACTTAGTTAATGTTGCTACTGCTGGTAAATTAAAAGTCAGTTAAAGTCGCTTCTAGTCGTTGGGTAAAAATCAGTTAATGTCGCTACTGCTGGTAAATTAAAAGTCAGTTAAAGTCGCTTCTAGTCGTTGGGTAAAAATCAGTTAATGTCGCTACTGCTGGTAAATTAAAAGTCAGTTAAAGTCGCTTCTAGTCGTTGGGTAAAAATCAGTTAATGTCGCTACTGCTGGTAAATTAAAAGTCAGTTAAAGTCGCTTCTAGTCGTTGGGTAAAAATCAGTTAATGTCGCTACTGCTGGTAAATTAAAAGTCAGTTAAAGTCGCTTCCAGTCGTTGGGTAAAAATCAGTTAATGTCGCTACTGCTGGTAAATTAAAAGTCACTTAAAGTCGCTTCCAGTCGTTGGGTAAAAGTCACTTAAAGTCGCTACTGCTGGTAAATTAAAAGTCAGTTAAAGTCGCTTCCAGTCGTTGGGTAAAAGTTAGTTAATGTCGCTACTGCTGGTAAATTAAAAGTCAGTTAAAGTCGCTTCTAGTCGTTGGGTAAAAATCAGTTAATGTCGCTACTGCTGGTAAATTAAAAGTCAGTTAAAGTCGCTTCCAGTCGTTGGGTAAAAGTTAGTTAATGTTGCTACTGCTGGTAAATTAAAAGTCAGTTAAAGTCGCTTCTAGTCGTTGGTTAAAAGTTAGTTAATGTCGCTACTAATCGTTGGTTAAAAGTTAGTTAATGTTGCTACTGCTTGTAAATTAAAAGTCAGTTAAAGTCGCTTCCAGTCGTTGGGTAAAAATCAGTTAATGTCGCTACTGCTGGTAAATTAAAAGTCAGTTAAAGTCGCTTCCAGTCGTTGGGTAAAAGTTAGTTAATGTTGCTACTGCTGGTAAATTAAAAGTCAGTTAAAGTCGCTTCTAGTCGTTGGTTAAAAGTTAGTTAATGTCGCTACTAATCGTTGGTTAAAAGTTAGTTAATGTTGCTACTGCTTGTAAATTAAAAGTCAGTTAAAGTCGCTTCCAGTCGTTGGGTAAAAATCAGTTAATGTCGCTACTGCTTGTAAATTAAAAGTTAGTTAATGTTGCTACTGCTTGTAAATTAAAAGTCAGTTAAAGTCGCTTCCAGTCGTTGGTTAAAAGTTAGTTAATGTTGCTACTGCTGGTAAATTAAAAGTTAGTTAAAGTCGCTTCTAGTCGTTGGGTGTAAGTTAGTTAATGTTGCTACCAGTCGTTGGTTAAAACTTAGTTAATGTTGCTTCCAGTCGTTGGTTAAAAGTTAGTTAATGTCGCTACTGCTGGTAAATTAAAAGTCACTTAATGTCCCTTCCAGTCGTTGGTTAAAAGTCAGTTAAAGTCGCTTCTAGTCGTTGGGTAAAAGTTAGTTAATGTCGCTACTGCTTGTAAATTAAAAGCCACTTAAAGTCGCTTCTAGTCGTTGGGTAAAAATCAGTTAATGTCGCTACTGCTGGTAAATTAAAAGCCACTTAAAGTCGCTTCTAGTCGTTGGGTAAAACTTAGTTAATGTTGCTACTGCTTGTAAATTAAAAGTCAGTTAAAGTCGCTTCTAGTCGTTGGGTAAAACTTAGTTAATGTCGCTACTGCTGGTGAATTAAAAGTCAGTTAATGTCGCTTCTAGTCGTTGGGTAAAACTTAGTTAATGTTGCTACTGCTGGTAAATTAAAAGTCAGTTAAAGTCGCTTCTAGTCGTTGGGTAAAACTTAGTTAATGTCGCTACTGCTGGTGAATTAAAAGTCAGTTAATGTCGCTTCTAGTCGTTGGTTAAAAGTTAGTTAATGTCGCTACTGCTGGTAAATTAAAAGTCAGTTAAAGTCGCTTCTAGTCGTTGGTTAAAAGTTAGTTAATGTTGCTTCTAGTCGTTGGGTAAAACTTAGTTAATGTCGCTACTGCTGGTACATTTAAAGTTAGTTAATGTTGCTTCTAGTCGTTGGGTAAAAGTTAGTTAATGTTGCTACTGCTGGTAAATTAAAAGTCAGTTAAAGTCGCTTCTAGTCGTTGGTTAAAACTTAGTTAATGTTGCTACTGCTGGTAAATTAAAAGTCAGTTAAAGTCGCTTCTAGTCGTTGGTTAAAACTTAGTTAATGTTGCTACTGCTGGTAAATTAAAAGTCAGTTAATGTCGCTTCTAGTCGTTGGGTAAAAGTTAGTTAATGTCGTTACTGCTGGTAAATTAAAAGTCAGTTAAAGTCGCTTCTAGTCGTTGGGTAAAACTTAGTTAATGTCGCTACTGCTGGTAAATTAAAAGTCAGTTAATGTCGCTTCTAGTCGTTGGGTAAAACTTAGTTAATGTTGCTACTGCTGGTAAATTAAAAGTTAGTTAAAGTCGCTTCTAGTCGTTGGGTGTAAGTTAGTTAATGTCGCTTCTAGTCGTTGGGTGTAAGTTAGTTAATGTCGCTTCTAGTCGTTGGTTAAAAGTTAGTTAATGTTGCTACTGCTGGTAAATTAAAAGTCAGTTAAAGTCGCTTCTATTCGTTGGGTGTAAGTTAGTTAATGTCGCTTCTAGTCGTTGGGTGTAAGTTAGTTAATGTCGCTTCTAGTCGTTGGGTGTAAGTTAGTTAATGTCGCTTCTAGTCGTTGGTTAAAAGTTAGTTAATGTTGCTACTGCTGGTAAATTAAAAGTCAGTTAAAGTCGCTTCTATTCGTTGGGTGTAAGTTAGTTAATGTCACTTCCAGTCGTTGGTTAAAAGTTAGTTACTGTCGCTTCCAGTCGTTGGTTAAAAGTTAGTTACTGTCGCTACTGCTGGTAAATTAAAAGTCAGTTAAAGTCGCTTCCAGTCGTTGGTTAAAAGTTAGCTAGTTTGTATGTTATTGTAAAACTGATTTATAGTTTTATAATTAGTAATTAAAGTTATATTTAATCCGATAACTGTTAAAATACCATCCTGTTTAGGATGTGGCATTGGTCATGTAAAGTTGTACTTTTGTTTTGTGACGCTATCGTGTCGAAAAAGTGAATTTTTTTTGATTATTTTCGATAAAAGAAACTTTTCCTTCACTTTATCTGAATTATAATTTAGTAAAACATTTTTAAATACGACTAGAGACCACCTGCCAGCGATAAATCATTAGTTTTTGTTGTTTTTAATAGTTTTAAACATGTTTTAGTCACGGCGCGTCGTGTCACATAAAGTTGTTGTCTTATTTTCTGACTCTATCGTGTCGAAAAAGTGACTCTATCGTGTCGAAAAAAACTCTATCGTGTCGAAAAAAAAAGATTTTTTGTCTATTTTAAGCACGACCAAAAAGTCAGCCAGTTAGACCGTTTGTCAGCAAACATCTTTTCAACCAACAGACAGACAATACTTTTAACAAACTGACAAAGATAATTTTTAAAGCTAATTTGGGGCGTAAATAAAGGACAATGGAAGACGATTACGAGCGAATCCTTCTTGTAAAGCAAGAGTGTTTTGTTTATCGTTTGCCCCCCCGACCTTCAAATAGGGGTTACAAAGCAGCTGATTGGGGGCTTGATAAACCCTCGTGGGTGGGTCGAATGAAGGTCGTCACTAAGGGCAACAAATTGTCAGTGAAGTTTGAGGATAAACTGACTGGACAGTTGTTTGCGAATGCCCCGATTGAGGAATACCCCGGCGTTGCCGTAGAATCGGTGACGGACTCATCGAGATATTTTGTCATCAGGATTTGTGACGAGAACGGTCGTCATGCCTTTATTGGAGCGGGGTTCGGTGACCGTGGCGACGCATTCGACTTTAACGTCTCTCTTCAGGATCATTTTAAACAAGTTCGAACGGAGGAAAAAATTCAAACTTCGTCCGAATCTGAACCTCAACTTAACCTTGGCTTAAAAGAAGGTCAAACTTTCACGATTAAGCTCGGAAATTCATCGGCAGCAAAACCCAGACCAAAACCCAAGGGTGGCGGGTTACTTTTACCCCCACCCCCCGGAGGTAACCCCCCTTCTAAACCCACCCCTGTGACCTCCACCCAAGGTCAAGAGTGGGGTGAATTTTCAAGTGCTGGGTCAAACAACAACTGGGTTCAATTTTAACATTTTTGTTCTTTGTGCAATCTTCACCAACTTAAAACTTGACCACTGCAACTTTTCATCTGTATATTTTGATATTTAATCTTTCTTCGTTGGGAATTTTATTTGAAACACTGCATACAACTGATTTATAAAAGAAATTTGTGTCGTTCTTATTATTCCTTTACATAATATTAACATATAACTACTTTATAAAAACTCTATTTTAAATCATCCTATCTTTAAAACTTTCTTGTTCTAAAACGTTTTGAATTAAAGTTTTGTCGTAGATTTAGTTTTAGGGCAGCACTCGGTTTATTGAGTTAGCGATTGTTCAAAAATCTTGCTTTTGTGATTTCGTTGGTGAACTGTTTCGTGCATCTTGTTATTATTTCTCTTAGTTTTAGTGAACACTCGAATCTCTGCCCTGCATTTTATAAATAAACTGTAAATTTGATATTATTTTGACCACAAATATCTTACGCACTGTTTTATCTTCAGGTTGTTAGGATCATGTCGTGTTTATTTGTATTTAAAGAAGAAGGAAAAAGTGAAAATGTGGAAAAAGGTGAAAGTCTAAAAACTTTTGTTTAATTAGTTGTTGTTAGTTTTAATTTCTAATGTAAACAGGGGAAAGCAGGGATGATATTATAGCCAAGTTTTCAACTTTATATGATGTAAGAAAAGGAGGAATATTACAAAAACGATCGCAAACTTCGTGGTTAAATGTCGATAAAGAATTTACTCATTCTGATGAACCAGAATACCGATATCTAATTCCTAGCGTAAATTCTTTCATTTTTTGTCAAGTTTTTATATTAAGCATTAATCTACTTTTTATTCATCTTTTGTTTTAATTTTTGTGACAGAATCACGGAAATCTTGATGCGGAAACTTGTGCCGTGTTTTGTTGTGATATGCAAGAACGATTCCGGCCAGCGATCAAATATTTTAACGAGATTATCGAGCCCGGAGCAAGGATCTTGACTGCATCTTCAATCCTTGATATTCCTGTCATTGTCACAGAACAAGTAGGTTACAACTTCTGTTTTTTATTTTATGGCAAAATTTTGTTTTTTGGGGTAAGAATTACAACTTCGTTTTTGGGTCTAAATCCGAGTTTTTAAAGATTTAAGATTGGGCGAATTTGCATGAATTTAGTTTGAAAATGTCGGTTTATAATTTATTTGTTTTAACCAGGCAGGTTCAAGTCAAGTTTAAATATTGCACAATGTTTGTAATAATAAGCTCGTCTAATATTCATCGTAATTTTATTAAATTTCTAAATATTTAACTCTCACCACAAATAAGACCCGAGCAAAAATTTTAAATTGATTGACCCTTGTTTTCTGGTGTTTGTTTATGAAGTGCATGTTGGAATATCACGCATCTTGGTTTATTTTCCTGGTCTTAAATCATTTGTTACCCTTTTCTTGGATTGAATTCTGTCAGAGTGTAAATAAGTTGTCAGATTTGCATTAGCGAAAAGTGGTCGTTTCTAGACAAAATGTAAAACTTTTTTGATTGTTTTTTTTAATTAAAGTTATTTTTAAATTTATCCTCGCAGTACCCAAAAGGTCTCGGTTCAACGATCTCGGAGCTCAACATCAGTCATGCTTCACTGGTTGCCCCAAAAACCCGATTCTCGATGCTTGAACCCCAAGTTTTGGAATTTCTTCATGCTCGACCGAGTTTGACCAGCGTTATTTTATTTGGGGTTGAAGCGCATGTTTGTGTGCAACAGAGCGCGATAGATTTGTGTCGTCGAGGTTACGAGGTTCACGTTGTCGTGGATGCGACTTCTTCAAGGTCAAATGTCGATCGACATTTTGCTTACGAGGTAAAAATTGAAAGTTAGCAATCCAGCATTATTGTCCTAGTTAAACTATACAAGCCCCTAACTCTGGGTCGTAATTGGTGGGGGGGGATTCTAACCCCATTAGGAGGGTGCACACCTTTCCTTTTTCTTAAATTTATAAAACTAAAGTCAAACTGTTTCATCTTCTTTTAATTCTTTTTGCAAGACCACCATTAACTAAATAGCACCCATCACTTAGTATAGCCCCCAATAAAAACTCTCTGGTTTCTGCATGTTTTTGCTATTAACCTGGCTGTAAGTGGTTGTAACCAATATGCTGATGCTTCACCAAAGTTCTTGAGTTCATTTTATAAAGATTTTGAACTTAATTTTTAACTTCAGAGATTGCAAAGATTGGGAATAATTTTAACGACGAGTGAAAACGTCATTCTTCAACTTCTCAAGGACAAAAATCATCCGAACTTCAAACAAATTCAGACTTTAATCAAAACTTTGGCCCCAGATTGTGGATTGCTGCCTAAAAGTTCAATTTAAAATTTTGAAATCATTTTACACGAAACATTTTTATTAGTTTTAATTAATTTAGTGAAATTTAATCATTTTGTGATTTTTTGGTATTTAATTTTTTTAATGTTTTGTTGAAGCAAATGTAACGTTATAAACTTTAAATTGATTTTGTTGCTATGCTGATTTTAAGCTACTTTGCTTTAATGTTTTTTGCTAACATTTTAATTCTTTTATGTTTAAATATTTGCCAATTTTGTTACGCATTCTACTACATTAGAAAAATTCTAATTTTTATTCATAAATCGTTAAAGTTCATCGAATTATTTCATCAGATTTTAAAAGTTTAGTAAAAACATGAAAACTTTAATTTATGCTGGAGTTAATGTTTTTAACAGAAGGTTTGTTTTATTTTGGTTCTTTTTGCTATTATACAACACAATCAGACTTTTAACAATTTTATGTTCGGCAGATTTATCCACTCGGGGGCGAAGTTGTGCATGCGGAAGAAAGGACCTCCCCCCAAGAACTTTATGACGTTTCCTGTACGAGGAACAATGGAGTATATTCAACGACAATTAAAGGACCCTTACGTCAAGTTGAGGTACTCCCAGGGTTACAGGTAAGTTTGAGTAAAAGTCAAGTTGAGATACTCCCAGGGTTACAGGTAAGTTTGAGTAAAAGTCAAGTTGAGATACTCCCAGGGTTACAGGTAAGTTTGAGTAAAAGTCAAGTTGAGATACTCCCAGGGTTACAGGTAAGTTTGAGTAAAAGTTAAAAGACCCTTACGTCAAGTTGAGATACTCTCAGGGTTACAGGTAAGTTTGAGTAAAAGTCAAGTTGAGGTACTCCCAGGGTTACAGGTAAGTTTGAGTAAAAGTTTTTTATTTAGTTTCTGATTTGTTATTTTTATTCAGATGCCGAAGCATTTACAAGCTGTTTGAAATCGATGACAGTGAAAGGATTTTAAAACCTGGTATGTCTGTGATTGATCTCGGATCGGCACCTGGTTCTTGGTCACAAGGAGCAGCAGAGAGAGTTTTCCCCAACGATGAGATAGGTAAGAAAATTTGAACTTAATTTTATGTTAAAGTGCTGAGGATTGGATACCAGAATGTTGAGTTCTTTTAGTTCACTCCACAAACCTTGGGTTTGATTCCCACTTCTGCCATGTTGTAGCACCTCTATGTAAGACATAAGGTCCTGGGTTTGATTCCCACTTTTGTCATGTTGTAGCACCCCTATGTAAGACATAAGGTCCTGGGTTTGATTCCCACTTTTGCTATGCTGTAGCACCCCTATGTAAGGTTAAGGTTCTTTCAAAACAACTTTTTGCAATTTTCAGAACCTCCTAATACTGAAAACCAAGGAATAATTATTTCAGTGGATCTCAAGAAATTCCCCCAAATCGATAATGTTCAACAAATCGTTGGAGATTTCACCCTCCCCGAAGTGCAGCAACAAATATTAAGTCTACTCGATCAGGTTCTTAAGTTAAGTCTACTCTATCAGGTTCTTAAGTTAAGTCTACTCGATCAGGTTCTTAAGTTAAGTCTACTCGATCAGGTTGTTAAGTCAAGTCTACTCGATCAGGTTCTTAACTTAAGTCTACTTTATCAGATTCTTAAGTTAAGTCTACTTTATCAGGTTCTTAAGTTAAGTCTACTTTATCAGGTTCTTAAGTTAAGTCTACTCTATCAGGTTCTTAAGTTAAGTCTACTTTATCAGGTTCTTAAGTTAAGTCTACTCGATCAGGTTCTTAAGTTAAGTCTACTCTATCAGGTTCTTAAGTTAAGTCTACTCGATCAGGTTCTTAAGTTAAGTCTACTCGATCAGGTTCTTAAGTTAAGTCTACTCGATCAGGTTCTTAAGTTAAGTCTACTCGATCAGGTTCTTAACTTAAGTCTACTTTATCAGGTTCTTAAGTTAAGTCTACTTGATCAGGTTCTTAAGTTAAGTCTACTCTATCAGGTTCTTAAGTTAAGTCTACTCGATCAGGTTCTTAAGTTAAGTCTACTCTATCAGGTTCTTAAGTTAAGTCTACTCGATCAGGTTATTAAGTTAAGTCTACTCGATCAGGTTCTTAAGTTAAGTCTACTCGATCAGGTTCTTAAGTTAAGTCTACTCTATCAGGTTATTAAGTTAAGTCTACTCTATCAGGTTCTTAAGTTAAGTCTACTCTATCAGGTTCTTAAGTTAAGTCTACTCGATCAGGTTCTTAAGTTAAGTCTACTTTATCAGGTTCTTAAGTTAAGTCTACTCTATCAGGTTCTTAAGTTAAGTCTACTCGATCAGGTTCTTAAGTTAAGTCTACTCGATCAGGTTCTTAAGTTAAGTCTACTCGATCAGGTTCTTAAGTTAAGTCTACTCTATCAGGTTATTAAGTTAAGTCTACTCTATCAGGTTCTTAAGTTAAGTCTACTCTATCAGGTTCTTAAGTTAAGTCTACTCTATCAGGTTCTTAAGTTAAGTCTACTCGATCAGGTTATTAAGTTAAGTCTACTCGATCAGGTTCTTAAGTTAAGTCTACTCGATCAGGTTCTTAAGTTAAGTCTACTCTATCAGGTTATTAAGTTAAGTCTACTCTATCAGGTTCTTAAGTTAAGTCTACTTTATCAGGTTCTTAAGTTAAAACTACTTTATCAGGTTCTTAAGTTAAGTCTACTCGATCAGGTTCTTAAGTTAAGTCTACTCTATCAGGTTCTTAAGTTAAGTCTACTCTATCAGGTTCTTAAGTTAAGTCTACTCGATCAGGTTCTTAAGTTAAGTCTACTTTATCAGGTTCTTAAGTTAAGTCTACTCTATCAGGTTCTTAAGTTAAGTCTACTCGATCAGGTTCTTAAGTTAAGTCTACTCGATCAGGTTCTTAATTTAAGTCTACTCGATCAGGTTCTTAAGTTAAGTCTACTCTATCAGGTTCTTAAGTTAAGTCTACTTTATCAGGTTCTTAAGTTAAGTCTACTCTATCAGGTTATTAAGTTAAGTCTACTCGATCAGGTTCTTAACTTAAGTCTACTTTATCAGGTTCTTAAGTTAAGTCTACTCTATCAGGTTCTTAAGTTAAGTCTACTCTATCAGGTTCTTAAGTTAAGTCTACTATATCAGGTTCTTAAGTTAAGTCTACTCGATCAGGTTCTTAAGTTAAGTCTACTTTATCAGGTTCTTAAGTTAAGTCTACTTTATCAGGTTCTTAAGTTAAGTCTACTCTATCAGGTTCTTAAGTTAAGTCTACTTTATCAGGTTCTTAAGTTAAGTCTACTCAATCAGGTTGAAATATATTTTAAATTTCTCAATCTAAAAGTAGTTGGAAGGACCTTGTGTTTTATAAAAGCTGCAATGTTTAGGACAGATTTAAAAATGTAAAACTTTATAGAAAACATGGAGAACAAAAGTTGACTTCGTGATGTGTGATGCTGCCCCAAATGCAACTGGGATTAAATTTCACAACCACCACGTCATCATCAACTTAGCTGCATCTGCGTGGAGGTTTACTCATAAGGTCCGCTTATTGTTTTTTACAACACATTTGTTACTCCGACCCTCAACTTTGTCAGTTTGGGATATTATTAATCTGTCGATTTGTTTTAGTAAGGGTTTATTCTGTTAGTAGTTCCTTACCCACTTTAGGATCAAGATTTTGGCAACGTTAAAATTAATTCGTTTTGTTATTTCAGATTTTAAAACCTGGCGGAAATTTTTTGTTTAAACTTTGGGACGGTTCAGAGACGGAAAAGATGAAAAAAACTTTGTTGAAATATTTTGTTACCGTTAAAATATTGAAACCACCTGCAAGTCGGGATGACTCGGCAGAAATATTTGTTCTCTGTAAAGATTTGAGGACAAAAACATGAGACAGCTATTTTGAAGATTTATTTAAACAAATGGTCGTAAAAAAACAAAATAAAATCAACTTGAAAAAGTTTTCCTGCGAGTTTTCTTGAACAAAAGTTGACTTCAAAAGAAACAAGGTGTTCTTCCCGATCTATATTTGCTGATCCTGGCTGGTCTAAGACTACTCTCTGATTTAAGGGGAGATAGCTTAAACATCCGAGCACTAGGTGTCAGACAGGAGTCACAACTGAACGATTCTTTGGAGTTAGTTTTGGTGGATGTCGATGCGGATGGAAGCGGGGAGATGCGACGACGATTTGGGGAAGTTTTCCTGGAGAAAAATATTTCGTTTGAATCATGAAGAAAATATTTAAACAATGTTTTAATTAAAAAACTGGTTTGAATTTAATATTGGTTTAATTTAAACCAACTTTATGGTTCATGTTGCATTCTTTGTTACACAAATGTGCCTTAATAAATGTTTTCGATTAATTGTTGATGTTACATAAAAGTTTTTGTTAAAGTATTTTTTACGTTGTTTTAATTCGTTGATTAAATTAAACCTTTAAAAGTGGATTTGTTGTCTAATTTTGCTTTAACTACCAGGAGCACAAACCTGAGAAAGCCGAGAGCCCGATGACGAGCGATGACTGTCTTGGCCCCCTTGAGCAATTTTTTACCCAACATGTCGGGGTAGGTTGGGGTAAGTGGGGTTTCTAACTCGTTATAGAGAAGATTCTGGTAGACTGCGGGGTTCGTTTTGCTCCAACTAAGGATAGTAACTTCGTTAATATTACCTTTAATTGGATTTATTTTTTACTCACATGACGGTTGTTGATATTTTTGATTCCCTGTGCCGCTTCTTAGGTTTGTAGTTTATCCTCCCCAGGACCGAACTTTTGATTCCTTCTCTCTGGATCCTTTGGAATGTCTCCTCGACCTGAAATTTATCGAGTTTTTATTGTTCCTGTTGCCCGCAGGTTGTACTTGGACTTACCTCATCGATGGTTTTAAGGCTCGTAGGAATGGAGTGGGGGGAGTCCTCCAACCACACGGTGACGCTGTCTCTTCTTCCTGTTGGTCCTTTTTGTTTGTCCTACAAAACTCTTTTTATTTCTCTTGAAATTTCAACCCTCTACAACATTCGATAACTTTCACAGTTTCTGTAAACTTAAAAAACTTACTCTGAGCAGGCTTTTGTTGACGTATGCAAATTGTTCCTTGATCTCGGTTTCGTTGATGGAGTCCTTCGGAGCTTGCTTGAAAGTTTCTCCAAAGAAGTTGACGATGTTCTTCACCTGCTTCCAGTGATGGTGGATTCCTCCTTTGATCGTTCTGAGGGAATTTGGGGACCCAACACGTCGGATGTCATCCGGACATTGGCTCGGCAGGGAGGCAGGCTGTGGATAGATAAGTTGTTAGATAAATATTTAATGATTTTAACCTGATCTCACCTTAACTGGAAGAGTTAAATATTTAATGATTTTAACCTGATCTCACCTTAACTGGAAGAGTTATCTTCCAAGGTTGTTGTTGGCCAAATGTGCCGATATACCTTCCATTATTGGTCCACAATCTGACACTGCAATCTGAACTTCCAGTTGCAACCAATCCTCCTTCTATCACTGCTATTGAAGTGATCGCTTTAACGTGGGCCCTTATACTGAACTTGAGTGGGGGGCGGGTCTCGATTGGGGTGAAAGTCGGGTGAATAAATCGCTAAAAATGTCATTTCTATTACACTTTGATTAACACTTATTGTCTTATATAAAAATAAAGGTGAGTTTATAGAATTAAAACTTCCCACCCCCTAGCTTCCCATTCACCCCCTCAGCTACCCATTTACCCCTCAATCTTACCCCATCCATTATGAACCCTGTTCCAGGGTCGTGAGTTTCTTCCTTGAGTAAACTTTCCTGTTCGAGTTTGGATCTCCGTGTTGTGACATCATCGCCGTTGCAGTAAAGCGAGATATCCCACATTCTCAGGTAACCTTTGCTGTCACCTAGTGTGCGGATAAAGTGTTAAAAATTTAATATTTATGACGAGATATTTTTGCAAACCTGTAAACAAGAAGTTGTTGTCGACGTCTGCATCCAAGGACAAAACGACCTCATGTTTGACCTTGGTGGCCTCAAAATACCCCAACAGACCCCCCCTAGCGTGCACTGACCAAAAGGTCACCAAACTATTAGGTACCGCGGCAACAAGGGTGGCAGTGTTGATGTCACAATGACGTTGTTGAAGGAAATAAAGGGAGCTGACGACCCGATCGGCCAACATGTCATGCTTGGTTGAATTCTTGGATCCAACGCTTTCTTGGTCGCTCGTTTCTTCATCTGTGTTCGATTCTGTGACATCATAATTACCATAAGGTTATTGTTTATTGTTAAACAACGGTGCCAACCTGAGCAAGTTCCGTCCTTGTTCAACCACGGGAGGTCGCTAGGGAGCCATCGATTCAACTTCCTCCCAATATCTCCGGTGGGTAAACTTCCTGATAATGTCACAGGTTTGGGGGGGTTGGTTGCTAGAAAACATAAATTAGGGGTTGCCAAGATAAATTTTAAGTTTAGCTTAGTGATAATTTACTTGTTTTATTTCTTCTCGGTTGCTCATTTTTGTTTCCCAAATTTCTAAAAAAAGAAAAATAAATTTATGACAATAAAGTCTTAAGTCCCAATACAGACACTCACCCATGTTCACTTAGCTCCAACAAATGCATGGGGCTAATAAATTTATGACAATCAAGTCTTAAGTCCCAATACAGACACTCACCCATGTTCACTTGGCTCCAACAAATGCATGGGAATAATAAATTTATGACAATAAAGTCTTAAGTCCCACTACAGACACTCACCCATGTTCACTTGGCTCCAACAAATGCATGGGAATAATAAATTTATGACAATCAAGTCTTAAGTCCCACTACAGACACTCACCCATGTTCACTTGGCTCCAACAAATGCATGGGAATAATAAATTTATGACAATCAAGTCTTAAGTCCCACTACAGACACTCACCCATGTTCACTTGGCTCCAACAAATGCATGGGAATAATAAATTTATGACAATCAAGTCTTAAGTCCCAATACAGACACTCACCCATGTTCACTTGGCTCCAAAAAATGCATGGGAATAATAAATTTATGACAATCAAGTCTTAAGTCCCACTACAGACACTCACCCATGTTCACTTGGCTCCAACAAATGCATGGGAATAATAAATTTATGACAATCAAGTCTTAAGTCCCACTACAGACACTCACCCATGTTCACTTGGCTCCAACAAATGCATGGGAATAATAAATTTATGACAATCAAGTCTTAAGTCCCACTACAGACACTCACCCATGTTCACTTGGCTCCAACAAATGCATGGGAATAATAAATTTATGACAATCAAGTCTTAAGTCCCAATACAGACACTCACCCATGTTCACTTGGCTCCAACAAATGCATGGGAATAATAAATTTATGACAATCAAGTCTTAAGTCCCACTACAGACACTCACCCATGTTCACTTGGCTCCAACAAATGCATGGGAATAATAAATTTATGACAATCAAGTCTTAAGTCCCACTACAGACACTCACCCATGTTCACTTGGCTCCAACAAATGCATGGGAATAATAAATTTATGACAATCAAGTCTTAAGTCCCACTACAGACACTCACCCATGTTCACTTGGCTCCAACAAATGCATGGGAATAATAAATTTATGACAATCAAGTCTTAAGTCCCAATACAGACACTCACCCATGTTCACTTGGCTCCAACAAATGCATGGGAATAATAAATTTATGACAATAAAGTCTTAAGTCCCAATACAGACACTCACCCATGTTCACTTGGGTCCAACAAATGCATGGGAATAATAAATTTATGACAATCAAGTCTTAAGTCCCACTACAGACACTCACCCATGTTCACTTGGCTCCAACAAATGCATGGGAATAATAAATTTATGACAATAAAGTCTGAAGTCCCACTACAGACACTCACCCATGTTCACTTGGCTCCAACAAATGCATGGGAATAATAAATTTATGACAATAAAGTCTTAAGTCCCAATACAGACACTCACCCATGTTCACTTGGCTCCAACAAATGCATGGGGAGAATGCTTTCAAACATATTGAGGACAAACAGGATATCTTCAGTGTCAATCGACCACACAAATATGTCTCCATCGTAACTTGCAGATGCCAGGTTCGAATCCCGGCGGTGGTAAACTAGAAAAAATATTAAATTTATAAAATTTCCAAAAGTTGAAACTGGATGTTGTTACCTAAACTCATAATATCATCAGCATGAGACTTCTTGTAACACCTCACGTTCTCATCAATGTAGGAATCAGAATAAGTTGTCACGCTTTTGTCCCAACCTGCTGATACGATTCGCGCCTTTGTAAACACGATCCCAGAGACTTCAAGGTCGTTGTCCTCGTGCAACTTCCTTAATCTTGCTCCGTTGTTGAAGTTCCACAAACTGATCATCCCATTCCTCGAACCTGGAAGTTAAATGTGACGACAATTCTGTTGGTAAAATAAAGATAAAAGCTCACCGGTTGCGAGTCTTCTGTTGGTTGGATCGAAAGCCATCGAAGTGATCTCGATGTCCCGCTCAGTGCAAAACTGGATCGTCTTTTCCCCACTTTTTAGGTTCCAGATCGAGACCGTGGAATCATCCCCTCCCGTGACCAACTAAACAAGAAGTTTAAGTTTGATTCCCGCCGAGGGTAGACTTTAAACACTTACCTGTTTGAAGAGTGGATTGTACAACACGGAGGTCACTTGTTTGGTGTGACTTTTAACTTGATGGCGCCCTTTAGTGGTGACAAGCTGAGTTCCA
Source organism: Corella eumyota (assembly GCF_963082875.1). Classification (NCBI taxonomy): domain Eukaryota; kingdom Metazoa; phylum Chordata; class Ascidiacea; order Phlebobranchia; family Corellidae; genus Corella; species Corella eumyota. The sequence goes on along the minus strand of NC_137496.1, from coordinate 46,723 downwards.
GGTTTAAATATCCCGATCTTGTTGTTTGCGATCACAAGTTGATTGAGATGTGAGTTAAAGTACAAGGCACTAACTTCCATCCTCCCGAGAGGAACGTACCGGCCATGGATGTTTTGTTTGCAAATGTAATCCCTCAAGTCCCAGATGCGCACGTTTTTGTCTTTACTCACGCTAAATCATTTCCAACAATATCAAGCTAAACTAACTTTTAATTTATTCTTGGTTACCTGATAATCTGATAAGCTTGAGCTCTAAGAACAACTTGAACAACCGGCGAGGAATGACCTTTCAAGGTCACGGCAGGGGAGGTCACATACGGGTTCCATGTCCGGACCCCACAATCCCGGCTCCCGGTCACAATAAGATTCCAATCAAAGTCGTAATCCAAACACGAAACCCCTTTCGAGACATTGAACGAGGTCCTCCTGTTCATGTTGGGATCAGGTTAGAAAGTGGTCATGTAAACTTATACGACAATACCTTCCAATTGAAATGTGTTGTTCTTTTAATGACCCGGCAACCTTGGGTGTGATGTCACAATAGCAAAAAGTTTTTTGACCGGTAGTTGAACACGAGAGAATACATTCTTGGTTGTGCTAGGAAGAAATGGCGTCAGAAAGTTGTAACTGGTAAGATAAGAGGATAAACTCACCGATTTATTGGAGAAATATCTGACTTGTTGAACCCAACCAGCATGAACTTTAGCAAGGAACAAAGTGACAACATTGTCGATCTTTCCTCTGAGTAAACTCGAAATAGTCATTCGGTTACCGTAGGATTTCTGTGATGAGAACAGCGCGATCGGGGGAATTTTGTAGAACCGGATGATGTAGATGTTGCCCCCCGTGTCACCCCAAACAAGGATGGAACGATTGGGGTCAGCAAGGTCAAAGTTAAAGTCCATTGTTTGGCAACAATGGGTAAGACCTGTAACAAATATGATGTCATTAAAGTAGAACAATTAGGGTTGAAAGTTGATTAAACTTGACCTTTCAGTTGAAACTTTTTTTGAATAAGGTTGCTCGTCATGGAGTAGAACGAAATTTCATAATCAGTCGAGGACACAGCAATGCAATTACAATTTGAGAGTCCGACAATGTCAGTCAACCAGATCGAGCGGGGGTTCAAACTAGAACCCTCTAGGATTGCAGTTTTCTAATAAATACAACGGTTTTGACACAAGAATTTAATAAATTATAAACTTTTTGTACCTGTAACGACCAATCCGTGTTCCAAATGTTCAACAAACCTTCCTTGGACAACGTCACAAGTCTACTGCATGAGTAGTCGATCACTGCAGGTTGGTTGCCTTGTCTCTGGTAAGCCTAAAAAAATCCTAAGTGAGCAAGATTTTACTCAAACAAGTTTGGTTTTTCACATGTTATATAATAGGTATTCATTTCTAACCCAGGTACCCAAAACTCACCCATAGGGAAAGTACCCATAACTCACCCACAAAGGGGATATTCTACAAATTGGTTCAAGGTTACTGCACTCTGGGACCAAGGTCATGGGTTTAGGAAAGGGGGACTCATGAGCCTGCATTTCCATGTTTTCTTTCTCCTGATATTCCAGCAACATGTACGACAAATATTCGTCCCAATCCACCGTCCCATCGCAGTTTGTGTCAACCTGTTACAACTCGAGTGTGAATTGAGGTTTTTGGGTTCAACTCTCACTTACCGGTGTTTAAACAACCTTTAGGTGCCTTTGAGTTATTTATAACACAATTTCTTAAACTTCATAAAACCGGGTCCTCTTGGTTTTAAGTTGAAGGCAACAATATCTAACATCTTTACCTTCATAAAGATCATGTCCAGCTCAGAGTCCTCCACATGACTTCCCATCGTCTTCTTCATTGCGATCCGGAATTGCTCCATGTCCAGACCATCTGCATCATCTTGGGCTAAAAGGAATATTTTATGTAATTGTTATGACTTTAAACTCTAACAATCAAACCTGCTTCAAAGAATATCGCCTCCAAATCTTTTAAGTTGTGGTGGTTCATGTCGGAGTTGACAGAGTTTGCACTTGAGGGTCTTGCATCTCTGCTGTGCTAAACATAAAACATTATTATTCTTAATCAGACTTTACTGAAACACCAGGGCTGAATGCTTTTTTTACATTTATTTATGCTTGTTGTTTAAAGGACGACACCTTGACCGAACATAGAGTAACATTTGTTGCCCCAACCCAGTCTCAAGTTGACTTTAGCGGTTTGGAATATTATAGATTATAATTGCCTAAATTTTAAGCTGCTGATTAAGTGCAGGCTTAGCAAGAATTTCTACTGTTTATAGTACCTTGCTTAAGGTCGCTACAGCATGAGAGCAGTGAGGGTCAAGCCAATGACCTCATGTAGTAAAGCCGAGTGTTCTGCCTACTAAACAACGCTGCAAAGTTTGGAAAACTGAACTTATAATTGGAAAACTGAACTTACTTTTCGTTCACTCTTTTTTATGCAAGGAGAAGAAGGAAAAGGTCTCGTCTCTGTTGAAGCCAACGTTGCTCTAAACGAACAGATTTGCGATAGTTAGGCTGGTCCTTTAAGAGTGTTTTGTTTACCTAACTACAAAGTAGAATTGAGTTTCACTGGTTTACGGCTTACTACCTACTTTGACTTAATCTGGGCTTCAGAAACCTTGCTTTTGCGTCGTAGTGTTGCGGAACTACTTTGAAATAAAGTGCTTGAAGTTTTGGGCCGAACTTTCGTTCTAGACGAAGAATCGGAAAAAGTTTTTGAACCGACGTGACCATGAGAAGTTAGAGAACGTATCGAAGCCATATTTGTCAATTTTAAACTTAAATCTCAAGGGTTTAATTGAAAATTTAGTCTTCTTTGTTAATCTGTATTTCAAAATGATTTAAAACAGGAATAAAATTTCATAAAAATTGTGCTTACATTGTTGCTAAGCGATGGGATTATGACGTCTTTAATTGTTGTCATAGTTAATAATATTAATTATTAATATTAAATATTAATATATGTTATTATGTAAATGTTAAACTAAGGTTAGAATTTAATAAAATGTTTAACTTTAATCTGGTTTAAAGATCGTATTGTTTGTTTTAAAAAATAAAATTGTCACGCTAAGTTTTACCGCCCTGCAGATGCTTAAATTATAAAAGATGCAATTTTTGTCATTAACTGAACCATAATAAAATAAGTATGCACCGTTATCAAATTATTAAATTTAATTAAAAACAATTATTTAATATTAAGAAAGATAGTTGAAGTTATAAATAAGCCAAGAAATTGAGGACAAACTGATATAGACCGTTAAGTCACATGTTTGGCGTACTAATTTTTGGAAACCCTGAAAAACATTTGTTTTATGACGCAGATGGTTACTTCTATGTAACCATGAAATTCGCAAGATAACGATTTATAGAACAGAAAGAGATGACCCGAGGTTATTTCTAGAAGGTCAATGAACTGGAGTTACGCTTTCTGCTTTCGTAGGCGTGAGTTTTAAAAAGCTTTTGTTTCAGGTTTGAGTTAAGATTTTATTCGTATAGGAAAACAAAAACTTTTAGCTGAAATCAATAAAGATTGATATTGAACAGTTTTAACTTTACTATCTGACTATTTTTCAGTTTATTAGAAAACAAATTCTGTATTTTTTAAGATCTAGTAAATTTTAAATTAAAATTTGTTTTAAATTTTGGTAAATTAATGGGTTTTGTAAACTGGAGTTTTTTGATTGTGATTTTTATTTCTGTCGCTGCAAATAATTTGAACAACGATGATTTTCAGAACGAAGTAAATTTCGATAAAATCAAATGGATGAACAAAAACTTAAAAAGAAAACCTGTTGTTATGGGTGAGAGGAAATTATAAACATTTATTTAGCTATGTTTTTTTATTCTTACTTTTTAATTTCGAAAAAGATCATTTTTTAAAACTCATTTTTTTTAGTTCCAGGAGTTTTGGGAACTCAACTTGAGGCAAAGTTGGACAAACCGAGCGTGAAAGAAATATTTTGTGACAGGAAAAGTGATTGGTATTCAATCTGGTTGAACCTGGAGCAATTTGTTCCGCTTATTGTGGATTGCTGGGTCGATAATATAAGGTAACCGGTGCAGTCACTTAACTAACTAAACTTCTAATAATCACCAAGTTGAGCGTTTAAAAATTTGGCAAATTTAAAAACGCTAACGTTAGTCAATTAAAAATTGTTGGTACCTGTTATTAGCAGCGAGCAAAAAACTTTTAGACGCTTAATAAAATTCCGATAAATATTAGACGACCTTATTTTAGACGACCATATGATTATTAGACAACCTTATTTGCCAGTCTGGAAAGTAGGGCAGTTTTCGACGAGATCTCGTGTGTGCAAGCGTAAAAATATGCGTGACCGCGCGTGCACGCGTAGCAAAATTTTCGGTCTAGGCGTGCCTGCGTGATATATGTTAGCGTGTTTTAGGCGTCAGTACTGCGCGTGCATATTTTTTTAAGATACCAGGCGTGCCAAACGCTAATTCCATTTTTTTTAATGAAAAAAATCTCGTGCGTGCACGCTGCCCTACTTTCCAGACTGGCTTATTTGCACCAAACATTGAACACTGATATTCTTAAACTCGTTTTAAACTTTTTTGTGTATAGGATGATCTACAACAACAAAACCCGGCAAGTATCCAACAGTCCTGGGGTTCAAATCAGGGTCCCAAACTTTGGGTCAACTGAGCCTTTTGAATATTTAGATTTGGATAAATATGCTGCAGGTTTGTGGTTTAACCCAGTTAAGTTAAAAGTCCAGTTTGGTAGCAAAATAAACTTAATATTGTTGCAGGAAGCGCTTATTTTGCCCCGTTGGTGAAACATTTAACTCGGAGTTTGGGTTACAGACGAGAAGTCGATTTATTTGGAGCTCCTTTTGATTGGCGGCTTTCACCTTGTGAGTTAAATTGCTTTTAACTTTTAGTTTTTATTGGTTTGTTTTGAATGATTTACAAGTCTGCACTTCAAATAATGATGTTGTTTGTTTTTGAACTTCTTTATTAAACCACCAGTGTGGTGTAGTGGTTCTAACACACATGAGGTTGTGGGTTCGATCCCGACTGCTCCCATGTTGTAGCGCCTTTGAGAAAGGTGCTATAAACGGTATGAACTTCTGCTGAAAACACTTAATCAGCAAATCAGCATGAATAATCGGGCATTTATAATTTATATAATATCTCAAACTGTTAAAAGCAACTCGAGACTGGGTCGGGGTAACAAATGTTACTTTATGTTTAAGCTGTGAAGTCGACCTTCCCACATCGAGGATAAAGAAATATAAAAAAACAAATCGGCTTTTAGTGTTTTAAATAAAGCTTTGTTTGTTACGCAGACCAACATAATGAATTGTTCCAGAATTTGACAAAGTTAGTGGAGAACGCATACTACCAGAACAACAACAATAAAGTCGTGTTAATCGGCCACAGCATGGGAAATATGTTCATTTATTTCTTCCTAAAGATGCAAACTCAAGCATGGAAAGATAAATTTGTTGACTCTTTTGCTTCTGTGTGCGGACCATTCTTGGGCTCAGTTAAAGCAATCAAAGCTCTTACCTCAGGTGAGCTCCAATTTAAAGTGTTGTTGCCGTAACAACTTAAATTTTTAATCCTACAAATTATTAAACTAAATATTAACATTTCTGTTGAATACACTTTTATAGTTTTAAAATTTAAATCAAAGTTCCTTTTAAAATGTTATTTTGTTGCAACTTTTTAACTAAACAAAACCTCTCGTAAATCGATGTTTTTATTGGTCCGTGTTAATGTTTAACTTTAAGTGATATTTTCAAAACAAGTGTTTAAACACTTTATCCTCGTAGGTGAAACCGAGGGCCATGATTGGGCAGTTGACAAACTAAAACTTCGAACTGCCGTCCAATCATCACCAGCGTTTCCCTTTATGTTTCCACGACCTGATTTGTGGCCAAAAGACAAACAAACGGTGGTGGTAACCCTGGAACGAAATTACACAGTGTTCGATTACAAAGCCCTGTTCGACACGATCGGCTGTGATTGGTGTTACGAGTTGTGGAGGGATAATGGGATGGCGTTGGGGGACTTAAAAGCCCCTTCAGTTCCAGTTCACTGCATTTATTCTAGCCAAGTCCCAACTGTTGAGGTGAGATTTTGTTGGTGGTTGTTAAATGTTTGTCATTGTGACGACTTCCTATACCAAGAAACGTAATTTCCTCTCTTTACATTAGAGCTTTAATGCTTAGAACGCTATCATGTAAACATTTTAACCTACAACGACCAAACTCATAATCAAGCATGCTTCACTCATTTTCTCTTAATTATAAAACTCACAAACAGGGCAGAATAATATTGTAGGGGGCGGCCTGCATGTAACAATAATAAAACAAATAATTAATTAAATGTAGAGTTATATTTTTTAAAATTAAAGTTTTTGTATTAACAAGAATTTCATTTTCTATAAAATAATTATTGCATGTTTTTTTTTGCTTGTCATAGTCTTGGTTTTGTGCTTGTCATAGTCTTGGTTTTGTGCTTGTCATAGTCTTGGTTTTGTGCTTGTCATAGTCTTGGTTTTGTGCTTGTCATAGTCTTGGTTTTGTGCTTGTCATAGTCTTGGTTTTGTGCTTGTCATAGTCTTGGTTTTGTGCCTGTCATAGTCTTGGTTTTGTGCTTGTCATAGTCTTGGTTTTGTGCTTGTCATAGTCTTTGTTTTGTGCTAGTCTTGGTTTTGTGCTTGTCATAGTCTTTGTTTTGTGCTAGTTATTATCTTGGTTTTGTGCTTGTCATAGTCTTGGTTTTGTGCTTGTCATAGTCTTGGTTTTGTGCTTGTCATGGTCTTGGTTTTGTGCTTGTCATAGTCTTGGTTTTGTGCTTGTCATAGTCTTGGTTTTGTGCTTGTCATAGTCTTGGTTTTGTGCTTGTCATAGTCTTTGTTTTGTGCTAGTCATAGTCTTGGTTTTGTGCTTGTCATAGTCTTGGTTTTGTACCTGTCATAGTCTTGGTTTTGTGCCTGTCATAGTCTTGGTTTTGTGCTTGTCATAGTCTTGGTTTTGTGCTTGTCATAGTCTTGGTTTTGTGCTTGTCATAGTCTTGGTTTTATGCTTGTCATAGTCTTGGTTTTGTGCTTGTCATAGTCTTGGTTTTGTGCTTGTCATAGTCTTGGTTTTGTGCTTGTCATAGTCTTGGTTTTGTGCTTGTCATAGTCTTGGTTTTGTGCTTGTCGTAGTCTTGGTTTTGTGCTTGTCATAGTCTTGGTTTTGTGCTTGTCTTGGTTTTGTGCTTGTCATAGTCTTGGTTTTGTGCCTGTCATAGTCTTTGTTTTTGCCTGTCATAGTCTTGGTTTTGTGCCTGTCATAGTCTTGGTTTTGTTACCGTTATCATTTTGGTTTTGTGCTTGTCATAGTCTTGGTTTTGTGCTTGTCATAGCCTTGGTTTTGTGCTTGTCATAGTCTTTGTTTTGTGCTAGTTATTATCTTGGTTTTGTGCTTGTCATAGTCTTTGTTTTGTGCTTGTTTGTTATTGGAGAAAAATTAATTTTGTCTTTTTTAAACTTTAATAATTTTTGTTTTTTCAATTCTCTGCATTTTCATTCTTCAGCATGACAACAAATTAATAATTCATGACAACACAATCATAACAAACACTATTATCTTTCCCTGAAGATAAACATCCCACAAACTTTTTAACTTTTTATCTTACCTCCAGACTCTGATCTACGACAAAGATCTCTTTCCTGATTCTTCCCCCAGTTTGGTGGATGGAAGCGGGGATGGAACCGTTCCAGTGTGGAGTGCTTCCTACTGCCTCCAGTGGCAGGCTCAACAACAACAGCCTGTTCACCGGGTGGAGCTGCCGGGCAACACCCATGTTGCAATATTGGGCAACGAAACATTACATTATTATTTCGATGGAGTTTTAATAAGGTAGCAAAGATTTTTTTTCGCGACACTTTTGCACTTTTTTTCCTTCGGATATTTTTCTCATGGATTTTATTTTTTTCTAACTTAAAACTCCCAGCAAGTTGTTTTTACTTAAAGTTTAACTTTAAATTGTCGTAGGTTTATTATTGTATTAGGACGGTGGACTGTTTGTGTCTTGGTTTTTTTTTTATTTTTATTTCAACTTTTTCTTTGCTGAAAGTTAAAAGTTTTTGTAGGAACTAATGTTTTGTTTGAAACCTTACCTCATTTGTTTGCATCTTTAAAGTGTTGTTAAGATCCATAACCATTTGGACATTCCCAAGATAATTATAACAATTTATTGAAAACAATTTTAAACGTGTAGAAAAACAAATTTTGTCATTTTTTAGAAAAACTGAAATTCTTGTGACTCTCAGTGTTTCAGTGTTTTTAATAGTTTTAAACTTTTTATTTTTAACAAGATATTGGTTGTGTATATGCTTGCTAATTTACTTATTTTAATAATTGTTGAATAAATTATTGTCATTTAATTTTTTGGGAGGATTTTTACATTTAAATATTTTATTAAAATCTGTTTAATTGAGATGTTAATTTTAAAACCACAATTTTCCATTTTAACCCATTTTTCAACCTCTTCTCTTATGACATCATAACATCTTCTCTTATGACATCATAACCGCTTCTCTTATGACATCTTCTTTTTGTGTACTTTGTCCCGACCTGATGTCTTTAATGAAAAAAAGTTTTCTCACCACAGAATTTTTCCATTTATTTGAGAGAGCCTTCTTCTTTTTCTTGCTGCTCGACGATGCAGAACCTCTTTTTTTGTTTTGTTGAACACGAAATTTTCTCTCACATTCCTCCAACCAATCTTTGATCTCTCCTAAAATTTAAATATTTTTACTTCAGTTTAAAAATAAGATCGAATGTGGGTAAACCTGTCGTTCTCTGTGGTTCCGTAACCTTGTCGTAATGATTGACCATCGGTTGAATCATCCCAGTCATTTCGTCCATTAGTTCGTTAAACAAACCAATATCATCCGGATGTTCTTCCTCGTTATACAAGATCGTACAGGTCATTACGTCCCCCAATAAGGATTCGTATTGGTTTAAAAACTCGTAAAAGTTGGAGGTTTTTAGGAGCGCGTAGCAATAAACAGCTTTCTCTATGATACCTTTGCCTGCTTTTAGACTCCACTACAACAATAAAATATTTTTGACCAACTCTAAACTTTTGCTAATGTTTTGTGATCCTTACATGTTTACAAGTCGCACTCATCAACTCCGCCTCCTCCCACATCTTCCGCGCTAAATTTAAATCCGTCTCCTTCCGCGCTAAACTAAAATCCGCGTCCAGGATTTCGTTCAGGTCGCCCGGAGAGCCCGTTTCGAACCCGACGACTTGTTTGAAATCGGCGCCAGAATTGTCCCAAGTTGACGGGATGACGTGCTCCGAGCTCGGATCTGTAACCAAGTTTTGTACGTGATGTCATGTTGTCATGGCAACAAGTTAAACTAGCGCATCTTACCAGCGTTGATGTAGGCACAATGGGTTGGAAATTTTATTAAAAAACTTAAATTGATTTTCTTGGCCAGTTCTCCTAAACTTTCCTCGCCCGAGGTTTTAAAAAAGTGAATCTAAACGATGTAAATATAAAGTTAAATAACTTTCAAACTTATCTGAACGATGTAAATTTAAAGTTAAACAACTTTCAAACTTATCTGAACGATGTAAATATAAAGTTAAACAACTTTCAAACTTATCTGAACGATGTAAATTTAAAGTTAAACAACTTTCAAACTTATCTGAACGATGTAAATTTAAAGTTAAACAACTTTCAAACTTACCTGAACGATGTAAATTTAAAGTTAAACAACTTTCAATCTTATCTGAACGATGTAAATTTAAAGTTAAACAACTTTCAAACTTATCTGAACGATGTAAATTTAAAGTTAAACAACTTTCAAACTTATTTCTAACTTGTTTACTTTTATGTTCGGATGTTGCAGCTGAGTTTGCACGAAAACCATCCTCCAGTAAGAATAAATCGAGTCCAGGAGGAGTTGGCTGAAGAAATTGCTCCCACATCCGTGAAGTTGACTGAAAACTGTCAAGCTCCGGAGTGTGGAGGAGTATTGGAGGAGTCGACGGGAGGCGATGGATCTCCAAAGATGAGCGTGAGGAGAGGTCGGAAGGTTAATCAATGACCTTGAATAATTAAAATAATTAATTATTTAGAAACTAAGTTTTTTAACTGAAGATCTTACACTAACCTGTTCGCGTATTTCAAAGCTAAATCGGGTTTGCCAGCCAGAAGATAAATGAACGAGATTCGCTCGCTGATTCTTCCCAGTATTGATGACGTCACAATGACTGGATGGTCGGGCTCTTCGAATGTGGTCGTCTAGAGTTCGCGGGATTAAAAGAATTGTGGGTAAAACTAGAATTATCGACATTTTGTGAAAACTTTAATTAAGATGTGGCTTACGTTTAAGAAGTCCAAATAATGTTTGCAGACGGAGATCGCGGTGGAGAATTGTTTTTGTTGGATGCTGAGTTGAACATTTTGGTAAAATAGAAAACACCGTTGACAGGAATCGAGTTGTTGGGGGTAGGGATCTGCAGAGGAACAACTTTTAAACATATTGTTGGGGTTAGGGATCTGCAGAGGAACAACTTTTAAACATATTGTTGGGGTTAGGGATCTGCAGAGAAACAACTTTTAAACATATTGTTGTGGGTAGGGATCTGCAGAGGAACAACTTTTAAACATATTGTTGGGGATAGGGATCTGCAGAGGAACAACTTTTAAACATATTGTTGGGGATAGGGATCTGCAGAGGAACAACTTTTAAACATATTGTTGTGGGTAGGGATCTGCAGAGGAACAACTTTTAAACATATTGTTGGGGATAGGGATCTGCAGAGGAACAACTTTTAAACATATTGTTGGGGATAGGGATCTGCAGAGGAACAACTTTTAAACATATTGTTGGGGATAGGGATCTGCAGAGGAACAACTTTTAAACATATTGTTGGGGGTGGGATCTGCAGAGATACAACTAGGTTTACATCACAGGGTCCTGAGTTTAATCCCCACTGCTTACAAGTCTGAAAATATATTAAACTTAAAACTTACTCGCCACAGACGACAATATCGCACTTTCGAGTTGGAGGAATTCCTCAACCTTAACTTGAGCTGAGTTTGTTTGGAATTTGCAAGCTGAACATTTTTCACCCAATTCGCATTCCTCCATTTTTGAAATTAGAAAAAGGTAAATTTTGTTTTTGTTTTGTAATTGGTAATTATGACGTCATATAAATGGGTAGTTTATTTAAATTTTAACAAAGTCACGTGATCCAAGCTTAAGACATTTTATTTATGACGTCATTGTGTGTAAATAACGTAACAATAAACTAATCAAAATCTAGATTTGAAAATTGCAAAAAAATAATTAAATATCGGTAATTAGTAAATTCTTTAATTGGAATTCTTATTCGCATAAGTCAGCGATTCTAAAATTTTACGCAATTCTGAATCATAATCATGTCTTGTGACGTCATAATAATTCTGAATCATAATAATGCACTGTGACGTCATAATAATTCTGAATCATAATAGTGTCTTGTGACGTCATAACCAAACATGCGCAGTTATCATTTTTGGAAATGTTTTCATATTTGGAACCTAATTTATTGACTAATTGTTGTTAAAAACCTTAAAAGAAAATATTAAATTATTTTGCTGCATTGTGAACAACCGGACAATAACCAGATTACAGCTGAATGACCGGAAGGAGTGGATTAAAATGAACAGGTCAGCGCCTGTTTGCTTCATTTCAAAAATATTGAAGGATGGTTTGCGTGCTTAACGGAACAATTTTGTTCGTGGTACTTTTACAGTTTTTGGTGAGTTGCAGAATATGATAAGTTTTAGATGTTTTTTTGTGTAGCCTAGTAAAAATTTAGAAGTTTTTTTTGTGTAGCCTAGTAAAAATTTAGAAAACTCTTTAATTTTAACAATTTTTTTAGCACGTTACAAGCGCTGTTTGTTCTTTCAAACCGAAAGTCTTCGCGATTTTGCGAGAATTCCGCGATCATGAAACTTTTTTCATCGATTCAAATACCGGAAATGACGCGTGGTCCGGGACGAGTTCAATTGACAACGGCTCAGGTAATGGACCTTTCAAGACATTCACTAAAGCCATGGTCAACATCAGACAACATCGGTCTTTGTCAAAAGTTGTTCTCTACGTAAGAAGCGGAGTTTATGAAATTTCCGACGAAGTAAAACTGGGGTCAAAGGTAGGTTGACGTGGTTAGGGTCAAAGGTATGTTGACGTATTTGGGGTCAAAGGTAGGTTGACGTGGTTAGGGTCAAAGGTAGGTTGACGTAGTTAGGGTCAAAGGTAGGTTGAAGTATTTGGGGTCAAAGGTGGTTTGACGTAGTTAGGGTCAAAGTTATGTTGACGTAGTTGGGGTCAAAGGTAGGTTGACGTGGTTAGGGTCAAAAGTAGGTTGACGTAGTTAGGGTCAAAGGTATGTTGACGTAGTTAGGGTCAAAGGTGGGTTGACGTAGTTGGGGTCAAAGGTAGGTTGACGTAGTTGGGGTCAAAGGTAGGTTGACGTAGTTAAGGCCAAAGGTAGGTTGACGTGGTTAGGGTCAAAGGTGGGTTGACGTAGTTGGGGTCAAAGGTAGGTTGACGTAGTTGGGGTCAAAGGTAGGTTGACGTAGTTGGGGTCAAAGGTAGGTTGACGTAGTTGGGGTCAAAGGTAGGTTGACGTAGTTGGGGTCAAAAGTAGGTTGACGTAGTTGGGGTCAAAGGTGGGTTGACGTAGTTGGGGTCAAAGGTAGGTTGACGTAGTTGGGGTCAAAGGTAGGTTGACGTGGTTAGGGTCAAAGGTAGGTTGACGTAGTTGGGGTCAAAGGTGGGTTGACGTGGTTAGGGTCAAAGGTAGGTTAACGTAGTTGGGTTCAAAGGTAGGTTGACGTAGTTGGGGTCAAAGGTAGGTTGACGAAGTTGGGGTCAAAGGTAAGTTGACGTAGTTGGGGTCAAAGGTGGGTTGACGTAGTTGGGGTCAAAGGTAGGTTGACGTAGTTGGGGTCAAAGGTAGGTTGACGTGGTTAGGGTCAAAGGTAGGTTGACGTGGTTAGGGTCAAAAGTAGAATGACGTATTTGGGGTCAAAGTTATGTTGACGTAGTTGGGGTCAAAGGTGGGTTGACGTAGTTAGGGTCAAAGGTAGGTTGACGTAGTTGGGCTCAAAGGTAGGCTGACGTAGTTGGAGTCAAAGGTAGGTTGACGTAGTTGGGGTCAAAGGTGGGTTGACGTAGTTGGGGTCAAAGGTAGGTTGACGTAGTTAGGGTCAAAGGTATGTTGACGTGGTTAGGGTCAAAGGTAGGTTGACGTGGTTAGGGTCAAAGGTAGGTTGACGTAGTTGGGGTCAAAGGTAGGTTGACGTAGTTAGGGTCAAAGGTGGGTTGACGTAGTTGGGACAAAGGTAGGTTGACGTGGTTAGGGTCAAAGGTAGGTTGACGTAGTTAGGGTCAACAACCGGATTGACGTAGTTGGGGTCAAAGGTAGGTTGACGTGGTTAGGGTCAAAGGTGGGTTGACGTAGTTGGGGTCAAAGGTAGGTTGACGTAGTTGGGGTCAAAGGTAGGTTGACGTAGGTCAAAGGTGGTTTGACGTAGTTGGGGTCAAAGGTAGGTTGACGTAGTTGGGGTCAAAGGTAGGTTGACGTGGTTAGAGTCAAAGGTAGGTTGACGTGGTTGGGGTCAAAGGTAGGTTGACGTAGTTGGGGTCAAAGGTAGGTTAACGTGGTTAGGGTCAAAGGTAGGTTAACGTGGTTAGGGTCAAAGGTGGGTTGACGTAGGTCAAATGTGGGTTGACGTAGTTGGGGTCAAAGGTATGTTGACGTAGTTGGGGTACAGCGGGCATTGGGGTTTGCATTTTTAACCAATTTTTATTTATTTGCCAGCACTCAGGAATCTCAATTGTGGGTTACCCTAAAGACCCAACCCGACCCATCATTAGTGGGGGTAAAAAAATTACACGGGCTAACTTTTCACCCTACCATCAAGTTGGGGAAAACACCATTTATGCAACTAACTACGACGGGACCTGCACTCAACATGCTTATCTGGGGACAAGTCGTTTGTTCAGGGCAAGGTAGTTTATCCTCATTTGGGGAGAATTAATTTTCACCCCTACTAATGTTACCCCTTCCTTAAATAGAAAACCAAACCTAAAGAAATGGACAGGTCGGAACTTGAGCGGAGAAGGAGGATATCTGACAATGGAGGATCTCTTGCTTCCGACTCCACAGTGTGATATACTCGGAAGTGGAGGATTTAAGCAGGTGAGAGGTTCCAACTGTTGCCAATCTGTTTCGTCACACCTTAACTCTTACACGAACTTTTTTATTGCTATTTGTAAAAGTATTGGGTTACAACTTCTATTAAGTCACAAAATAGTTACAACTGTACCCTTACAGCGACATTGTCCTGAGCAGAACAAGAACGGGTTCCGGTACAAGAGTGGTGACGTCAACCCATTCTGGCACCGACTTCGTGAGGTCGACATTTTAGTGTTCCAGGCCTGGGTGGCTGAACGGGGGCCTGTGGGTGAAGTCATTGAAGCGAATAACACTGTTTTGTTTCAGTCCCCTCGTAGATACCCAATTGGTCGACACCCCCGACCTTCAGGCTGGAGATATATCGTCGAGAATGTGTTTGAAGGTCATCACAAATTAAACATTTTGCGCTAATTTTTAATCTTGAATTTTAAATTTTAAATCGTATTAGAACTGGATGCTGTTGGTGAGTTTTATTGCGATGCGGACAACAAGATCTTCCTCTTTATTCCACCTTCGGACTCCCAGCTGAACGACGATGTTATCCTCGGCAAAACCGAAACTCTATTTTCATGTAAGTTGTTTTAAATGTGGTTTTGTACAAATTGTTAAGAAGTTGTTGTTGCAGTGCACAAAGCCAGAGATGTTCAATTCATTAACCTGGAGTTCAGACACACCCACGACTCCTACTTCTCAGGCTACAACAACAAACCAGCAGCAATCAACATTGAGTTGTGCGACGGAGTAAACATCAATAACTGTGCTTTTACTAATCTTGGTTACACTGGAATCTATGTCCAATCTTCGGTTCATTTAAACGTAAGTTTCTTTTACTAAATAAGCTAATTAACTAATTATTAAAATTTAAAATTTCTTTTGTATGAAAATTTAAACTTAATACATTTTCTAGTTTGAATACAACGCGTTTACTGACATTGGTAATATTGCAATCGCAGTCGATTATGACAATAAACAAAAGCCTCAAACGAGAGATGTTATGATAAACAGAAGCACCTTTGATGGCTGTGGAGTAATTCACATGCTTCAGGTAAGTTCAATGTTTTATTTTACATTCTCGGGTTTATTATTTCTTGATTTATTGTTGCAGCCTTGCTGTGTCCATGTTAAAGGCATGAGGAACATTGTGGTGCAGAACAACGATGTATCCAACACTCCCTACGCTGGAATAAGGGTAAGAAATTATTATTAGGAGAAAAATAATGCTACAGCATCCCATCTGTAAGAATCGAACACAGGACCTTAGGTCTTACTCAAGGATGCTACAGCATGCCATCTGTGAGAATCAAACCTAGAACCTTAGGTCTAACATGCTTGTAATGGAAATCTGGGATTTTAAGTTTTAGCTACAAGCCAGCAGTAAGAATCGAACACAAACCCTTATTTTTTAGTAAAACTAAACAAATTTGTTTAGGTTGGTTGGCAGCCAGTATTTACAGCCGACTACATGCCGGAAGGGGAATATGTTTTCAAAATCACCCAAAACAACATCCATGATTACGGGAGGGGAATCCTCAATGATTTTGCCGGAGTTTACCTTTCATCGAGCATCCGAGATTGTGGGAAGACAAAGGTAGTAATTATAAAACCTACATTAAAACAGGGTTGGCAATATTGTGACATAGTCAGGTTCTGTGGTTACCTTATAACAACCTTATTCAACTTATTCAAGTAGAATAAAAAAACACAAAGATTATTGAATATACATTTAACACACAAGGAATCTAGTCCAAAAAATCCCCGCATAAAAATTAACACAACTCGTACACAATAAAGATCACAGTAAGTGAAAACGAGTTTCCAAAATTCTCATTATTATTACAGTAAGTGAAAACAAGTTTCCAATATTCTCATTATTATTATTATAACACATCACAAGATTCGGTTGCATCGTTTACATTTGTCCCCTTCAATGCTATAGTACCACAGTCGGTTACGATTTACAATCATTGGCTTGTAGTGTGGCGATAAGAGAATGCGACATACTACGTCATTTAGGCGGTTTATGACGATATAAGGACCACGCCATGGCGAAGATAACTTCGGAGAAATGCCCTTTTTACGGTGAGGGCAATGTAATACTTTATCGCCTTCCTTTAAGGGGTTACTTAACGTTGTTCTGTCGTAATAACGTTTTATTCTTACTCCAGAAAAGTTTTTTTTTGCAGGCATGTAACCAGTTCTCTTATGTACCGCCGTTTCGTACGTCATTAAAATAAAGGGCAAAACCCAATAGCGTTGGTGCAGCTACATGACCGATTGGGCTTTTTAGTGCGATCCAAACGTTCTACAACACCAGCGGCCGGTGGCCTACAAACTTTAAGCCTTGGTTGGTTAAAATTTCTGATAAGACCGCAAAGGACCGATGATACGGTCTCTGCTTTTGGTTTGCGACCGGATAGGCTTCGGACCTTTAAGTAATCCATAATAATGATAATGTATTTATCTATAGTTTCATTGGAGACTTTGTTTTTTTATCATCTTCAAGTATCATCGAATCCAGGTCTTAATGACGAAATATCTTTGCCAATTTAGGCATTCGGTGTGTTCTGCTTTGCAAGTTAAAACTTGTTCCTAAATCAACATCGTTGACTTGTTCCTCGAATCCAACGCAGAAAGCAGTGACTTTTATTTCACAAACATAAAAATGTTTTAGTGCTCTTACAATGACGAGAAGTTTCTTTCTGGTTGTGCAATAATTTAATTCTGCTTTAGTAAATGTCTTGACAAAATATTCGATTACGGCTTTTGTCCTGTCTTCCATGATTCGGCTTTAAAGAGCTCTTATGCCATTGTTACTCGCATCAGCATCGATTATAAAATCGCCATTTTTGAAGGCAAACTGCATCTAATTTATACAATGAAGCCGCATCTGATTTATACAATGAAGCCGAGATTTTTTTTGAGATAAAATGCCCTAAGTACTCCACCTTGCGGTAAAACAATTTGCATTTTTCGAGTTTAAAAGTAAATTTGCTGAAGACGATTACAAACTTGTATAAGGTTTTTAGACAGATGTTAAAACGATGATTCATGGACCATCGTTATCCAGGTGAACCAAACATGTACAAGTAGGCAAACCACCTAGAACATGGTCCATAAGTCGTTCAAACGCGCGAGAGCTACCACATAGCATCACATTAAATTTAAATAAACGTTTGCCGATTGAAAACGCAGTTTTTTCCTGTCTTTTGGATTTACTAAAACTTGCCAATATTCAGCTTTTACGTTCAGAGTAGCAAACAAAGATGAGCCACTCACAGAATCCAAGATTGTGTCTCTTTTGTTACGTAATTCAATTTTCGGTAGTCGACGCAAAATCGTGTAGTTTCGTCTTTCTAACTTTAACCACAGCAGAACACCATGCACTATGGCGTATAACATTTTCTTTAGTAATTTACCTCTTTTGCTTTCATGGCAATCTACCCGTATTAATATTATGGTCCTGTTACTTCGTTACTTGATTTTGAGCTATAATATATTTCTTTACCAGATTTTTCATTTTTTGAGCGTTTTTTTAATAGCCTAGTTTTTATGTAAATTATTATTTTTTGCCAATCTATCATTATCTCAAAATATGCCTTCATTTTTACTGCGATTAAATTTGAACCAGCACAATTACTTGAAACCTAATTTAGTTTTATTCCCTTAATATTGTTGTTCTAGTTCAACTTTCCAAGCAAGTTGTAATGCGTCATCCGCAGTTGTTGGGTTCTGTCAATTTCCCAGTTAATCTTAACTAAACATTTGGTCAATGATTCAATTTTTCTGGGTCCATGTAAACTCCACATTTGCATCCCCAGCCACAAAAATTAACTTTCATTTTCTTGTCACACTCTTGTATGCAGGAAGAAGTCGGTCAGTATCTTTTCAAATTTTTGTTTAATAGCTGGAAACGACACTTTTAAGCCGCAGGTAGATTTGTCACAACACTTAAAGCTCGCTCGTTTAGCTGCTAACACCTGGTATTGTTTGACCATCTTATACTTAGCAGCAAGCTTAAACTTTGTGATGTAATCTTCCCATGTAGAACAACATTTTCTGTGAAACACCATTGAGACTGGGTGAAAATTTGGCGTAGTATAACCCATGTAAAAAATAACCTTTACTTACAATTTCTAGGACCTTTCAAGATGCCATATTCATGCCCTAATAGAAAGAAACACAATCCATAACTCGCTGGCTTACCAATACGGCGCTCTGGGTGTTTACGGGGATACTGCTGTTTCTTCTTTAACAGGTTTGTTCTTTACTTTTTGCCATATAGCTGTTAGACCTATGCTATTTTGCTATAACCCTTAAGGTTCCGGGTTCTAACCTGTCTTTTGTGTTGCAGTGCGAGACAACTGGTTGTTCAACTTGACCGATTGCGCGGTGAACTTTCACTGTGGATTAAACAACAGGGCTTGTAACAACATGATTGACCACATCAACCCACACCGAGTGTTTGGGACTTGTAACTCGGGTGTGGGGGGAAGCGGGGGAACCCCCACTCAGGTAATAGTTTTGTTTGATTTACTCTCATCGGTAAAGCTTTTTGTTGTAAGATTCCGGATGTTTAACTTGTATTTTGTTCATGGTTAGAGTGCAAACTTTTCGAACAACGTCATTTATGTCGAGAATCCGAGCGCTCATTTGTTTAGAAAAGGAGATATCTGGGTCGACAACATTCCGACGGTGGATTACAACATTTACTACTTTGAGCCAAACATTGGCCTTCAATTGGACGACTTTTGGCCCAAGTATTTATCGTTGGAGAACTGGAGAAAGGCGACCGGAAATGACGTAAACTCCTTGATTTCAAACCCGAGGTTTGCAAGTTTAAAGAACTCAGTATACCGACTTAACAGCAAGAACTCTCCGGCGTTCGCGCTCGGAATTAAAAGTGTCGACCTTACTGACGTTCTGCGCAAAAGTGGATCGTGTTAAAACTTTCTTCACAGACGATTCGTAGCCTCAACTATTTACTCAACGCGATTAAACTTTTATATCCATGTTTAGTGTTTCCTTACTGGAAAATTTAAAGCATTTTGTTTCATAAGTTTTGTGCAAATATTGTAATTATCGTCAGATTGTTCCAACCATTTTTCAAGTTTGTGCTGTAACTGTAGTGCCTTTCAGTATATTTAACTGTAAAAAACAATAAGGAAACTTGAATTATAATTAATTTTTAACTTTCTCCACACTTAAACTTTTAATAAATGTCAAACACTTTGGGTCCATTTTTACAGTTTATTGTTTTAGCAACCTTAAAGTTGGGATGTTTTAAACAAAAAGAAGTTAGAATAAAAAGAAACCTGGTTGAAAATTACATTTCTAAACTTAATAGACGATTCCACTAGTGAGTTCACCGAACTTTTGGGCAGCTTTATTAATCCTTACACGTCAGCAAAATTAATAATTTATTTACAAACGAAATAAAAGTACAACCTTCTTTTAAATACCATTTATAATTGGAATAACTTCGTCCTGACAGATGACAGCAAAACCTTACAGCGACCAACTCTAAACCCCAACCCACCCATTCTAATGCTCCACCCCACAAGTTACCCCCACTAACATACATCGACCCATGTGGTATTTTGTACCCACCCTTTCCTGGCTTTATCAAATTTCAAAGAATGTTGTCACATTTTCGATTTATATAGCTTCCAATAAAAAACAAAGACACCGCCAACAAAGTTTCATTCCAGCAAATACTCGATGTCGTAGTTTGAAAATTTCATCAAAAAGATTGCCTGAAATAATAAAGTTGTGTTGAAATCTTATAATATTTGTATTAACAATTGTTAATGTTGGCCTCCTGCATATATCGTCTTAACGAGTTGCAAGAACAGAGAGTGAATCATAATTAGTAAGTAACATATGAGTTGGGATCATAAAAGACGGCAAAGAAATAACTTAAAGTTTATTATATATGTAAATACAATTGTTTTAAGGACAATCTTTTTACGTAAATCACTTTCACTAAATAACAGTTTCACTAAACTTTCACTATTAAATTTTTTATATTTTGCGTACGATTTGTAGAAAAAATATAAGTTATTAGAATATTTAAAAAAAATTGTAACGTTCTCTTAGTCCGTTTTTTCGACACAAAACATAATTAAATTACGGTCCTCCTAAATTCTTTCCTACGGTAAACGGAATGTTGTTTTGTTTAGAGCCGGACAACATACGTGATCCAATTTTTAGTTAGTTCATTCCCGCCAAGCCCTTACGTCCTTATCAGAAGGTACAAACAAATAATTAAATAATCGGGTACAGTAAAAAGTGCCAAATACTTACAAGATTTAGGCTATTTGTCTCGGTTTCGACCAACTTTTCTTTGTTAATTAAATTTCAGTAATTTTGTTTGCAGCATCAATTATAAGAAGCAAGAATTGTGCGCGTGATTACAGAGCGCTGATTAAAATTTCTCCCCAAACAACGAGCTTTAAATTAAAAAGCCTTTCTGCAGCGTGGCAATAGTTCAGTCAGAACAGCAAACGCCACGTTGAGATTTCTTGTTCATTTTGTAAGTTTGCAATAAATTTAATAAATACGATTTATTCTAGAAACTCGAAGTTTAGTTAAATTTTAATTAAGATAACCTATTTTAATTAGCACAGAGAACAGCATTTTGTTTTATCATGCAGGACTGGATTGGGTTAACTTTGTAAACAAATTAGTATTTACTTTAAAATAACTCTTTGCCTTCATAACTAAAACCCAGTAGGCCAGTCTGAAAACTAAAATTTTAAAGTGATATTTTACTAAAATTAAAGTCATTGTTATTTCAAAATAACCAGAGCGTCCTTAAAGAATATTTAGGGTAGGCGTCGGTTATTAGAAAATGTCTTAGAGTCGGTTAATTGGCATGTGAACTGTTAAAAGATATTTAAAGTAATACAAATGCTAGAAGTTTAATAAACAAGAGAATAAATCGAGGACCATAATGTACAAGTGATAGAAATTATTTTAAGCAAAATAACTTATTCTTGTTTTCAATAACAATTATTTTTCCTTGTGTAGTATATATATTAGATAAAAAATACTTTAAAAAAAATATGGATATGCGCGATTTTTTTAAAGAAATTTAAAAAAATCAAAATGAAATAAAAGAAAAGCTTGATTTGGTCATCCAAAATCTGCCTGCCCCCAGTCTAGCACCCCAACAAGCGCAGTGCACCAACCCCAGTCCTGCACCCCAGCAAGCACAGTGCACCGACCCCAGTCCGGCACCCCAGCTTGCACAGTGCTCCACCACCAGTCCGGCACCCCAGCTTGCACAGTGCTCCACCACCAGTCCCACATCCCAGCTTGCACAGTGCACCAACCCCAGTCCCACACCCCAGCTTGCACAGTGCTCCACCACCAGTCCGGCACCCCAGCTTGCACAGTGCTCCACCACCAGTCCGGCACCCCAGCTTGCACAGTGCTCCACCACCAGTCCGGCACCCCAGCTTGCACAGTGCTCCGCCATCAGTCCCACACCCCAGCTTGCACAGTGCTCCACCACCAGTCCGGCACCCCAGCTTGCACAGTGCTCCACCACCAGTCCTGCACTCCAGCTTGCACAGTGCTCCACCACCAGTCCCACACCCCAGCTTGCACAGTGCTCCACCACCAGTCCGGCACCCCAGCTTGCACAATGCTCCGCCACCAGTCCCACACCCCAGCTTGCACAGTGCTCCACCAGCAGTCCCGCACCCCAGCTTGCACAGTGCTCCACCATCAGTCCGGCACCCCAGCAAGCACAGTGCTCCACCACCAGTCCGGCACCCCAGCTTGCACAGTGCTCCACCACCAGTCCGGCACCCCAGCTTGCACAATGGTCCACCACCAGTCCCACACCCCAGCAAGCACAGTGCTCCACCACCATTCCGGCACCCCAGCTTGCACAGTGCTCCACCACCAGTCCGGCACCCCAGCTTGCACAGTGCTCCACCACCAGTCCCACACCCCAGCTTGCACAGTGCTCCACCACCAGTCCCACACCCCAGCTTGCACAGTGCTCCACCACCAGTCCCACACCCCAGCTTGCACAGTGCTCCACCACCAGTCCGGCACACCAGCTTGCACAGTGCTCCACCACCAGTCCTGCACCCCAGCTTGCACAGTGCTCCACCACCAGTCCCACACCCCAGCTTGCACAGTGCTCCACCACCAGTCCCATACCCCAGCTTGCACAGTGCTCCACCACCAGTCCCACACCCCAGCAAGCACAGTGCTCCACCACCAGTCCGGCACCCCAGCTTGCACAGTGCTTCACCACCAGTCCGGCACTCCAGCTTGCACGGTGCTCCACCACCAGTCCGGCACCCCAGCTTGCACAGTGCACCGACCCCAGTCCGGCACCCCAGCTTGCACAGTGCTCCACCACCAGTCCGGCACCCCAGCTTGCACAGTGCTCCACCACCAGTCCGGCACCCCAGCTTGCACAGTGCTCCACCACCAGTCCGGCACCCCAGCTTGCACAGTGCACCGACCCCAGTCCGGCACCCCAGCTTGCACAGTGCACCGACCCCAGTCCGGCACCCCAGCAAGCACAGTGCTCCACCACCAGTCTTGCACCCCAGCAAGCACAGTGCTCCACCACCAGTCTTGCACACCAGCAAGCACAGTGCTCCACCACCAGTCCGGCACTCCAGCTTGCACAGGGCTCTACCACCAGTCCGGCACCCCAGCTTGCATAGTGCTCCACCACCAGTCCTGCACCCCAGCTTGCACAGTGCTCCACCACCAGTCCGGCACCCCAGCTTGCACAGTGCTCCACCACCAGTCCTGCACCCCAGCTTGCACAGTGCTCCACCACCAGTCCGGCACCCCAGCTTGCACAGTGCTCCACCACCAGTCCGGCACCCCAGCTTGCATAGTGCTCCACCACCAGTCCTGCACCCCAGCTTGCACAGTGCACCGACCCCAGTCCGGCACCCCAGCTTGCACAGTGATCCACCACCAGTCCTGCACCCCAGCTTGCACAGTGCTCCACCACCAGTCCGGCACCCCAGCTTGCACAGTGCTCCAACACCAGTCCCACACCCCAGCTTGCACAGTGCTCCACCACCAGTCCGGCACCCCAGCTTGCACAATGCTCCGCCACCAGTCCCACACCCCAGCTTGCACAGTGCTCCACCACCAGTCCGGCACCCCAGCTTGCACAGTGCTCCACCACCAGTCCCACACCCCAGCTTGCACAGTGCTCCACCACCAGTCCGGCACCCCAGCTTGCACAGTGCTCCACCACCAGTCCTGCACCCCAGCTTGCACAGTGCTCCACCACCAGTCCCACACCCCAGCAAGCACAGTGCTCCACCACCAGTCCGGCACCCCAGCTTGCACAGTGCTCCACCACCAGTCCGGCACCCCAGCTTGCACAGTGCTCCACCACCAGTCCCACACCCCAGCAAGCACAGTGCTCCACCACCATTCCGGCACCCCAGCTTGCACAGTGCTCCACCACCAGTCCGGCACCCCAGCTTGCACAGTGCTCCACCACCAGTCCCACACCCCAGCTTGCACAGTGCTCCACCACCAGTCCCACACCCCAGCTTGCACAGTGCTCCACCACCAGTCCCACACCCCAGCAAGCACAGTTCTCCACCACCAGTCCGGCACCCCAGCTTGCACAGTGCTCCACCACCAGTCCTGCACCCCAGCTTGCACAGTGCTCCACCACCAGTCCGGCACCCCAGCTTGCACAGTGCTCCACCACCAGTCCGGCACCCCAGCTTGCACAGTGCTCCACCACCAGTCCGGCACCCCAGCTTGCACAGTGCACCAACCCCAGTCTGGCACCCCAGCTTGCACAGTGCACCGACCCCAGTCCGGCACCCCAGCAAGCACAGTGCACCACCACCAGTCTTGCACCCCAGCAAGCACAGTCCTCTACCACCAGTCTTGCACCCCAGCAAGCACAGTGCTCCACCACCAGTCCGGCACTCCAGCTTGCACAGGGCTCCACCACCAGTCCGGCACCCCAGCTTGCACAGTGATCCACCACCAGTCCTGCACCCCAGCTTGCACAGTGCTCCACCACCAGTCCGGCACCCCAGCTTGCACAGTGCTCCGCCACCAGTCCGGCACCCCAGCTTGCACAGTGCTCCACCACCAGTCCGGCACCCCAGCAAGCACAGTGCTCCGCCACCAGTCCGGCACCCCAGCTTGCATAGTGCTCCACCACCAGTCCTGCACCCCAGCTTGCACAGTGCTCCACCACCAGTCCGGCACCCCAGCTTGCACAGTGCTCCGTCACCAGTCCGGCACCCCAGCTTGCACAGTGCTCCACCACCAGTCCGGCACCCCAGCTTGCACAGTGCTCCACCACCAGTCTGGCACCCCAGCTTGCACAGTGCTCCACCACCAGTCCGGCACCCCAGTTTGCACAGTGCTCCACCACCAGTCCGGCACCCCAGCAAGCACAGTGCTCCGCCACCAGTCCCACACCCCAGCTTGCACAGTGCTCCACCACCAGTCCGGTACCCCAGCTTGCACAGTGCTCCGCCACCAGTCCCACACCCCAGCTTGCACAGTGCTCCACCACCAGTCCGGCACCCAGCTTGCACAGTGCTCCACCACCAGTCCGGCACCCCAGCTTGCACAGTGCTCCACCACCAGTCCCACATCCCAGCTTGCACAGTGCTCCGCCACCAGTCCCACACCCCAGCTTGCACAGTGCTCCACCACCAGTCCCATACCCCAGCTTGCACAGTGCTCCACCACCAGTCCCACACCCCAGCAAGCACAGTGCTCCACCACCAGTCCGGCACCCCAGCTTGCACAGTGCTTCACCACCAGTCCGGCACTCCAGCTTGCACGGTGCTCCACCACCAGTCCGGCACCCCAGCTTGCACAGTGCACCGACCCCAGTCCGGCACCCCAGCTTGCACAGTGCTCCACCACCAGTCCGGCACCCCAGCTTGCACAGTGCTCCACCCCCAGTCCCACACCCCGGCTTGCACAGTGCTCCACCACCAGTCCGGCACCCCAGCTTGCACAGTGCTCCACCACCAGTCCCACACCCCAGCTTGCACAGTGCTCCACCACCAGTCCGGCACCCCAGCTTGCACAGTGCTCCGCCACCAGTCCTGCACCCCAGCTTGCACAGTGCTCCACCACCAGTCCCACACCCCAGCTTGCACAGTGCTCCACCACCAGGCCGGCACCCCAGCTTGCACAGTGCACCAACCCCAGTCCTACACCGCAGCTTGCACAGTGCTCCACCACCAGTCCCACACCGCAGCTTGCACAGTGCTCCACCACCAGTCCGGCACCCCAGCAAGCACAGTGCTCCACCACCAGTCCGGCACCCCAGCTTGCATAGTGCTCCACCACCAGTCCTGCACCCCAGCTTGCACAATGCTCCACCACCAGTCCGGCACCCCAGCTTGCACAGTGCTCCGCCACCAGTCCGGCACCCCAGCTTGCACAGTGCTTGCACAGTGCTCCACCACCAGTCTGGCACCCCAGCTTGCACAGTGCTCCACCACCAGTCCGGCACCCCAGCTTGCACAGTGCTCCACCACCAGTCCGGCACCCCAGCAAGCACAGTGCTCCGCCACCAGTCCCACACCCCAGCTTGCACAGTGCTCCACCACCAGTCCGGCACCCCAGCTTGCACAGTGCTCCGCCACCAGTCCCACACCCCAGCTTGCACAGTGCTCCACCACCAGTCCGGCACCCCAGCTTGCACAATGCTCCACCACCAGTCCGGCACCCCAGCTTGCACAGTGCTCCACCACCAGTCCCACACCCCAGCTTGCACAGTGCTCCGCCACCAGTCCGGCACCCCAGTTTGCACAGTGCTCCACCACCAGTCCGGCACCCCAGCAAGCACAGTGCTCCACCACCAGTCCGGCACCCCAGCTTGCATAGTGCTCCACCACCAGTCCTGCACCCCAGCTTGCACAGTGCTCCACCACCAGTCCGGCACCCCAGCTTGCACAGTGCTCCGCCACCAGTCCGGCACCCCAGCTTGCACAGTGCTCCACCACCAGTCTGGCACCCCAGCTTGCACAGTGC
The DNA here is from genome assembly GCF_963082875.1 of Corella eumyota. Lineage (NCBI taxonomy): Eukaryota > Metazoa > Chordata > Ascidiacea > Phlebobranchia > Corellidae > Corella > Corella eumyota. Next base: position 20,449 of record NC_137496.1, on the reverse strand, counting down.
TCCACCATCAGTCCGGCACCCCAGCTTGCACAGTGCTCCACCACCAGTCCGGCACCCCAGCAAGCACAGTGTTCCGCCACCAGTCCCACACCCCAGCTTGCACAGTGCTCCACCACCAGTCCGGCACCCCAGCTTGCACAGTGCTCCGCCACCAGTCCCACACCCCAGCTTGCACAGTGCTCCACCACCAGTCCGGCACCCCAGCTTGCACAGTGCTCCACCACCAGTCCGGCACCCCAGCTTGCACAGTGCTCCACCACCAGTCCCACACCCCAGCTTGCACAGTGCTCCGCCACCAGTCCCACACCCCAGCTTGCACAGTGCTCCACCACCAGTCCCATACCCCAGCTTGCACAGTGCTCCACCACCAGTCCCACACCCAGGCAAGCACAGTGCTCCACCACCAGTCCGGCACCCCAGCTTGCATAGTGCTCCACCACCAGTCCTGCACCCCAGCTTGCACAATGCTCCACCACCAGTCCGGCACCCCAGCTTGCACAGTGCTCCGCCACCAGTCCGGCACCCCAGCTTGCACAGTGCTTGCACAGTGCTCCACCACCAGTCTGGCACCCCAGCTTGCACAGTGCTCCACCACCAGTCCGGCACCCCAGCTTGCACAGTGCTCCACCACCAGTCCGGCACCCCAGCAAGCACAGTGCTCCGCCACCAGTCCCACACCCCAGCTTGCACAGTGCTCCACCACCAGTCCGGCACCCCAGCTTGCACAGTGCTCCGCCACCAGTCCCACACCCCAGCTTGCACAGTGCTCCACCACCAGTCCGGCACCCCAGCTTGCACAATGCTCCACCACCAGTCCGGCACCCCAGCTTGCACAGTGCTCCACCACCAGTCCCACACCCCAGCTTGCACAGTGCTCCGCCACCAGTCCGGCACCCCAGTTTGCACAGTGCTCCACCACCAGTCCGGCACCCCAGCAAGCACAGTGCTCCACCACCAGTCCGGCACCCCAGCTTGCATAGTGCTCCACCACCAGTCCTGCACCCCAGCTTGCACAGTGCTCCACCACCAGTCCGGCACCCCAGCTTGCACAGTGCTCCGCCACCAGTCCGGCACCCCAGCTTGCACAGTGCTCCACCACCAGTCTGGCACCCCAGCTTGCACAGTGCTCCACCATCAGTCCGGCACCCCAGCTTGCACAGTGCTCCACCACCAGTCCGGCACCCCAGCAAGCACAGTGTTCCGCCACCAGTCCCACACCCCAGCTTGCACAGTGCTCCACCACCAGTCCGGCACCCCAGCTTGCACAGTGCTCCGCCACCAGTCCCACACCCCAGCTTGCACAGTGCTCCACCACCAGTCCGGCACCCCAGCTTGCACAGTGCTCCACCACCAGTCCGGCACCCCAGCTTGCACAGTGCTCCACCACCAGTCCCACACCCCAGCTTGCACAGTGCTCCGCCACCAGTCCCACACCCCAGCTTGCACAGTGCTCCACCACCAGTCCCATACCCCAGCTTGCACAGTGCTCCACCACCAGTCCCACACCCAGGCAAGCACAGTGCTCCACCACCAGTCCGGCACTGCAGCTTGCACAGTGCTTCACCACCAGTCCGGCACTCCAGCTTGCACGGTTCTCCACCACCAGTCCGGCACCCCAGCTTGCACAGTGCACCGACCCCAGTCCGGCACCCCAGCTTGCACAGTGCTCCACCACCAGTCCGGCACCCCAGCTTGCACAGTGCTCCACCCCCAGTCCCACACCCCAGCTTGCACAGTGCTCCACCACCAGTCCCACACCCCAGCTTGCACAGTGCTCCACCACCAGGCCGGCACTCCAGCTTGCACAGTGCACCAACCCCAGTCCCACACCCCAGCTTGCACAGTGCTCCACCACCAGTCCCACACCCCAGCTAGCACAGTGCTCCACCACCAGTCCGGCACCTCAGCTTGCACAGTGCTCCACCACCAGTCCGGCACTGCAGCTTGCACAGTGCTCCACCACCAGTTCTGCACCCCAGCTTGCACAGTGCTCCACCACCAGTCCGGCACCCCAGCTTGCACAGTGCACCAACCCCAGTCCTACACCCCAGCTTGCACAGTGCTCCGCCACCAGTCCCACACCCCAGCTTGCACAATGCTCCGCCTCGAGTCCCAACCCTTATAGTAATGTACCCCAATCTATTACCCTCGACCCACATAGTCCTGCATCTCTGTTTCTTAGCCCAGTCCTCCATCGTCCCGTATCCCAGTCCTCTACTCCAGTTTTCCATAGTTCTCTACCCCATTCCCCCATTGAAAATCTCCGGGCGACTGGGCTGTTTCAATGCTGCAACAAAACTTTTAAGCATGCCCATCATTTAAAGAGGCATCAGAGAACGCATACTGGTGCCCAACCCCATCTCAAGCCCCAACCCGATCTCAAACCCCAACCCGATCTCAAACCCCAACCCGATCTCAAACCCCAACCCGATCTCAAACCCCAACCCCATCCCAAACCCCAACCCTAGCCCCAACCTTAAACCAGACCCATATTTAAATTTTTTCGAACTCGATTTTTCACTGGGCAGTTTGTATGTTAATGAGTATCACTTTATTTACTTTATATAATTAGCTAAGTGTAATCTAAATTGGCGAGGGTTGAATTTATGCAATTCTTTTGTTTAATTATTAAATATACATTTGATTCATCAAACTGTTTGTATTTAATAAATTGTTTTGTATTCAATATTTTAAATTTATATACAGTCAACAACACCAATTTATTTGTCCACTACTTCAACTGGTGAGATTATAATGACAACATCGGGCAACTTTACCACGAATGAGGTGACTCAACCGATTACTTCTGGACCAAGCACAACTGTTGAAACTACCACAGTTTTGTAAATTCAAACTTTAACAGTTTCCAAAGTAAACTGAATAACACAAAGACAATTTTTCATTGTTTTATTTTCAGAATGCCGAAATGGAATGTGCGAGTGCTTGTGTTGAGAAATGTCACTACTTAAATGATGACGAGCCTTGCTTTGAAAGTCGAGTATGTCGTCCTGGTTGTGGTTGTCCTGGTAACAGGGTGTTTGGTGAAGGGGGATGCTTTCTGGATGAATTGTGCTTGCTGGGGATGCTTGCTGGGAAAGATGATTGTGCTTGCTGGGGGTGATGAATTGTGCTTGCTGGGGATGCTTGCTGGGGAAGATGATTGTGCTTGCTGGGGAAGATGGATTGTGCTTGCTGGGAAAGATGATTGTGCTTGCTGGGGGTGATGAATTGTGCTTGCTGGGGATGCTTGCTGGGGATGCTTGCTGGGGAAGATGATTGTGCTTGCTGGGGAAGATGGATTGTGCTTGCTGGAAAAGATGGATTGTGCTTGCTGGGAAAGATGGATTGTGCTTGCTGGAGGTGATGGATTGTGCTTGCTGGGGATGCTTGCTGGGGAAGATGATTGTGCTTGCTGGGGATGCTTGCTGGGGGTTGTGCTTGCCTGGATGAAGCCAGGAGCGAAAGTGGGGTCTAAATGCTCTTGTAAAATGAACAAATTAGTTAAAATAAACTTTTTTACTATGTTTAGTATAATGATGATAACTTAAAGCATTTAATAATGTAAATTTGTTTGTCAGTGTCGTATTTATTTATATTTTATGTGGTTGAATCTATTGAAATCTTTGCTTATATTTATTGTTACAATTTTTATCATTTTTTTTTGATTCTTCGATACAGATTTTTTGATGTTATTTAGTTGTATTTTAAACTGCAAAGGTGACTTAGTGTAAGGTTTTACTGAAATACAGTCAGTGTAGTTGCAAAAGGTTTGTTACAAGCTTAAGACTCTAGCAAGTTGGTTGGCTTAGAAATAAAAGACCAGGAGTGCTTTAAAAGGTCCAGGTTATTTAAAAGAGGTTGGGTTTTATTAAAGCTGTTCATTATGTATATATAAGCATTGGGTGTTTATGAGGGACCGGGTTGTTTAAATTTTGTACTGGGTGTATGGTTTACATAAAAATAATGGAGTTGTTAATAACAGATGTAAAATGCTAATCAAATGGTTATTTATTAGTAACTCCTGCTTTTCACAAGAAGACTGGGTGTTTGAGAAAAACATGAAGTGTGTAGGCCGAAGTTATTCATCAAGGGTTATAGTGTATTGAATTCGCCATTTTCTTGCTTACGCTAAGTGTTATCCGTTCCTAGTCACGTGTTTACACCTCAAGTCACGTGTTTACACCTCAAATCACGTGTTTACACTGTTATCTCTATCACGTGATTTATTAGTTAAACGTGTTGCAATTGTAGCTTATTTTGGATAAATTCACATAAGCTAACTTTTAATTTTATAAACAAACAGTTTTTGATGTTGATTTGAAATTGAATTGTTATTTATTTGCTGTCAAGCTTTGACGTATTTTTCCACCCTATTTAAATTATAAGTTTCAATGCTTTATAACTTGTTTATCGAATTTGCGGGTTATTTAACAACTCTTTTCACATGGGAACTCTAATTTCGTTTTTCTGGTATTGAGTTATTTTTTCAACGATTTATTTCCTTTTTTTAATTAAGTGCAAATGTTCGTTTCAAAAAATAGTTAGGCAATTTCGTTCTGCTGAACGGACGCCACTCAATAAACATGGATTTAGACATTACTTAAATTCAGAGTTTATTTCTGTAAGATTTAGCCAGAATTGTATATTCTTGTATCAACTAACCACTAAAGAACAGTTTTTAAAAATTAAAATTAATAATTTGCTACAAATGTATTATATGTAGTATTCGTGGTACGAACTTGTGAACGGTTGTTCGTGAACCCTTTTGCAATAAATTACTATAAGATTAAAAACGGTTTTTATACAAAAGACTATCAGGCAAATAAACGTTACAATAGCATTAATAATGGGCGTATGGTGGTGACATGGGGACCTTAGTGCTTATTTTAATACAAGAATTCAGATATATAAACTACTAAAACAATCGAGGATAAGTTAATAAATGGTTTAAATGTGCTGCCCTTATTCTTTATAGCATGTTTTCAACTGTGATCTTGGCTAAAATAAAAGCAAATAATTAGCCAATCAAAATTCGCGTAGCGTTTATAAGTCGGAAATAGGCGGAGCTTATATTTAACATTATTAAAGCTTATTATTTATAGATCAGGTAAAGTAGTTTAAATTAGTGCGATATTTTGTTAATATTTAATAACTGAGGATTAACTTAAAACAGACCAAAAATTCAAAAAAAGTTTGAAGGTGAACACTTTTTCGGTGTTGAAATAGAAAAAAGTGTTTACTGCTAGTAGTAACATTATTAAAGCTCTTTATTATGGTTATATCGTTTGTTTTAACGTAAGTAAAATATTTATTTATAGATCAGGTAAAGTAGTCTTAATTAGTGCGATATTTTGTTAATATTTAATAACTGAGGATAAACAAAAACAGACTAAAAATTCAAAAAAAGTTTAAAAGTGAACACTTTTTCTGTGTTGGAATAGAGAAAGTGTTTACTGTATGTGGTTCGTAATTTAAATAGTTTTGATTAAGAGGCAATGATTTTTTTTTAACTAAAAAAGTTTAAAAAACCGTTTAATCCTATTTTTAACCTTATTTCTTGTAGCATCGTTGTTTTAGAATTAATTTACTTCTTTTCAATTGTCTAAAGAAGCATTTATTGTGAGAAATAATCAAACTTGAGCAATGAAAAGAAGGTTTTGTTAGACTTCGTTATATTTATTGTTTGTTTGTGGTTGGTATTCGAACAGTTGAATTAAAATTTTGGAGCTTTATTAGCGTCGTCCGCCCGTTTAAACGAGTAGTACTTAGATGAATGCAGAAAGGGCAAAATGTACAAAAGAAGATTAAGGTGAGGTTATAAAAATTTTGCCTATTCCGCATTTTATAAACTTGGCGAACGACGCTAATAGAGCTCCCAGGATTACATTCTCAATTAACGATTGTTAAATTGGTAACCAGACACTTCGGCCCCCAGATACTTCGGCCAAAAAAACAGCGGGGATTTTGCATTTTAATTACAGCGGGAAATTTCATTTTCGCATAGTTATATACAGTTTTTTAGACAGTATTTGAAACAAAATAAGCAGTTAATTAATATTTTTTTTAATAATAATGTGCAAGAACATGTTATCTTTCTTTTGGCGTGTCAATTTTTTAATTTTACAAACTAAAACCTTAAAAAAACTAATTTTGAAAGCGCGCGCTTTTAGGTAACACAAGACGATGCGTTATGATATCACGTATTTTGCGAAATGGGGGCCGTCTTTCTAAACAATATTTGAAGAAAATAGATCATTTATTAATCATTTTTTACACTGAGGAATGTGCATAAATATGTTATTAATTATTGTCCGTGTTAATGTATATAAAATTATATACTAAAACACAAAGAATAAAACGTTTAAAGAGTTGCCAGAAGATTTGTCCTGCAAAAAAAACGGCGGGGAGTCGGCGATAAAATTCCTGTGTATAAAGTCAGCGTAAGACCGTCTTTTACCGATATTCAAAATAAAATTTTACATTTTATTCTTTGTGTCTTAGTATATAAATTTATATACATTACCACGGGCAATAACTAATAACATATTTATGCACATTCCTCAGTGTAAAAAATGATTAATAAATGATCTATTTTCTTTAAATATCGTTTAGAAAGACGGCCCGCATTTCGCAAAATACGTGATATCATAATGCATCGTCTTGTGTCACCTAAAAGCGCGCGCTTTTAAAATTAGTTTTTTTATAGGTTTTAGTTTATAAAATTAAAAAATTGACACAGGAAAAGAAAGATAACATATTTATGCATAATCCTCAGTGTAAAAAATAAAAAATTAACGCTCTATTTTCTTTAAATATTGTTTGGAAAAGCGGCACTATTTGGCAAAATACGACATAACATTATGCATTGTCTTCTGTCACCTAAAAGCGCGCGCTTTTAAAACTAGTTTTTTATAGGTTTTAGTTTGTAAAATTAAAAATTGACACGCTAAAAGAAAGATAACATGTTTTTGCACATTATTATTTAAAAAAAATATTACATAACTGCTTATTTTGTTTTAAATACTGTCTAAAAAACTGTATATAACTACGCGAAAATAAAATTTCTCGCGGTAATTAAAATGCTAAATCCCCGCTGTTTTAAAAAAAAAATTTTGGCCGAAGTGTCCGGGGGCCGAAGTGTCTGGCATTCGTTAAATTTTAGTTAGCTGGCTATGCCTATTAGCAGATTGTGCTTTTTTGTGTTTAAACGACAGTTAGTTGGACTGACAGCAGTTCAAACTATTTGTTTTATTTTGTTTGTTATTTCCTTTAGAAACAAAAATATTTTGTCAGATGGTATTATTAGAAAAGCTGTTATTTATTTTGGACAAGGTTTATTTTTTAAACCCTAAAGTTTTCATATTTTAATCACTGCAGAAAAGGTTTTCCTTTATTTACGTACAATTTAAATAAAAGGTAAATTTATCGACTTATTTAAATTTAATTAAAACTTTGATTTTTTAATTGTTTTTTTATTTTTACATACTTTAGCAAGAATTAATGAAATCAATGTTTAAGATGAAAACTTGTTTTTACTAAAATCTCAAAAATCAGATCAGATAAACCCAGAGGAGGGGAAATCGGCATTTTCAGGTGGTAATAATTTGCTTTATAGAATTGGAACGATAAAAAGACTAAAAGTTATATATATACTGTAAATATTTGAAAAAACATATATATAGTAAGAAATAATGCACAAACAACTATAAATGTACTTCGGCACTGTGTGGGACAAGTAGCTTACACAATTTTGTATGTTGAGGTAACTTGATCATCATCTTGTTATCTTTTTCTTATTACAGGTTTGCCATTGCTTAGAACATCATTTAACTATGGAGTTTTCAGACACTTACCCCTATGAGGCGATAACAATCAAGTTTTCAACCCCATGTTTTCACACCAATGTTGATGCCCAGGAAAATATTCGTCATGTAATCCTTGAAGAAAAGTGACGGCATTGGATGAGATTCGAACAAAACTCATTACAATCCATCGTTTCTACCCGGTGAGTTGTGTTTTTCTTAAACCATTTTTATTCATGTTCAAGGCCCAATAATGACAACTTCTTAAACGTACAAGCTACTTGTGCATGTTAGGCATTTCTACTAAATCTTAAAACCAATTTATTTTATCTTTAGAATCTAATAATGACAATTCCTTAAACTAGCTACTAATGCATGTTAAGCATTTCTTCATTATCTTAAAGTGATTTAAATTATCTCAATTATTCTAAATTCCTACTCACAGGTTCTCTAATTATTCTAAATTCCTACTCACAGGTTCTCGATTGCCTTTTAGAAAAAGGCTGAAGCTTGACTACTCATTTTATTCTGGTAAAGATTGAGAGGATGTCCACATGTTTCTTCCTTTAGTCCCCAGGACCCAGGTTACTCAACCTTATTTAATGTGACCCTGATAGATTTATAGCTTGAAACTAAGGTAAGCTTCTTGCATTTTTTGTGTTTACCTTTGATTTCTACATTGTGTTGCTAAGTTCTTTTATACAACTTAAAATATATGTTATTTATAAAATTTGTTATATACAAGCTTTTTATTTCAAAGACGGTTTCAAATTATCGGTGACGAATGTATGCACCTTGAAGAAGCAGGAATAGAACTCGAAAACATGGTTTCTGACACTGAAAAGCTAAACAAGACTAGGTAATTACATTATTTTTTGTTAGGTTCTTTACCTCAGTCTTTTATCTGACCCGTGTTGACTTTTTTACTATAGTCTCTATAACCTAGTTCGTTTTACAAAGTAATTAATTTACTGACTTGTGCTAAACATTCCTTATTTCAGTTAAAATTATTTTAATTTATGTTTAGAGTCGCCTTATTCATTTTTGTTCGGTGACAAATGTTTCCATTGCACCACAAAGAAACAAGAACAGAACTAAGAGCATAGCTCATTGTCTAACACCAGAAGCAGCAGTGGGTCAAGTGAGATTGTAACATCATCGGGTGAAATGACCCCATCCCATTTTGTTAAATCTGTTGCTAAGCAACCCAGTCACATGACCATCATGTTAAACAATAAACTTGTAACTCCATTGGGTTTTCCTACATTAAGGGAGTCTAATGATTGTCAATCCTCTTAGTCAGAATGCGGGATGTAAAATAAAATTTAAATTATTATAAAAACAATGGATTTTGGGTTTCACATTATGTTAAATATAATAATTCAGTCAAATTGTTTGTTTGTCACATAGAACACTTTACAGTTTAATCTATTACCAAAGGTCTTGTGTTTTTTTCTCTTTTCGTGTTTTTTATCTTTATCCTTGGCGTGGAAAAGTCAATGACATTACTAAAACATAGAGTAACAACTGTTAGCCCTATCAGGTCTCGAGGTGCCTTGGGTATTTCGGGGTATTATATTTGCCCCATAATAATTATGCTGATTAAGTTTTGACTCAGCAGTTTATTACGCCCTACTCAAGGGCATTACAGCATTGGGGGCATGAGAACGACCCTGAACCTCATGTAGTTTAGCATCTGTTCTGACCCCTTCACCATGCCGGCGGTTTAATTACTAATATTGTTTATTAATTTAGATTCAAAAAACACATTTCGATGCTTAATGTGCTGATGTAGCAGTTATCCTGAATGTGATGATGCACAAAGTGTTATGTAGAAGTGATCCAAGCTTCTTACATACCACAAAAGACACAACTACACTCTATTACTTTAGTTCATCTGGAAAATAATAAAGGTAACAGAAACTAGATTACTACTTTGTTTAAAATACATCTTTTGTCATTATTTTAAGAAATAATATTTCACATGGTTTATTTTTCTGTGGTCTTCTAAATGATATAGTTATTCTAAAAACTAATACTATAAATGCTTTAGTCGTTGCCATTTTAACTTTTGTTATTCAGTAGTTATTTTTTTTTGCTGGTTAGTTACAGTTTACTAATTTGGATTAATATTTGCAATAAAGTGCGAATTTAATTGGCTTAAAATTCATAAAATGCATTACAAAAGTATGGTCATGTCGTATTTGCTGAGTCATCACAATTTGGTAAATAAATATGTTTACGTTAATCAGGCAAACGGTAAAAGTTTTGGTTATTAAAATTTGCGACGTAGAATAACAAATGAATACCAAGATCGCGGTATTTCGTGGCGCTTTATTCATTAGGTTTGTTTATAGTTTTTGTCTGCTTATAGTAGCTCTAATAAGGGCGGCTTTTTTGTTTGGTTTTTCTACTTAATTTTTTTATAAAAAGCGACCTATCTTAATATTAAAGCTGACGTTAATTTCTTTGTAGCGAATATGTTTATGTTTACAAACTTAAATTTGGTAAAAGTTTTTAATTTTGGGTAAAATTACTTTATTCAATGAGTGCCCACATTTTAATTTAATGACCATCCCTTATACGTTTTAATAAACGTTTTGGATAACTGCAGATCGCTATTTAAAAATTAAATTACAACAACGTATAAATAAGTAATTATTTTAGGACATTATTGTTCTTTAGCGGTCGAAAACAATGAAGAATTTATGTTTCAGTCAAGTGCACGTCGTAATTTAATGATTAAATCAATACAACTTATAAACACGCAATGGTCTTATGACATTATCATATTTTGGTTTGTGTTTGTGCTAATTTCAATTAAAGTTTGGGTTAATTTTAGCTTAAAATTGCGAATTTAGTTGATTAAAAGTCTATATAATTAAGAAGCGCCGTTTTAGAATTCTTGTTTATATTTGTTATATAAAAGCTTTCCATTTTAAAAACAGTTTCCAATTATCTTCGGTAACGAATGTATGCACCTTGTAAAAGCAGAAATATAACTCGAAAACACGCTTGGTGTCTGACACTGAAAAGCTAAACAAGACTAGGTAATTAGTTATTTTTTGTTAGGTTTTTGCAACAATCTTAACTAGCCCTTGAAATGTAATAAGGCACCACAAATGGCATGATAATTATACACAGGCTGTAAGAAAAAAATGGGAATAGTTGTGGGAAAGGTCCACCATTGATCATCATAACTTGTGTGATGGTATGTGACCTTCAAACTGGGCTTCTTTGCCTCAGCCTTATGTCTGGCCTGTGTTGACTTTTTTACTATAGTCTCTAAGACCTAGTCCGTTTTACAGAGTAATTAATTTACCCATTTGCGTTAAACATTCCTTACTTCAGTTAAAATCATTTTAATTTATGTTTAGAGTTGCCTTATTTATTTATCTTCGGTGACAAATGTTTTCTATGCACCCCAAAGAAACAGAAACAAAAAGCATAACACATTGTTCAACACCAGAAGCAGTAGTGGGTCAAGTAAGATTGTGACATCATCAGCTGAAATGACCCCATGCCATTTGGTCGAATTTGTTGCTAAGCAACCCAGTGACATGGCCATCATGTTAAACAATAAACTTGTGACTCCATCGGGTTTCCCTACATTAAGAGAGTCTAATGATTGTCAATCTTCCCTTACTGAGTCAGAGTGCGGGATTTTAAGGATCATGGCTTTAATTTAGAGAAAATTATGGAAATTGATTATCTCAGGTAATTTTTCAAATATTTTTCAATTTCAAATTTTGGTATATACAGTTATCATGATGTATGTTATATTGATGTGCCTGTTATTGTTTTTATGATTGAAATCGGTTGTGATCTTTTATTCTTAATCAGATCACAACCTTTCTGCATAATCAAAAAAATAACTGTACAGCACTATCTCACATCTCTTGAGAAATTAAAATAAGTCCTAAATAAACCAAGTTTCTAAATTACGTTTTGCTAGGTATCTTAACCAATTGTTAAACTAGCCCGTTTAATGTATTAGGCACCACAAATGGCATGATAATTATACACAGCCTGTAAGAAAAAAATTGGAATAGTTGTGGGAAGGTCCACCATTGATCATCATCACTTGTGTGATGTAATAAGACCTTAAAACTGGGCTTCTTTGCCTCAGCCTTATGTGTTGCCAGTATTGAATTTTTTACTATAGTCTCTAAAACCTAGTCCGTTTTACAGAGTAATTAATTTACTGACTTGTGTTAAACATTCCTTACTTCAGTTAAAATCATTTTAATTTATGTTTAGAGTCGCCTTATTCATTTTTCTTCAGTGACAATTGTTATCCTTGCACCACAAAGAAACAAGGACAGAACCAATAAGCATAGCTCATCATCCAACACCAGAAGCAGCAGTGGGTCATGTGAATTTGTGACATCAGGTGAAATGACCCCATTTCATTTTGTTGAATCTGTTGCTAAGCAACCCAGTGACATGGCCATCATGTTAAACAATAAACTTGTGACTCCATCGGGTTTTCTACATTAAGGGAGTCTAATGATTGTTTATCTTTCTACTCCATTGGGTTAGGTCTACTCCATTGGGTTAGGGATAAAACCCCTTAATCATGTAAGCTACTAATTTTTGTGTCTGACATTGGGTCAGGGTATGAGATTGATAAGAGTCATGGCTTTGATTTAGAAGGACTGAAGCAAGTTAAGGCATGGGTCAGTGGTCTTTATATTAAGTAAAAAACAAAGTTAAAGACAGGATTTATTCACTAGATATAAGTAAGTTTTACTTCTAATATCACTTTAGAAACCTGTTTATAATAGTTTAACTTTTAAACAGGAAGTGCTATATAAACTTGTTTGGTTTTCATCAGGCTTTCTGTACCCACTTTTAGAAGTTATAGGTGCTCACTGGGGGTACATTGGCCCCCCTGGGTGTATGTTAGTATAATAATAATAATAATAATAATAATTAGTGGGTCTTATTTTTGTTCTACTTTAACCTTGCTTTCTAACATTTTGTGGCTAAAGTGTTGTAATTGTTTAATCTTGTTGTTCCAGAGCGCTGATGATCGCTTAACTGTGACTGAACACACCAATAGAATTTGACCATTCCAAAATACGGAGTCTATTATTGCAGTATGGCTTAACAACTCCCGGTTGTAAGTTAAGGCCAGACGATGATCTGTGATGTCAAGATGAGGCGACAACTTAGCCTAATGTCAACTTTGGGGCATGTCAACTATGACAAGGTTTAAGTCTGCCAACCAACAATTTTTAATATTTTGGGTAATTTTTTTAATGTTTTGCAATTTTTTCATGTTTTGGTGTCGGTTAATTCCATTGTAGTGGTGTGTAGTTTGTCAACTAGCCATCTGTTCAATATTTTGTCCAATTTTAAATTTATTTAAATTTAAAACTTGATTAATTTGCATAAATGCCATCATAAATAAATATAAAAAATGTTGATGTCATATTAGTGTAAACACATTGATTCAGCTAATAGCTGTTTTTTAATGTAATATTTATATTTTGTAAAACTATTTGCAAAAGAAGACTGAAAAATGAACATTTTACAATAAGGTATGTTCTGGTGTATGGTTTTTTAACAGAAGAAATGCCATACTTTATTAATTTTGTCATTTTTTTGTACAAAAAAATTAAAATTATTACAAAAACAATGGATTTTGGGTTTCACATTATGTTGAATATAATAATTTAGTCAAATTGTTTGTTTGTCACATGGAACACTTTACAGTTTAATCTATTACCAAAGGTCTTGTGTTTTTTATCTTTATCCTCGGCATGGAAAAGTCGATGACATTACGTAAACATAGAGTAACAACTGTTAGCCCTATCCGGTCTCGAGGTGTCTTGGGCATTTTAAGATATTATATTTGCCCCATAATAATGATGCTGATTAAGTGTTGACTCAGCAGAAGTTTATTACGCCCTACTCAAGGGCACTACAGCATGGGGTCATGACAACCCTGAACTTCATGTAGTTTAGCATGTGTTCTGACCCCTGCACCATGCTGGCGGTTTAATTACTAATATTCCTTATTAATTTAGGTTTAAAAAATACTTTTTAATGCTTAATGTGCTGATGTAGCAGTTATCCTGAATGTGATGATGCACAAAGTATTATGTAGAAGTGATCCTAGCTTCTTACATACCACAAAAGACACAACTACACTCTATTACTTTAATTCATCTGGGCAATAATAAAGGTAACAAAAACTAGTTTACTATTTTGTTCAAAATACATCTTTTGTCATTATTTTAGGAAATAATATTTCACATGGTTTATTTTTCTGTAGTCTTTTAAATTATATAGTTATTCTAAAAACTAATACTATAAATGCTTTAGTCGTTGCCATTTTAACTTTAGTTATTCAGTAGTTTTTTTTTTTGCTGGTTAGTTACAGTTTACTAATTTGGATTAATATTTGCAATAAAGTGCTAATTTAATTGGCTTAAAATTCATTAAATGCATTAGAAAAATATGGCTATCTCGTATTTGCTGAGTCATCACAGTTTGGTAAATAAATACGTTTACGTTAATTAGGCAACGGTAAAAGTTTTGGTTATTAAAATTTGCGACGTAGAATAACAAATGAATACCAAGATCGCGGTATTTCATGGCGCATTATTCATTAGGTTGGTTTACAGTTTTTGTCTGCTTATACTAGCTCTAATAAGGGCGGCTTTTTTGTTTTGTTTATCTACTTAATTTTTTTTATAAAAAGCGACCTATCTTAATATTAAAGCTTACGTTAATTTCTTTGTGGCGAATATGTTAACGTTTACAAACTTAAATTTGGTAAACGTTTTTAATTTTGGTTAATATTACTTTATTCGATGAGTGCCCACATTTTAATTTAATGACCACCCCTTATACATTTTAATAAATGTTTTGGATAACTGCAGATCGCTATTTAACAATTAAATTACAACAACGTATAAATAAACAATAATTTTAGGACATTAATGTTCTTTAGCGGTCGAAAATAATGAAAAATTTATGTTTCAGTCAAGTGCACGTCGTAATTTAATGATTAAATTAAAAGTCTATATAATTAAGAAGCGCCGTTTTGGATTTGCCTTCGTTACGCACAAGTTGTTTTCGCTCTCTCTCCCGTTTTATACATCTCTCATAATAAGCGGTCGAAGTAAAATTGACCTTTGTAATAGACCTCTCTTTCTTTCTCTTTTCGAACGCGTTAAAGGCGGGAGTGAGGTGGCGTGATTGCTCGCTTTGTCTTTCTTTTATTCTCTTTTACAGAACGAACTGTAAAAGGTTTTTATCCAATTAAATTAGGCAGAAAGCTCACGTGCTCACGTTTCTTTCTCTTTTCGCACGGGTTATAGGCGGGAGTAAGGTGGCGTGATCGCTCGCTTTGTCTTTCTTTTATTCTCTTTTACGGCACGAACTGTAGAAGGTTTTTATCCAATTAAATTCGGCAGAAAGCTCACGTGAGCTGTTTAATGGCGGATTTGATCATTTTTTGGACAAGTCCGACAAGAAAGCAGCTTTTTTAAGATAAGTTGATTTTTGGCGTTATTTTAAGTTATTTTAACTTATATTTAGTAAATTTAAGCTAATTTTAAGCAGTGGTATCAGTGTTAAATAAATGTAGTGGTTAACTAAAGTGTTTTAGTATATTAAATGTTTGAATATAGTTTAATGTTTGTTTGTTAGTTTTTAAACGTTATTTTGTTAAATTTATTGATTTTTAACTTAAAACTAATGCTTAATTAAATGTTAGCTTTAGCCATTTAATTAGTGTGTTTTTATTAAGAGTTTACAAGGGAATATTGTAGAAGAAATTGCAGAAAGTCATAGAAAATGGCAAGGTACGTTAAATTTGATTAATATTTATTCTAATCAAGATTATACTGTTCATGGTAACAGTTTGTGTAAATAAAATGGTTTAAAAATATAAAAATAAATAGCTATATTGATTCGTAGTTGTTACATTTGTATTTTTGGATTTATGGCTCGACAGTTGATGTTAAAAGTGATAAAAAATAAAATTTAATATTCTTACGCCTTTTTTATGTTTACGAGGTGTTCATCTGTTGGGAAAGAGGTAAACGGAAGCAGTGATTTGCGGATGAATACTACGATTGAGACTTTGGCGCGGGTGATGGTCGAAACGGGTGAAGTAAGAAAATTTGGACGAATTGGGTCTTTTCCGCCAAACCGGAGTCGGTCGTTTTGCTGCCGGCGCTTGGCTTCCGGCGTTTGTCTACGTGCGACTGGTGTCGTTGCGCCCACGTGCGGGCGCAAAAAATGCGGAATACCGCGAAGCAAATTTATACTTGTTATTTATTTATTTTTTGTGTAGTGTCGCATATAATATAATATTGTTGTCGGTGGGTAGGTGGACTACCCACCATTGCGTGTTAAGTGAATCAAACTCGACGGAACTATTGGTATTTGTTCTCAAAGTGGCCTGGCCTTAAGCCGTCAATGAACGGGTTAGTTGTCTTCAAAGAGGCCTGGCCTTAAGACGTCAATCAGGGGGTAACTTGCATTCAAAATGGCCTGGCCTTAAGCCGTCAATCATTGGGTAACTTGCATTTAAAATGGCGTGGCCTTAAGCCGTCAATTAATGGGTTAGTTGTCTTTAAAAGTGGCCTGGCCTTAAGCCGTCAATCAGTAGGTAACTTGCATTTAAAATGGCGTGGACTTAAGCCTCCAATTAATGGGGTAGTTGTCTTTAAAGTTGCCTAGTCTTAAGCCGTTAATCAGTAGGTAACTTGCAATTAAAATGACCTGGCTCTAAGCTATCAATTAATGGGCTAGTTTTCTGCAAATTGGGCTGGCCTTACGTCAATCACTGGGTAACTTGTTGGTTTAGTGGCCTGGCCTTAAGCCGTCAATCGGTAGGGTAACTTGTCTTTAAAAGGGTGTGGCATTGAATTGTTTATAAGTAGTTAAATTGTTCTTTTAGGAGATTGGCTTTAGGGTTAGGGTTAGGGTTAGGGTTAGGGTTAGGGTTAGGGTTAGGGTTAGGGTTAGGGTTAGGGTTAGGGTTAGGGTTAGGGTTAGGGTTAGGGTTAGGGTTAGGGTTAGGGTTAGGGTTAGGGTTAGGGTTAGGGTTAGGGTTAGGGTTAGGGTTAGGGTTAGGGTTAGGGTTAGGGTTAGGGTTAGGGTTAGGGTTAGGGTTAGGGTTAGGGTTAGGGTTAGGGTTAGGGTTAGGGTTAGGGTTAGGGTTAGGGTTAGGGTTAGGGTTAGGGTTAGGGTTAGGGTTAGGGTTAGGGTTAGGGTTAGGGTTAGGGTTAGGGTTAGGGTTAGGGTTAGGGTTAGGGTTAGGGTTAGGGTTAGGGTTAGGGTTAGGGTTAGGGTTAGGGTTAGGGTTAGGGTTAGGGTTAGGGTTAGGGTTAGGGTTAGGGTTAGGGTTAGGGTTAGGGTTAGGGTTAGGGTTAGGGTTAGGGTTAGGGTTAGGGTTAGGGTTAGGGTTAGGGTTAGGGTTAGGGTTAGGGTTAGGGTTAGGGTTAGGGTTAGGGTTAGGGTTAGGGTTAGGGTTAGGGTTAGGGTTAGGGTTAGGGTTAGGGTTAGGGTTAGGGTTAGGGTTAGGGTTAGGGTTAGGGTTAGGGTTAGGGTTAGGGTTAGGGTTAGGGTTAGGGTTAGGGTTAGGGTTAGGGTTAGGGTTAGGGTTAGGGTTAGGGTTAGGGTTAGGGTTAGGGTTAGGGTTAGGGTTAGGGTTAGGGTTAGGGTTAGGGTTAGGGTTAGGGTTAGGGTTAGGGTTAGGGTTAGGGTTAGGGTTAGGGTTAGGGTTAGGGTTAGGGTTAGGGTTAGGGTTAGGGTTAGGGTTAGGGTTAGGGTTAGGGTTAGGGTTAGGGTTAGGGTTAGGGTTAGGGTTAGGGTTAGGGTTAGGGTTAGGGTTAGGGTTAGGGTTAGGGTTAGGGTTAGGGTTAGGGTTAGGGTTAGGGTTAGGGTTAGGGTTAGGGTTAGGGTTAGGGTTAGGGTTAGGGTTAGGGTTAGGGTTAGGGTTAGGGTTAGGGTTAGGGTTAGGGTTAGGGTTAGGGTTAGGGTTAGGGTTAGGGTTAGGGTTAGGGTTAGGGTTAGGGTTAGGGTTAGGGTTAGGGTTAGGGTTAGGGTTAGGGTTAGGGTTAGGGTTAGGGTTAGGGTTAGGGTTAGGGTTAGGGTTAGGGTTAGGGTTAGGGTTAGGGTTAGGGTTAGGGTTAGGGTTAGGGTTAGGGTTAGGGTTAGGGTTAGGGTTAGGGTTAGGGTTAGGGTTAGGGTTAGGGTTAGGGTTAGGGTTAGGGTTAGGGTTAGGGTTAGGGTTAGGGTTAGGGTTAGGGTTAGGGTTAGGGTTAGGGTTAGGGTTAGGGTTAGGGTTAGGGTTAGGGTTAGGGTTAGGGTTAGGGTTAGGGTTAGGGTTAGGGTTAGGGTTAGGGTTAGGGTTAGGGTTAGGGTTAGGGTTAGGGTTAGGGTTAGGGTTAGGGTTAGGGTTAGGGTTAGGGTTAGGGTTAGGGTTAGGGTTAGGGTTAGGGTTAGGGTTAGGGTTAGGGTTAGGGTTAGGGTTAGGGTTAGGGTTAGGGTTAGGGTTAGGGTTAGGGTTAGGGTTAGGGTTAGGGTTAGGGTTAGGGTTAGGGTTAGGGTTAGGGTTAGGGTTAGGGTTAGGGTTAGGGTTAGGGTTAGGGTTAGGGTTAGGGTTAGGGTTAGGGTTAGGGTTAGGGTTAGGGTTAGGGTTAGGGTTAGGGTTAGGGTTAGGGTTAGGGTTAGGGTTAGGGTTAGGGTTAGGGTTAGGGTTAGGGTTAGGGTTAGGGTTAGGGTTAGGGTTAGGGTTAGGGTTAGGGTTAGGGTTAGGGTTAGGGTTAGGGTTAGGGTTAGGGTTAGGGTTAGGGTTAGGGTTAGGGTTAGGGTTAGGGTTAGGGTTAGGGTTAGGGTTAGGGTTAGGGTTAGGGTTAGGGTTAGGGTTAGGGTTAGGGTTAGGGTTAGGGTTAGGGTTAGGGTTAGGGTTAGGGTTAGGGTTAGGGTTAGGGTTAGGGTTAGGGTTAGGGTTAGGGTTAGGGTTAGGGTTAGGGTTAGGGTTAGGGTTAGGGTTAGGGTTAGGGTTAGGGTTAGGGTTAGGGTTAGGGTTAGGGTTAGGGTTAGGGTTAGGGTTAGGGTTAGGGTTAGGGTTAGGGTTAGGGTTAGGGTTAGGGTTAGGGTTAGGGTTAGGGTTAGGGTTAGGGTTAGGGTTAGGGTTAGGGTTAGGGTTAGGGTTAGGGTTAGGGTTAGGGTTAGGGTTAGGGTTAGGGTTAGGGTTAGGGTTAGGGTTAGGGTTAGGGTTAGGGTTAGGGTTAGGGTTAGGGTTAGGGTTAGGGTTAGGGTTAGGGTTAGGGTTAGGGTTAGGGTTAGGGTTAGGGTTAGGGTTAGGGTTAGGGTTAGGGTTAGGGTTAGGGTTAGGGTTAGGGTTAGGGTTAGGGTTAGGGTTAGGGTTAGGGTTAGGGTTAGGGTTAGGGTTAGGGTTAGGGTTAGGGTTAGGGTTAGGGTTAGGGTTAGGGTTAGGGTTAGGGTTAGGGTTAGGGTTAGGGTTAGGGTTAGGGTTAGGGTTAGGGTTAGGGTTAGGGTTAGGGTTAGGGTTAGGGTTAGGGTTAGGGTTAGGGTTAGGGTTAGGGTTAGGGTTAGGGTTAGGGTTAGGGTTAGGGTTAGGGTTAGGGTTAGGGTTAGGGTTAGGGTTAGGGTTAGGGTTAGGGTTAGGGTTAGGGTTAGGGTTAGGGTTAGGGTTAGGGTTAGGGTTAGGGTTAGGGTTAGGGTTAGGGTTAGGGTTAGGGTTAGGGTTAGGGTTAGGGTTAGGGTTAGGGTTAGGGTTAGGGTTAGGGTTAGGGTTAGGGTTAGGGTTAGGGTTAGGGTTAGGGTTAGGGTTAGGGTTAGGGTTAGGGTTAGGGTTAGGGTTAGGGTTAGGGTTAGGGTTAGGGTTAGGGTTAGGGTTAGGGTTAGGGTTAGGGTTAGGGTTAGGGTTAGGGTTAGGGTTAGGGTTAGGGTTAGGGTTAGGGTTAGGGTTAGGGTTAGGGTTAGGGTTAGGGTTAGGGTTAGGGTTAGGGTTAGGGTTAGGGTTAGGGTTAGGGTTAGGGTTAGGGTTAGGGTTAGGGTTAGGGTTAGGGTTAGGGTTAGGGTTAGGGTTAGGGTTAGGGTTAGGGTTAGGGTTAGGGTTAGGGTTAGGGTTAGGGTTAGGGTTAGGGTTAGGGTTAGGGTTAGGGTTAGGGTTAGGGTTAGGGTTAGGGTTAGGGTTAGGGTTAGGGTTAGGGTTAGGGTTAGGGTTAGGGTTAGGGTTAGGGTTAGGGTTAGGGTTAGGGTTAGGGTTAGGGTTAGGGTTAGGGTTAGGGTTAGGGTTAGGGTTAGGGTTAGGGTTAGGGTTAGGGTTAGGGTTAGGGTTAGGGTTAGGGTTAGGGTTAGGGTTAGGGTTAGGGTTAGGGTTAGGGTTAGGGTTAGGTTAGGGTTAGGGTTAGGGTTAGGGTTAGGGTTAGGGTTAGGGTTAGGGTTAGGGTTAGGGTTAGGGTTAGGGTTAGGGTTAGGGTTAGGGTTAGGGTTAGGGTTAGGGTTAGGGTTAGGGTTAGGGTTAGGGTTAGGGTTAGGGTTAGGGTTAGGGTTAGGGTTAGGGTTAGGGTTAGGGTTAGGGTTAGGTTAGGGTTAGGGTTAGGGTTAGGGTTAGGGTTAGGGTTAGGGGTTAGGGTTAGGGGGGTTAG